>NC_047084.1:509703473-510304973 GCF_902459505.1 Geotrypetes seraphini | reverse complement strand
AACATAAAAATAGCCTTACTGGGGCAGATCAAAGGTCCATCAAGCCTGTTCTCATGGTGACCGATCCAGGTCCCTAGTACCTGGCCAAAACCCAAGGAGTAGCAACGTTCCATGCTACCAATCTAGGACAAGCAGTGGCTTCCCCCATATCTTTCTCAATAACAGACTATGGACTTTTGCTCCAGGAAGTTGTCCAAACCTTTCTTAAAACCAGCTACTCTACCCGCTCTTACCATAACCTCTGACAATGCGTTCCAGAGCTTTAACTATTCCCTGATTGAAAAAAAATATTTCCTCTTATTGGTTTTTAAAATATTTCCATCTAACTTCAGCGAGTGTCCCCTAGTCTTTGTAATTTGTGATGGAGTGAAAAATCGGTCCACTTGTACTAAGGTGTGTTTTAGTTCCTGTAGAAATTGTAGTCTATTTGATTCAAGGCCCTCCTTAACATAAGAACATAAGAATTGCCGCTGCT
This sequence comes from Geotrypetes seraphini, assembly GCF_902459505.1. Lineage (NCBI taxonomy): Eukaryota > Metazoa > Chordata > Amphibia > Gymnophiona > Dermophiidae > Geotrypetes > Geotrypetes seraphini. Next base: position 510,304,498 of record NC_047084.1, on the reverse strand, counting down.
GGGTCAGACCAGTGGTCCATCATGCCCAGCAGTCCGTTCCAGTGGCGGCCCTTAGGTCAAAGATCAGTGCCCTAACTGAGTCCAGCCTTACCTGTGTACATTCTGGTTCAGCAGGAACTTGTCTACCTTTGTCTTGAATCTCTGGAGGGTGTTTTCCCCTATAACAGCCTCCGGAAGAGCGTTACAGATTTCTACCACGTTTGTATGGAATCTATCCCCTTATAACTTTAGAGAGTGCCCTCTCATTCTCTCTACCTTGACGAGGGTGAACAACCTGTCTTTATCCACTAAGTCTATTTCCTTCATTATCTTGAATGTTTCGATCATGTCTCCTCTCAGTCTCCTCTTTTCAAGGGAGAAGAGACCCAGTTTTTCTAATCTCTCACTGTACGGCAACTCCTCCAACTATGCCTCTACCAATTCGATCCACCCTATCACTGTCATATAATTTGCACCCTGGTATCACAGTATCCCATTGGCTATCTTCCTTCTATCAGATCTAAGAGATGCCTATTATTTCTATCTTTTCAAATAGTGCAATATATTCTCCTTATTCATCTGTTTTTAGGCTTCATATAGACATTTCAAAACAAGATTTGTCATTCTATTTACAGCTTGCTCAGCAGTTGATATGGATAATTTGCAATATTTAAAATCAGTCTGTTCTGTATTTAAGGTCACCTATGATCTACTATAATCTTTATTGCAACCTCACTATTGTGATGACCCATCTTCCCTAATGTTCTGATATTTTCATGTTGTTCTGAACCATGCTCTTTTGAATGACTGTCTGCCTTTCTCCAGTTTGTAGTTAAAAAGCTGTTTTATCTCCTTTTTAAATGTTGATACCAGCAATCTGGTTCCATGTTGGTTAAGGTAGAGCCCATCTTTGTGGAATAAGTTCCCCCTTCCTCAGAATGTTGCTCAGTTCCTAACAAATCTAAAACCCTCCTCCCTTCACCATTGCTCTGCTTGTCTCTTGGGTCCAGCTTGGAGTTCCGTTTATAGAACAGCACTTAGGGACAGATTATATAAACTGTACCCTAGTTGGGGATGCCTAGTGATGCCTAACTAAAATCTACGCACAACCGAAATGATTTCATTTAGCTTAAATGGTGTGGTAATTGACAGTACCTTTGAAGTTAATTGATAATTAAAAAAACAAACAAACAACAATTAAGAGTTCCATGCGAACTCAGAGCAATGCCTAATGATACTTAAGTCAAGACACCTAACAATGCCTACCTGAAAAGTAGACGTGGTTATGAGCAGAGAATAGGCGTGGTTGACTTAGACGTCTCTAGGTGTCTGAGTTAGGTGCCAGTAAATTAGGCCCAGTAAAACCTGGCCTAATGTATTGGCATCTACCTCTACAGTGCCTGGTGACACCTAAGTCTGCTTAGACACTGCTAGGAATGATTCCATAAGCAGTGCACAGCAGTTGATTGACAACAACATGAAGCGGTGCCTACATTGTCTTTATACAGTCTGGCCCTTAGTGCTAACCAGGATGTGGAGAAGGCTTGTTAAATATTCCTGATAGTATAATAGTAACTAGAAATTTTACTCAAGGTTTCAGGATTGTAAGGCCAAGAATTCAACAAAGAAAAAAAAATGAACAAGGGTTCCAGAATACTCTGTCGAATTTACAGAGTTAGGAACATGTCATAAGATAACACATATGAGTATGTCTTTAAAGCAGGTCTGGAAGGAAGACTACGAGCCAGTCTTGAATTTCTAACAACCTCATCCTAAAGGACCATGAAGCCTGCAGCACTGATTTCATTGGATGGAATGGGCTGGCATGAGCCAGCCTCCCAAAAGCAGAATAATTCTTCCTTAAAGACTGGTGCTTCTCAACCAAAGGATTACTGGTTCACACCAGACAACTATTAACAACAATGGGAATAATACAAAATTTATGATACTGGGGGTGGGAGAAGGTGGGGGGGATACCCTGAAAATCATTGTAACTATAAAAGCCAATGTCACACTAAACGGTTATTTTGGGTTAGAAACAATATGAAATAACTTGAGAAATGTTTCAAAATGCATTCACATCCCTATTTCTTGCCAGGAATCAGTAGCATTTTAGAGTTCTCGCTTCTGACTCTGGAAAAGACATTCATAAAAACACAACTTGAGTGTACTCTGTAGAGAACTTTTAACTTCAACTGGACTTCATATTCCTGCTTACTTGCACCATTCCAGTAAACAACAGGTACATGAAGCGTCAGCAGTGTGCCCACAAGGAGAACAACCTAATTTCAGAGAAACAAATATTGATTTTTTTTTTCTGCAGCTTATATTTTAAGTGCATTGTGCTGCCAGGTACATCTACAGAAATTAGTGAATTTGTTGACATGAGATACATGCTGTGTGCCTGAAGGAAAATTTACCTGATTTATATAAAGCAATGTAATTGATTTCCTTATTTTACCAATATAAAGCAACGATTCATAAAATTGCAGATGAGGCTCTTTCTGACTTGATCTAAGTCAAAACTTAAAAGTTCTGACTGGGCAACCTCGTTAAACCTTTGGTTATACTTGCTGTATGACTAAGTCTAGATCGACCCACCTTCTGCCCACCTCCCGTTCTTCCCCTTCTCCAAAACACTTCTTTTCATTCTAGGCGTTCAGAGGCAGGGAAAAGGCCTAAGCTGGTTTTAAAACCAGCTTTGATTATTGGTACTTGGACGATCTGTCTTTTTGATTGTCCAAAAACTGATTTAGGCCACTTTTTGGACTTTTTATTATTATTATTATGAGCCCCACAGAGTTTAAAACTGTTTGCCTGATTCATCATATTATATAGGCAGAGGCTTCTGAATTATCTCACTTTGTTCTTTTCACATTTGCATTATTCATCTAATAGATTGAGTAATACATTTTTATTGCAGTTTCCCCCTTTTAGAGGTGTACTTTTTAAACATCAATTTAATTCTTATTTTACATATGCTGCTATTGTTATTTGGAATGATTTACCTATACAAATAAGGACAAAAGTTAGTTATTGGAAATTTCATAGATTGTTGAAAACATTTTTTATATGATAGATTGTAAAGTTAGTAGTTTTAGTTAAAGAATTGTTAGGTCATCTTTTTATCCAAGGAATTGTATTTTCCCATACAATTATTATGTCTTCTTTTTGATATAAATTGCTTTGAACTAAATGGTAGTAGAGCGATTCAGAAATATTGTATTAGATTAGATTAGAATTTAGTCATTGTTTGAAAACAATTGTAAAAAATCATTTCAGTTTGGCATAAATTCAGTGTTGACACTAAAACCAAAAAGAGGGTTTTCTTGAAAGCAATGAATGACAACGGAGACATTTGAAGCTATTAAGACCATTAATTTTTGAAAGGTCAAAACATTGGCCTCTGAGATTTCTTTCCCTCATCAATGAACATATGTGCTTACCATAGGCAGTCTTTGAAGGTTGAATAGTTTCTGTTGGCCTGCCTTTATCTCATCTTGTGGGTAATTTAGAAGGAAAGTCCCCGTAGCTCAACGAAGGACAGCATATCCAACCATGGCTCCCTTCTAACCACTATCTTGATCTCCCTAACATCACTAATACTAAATTACTGGGTCTTCCTTTTCTATCCACGAGATTTGTGAATTATGCTTCTACATTATCCCTAGCCCTGACTGAAGAAGATCATAAAACTTGACCTATGAATCATACTCAGATATTCATCAGGGCAGTAAATAGCACTATAACTAGCCTTGGTATCAAATTATATAAATTAAAGCCTTATAATGTTCTCGAATACCATTTAAACCCCTTTTAAATAGAAAAATGTATAAATGTCTAAAAGAGGTTACAGCTAATGTGACCATACATCCCGTTTTGAACGGGACCATCTAGTTTTTAGATCCCTGTCCCATTGTCCCACACACAGCTTCAGGATGCTGAAATGTTCCGTTTTCAGAGACAGCGTCCCAAAGCTGTGTGTGGGGACAACAGGAAAGGTGATCACTTCCCCTCCCTCCCTGCCATGCCAAAGCCAGCCTCTCTCCCTCCAGCGCCCGAAGCCTGACCTACTACCGATTCAAACCCCCTCCCCCCCGGTCTGCTGCCGCTGCCACTGCTTGCCGAAAAGGAAGGTACAGGCACCGGCTCACAAGCCTTCTTCCTAATGTCAATTCTGACTTCGGAGAGGAAGTTCCGGGCCAGCCAGGCAGCGATTGGCTGGCCCAGAACTTCCTCTCCAATGTCAGAATTGACGTCGGAAAGAAGTCTTGTGGGCCGGTGCCTGGACCTTCCTTTTTGGCAAGCAGCGGCAGCGGCGGTGGACTGGGAAGAGGGGGGTTTGAATCGACGGTAGGGCAGGCCTTGGCATTGGAGGGAGGGAAGCAGGCAGGCAGGCTGGCTGGCTGGCTGGCTTCAGGAAGGTTGGATGAGACAAAGGCTGGAAGGCAGTGAAGGGGACATAGGAAGGAGGGAGGAAGGAAGGACAGAAAGAGGCAGGGAAAGGGGGGTTGTAAGCAGAAGAAAGACTAGAGAGAGAGAAAGGCCTGGATCATAGGGGAAAGACAGGAGGCAGATGCAGGACTATGGGAGGTGCAGACAGAGGGAGAGAGACCCTGAGGAAGAGTAGAGAGAAGCAAGATCATAACAGAGGAGGGAGAGAGAGGGAGACCTGGAACAAAGGTGCAAAGGAGAACTGACACTAGATCTGGGGGCACTAAGGACATAGGAAGGGGCATTAAGGACATAGGAAGGAGGCACTGGGGGCACTGAGGACATGGGAAGGGGCACTAAGGCCATAGGAAGGAGGCACTGAGGGCGGTCATTAAGGACATAGGAAGGGGCACTAAGGACATGGGAAGGAGGAACTGGGGGCACTAAGGACATAGGAAGGGAGGGAATAGAAAGGGACAATTGTTGGGCCTGAGTGCAGAAAGAAAGAATGTACAATCAGAAGGAAATGCAGCCAGAGACTCATGAAATCACCAAACAACAAAGGTAGGAAAAATGATTTTATTTTCAATTTAGTGATCAAAATGTAGCAATTTTAAGAATTTATATCTGCTGTCTATATTTTACACTATATTTATCTATATTCCTATAATTACTGAGGTAACATTGCATATTTTAAAGTCATCTGCCTTGACATCTTTGAAAACCCCCCAAATATAAATGATAATTAACATTTTCTCTGCATATAATGTGCTTTGTGGTTTTTTAAAATGTTATGGTTACCATTATGAATTAATAAGATACTATGTGTACATGATAAATGAATGGAAGAAATTGGGGGTGGGATTGGGGGTGGGGCTGGGGCAGGGCTAAGATAGGATTGGAGGCGAGACTGACAACCGATGTCCCATTTTGATGAAAAAAATAAATGGTCAGGTTAATTAAGCATATCTGGCTATAATTCAGGGGAGTTAAAGCCAGATGGTGTTTTCAATTAAGATATTCTTTATTGACTTTCCAGGGAAAGCCTTGACAAAGCATTGGGTGAAACATGTAGGCTACACATATCTCCCACATATAAAGCCACAAGCTAAGTACAAACTAAGTACTCATTGAATAAGTATACCTTAAAAATTGAAGTATAAAAAATATAAAAATGTGTATAAAAAAGAAAAATTGAGAACCAATGATGAATGGGCACATAAAGCTTAAATTAATGAAGATTCTGAGCTATGAGTGGTATCGCTGAGGTTTTTAACAAAGAGGGATAAAGTGCATGTATATATTGAACAATAAGGATATGCATAGCCTTAGTATCAGCCATGTTTTGATGCAAACTCCTAGAATACATTTCAAGATGCATGACAACGTGCAGAGATTTAGTTAAAATAATTGAGCTCTAGTCAACATAGAAGCCAATGTCTTTCTGACAGCAAATGCTATTTAACACTGAAAAACAGATTTCAGTTCTTCTTTTATTGAACCTGCAGCCTAGATTTCTCTATGATTAACTTAATAGAAGCTACAGTTTTATGTTAAATAAAGATCACTGTTATTTAAAGGTGTCAGAACGATTAGCTTTCTGAACATGAACTGATGACACATATGCAATGACAAAAGCTGGAGTTTGAACTGAGAATGTCAAAAGTTTCAGTGAATGCAAAATTGAAATATATATATATATATATATATTTAGGTTAAAAAAAACCTATTCTGCAGTTTCTGAGACTGAATGATGTTTAGTTAAAAACCATAAAATTAGCTCCTTATTTTCAAAGTGAAAATATTATTTGTATTAATAGAACTGCCTGTTCTTTATATAAGAAATACTGGTTTATGCAAAGCCTGATAAAAATACAGTACTGTATGTACTGTAGGTTGAGTTAAGAAGCAATAGCTGGTGCCACTCTTTGTGGGTCTGATGTACTAAAATAAATGTTTCTATTTATATGGTGTGTTAGCTGTTTAATATGAAAATTACAACATGCCCATCCTAACAGTAAACATAGAACCATGAAAAGCATATTAATTCCTGCATTAAACAGCTAAAACAGAAGAGGGCCAACACAGCAGCAAGACAGAAAGTGCCCCAGAAGTGAGAGTGCTCTGAAGAGCATATATCTCTAACACCCCTTTCACTAAACTGGGGATCTGTATTTGTATTGACAAACTCTTGATGAACTATAAGCCTTCTAATGTCTGGTCCGACGAACACACCTTCTTTCAATTTTGCCTCCAACAGGCCTGGAAACTTGGTGACCAAGTATTTGAAGCATTCTCCATTTCTTGGAAGCAATTTTACAAATTGCTTCTTCAATCCCAATTTTATGTGGAGAGGTGGTAGAAGAACTTTATGGGAAGGTACTAAAGTTTCTCGGAGGACATTTTTTTTACCGACCGTTAGCACCCTCGGCTGCCAACTCTTCTTGGTCCAGTGATTTTGTCGGTCTTAACTGTCCTATAGACACAGAAAACAAGAGTATTTGGTATACCCAGCTTGTTGCCTGAGCAGCATGCACAAGACCTTCAAGTCCCCACACACTTGCCAACCATGGTCTTTATATTTAAGTTTACGAAGAACCAATTCCAAGTTCTTGTAGGTTTCCTTCAAGTGTACAGAATAACCTACAGGTATGGAAGTGTAAAAATCACTGTTGTGGAGTAAAACTGCTTTGAGACTTCTTTTTGAAGAATCTATAAAAAAGACACCATTGCTTTGAATCATATTAGATTTTAAATTGACCCATCAGATCTTCAACATCGATGCAATAAACCAACTTGTCTTCCTGGGCGAAGTAAGGAACGAACTCCATTTCACGATGTCTGAACTATGAAGATGACACTCCTGGCAACAATAAATTCCTGCTTTTCAGCCTTGATCTGAGTAACTCAGCGGCGTCTTTGGGAAGATTCAAGTCTCTTACCAAATCATTCATCTCCTCCCGAGAAAACAATTTTGGTCTTGTATCATCTTCAAAGTAAGAACTTTATTCATCTGGTTCAGGTATGACTTCACCTTCATCGGAGCTAGGTATCTCTTCCAAGGTAGCAGGAAACTTGGGTACTGGTATATCTGTGCCAAGGGGGATGGGGCGAATTGTTGAGTGAAGATTGGGGTATGAAATGGAATGCTTCCATTTGGAATTAAACCCTTTCATATCGCATGAACAAAAGTAACAGTTGTCACTATGGTTCTTTTGCTCTCGCCATACCATAGGAATCCCATAATGGAAAGATTTTTTCTTACCCTTGAACCAGTTTCAGATGTCCTTAACACACCGTTTGCACACTTTATGAGGTGCCCAAACTTTATCTTGATCTCCAATTTTTAGTCCAAAGTATGCGAAGTATACTTTTTTCACAAAGTCTGTAATATTCTGCTGTTGCTTCAACACTGTATATTCACCACAGATGAAACAGAAACTGTCTGGAGAATTAATACACTTTCGCGGAGCCAAAACATAACGGTTGAAGAATGACGAGCTAACACGAACTGCGATTAAAAAAATGCGAACAGCCTAGAACCAAGAACCTGATGATGATTCGTGCACAAGTGTGGACTGCAGGATAGAGCAGCTCTTTGTCTTTATATGAGTTGTCACAGTGCTGGCCACGCCCCCTGCACTGACTGGAGCTGCTGCTATCTGCCCCGAGTCTCCCTCCCACTGGATTCTTCTGGAAAGATTAACCCCTTCTACCATAAAAATACAGACTCAGGGCTGAGGCTTACACATACAGCATGCTGCTGAGTATCCCAGTAATCAGACATGTCACTCAGAGCAGCACTTGTATTCACCCCCTTTGCAGGGGGGGAGGGGCAGAGATTGTTTACCTGCAAATAACAACAAAGGGCCAGAAGAGAACTAGGGAAATGAGGAAATATAATTTTTTCCCTAAAACTTGCTTAGCTTATGCATATATTGGTGACCATCAGATTTACAGTGCTATATATTTTTTTTACCTAACTTGGACAACCCCTTTAAGATTTTTTTTGGTATTTTATATCTTAAATGCACTTATGTGAATTAATTAATAGTAATTTGGACTTTAAATTTGGTTAAAACCCATACTATTAAAAAAATTGATAAATTTGAAGACAATTTTGCATTTTGTGGCAAATCATGATGTCTAGGAGTTTTTTCAATATTTTATCTGTTTTCAGCACACCAAAATACATACATATTAGATGAAAATAATCAAACCGCTTTTTAGTTGCATACTTGTGTTATGACCTGATATTTTGGATGTCCAACTCTGGACATTTTGAGTTGAGCTTAGATGTCCTATCGAAAATGCTCCTCTATGTCTCATTATTTCATGCTTATGTATATGCTCTATAATTTTCTTCTTTCTAATAATCTCTTACTATTGAGATATATTGGAAATAAGAGACACTGGCTCTACAGACAAGAATCTGTTCTTTAACCAGCTCTCTCAGAAAGGAGAGGCTGGGAATTCAGTTGTACATGGACTTGAAAATCTCAAAGCAACAAGGTTACAAGAGCAGTGTAAATCAAATGAACACTCTGTTCCCACATATACAAATGGTTGAGGAGGGTAAGGGTGGCGGCTTATTACCCAGCATGTTTGAAGGCAAATTAAGCCAAAAAATAAAAGCCCTTAAGAAACTGGGAGCAGGGGACATGTGCTCAAGAACTACAAAATATAGGAACTTGTTCACTATACAATAGGACTTAGGGATCCTTTTACAAAGTCGCGGTAGCAGTTTAATGCGCGGAATACCTCATGTTAAACTGCCTGCCGCACTAGTACCTAACACCTCCGTTGATGAGGCGTTAGGATTTTAGGCTGCCGCGGGGGTTAGCACATGATGAAATGTCCGACGCGCCTTGATGAAAGGAGCCCTTAATGTTATTGTACTGGGCTTCGTTGTCTTTAAGCAGGATGAGTTTTCTGATGGAACGGATTTTATCTTGTCAGGGCATAGAGTGCTGACATGTTGGTCACTGTACACTTATTTATTCAATTTTCTATACCGTTTTCCCCAGAGAGCTCAGAACACTTTACATGAATGTATTTAGGTACTCAAGCATTTTCCTTGTCTGTCTTGGTGGGCTCACAATCTATCTAATGTACCTGGGGCAAGGTTGCAACCTGTTCTGAGCTTCCGGGAAGATAGGATAGAAATCAAAATAAATAATTATATATTTAGCCATGTGTTTGGATGAAGAGCAACATCAATAGCAAATTCTGCATGTTTTAAACAGTTCTGTTGCAAAGACTTAGGATTCTATACTGAAGCTGCTGTCCTCCTTTAGTCGCAAACTTTGCAGAAAGCTGTCACTCATATCTTTCAACTCCTCCCCTTCACCAGTGGAGAATAGTTCCCTCTTCAGCTTTTCATTGTGCAAGCAAACTGAGAAAGTGTGTTCTGAGCTGCTCTTCTTCTATTTATTATTTTTGGGCATTTTTGTCCATCAGTTCTTTTTTCTGCATTGCTTTGGTGTTCGGAGGTCCCCTTCTTAGGGTTACTCTGCTGAGGAAAGGACAAAGACCTGTGAGGATGGGCTGCTGTTCGCAGGCTAATCTCTTAGAGTACCTATGGAACCAGCCTGCCTCATGAGGGTCCATTTCTGTAGAAACTTGTTCACCTGATAATTTATCAGAGGATTGAGTGCAGGCTGTGGAGCCATCTATGTTTCATTCTCCCCCCCCCCACCCCTCCGACACGCCACATTGATTTTTGGGGGTTAGAGCAAAGAAACCTTAAACATTTGCAGCTTACGCCTGGACCTGGAAGACTTTTCAGCTATGGTGTGCCAAGGAACATAGAAATGTCAGAAACATAGAAATATGATGGTAGATAAAGGCCAAATGATCCATCCAGTCTGCACATCCACAGCATCCACTATCTCCTCCTCTCCCTAGGAGATCCCATGTGCCTCTCCCATGCTTTCTTGAATTCAGACACAGTCTTTGTTTCCACCACCTCTACTGGAAGCCTATTTCATACAACTACCACCTTTTCTGTAAAAACTATTTTCTTAGATTACTCCTGAGCTATCACCTTTTAACTTCATCCTATGCCCTCTAATTCTGGTGATCCTGACATTTTTGTAAGATGGATACAATTGACAGATGGATTGATAGGCAAATCCATGTGGCAATTGAAGCCTTAGAGGCTGGCCTGCGTCGTCTTGATCAGCTGATCAGCACAAAAAGATGGTCGGAGAGATGTGAATCATTGGTCCTTTCCAGGTAGTGAAGTAGAACTCTTTGTACATCCAACCTCTGCAAAATCCTGCCCTGCTTAGGCAAACCCGTTGGATGAAATGCAGGCAAGCGAATCTCTTGATTGATGTAAAATGCTGAGACCATCTTCGGTAGAAAGAAATGTACTATTTGCAGTGAAACACCAGCCTCTGTAAACCTGAGGAAGGACTGTCTGCAGGAGAGAGCCTATAATTCTGAGATTTGCCAGTTTAGAAAAAGGCCTAGCGGTTTCATCTCTCAAAGTACAAGTGGCTGGGCCAGACATGGGCAAACTATAGCCCGTGGGCCTTATCCGGCCCATTTAGTTTTTTAATCTGGCCCGTCGAATTTGTCTAAATTTTATTATTGGCGGCCAGGTTGAAGATCTCGATGGAGCCATCCAGGCGCTCTGAGCAGCCACATTATTGCAGACATCAGACCCCTGAGAGCACTAAGCAGAAGAAGCGCACCCAGTATACCTGGAACTCCCCCATAACCGGCTGCAGAAGAAAAATAAATAGGATACAATTAGAAAACCATCATAATTGCTTCCAACAGGGCTGTTTACAAACAGTAAATAGCAGCAAGTACTGTGTGGGAGGGTGCAGACTTTTGCAGATAAAATTACTGCCCAAAGCTGTTAATTATTTCAAGCTTTGATCCAAGTTACAGTATCAAATACAGACAGGATTTCATTTTAAATAATTGATTTGAAACAGTATCACGTAACTTTCAAAGAAATGGGTTTGAATATCGTATATGATTTTTTTCTATTAAACATTTATTTATGTTAAAAATTTCTAGCCAAAAAAAGAAAACCCCTATGTAGTTTACAATTAAAACATACATTTTGCATTAATCATAAGATTCTTACATTGGCTTTCAAAACACTTCACACTGGCTTACCTCTCTATTTAGCAAACTTTCTCATCCTTTATAGACCCATCCATTCTCTTTGATCTGCATCTCAGTACACATGACGAGACTTGTGTGTACATGGGGCTCAGCCTTTTTTAGAATTGTACCAATACTTTGGAACTTTCTTTGTGCTGAAATACGCTCTGAACTCTTTTACTTAAAGTTTTGTTCCTTACTTAAGACTCATCTGTTTTCTTGGGCATTTTTGATGGACATTCGAGTCTGTTGGGTTGCACCAATGGCTGCAGATCATGGAAGGAGGTATGTTTTTTTAACCCTCTCTTTCTTTCTGTCCTGTTTTTAATGTTGTTCTTTTCTGCTCTGTACTTTGTAAACCACTTTGATTGTTTTGTGAAGGGTGGTATATAAGCATTTTAAACATAAATGCCCAGATTCTGTATAGGATGCTCGGTCTCAGAAGCCGACGGGCGAATCAGGCCTAAGGCCGCCTAAAGTAAACCCGATTCTCTAAACGAAGACCATGTTCAGACGCTGGTTAGCGAACTGGGTTGTTGAAGACGCGGCCGCTAAGCTTATCACAGCAAGGATCTTCCTGCTGCAATAAGTTTAGCGGCCGCGGCTATAGCAGCCAGTCCCCCTGAATGAATGCGTCAGGAGGGATGCCCAGTCCCTCCTGCCCAGAACACCCCCACCTCCCGAACGAAAGTGGCAGGAGGGATGCCCAATTCCTCCTGCCAGAAACCCCCCACTCCCCCGAATGAAACCAGCATGGGGGTGCCCAATCCCTCCTGCCTGGAACACCTCCAGAACGAAAGTGGCAGGAGGGATGCCCAGGCCCTCCTGCCCAGAACACCTCTCCCACCCTCCGAATGAAAGCGGCAGGAGGGATGCCCAATCCCTTCTGCAGGAAACCCCCACCCTCAAACGAAAGCGGAAGGAGGGTGCAAAATTCTTCCTGCCTGGAACACCCCCACCCCTGAACAAACACAGGAGGAGGGATGCCCAATCTCTCCTGCCATGAACACCTTCCCCACCCCTGAATGAAAGCGGCAGGAGGGTGCCCAATCCCTCCTGCCAGAAACCTCCCCATCTGGACCCACTCACTCCTCACTCCTCACCCCCACCCTACCCAATCCCCTCCTAACCCCCTCAGACCCCACGGATCCCTCTCTAATCTGAAACGATGGCTGGCTGGATGGGTCTTCCCTCTTTATGTCTGGCAGACCTGCCTCCATTGGAATGAGGTGGGCCTGCCCCTTCCCAGTGTATTGTGGAATGCACCGGGGAGGGGCCTAAAGCCTGATTGGCCCAGGTGCCTAAGGACCCTCCCATGGGTGGGCCTTAGGTGCCTGGGCCAACCATAATCTTAGGTTGGCCTGTGCCTTAGGCCCTTCCCTTGTAAATGTGTAGTGCAATATTCTCCACACATAATCTTAATGAACCGAATAACAAAAACATCCCAGCAGTCATGAATATTTTCATTCTGGTAGACACATATCTTATATTCATAACTGATTGACATACTAACTTCATACTACTCACTGATCGTAGAGGTCTGCTGGGTCTATTCACCTCCTAGAGACCCTGGAACCAATATGGTACTGTTTGATGTAAAATTTGATGCACCAATGATAACACTTTGAAATTAATCCTCTGTTCTATCTGCAACCAGTGGAGAATTTTCAATACAGGGGTAATATGAGATGTTCTCATTACCCCACTGATCAGTCTAGCCACTGACTTCATCATAACCTGGAATGCTCACAACTTAACCTTTGCTACTCCCAGTAACAGCTAATTATAGTAGTCAAGCCTACTCAAAAACAACGATTGTACCACAGTTCTAAAGTCATAAACTGTTAGGAGGGGTTTCAATCTGTATAATAGACAAAGTTGAGTATAACCCTTTTGAATCATATTCAAAACTTGTTGCCCCATAGTCAATGACATATCTAGGCAAACTCCCAAAACAGTGATGTCCTTCTTTACCTATATCAACTCACCCATAATAGCCATACTCGCTATCACAACTAACTTGCTATCAGTTCTGTTTTGTTCACATTCAATGTAAGACCATCCATTCACATACTTTTGTCATATATTGACTCAATCGCATCTCAAACTCTCTCTGATGACCATCAATCGGAAAAATAGAATCACCAGATTTTTGAAAACCTGCTCAAGAGATTACCCAAAGTTATTGTATGCAGGTGTGAGATTTCAATTATTGTGATTGATTTTCAAAATATTAGTGTCTGACATCAGGCATATAATGCAGCACCATCATGCACATGAATGTGAGCAGGAGACTCTTTGCAATGGAGGACCTACAGAATGAAGCAGTAGGTATTCACAATGTTTCTTGAGTTATTGATTGAAGGAGAGGACTGCAATGTTTTTCCTTCTTTTTTTGCAGTTTTGTCCACAGGCCCTGAAGAAGTGAAGCAGAACACTAGCAAAGGGCAGTAGATTAATATCAATTAAAAACTCATTGTAATAATTGTGGGAGTGTGTGGCACAGTGGTTAGAGCTACAGCTGCAGCACCCTGAGATTGTGGGTTCAAAACCCATGCTGCTCATTGTGACCCTGGGCAAGTCACTTTAATCCCCCATTACCCCAGGTGCATTACATGTACATACCCCAGAGTGTGAGACCACCAGGACAGATTAGGAAAAATGCTTGAGTACCTGAATGTAAATCACTTAGGCTATAAGTGGTATATAAACACTAAAATAAATAAATAATATGGACAGTGAAAGAGGAAGCTCTACAAATCATCAGTTAAGTGTGCATTGCTTAATAAGATAATTATGCATAATTGAATATGTGGAAGGATTTTTATGCCAATAATGACAGGGTCTTCAGCTCTTTAGGCTAATTCTAGTTTGGAGCTTTTTGAGGCTTTTTCATTTTGAAAACTTTTGTAAAATCTATACAGTACTGTTTTGTTCAGATATTTAAAAGACAATTATTTCTGCAGTGTATTGGACACAATTTGAGTTTTCTTTAACATAAGTTAATTTTGGTATAGTGGATTCCTCCCCTCCCCCACCCCATTTTGATACCTATGCAATATGGGGGTTATTTTAGAAGCCTTATTGATAATTTGCATATGTAAATTCTGGCATTTAAAGGTGGAGACAAATTAAAGGCTGTGTACATGTGTACTTTTTATTTCAGAAAATGGATTGCATATGTAGACACTTTTAGGTTTTCAAAAAGTGCTGTTTTTGGCCAGCCTCGTGCATAAGAGATTTAAGAAGTATCTTTCTCGATCCCCTGTTTATTTCTCTTTCCAAACGGAAAATATATCACAGCCTCCATATGCAATTAGCATTTTCACATGTATAGGTTTGCAAAATGACTAAAAATATATGTAAATGCTGACACATATAATGCCAATTGTAAGTTGCAGAGTTTTTTCCATTGAATTTTTCCATTTGCTAGATACTTATGGCCTGTTTTGGCTTTTGTGTAAATAAGATACTGGGGTAGGTGGATCATTGGTCTGACCCAATGACCATCCCCCCTCCGAATCCCAATCGGCCCCCCTGCTGACCCACAACCCCCCTGCTAACCCCCACACCCCCAATCCCACCCCCCATACCTGTAAAATGTTGGCCGGATGGATGGGTGCCAAGCCCGCCTGTCCGGCAGGCCAGCCGGCTCTGGAATGGGGCCAGATTGGCCCAGGTGTCTGAAACCCCACCCACAGTAGGGGCCTAAGGCACTTAGGCCAACGAGAATAGGCCCTGGAGTCTTAGGCCCCTCCTGTGGGCGGGGTCTTAGGCACATGGGCTGGCCTGGCACCCGTCCATCCAGCCAACATTTAACAGGTATGGGGGGTGGGATTGGAAGTGGGGGGGTGGTGTGGAGGTCACAGGTCATCGGGGGGGCCCAACCGGGGGTTCGGTCATGGGGGGTTGTGTCGAGGGCAGGAGGGCCTGGGATCCCTACTGCCCATATTGTAGTGAGGGGTGGGGGTAGGGAGTCCACCTGGGCAGGAGGGGTTGGGCTCCCTCCTGCCCGATCTTGTAGGGGGTGGGGGGCGAGAGGCCAGGAGGGCTTGGGCTCCCTCCTGGCCAGATCGGACTCGGGGGGGGGGTGTTGGGGATCACGGGGCAGGAGGGCTTGGGTTCCCTCCTGCCCTGAACATAATCTGGAGGGTTGGGGATCGCGGGGCAAGAGGGCTTGGGCTCCCTCTTGTCCCAATCTTCATTGGGAGTTCGGGGGTGCCGTGGGGCAAAAGGGCTTGGGCTCCCTCTTGCCCTGATGTTGTCGGGGGGGGGGATGTATTGCGGCAGGAGAGATGCCTCATCTCCCCTACCGCAATGCCATCACTCCTCTACCCGAACTGCCGCGATCCACAGCAGGAGAGATAGGGCATCTCTCCTGCTGCGGGTTGCAGCAGTTCGGGTAGAGGAGTGATGGCATCGCGGTAGAGGAGATGAGGCATCTCTCCTGCTGCGATCATTGCTGTAGGGGGTAGGCAGGTTGCTGGGGCCTCTGAGCTGATCGCAACAGCCACGATTAGCTCAGCGGCCCCTTTTTCGGCACTTAGACCTGTTTTGACTTCATCTAAGTCAAAACGTATAAGTGCCAACTAGGCAACCTGCCTAAGGTTTTGGTTATACCTGCTGCCTAGGTGTAGGTGGGCCCACCTCCCACCCACTGCCCACCCTTTCCCCTCCTCTAAACACGCCTCTTTTCTCTCTGTGTGTTTAGTGGCAGGGGAAAGGCCTAAGTTGGTTTTAGATACGTCTAAAACCAGCTTTGATTATGGGTACTTGGACGATCAGGCTTTTTGATCATCCAAGTAGCCATTTAGGCCACTTTATAGACTTTTTTTTTTTTGATTATCAACCCCATAGAATCCCAAATGCATGGACAGTGTTTGTCATATGCTGCAATCCTTAAAAGGCATATTAGAAAGAAAGCAATGAAAGGTTTGAGTTGTGTTGGTTTTATTATTATTATTATTTTTGTAATTCCAAGTACCAGAGTAATATAGATGGAACCACCTAATACAAATGAGTACAGTATTCAAGCCTATCAAACTCCACTGATTAATTATAGTTGACTATGAAACATATGCCATGCTGTATTAAAAATAAATCTGTAATGGATTTCACCTTTTATACAAAGACATGAAAGATAAATTATTTATCAGCACTGAAGCGTAAAAATGTGTTGGTTAATGTCTCGATATTTAATACATCACTAATATGTAACACACAAAGTTTCCAGCTGTCATGATAACCTTGCTAGTTTGCTTCAATTTTTAACATCATACTGCCTATTAAATTCAGTCAAATGTCTCATAATAACCTTTACTAAAATTTTACTTTAAATTATACCATTGTATACCTGGAGGAAATTATGTAAACCCTGAAAAGTAAATTAAAAGGACATATCTTTTAATAGCATGCGGGTACTAAGTTACATTAAAGATTAATTAAAGATTACATTAATAAAAATGTTGCCATTCAAGATTTTTATTCAAACCGCCAGGTTCAAGAGATCCCAGGCGGTTGATCCATCGCTGTTCATGCTGGGCCAAGTACCGTTTAAAGTCACCCCCTCGTTCGTGACGAGGGGGTGACTTTAAACGGTACTTGGCCCAGCATGAACAGCGATGGATCAACCGCCTGGGATCTCTTGAACCTGGCGTTGGTGACGAGGGGGTGACTTTAAACGGTACTTGGCCCAGCATGAACAGCGATGGATCAACCGCCTGGGATCTCTTGAACCTGGCGGTTTGAATAAAAATCTTGAATGGCAACATTTTTATTAATGTAATCTTTATTAAAATATTAACAATAAGTTTTCTTTCGGGCTGTAATCCTCCCCGTTAAGGGTTAATGTTGGGTGAGATGATGTCAGAACGTCCCGGTACGTTGCCTAGTCAGCACTCTGAGGCACAAGTATAAAGAGTACTGCCGGTGCCATATTTCCTCTGTTTGTGAGCCTTTGACAACGATTAATGGAGAAATGCCTTTAATGTTTCTGCCTCTGGCCCTGAAGCAGTGGACCGAATGTTATGTCCACGAAACGCTGGCCACGTCGGCAACATATCGGCAGTAACCAGGCTATATCTGAACCAGCAATGACAACGCTAAGATAAGTATTCAATATCCAGTTGTCAAATATTCTCTCCCAAACCATCAGGGGGGTGTATCCATAAGATTTAGAATAGTTTGAAGAAAATAATTAAAAAATTACACATATTTATTGATTAAAAATTAATTTAAAAATAATTTAAGTGAATTAAAGAAATTTTCAGGTTTTTTGGCCAATGATTAGAGGAAGGAGCTGCTACGTTGAAGTCTCAGTCTGTGATAGGACTGTACGTATGCTCCCATTCTGAGGTCTTTTTCCTGAATGAGTAGTAATATACACTGGATACATTCTGTCTGGAAGTGGTATTAATGATTAGTTTAGTATACCCATTATTTAAGTCTGATAGTCATCATAAAGATAGGGCAGCTTTCTATGTGGTCCCATCTATGTGATTAACCTGGCCAATTAAGTGTTAAACATAACCATCAGAGTACAAACTCTGCCCCTGCAACGCCCCCTCCCCCCCTCAATAGTCAGTTTGCAGTTTGATGCTGACTGGTTATTTTCACTGGCACTAACCAGATACTGTACATGCCGCTGAAAATTGGCTGTTAGACCTGAACACACAATTTAGCTATTGTGGCAAGGACACCCAATTGATCCCTTATGGGTCTGCTGTGTCCCTGGCCGACCGAGCAACGTGCGACTATGGCTTCTCTTTCCCAGTGCCTTCCAAGCACACTGCTGGACTGTGTTTTATAGGTAAACTATCAAAAGTAAAAGAAAAACTTTAAACAGTCTTAGTATTCAATGAAAACTCCTGCTTTATTTTTTCTGGGTTTCATTCACTCTCAAAATAGTCAGGATTACAGTTCTCAGAAAAATGTCCAAACACAGCATAAGGAAAAAAAAAAACCCATATTTTGTAATCCACATGGATCAAACTGGCCCAATATGATCCCTCCACTGAGGTCCCAGGGTTTGGAAGGCTTCTTAACCCACACTGGTGGCACAAAGACTCTCATAAGTTTCAATAGGTTTCTTCACTTCTTTTAAGCACCACCAAAAAACCAAACAATTCACTGTTTCTTTTGCCAGACACTTGACCCTCGCACTGCTATGTGGCACCCAGGCCTGTGCACCACTAGCCTGGCTGGGTCAGCTGTCCCAATTTACTTTATAGCTCACCCGTCCAAACTGCAAAAATGGGATTTCACGTAGTACAGCCCAGCCATTTTCCCAGTCTTCTTCCAAGCTAGGGTTCAGGGCAACAAAGTCAGGCAACTCTGCCTTATACTTTCTTAAATAGAAAAAAACAAAACAAAAACCATGCATGATTTTCAGAGAGAGGAAACACCCCCCCCCAAAAAAAAATAACACAAGGTAACTTGGAGTAGACTTTGTTGCCCTGCTTATTAGTCCACTACTGAACGGACCTCTCTTTATAGGACATGTACTATGGACAGGGTCTCCGTAGCTGTTCCATTCTCAGACATATCACTGTACTGTACCCAGATGCTGATGATGTTTCGTATATGATTGTACAATCCCTATTGTTATACATCTCACACCTATTAGTAATACTATCCCCCTCTTTTACCAAGGTGCGCTATGCTTTTTAGCGCGTTCAAAATATTAGCACGTGCTAAACATTAACGCGTGCATGTTATTCTATGGACACCTTAGCGGTTAGCGCACGCTAAACACGCACTGTAACGCTTAACACACCTTAGTAAAAGAGGGCCTATATGTTTTGCTTATTTGTCTTTGTATGCATTTCTAAAATTTTCAATAAAAATATTGAACTGAAATAATAAAAAGAAAAGTGGTGGGGTAAACAGAGGCACCCTGTTATAGTATTATCCTCAACTGTTGTATGAAAATGTGACGGCCATTTTTATCCTTTATAGAAGAGACAGATTTGCCCCTTGTGCCTGACTGATATTACTGTACTGTGATAAGATGAAGAGGGGAAAAAATGATAGATGTATTGCCGGGAGGTACAGCAACAACATTACCGTTTTCCATCTAGTCTTGCTGCTAGTTGTACACATCTTGCAATTTAATCACCATTTATGTTCTTTGATTCCTTTTGGTCTTCCTTTTTTTATTTTTTATTTTTTGTATGGTACTCTTTCAAAAGCTAGGGGCTCCTTTTACGAAGCCACGTTAGCGGTTTAACATGCGTAATAGCGTAATTTGCCTGCCGCACTAGCCGCCACCGCCTCCTCTTGAGCAGGCGGTAGTTTTTCGGCTAGCGTGGGGGTTAGCGCACGCTAAAGTTGTGTGCGATAAAGCCGCTAACGCGACTTTGTAAAAGGAGCCCTAGGTTTAACAAAGAAACAGTGTGATTATCTTTAATAGACTACAGGAGCTGAACTAGAGAGTGGTGGTCTCTACTTCTCTGCCTTTATGAGCTATATATATGATATAAGAGTCATATATATGATATATGACGATGATATATGATATATATGATATATGATATATATTATGAGCCATATATATGATATATGAGTCATATATCATATGACTGGGATCTTTCTTTGGCTGTGGCACATTATTACCATCATTATCCACTGTAGGAAAAAAAAAACCCTACTGAAAGATACTCTTTAATTTATTGAAACTTCTGGCACGAGTGCTCTCCCTGACATCTCTATTATGATAACACCCCACATTTACTGATCCTTTCAGGATTTTGGAACATTGCCTTACTTTCTCTTTCCTGCTATCACATATATAACGTTGTACAATGCCTGTATGAGTGGAAAGTGAGTGACACAGTGGTTAGAGCTACAGCCTCAGCACCCTGAGGTTGTGTGTTTAAATCCCATGCTGCTTCTTGTGACCCTGTCACTTAATCCCCCATAGTCCCAGGTACATTAGACAGAGTGTAAGCCTGCCAGGACAGATAGGGGAAAATGCTTGAGTAACTGAATATAAACCACTTAGACTATAAGTGGTATATAAATAAATAAATATACTTTTTTATTCTGAGGATTTTGTCAGATTATCGTAGTCAAAATGCACACAAAGTTGTTTTTTTTTATAAAACTTTATTAATTTCAAAACTAATACAAGTGTCATGAATTTTACAAACATTAATAATCAACATAAGCACATAAGCATAAGGAGTTTTTCTGACCAAAGATGTGTCTCCCTGCTTCAAAATCTTTGTTGAAGTAAGCTTGTCTATGGGGGCTTAGGACTTTTATGACACCCCTATATGACACTGAGGCCTTTTTTCCATTTTTTGAATATATTGCATGTCATTCTTTTCTTGGTATACAGTGCTAGGAACATTTTGGATGTTATTCTATTAGAATATAAATACCAGTACACATATCATCTAAATGTGTAGGAATCTTCATAAAGTTACTGCACTTTTATGTTTTAAACACTATTTATTAAATATCTCAAAAGCAAATTATATCACTTTTCCACATGATCACCATGTTTTGCAATACATTTTTTCCCAGGACATTCTACGACATGCCTTCTTACCACTTCTCCCATTCCAACCATTTCCCACAAAAATAGGAAAGCATGGAAACTTAAGAACTCTCATAGTTTGATGGTCGAGTTACATATGGGCTATAATATACTTGTGGTACCACAAGACTTCTACAAGAGGTCAAGGCAGACATTTTCAGAAGCCTGCCACTAGGGACAGGAATGAGGGAGGTTAAGCTCCTGCCCCCATCATCCCACTGGACCACTAGGGGATATAGTGTGACTGAGAGGCAGAGGGTAGGGATGGGAGTTGAATGGGAACCCATGGGGGAAGCTTTTTCAGGGGGCTATGCAGCACATTGGGATGGATGGGAGGCGATAGCAACATAAATGTTTATGTCAGCCATTTTACTTTTTTTTTCTGAAGCTGTCACAGAGCTTGATATCCCTTACCAGTTTTAGGTGTGAATATTCCAGTTTTATGAAATCAGGATTTAGACATTTCTAAAGTGTGCCTAACTTACCCCTCTTTTACTAAGCTGTGGTAGAGGTTTTTACCACGGCCCTGGACGCTAAATGCTCTAACACTGCTTCAACGCTCATAGAATTCCTATGAGCGTCTGAGCAGCCTGAAGCATTTAGTGCTCCGGGCCATGGTAGAAACTTCTACTGTGGCTTAGTAAAGGGGAGGGGGTTAATTGACAAAATCCCTTTAATTGCTTTAATAACTGAAAAAAAAATGAATTGGAAAATATGCGCCTACCCAATTCTATAAAAAGTAGACACCTATCGCAAGGCGCTTAGCAGCACCTAACCCTAAGTGGTTATTTTTATGGATGGAGCCTGGTCATCGCCATTAAGCGCGATTCTCCAAAAACTTAAGTGCCTGAAATGTAGGCCTTTAAAACCCTGGTCTGCTTTCCGGCACCTAAGCTTTTACATAGGCACCACTAGGCGCGATTCTGAAAATGGCACCCAAGCATGATTGACACA
Source organism: Geotrypetes seraphini (assembly GCF_902459505.1). NCBI lineage: Eukaryota > Metazoa > Chordata > Amphibia > Gymnophiona > Dermophiidae > Geotrypetes > Geotrypetes seraphini. The sequence continues at coordinate 510,282,465 of NC_047084.1, read as the reverse complement.
TGGCTGGTCCCATTTTTCTAGGCATCGATCGATTTAGGTGCCGTTTACAGAACTGGACCCTTAAGCAATATAAATGTCTAAATGTTAGTGAATGCAAGTCTAAATATCAAATAACATCGCTAAAATAAGCACCATTATATGATAACACTTTCACATGTATACTCAGCTCTACCCTCTTCTTTTGTACTGCTACTGTTTGCTTATATTGATCCCTAACTTTGAAATTCATTCCTGTACGCTCTCAGGCAGGAATCATCTTACATCAACTTCAAGAAGTTGCATAAAACCTGGATTTTCAACAAACCCACTCCGCAGCCACACTATAACCTTTCACTACCACTGGCCCTCTTTTACACAGTACATCAATCCCAAAACAATCTTCTACTTCAATATTTTTTTTAAGATCCATACACAAACATATCATGGAAATAATAGTTTTTTTAAAAAAAAATTGATATTATGATAATGATAGTGCTCAGAAAAAGTGTTCATTTTTTTTAACAAATAGTGAAACAGCACCCATTTTCAATCATCACACATATCTGTATCTTGTCTGTTCTTAATTCCAATAGTGAGCAGGGACATCCATAAGGGCTCCTTTTAAAAAGGTGCGTTAGGGCCTTAACGAGCGGAATAGCGCGCGCTAGCCACTACCGCCTCCTCTTGAGCAGGCGGTAGTTTTTCAGGTAGTGCACACTATAGCGCGAGCTAATCTGGTGCGTGCGCTAAAAACGCTAGCACACCTTTGTAAAACGAGCCCTAAGTGTTCTATATGCAAATTCATTCCTCCCACTTATTAATAAACTGCAGTCTTCTCCCACTTTCAAATCTCCACTTCAAGTCATGAATGAAAGCAAAGTGAGAGTAAATATATCTGTAATAGTTCATATCTGTTATAGTTCATGTCTCCCGCTCCACTGCGATGTCTAGACGTTTATAAATATCCCAGATGAGTAAATAAATACAATAATAGTGTACTGTTCTTCATTTGTATTAGGTTATATTGTGCTATTATTATACACTAATCTTTAAGCCCGTTACATTAACGGGTGCTAGAGTAGATGTCTGTATGTATGGTGTGTTGTTGTTTTTTTTATTTGTCTCTCTCCCTGGACGCTGTCTGTCTGTCATTCTTTGTGTCTGTGTCTCTCCCAGGTCCCCTGTCTGTGCGTCTTTCTTTCTATCTGTCTCCCTGCCCCCCCCTGCTTGCCAAAGCAGCCCCCTTTCACCTCTCCCCCTGTTGTGCAATGCCTGCCTGCTTCGTAGCCCCCCTTCTGTTCCTCCCTCCCCCCGATTTCTGTCTGCCCCCAGCACAACTCTCCCCCCCAAAGCAGCCCCCTTTCCCCCTGTTGTGCAATGCCTGCCTGCTTCATGGCCCCCCATCTGTTCCTCCCCCCCCCCCCCGATTGCTGTCTGGCCCCAGCACACCCCTCCCCCCAAAGCAGCCCTCTTTCCTGCCTGCTCCATAGCCCTTCTTTCTCGCTTCCCCTCCCTCCATCCACCCATGGTTGCTTCCGCCGCTGCCGCTCCTGTTCAAAGCGGCCTGCTTAGGTTCACGAACGGCTGTAGTGAACCTCGCAGGCCGCTCTCCATATGGTAGCATGTTCCCTCTGATGCAATCGCGTCAGAGGGAACGTGCTCCATGTGGAGAGCGGCTTTGAGGTTCGCTACAGCCGGCCGCAAACCTCAGAAGGCCGCTTCAAACAGGAGCAGCAGCAGTTGATGCGGGAGGGGGGACTCTTGGATGTGTTCCCTACCGGACACTGCCGCCGCCAGCGCTGCTCCGCACCCCCTTCATCTTGCCCTCTGGTGCGCCAAGCCAGCGCATGCGCGTAAGCCGCTGGCCATCCGCCTCAGGGGGGGGAGGAAGAGAGAGAGTGGAGAGGCGGCGACGACAAAGTTAGTGTAAGGGAGACCCAGCGCCTCTTGCACCCTGCATTCTTGTGCCGCCGCGGCCGACATCCGTCTCGGGGGGGGGGGGGGGAGGAAGAGAGAGAGCGGAGAGGCGGCAACGGCAAAATTACTGTAATGTAGCATTGTAAGCCACGCATGCGCACTTGCTATGTGTCGCTACAGCTCACGGAAAACCGGCACACACATGCGCGGCCTAGCATTTTATTATATTAGATAAGAAACTGAAATTATTGAATGATATCTATGTTACCTGTACAGATGTTAGTGTAATGTATGCAATACCTACTGTTCTTTCATTTGTATGACACTGTTTTTGATTAAAAATCAATAAAGAATTAAAAAACAGAAGCAACAATTTAATAACATACTACAATTTAATAAACAATTAAATACAGGTGCTATGTGTTTGCTATCAGCTGACTAATGCATAACTTCCCTAGTCTTAGATTATTAAAAGTATACAGGGGCCATCTACCTAAATTGCTCAATAAAATCTGTATAACTGGGGACTGAGTTAAGGGAAAGACAGAGGCAAGGCCAGAATTTATTCATTTAGTGGCAATATTCAGCTATTAAACAAATTGTCCATTTAGTTTTGGCTTGCCCGAGGTCACTAGGAATATTTTGGGTGGGTGGGGAGAAGAAGAACTTCATCCCTGGCTCACAACATGATTACTAGGTGGTTGCTTTGCACTGCTTTCTTCTCCTTCCTTAAAGCAAAGCATTGCATGGTAAGCAGAAGCTCAATTGAAAGCAAATATAAAACTCCATATCTCTTCTTGTCATTTCTTAGGTTAGATAAAAACATGACTGTTCCCTGGTAATCTTCAAAGGTTTACATTATGAAACATACTGAGATAAGGTCTACAAGCACAAAATCAAAGAAAGCACGTCAAAAATCAGGCCTTGATATATATATTTTTTTTAATTCTCCTCTTTAATATGGTTTTGATTTCTCCACAGGACTTCTTAAATCTCTATTTTATGTTTTATTACTCTGTGTGTCCTTAGAACCTGTTTATCATCATATAATATCTTTCTTTCATATCCTTCCACTACCTGTAGCAATTGTGAAAGAACTGGCATCAAGATTTTTACATCTTGTAGATTTTAAGATTCTTGTAAATCATGTACGTGGAAGCTGTTTGAAGTCCTTACTCTACATCAGGGGTGTCAAAGTCCCTCCTCGAGAGCCGCAATCCAGTCGGGTTTTCAGGATTTCCCCAAAGAATATGCATGAGATCTATTAGCATACAATGAAAGCAGTGCATGCAAATAGATCTCATGCATATTCATTGGGGAAATCCTGAAAACCCGACTGGATTACGGCCCTCCAGGAGGGACTTTGACACTCCTGCTCTACATAGTGAAGTTTAGACAGATGTGGTGCTCCATTGGTCCGGAGTGATGATTGGACTCGAGCCAGACTAATATATATTTTAACTTATAACTTATTTTTCTGTTTTATCTCTTATTTTCATTCTGTTCTTTTTTTTTTTTGCTTGATTTGTAATTTATATATTTGATTTATTAGATTTACTTTTCCAATTTTTGAAATGTAACCTTTATTTTATTCTTCCTGGTTACTTTGGGTTCGGTTTTGCTATTGGGTTGCTAATATTCGCCTTTCAATTTTATCTTTTATGTAAGCAATGTTTTTCTCTTGGGCACTTTAGATTGTGAGCCATGGTGGGACAGAGAGGGTAGTTCAATGTGTGTTCTATTTAGTTCTGTAAACCGCTTAATACTCATGTACAAGCGGTGTATCAACTACAATACAATCTGTAAACAATGGGTTTGTTAAATGTATTGACTCTACCACTGTCCATGCTCTTCACTCTTTTCATACTTTCTCCTCATCATTTGAAAACATTTGCCTCTAACTTCCCCCCGTCCTTTTTTTATTTATTTATTTTTTTTAATAAAGCTACGCGGCAAAAGCCCCAAAGCCCTTTAAATCTCTATAGGTTTCAGGGCAGTCACTGCAGCAGCAGTCACTAGCTAGGCTTTGTAAAAGAGGGTGTATGACATAGGGCCTCTTTTACAAAGCTGCATGAGTGAGTGCTGCACTGCAAATGCTCCGACACCTATTCAATCCTTATGGGCGTCGGAACATTCACCACATCGGCCCCCGCAATCAAGCTTTGTAAAAGAGGGGGATAATGATTTTCTAATGCTTTATAAAAACTCTTAAAGCTCATTTTTTCATCTGAGGTTTTTTTTTAAGTGATTGTTAACATTTAAGCTTTCCTTCACATTTTATTTCTCTATTCATCAGTTTAACTGCTATAATTTTATTGTTTCACCGCTCCTTTGTTCCAGTAGGGTAGAATACATCAGTCAATAGTACACAAACAATATATTTTTTTTCAATGGATTTCTACTGTTGTTTCTTTTGCAAAATATTTTTGGAACATCACCATATTTTCTATAATAAAATGGTTGATGTTCATACCACATAATTCAGTGAACTGCATTGGTTTTATATGATTTTAAAGAACCTGAATGGAGGTAGTTTATCATTGTTTACACTGGAACAGAAGACGTGCCGACAAATGGCAGTATTCCATAAAAGCAGAAATAGGCATACTGAATGTTCTCTCTAGGCCTGAAAATTTGATTAGAGACAGTGATTTAGTTAAAGAAAAAACAAAAAAAACACTTTGTATTTCCCCAAAAGCACAATTGCTAATATGTCCTGCTCATATTTAATGATCCCAATGTGACCCAAGTTTGTTATTTTAAGGGGAAAACAGCCACAATACTTATATAATAATAATAATAACAGTTTATATACCGTAGTACCGTGAAGTTCAATGCGGTTTACAAAAGATTTGATTACTTTTTTTACTTATACAATTTTTAACAAACATTACAAGAAAAAAAACCTTTTTTGTTAAGGAAAGATAACACACTAACACAAGGTAGTCCAAACAAAAGGAGAAAAACTCCTAAAAAGCTTAATTTCTGTAACATACAAGCAGTCCCCGGCTTAAGAACGAGTTATATTTTTAAAGCTGTTTTTAAGTCAGATTTGTGTGTAACTCAAAACTTGTAGATTTTAAGATTTTTGTTGCTTACCTCTGCTCCCAGCTCACAAAAGGGTTAACTGTCCCAGTGTTCCCTCTAAGGTACAGCATGCACAATCACACACTGTTCTTAATGTGGCCATGCATCATTCCTGAATCTGCTACAGGAGAAGTGTAGGAGTCTATGCTACTTGAAATACTGCTCAGTGAAATGAAATGAAACCACAACCGCGTTCTTAAGTACGAATTGTATTTAAGTCAGGCATCTGTAACTCAGTGACTGCCTGTACTGTACATTTGTAAAGAACACATCATTAAAGAAGATTAGGGGGGAGGGGCAGAACATAGCAATAGGACATGACCTTCAAAACAAAATCAGGACATACATCATAGGATATCTTGAGCTTGGTTATAGTGAAAAGGAAAAAGATGGGATTTGACATAGACAGACATTTTTAATAGGATGTCTAAGTCCAACTTTGGACATTTCCCACAAGACATTCATTAGTTGGGACGGGGAAATGTTCATTTTCAAAATCACTAGATCTCCATTTTTTTTCAAAACTGACCTATTTGGACATCTTAGCCATCAGGATATCCAACCATAAGATGCCTAACTTTGTTCACCATTTTCAACTACAAAAATGTCCAAATCCAGACTGTTTGGATGTGGGAGGGGCCAGCATTATAATGGACTACAGAGCAATAGGGCACCTTACAGACACTGCTATGAACGTCACATAAAGGACGCTAGATGTGCATCTCACCATATCTCCCTTATAATTTATGGTGAGCCCTCCAAAACTCCTCTGAAGCCTACTATACCCAACTACCATCCCAATAGCTCTTATGGCTGCAGGTGGGACCTATATGGCTGTATAGTAATAAAGGAATTCTACACTAGATCATGAGTTATTGGTACACCTTCAGTTGTACTATTTCAAATTATTTAACTTGGAGTTTTAATTATCATTCCCCCCCCTCTCTCCCTTAAAGATATATATACTGGACCAACATTTTATAAATGATATTGATTCTCACTTGTTCCATTCCTAACTTGCAGATGATACAATCCTTGACCATCTTCACTTCCCAAACTATAGGTATAACAGAAATAAAAAATTTATGATCAAGGAAATTCTTCAACTGAACAGGATCTTTAAAAATATATTTGGAATTAACATAAGTGATAACATACAAACATGGAAATCTAAGGACAAACTGCTCCAGAGGTGTGTCAAAATGCTTATCCACTATAATAAAAACCCTTAGCGCGCATGCACACTTCAATCACACTTTCATGCCTCTGTGCTACTGTCCTGTCACATGCACAGTAGAGTACAACTCTGCCTGTGGCGGCTTCACCATTGCCCTCCCTCAGCGACGCTGTGAGGCCGGATCCAGTGACGACCAGGCTTACCAAGGAGGGGGGGAAGAGGGCAGACCACCCCAGGTGGAAACATGAGGGGGTGTTGCAACCCCAGAGCAGGCAGGAAGTTTAATCGCGGCTCTGCAGCAATCCCTCGAGGTCTCCTGGCAGCGCTGAAGATGAGGCAGCAGTCCGGGAAGAGCAGAAGAGGCTGGTAAGAGCAGAAGAGGCCGGGAAGAAAAGAGGCCGGGAGGAGAAGAGGCTGGGAAGAGCAGAAGAGGGTCCAGGGAATGAGTTAGAAAACAGCGGGAATGTGAGCGGACCCCAGCTAGATAGGCAGGTAGGAGAGAGAGAGTACACGGGGTGGGCCACCACCACCTTGGCAAGCGAGGGCTAAACGAGCCTTCCCCCCGCTCCACCCCGGAGAAAGTGAAAGTGCGGAGGAGTGCAGAAGTATGTGTTGGGGCTCATTTCGGCTCGCCATGGCCCAGCAGTTCACGAGCTTCCTGCGGAGAAGCATCAGGTGGCGAACCAGCACCAAGGGTGAGTGAACAGAGTCCAGAGGGCAGACAGGATGCGTTTTTCCGTTGTGTAGCTGGGCAGGTGTGTGCAGGCAGTTGGCCACAGCTGGATTGAGGAAAGGGCAAGGGATCCCTTAGCTGGCACAGGTGGAAGGCGGCTTCAGTACGGGTCTGGGCAGGGGAGAGACAGACAGAAAGAAAGACAGCAGGAGGGAGAGAGACAGAAAGAAAGATAGACGGGGCAGGGAGACAGAAAGAAAGGAAAAAAGATAGATTGGGCAGGGAGACAGAAAGAAAGAAAGAAAAAAGATAGACGGGGGCAGGGAAAGAGACAGAAAGAAAGAAAGATAGACAGCGGGAGGGAGAGAAACAGAAAGAAAGAAAGATAGCGGGAAGGAGAGAGACAGAATGAAAGGAAGAAAGACAGGGGCAGGGAAAGAGACAGAAAGAAAGACAGACAGACATCTAATCTAGCACCCGTTAATGTAATGGGCTTAAACACTAGTCAGCTATATTACAACAATGCCGTTCAGCATGGGCCATGTTTCTGCTGAGCGTCGTTGTTGTAATATAGCCAATAAGCAAATGCAGTATAGCTAGCGCAAGCATTTTGACACACCTTCCGTCGGAAGAGGTGGTACTGCAGACAAAGCTATGTCCATCATTATATTATGATAAATAAGATAATGAAAATTTACATTTAAAAAAATAAACTATAAGATTACCCTATTAAGGATAAATGAGGATTGCAGTCGGATTGGGTTAGGCTACCCAATGGACAGTCTGAAGATCCTTACACTCTGAAAATTTAATCTTTACCATGAAGGCTATATTCCTTTATTGCTGCAGCTTTTTCAGTCTACTGACTGGTAGTACTGCTAGAGTGAATTTGGTCAACATGTCAGTCATTACTAAGCATTTTACATTTTATTAGTACTTGGCTTTAGTATAGTATAATCTGTTGCCAAAACTTTAGGCAAAGAAGTTGCATGGAAGCACCTCATTATTTGTTGCTTTGGAACATAACCTTTGCTTAATACACACAACTTTTATAAATGTTTAACCATATTTCAACATCACGTATCCTAGTTATCCAGCAACAATCTCTCTTTATTACTGTGAGAATGTTTTCTGTTCTGAAATGACCACTTTGGACATGCTTAGACAATTTTTTTTCTGCAATAATATATGAGAATACAGATTATTTGGTCAAAACCTAATTCTTTTATCTCCTGATACAGCAAATCTACTCACTCTTTATGTTTCCATAATTTAGGGGTCCTTTTATTAAGGTGCGCTAGCCGATTTAGCATGCGCTAAAGGTTAGCGTGCGCTAAATCCTAAGGTGCCCATAGAATATAATGGATGCCTTAGCTTTTAGCATGCCCTAATCTTTAGTGTGCAAAAAATCAGTTATCGCACTTTAATAAACGGACCCCTTATTTTGTTGATATGACCAAGATTCTGCTCTTGGCACTTGTTTTGGTTTAAGGGCTTCAATGATTTCTTTTAGGGTCTCATTCTTAAAGTTTTTTGATAATACACTTCTCCCTCCGTATTTGCAGTGGAACATAGCCACGAATATGGGTCTGGGCAGGGGAGAGACAGACAGAAAGAAAGAAAGACAGCAGGAGGGAGAGAGACAGAAAGACAGATAGACAGGGCAGGGAGACAGAAAGAAAGGAAAAAAAGATAGATAGGGCAGGGAGACAGAAAGAAAGAAAGAAAAAAGATAGACGGGGGCAGGGAAAGAGACAGAAAGAAAGAAAGATAGACAGCGGGAGGGAGAGAAACAGAAAGAAAGAAAGATAGCGGGAAGGAGAAAGACAGAATGAAAGGAAGAAAGAGACAGGGGCAAGGAAAGAGATACGGAGGTCGAGTTAAGGATCTAGGTCATTAGCACTCAGACTTAATGGGGTAAGAACATAAGAACATAAGCAGTGCCTCTGCTGGGTCAGACCAGAGGTCCATCATGCCCAGCAGTCCGCTCTCGCGGCGGCACAACAGGTCCAGTACCTGTGCAGTAATCCTCTATCTATACCCCTCTATCCCCTTTTCCAGTAGGTAATTGTCTAATCCTTTCTTAAACCCCATTACTGTACTCTGCCCTATCACGTCCTCTGGAAGCGCATTCCAGGTGTCCACCACACGTTGGGTAAAGAAGAACTTCCTAGCATTCGTTTTGAATCTGTCCCCTTCTATCTTTTCAGTGGATCAGTAGAGTGGGCAGACTTGATGGGCTATAGCCCTTTTCTGCCGTCATCTTTCTATTAACTATGTTTCTAATATGGAAAATCTGCGAATAACTTTTTTTATGTTTGTCGTGGTTTTGGGAAACAGCCAGAGTTTTTACATTACAATGAAAAGGAGCACTATACATGCATAAGGTACGTGGGCAAAAATTATTTTTTGACGAGAGAAACTTACTATGGTCTAAAAGTAATTCTCTAAGTGGGACTTGAAATCCATTCATATGTAGCTTTGACGTACTGAAGGAAAGTGCATCAAAAAATCTGCGCATGTATATCAAGAATATTTAAATGCCAACAGAGTACTAGCATATATAGAATATAAATATGTATCAAAGCGGGAAAATAAGACATTTTCAAGGAGACACTAACAAAACCAGTCAATTAATACAAATGGCCATAACACTGCACAGGGCCGCCATCAGAAATTTCTGGGCCCCTTACTGAGCAATCCTATTGGGCCCCCCAAGCACCCCTTCCCCCACACTTTTGTCCGGGGGGGTGCTATCAGGAAATCGGCTGGGGACAAAAAAAAAGTATGACAGCAGTGTTTATTGTTTATTGTTGTGCACAGCAGAAGCATAATACAGGAATTTGTGCTATGGTGGCCTAGGACCAATGTTCCCTCTAAGGATTGATGAGGTGTGTGCAAAACAAAATATGCATGAGCGACAAGTTACATACTCCACAAATTTATGAGCAGGCGTGGAGGACGCATTTTTAAACAAATGTAGTTTATTATTGTACTCCTTATGTAATTTTAATCATCTATGGATATGTTTGTATGTTTATTGTTCAAATGGTTTTATTTATTTCCCCAAATTTATTTTTGTTATATGCATTGAAAATATTTGATATTGTGTTTAAATCAAAATCTCAATAAACTTGAAACGAGTGCCCGTGAGATTGTGGGAGGGTTAAATATTCAAAGCTTAGAAGAATAACAATTTACTTAAAGTTTCTGCTACGCCAGCTTTCTGGTATCTTTACATACAGTGGCATACCTAGCATATGTAACACCTGGGGCCCATCATTTTTTGGCACCCCCCCCCCATCTGTAAGAAAAACATGATTTTTAGTAACAAACCACACGTTACACATGAGTACCTAGGAAAAGGCAGCATCTTACAAATTGCAGTGAGCAGTACATCAATACACCTATTGTAAAACTAAACAAGCCAGACCAGCACCGATCAATCCTACACCGTCAATCCTAACAGAAAACCATGTCTTTCGAATACACAGAACACAGAAAACACCTTCGCCTAGTATGGAATATGTCATCACAAACTAACCCCTCACCCTTTTACAAAACTGTAGTGTGGATTTTAGCCACAGTGGTAACAGCCCTGACGCTCATAGAATTCTGAGCATCAGAGCTGCTACCACCACGGCTGGCGCTAAAAAACGCTCCACAGTTTTGTAAAAGGTGGGATAAAATAGAAATACATAGCTTCAACGCTCTAGCTCAGAGGTGCCAAAACTTTTTGGGCTTGCGAGCCACTTTAAAATGACAAAGTCAAAATGATCTACCAACAATAAAATTAAAAAAACACAAAGCACACTATACGCTGAGAAAATGTTAATTATCATTCCTATTCTGATTTTTTTTCAAAGAGGTCAAGGCAGATAACTCTATGCATTGTCAACTCAGTAACAACCATACATAAATAGACAAATATACCCCCCTTCCTTTTTATTAAACCACAATAGCAGTTTTTAGCGCAGGGAACTGCGCTAAATGCCCAGCACTGCTCTCGACGCTCATAGGCTCCCTGCGCTAAAAAACACTATTGCGATTTAGTAAAAGGGGGCCATAGTGCAAAATATAGAGAGCATATATAAATTCAGACACATTTTGATCACTAAATTTAAAATAAAATCATTTTATCGCCTACCTTGTCTGGCGATTTCATGAGTCTTTGGTTGCACTTTCATCTTCTGACTGTGCATCCAATCTTTCGTCCCTTCTTTCAGCCTGTATGCTTCCTCTCCTCCAGACCTCATTCCCTCCCCTAACTTTTTCTTCCTCTCTCCTTGCCCTTTCTTTCTTTTTTTTTCCTCTTGATGCCCCCTTTCTTTTTTTCTGTTTCCCTTCTGTCTCCCTGCCTGCCCCCTTTCTTTCTCCCTACCCTCCACAAAGCCACTGCTGCCACCATCAGGGGAAACAGGCCCCAAATCCACCGCCGCAACCATCGGGGGAAACAGACCCCAAAACCACCACCGCGGCTGCCCCAAGCTCTCTCTGCTTCCCACTGGGCCGACCAGCATTCCCCCGACGACAATTCTGCCGTCGGAGAGGAAGTTCCGCCCAGCCAGGCAGCGATTGGCTGGCCCGAACTTCCTCTCCGACTGCAGCCTTAGGGCGGGTGCACAGCTGGGGTGGACCGCCCCCCCCCCTTTGTAGGACACTGAAGACGTGGCAGTGGTTCCTTTCACGAATCCAGGGTATAAACTCTACAGGAAGGACAGAGCACACAAAAAGGGGGGAGGAATAGCACTGTATATAAAGGACTCCATTCCTTCATCAAGAACAGAAACAACAACAAGGGCAGACAGTCTGGAGTCACTATGGGTGAAGTTAACAGGAGGGGTAGGAGCTGACATCAAATTGGGATTGTACTATCGCCCACCAGGACAGTCAGAAGCAAACGACCTGGAACTGGAGGCCGAACTGAGGCAGGTGTGCAAAAGTGGAAGGGTGGTAGTTATGGGGGATTTCAACTATCCGGGAATAGACTGGGACATTGGGCACTCAAACTGCACGAGAGAAACTAAATTCCTAGAGGCGATAAGGGACTGTTTCATGGAGCAGCTGGTCGCAGAACCAACGCGAAGGGATGCCACTCTAGACCTAATCCTCAACGGGCTAGAAGGACCCGCAAAGGAAGTGGTGGTAATAGCACCATTAGGGAACAGTGATCACAACATGATCCAGTACAAATTAAACATGGGAACATCAAAGGTGAAAAGAACCAAAACGACAGCACTCAACTTCAGAAAGGGAAACTACAAGGACATGAGGAAAATGGTAGGAAAAAAGCTCAGCAGCAACTCAGGGAAGTTGAAGACCGTAAAGGAAGCCTGGACACTGCTTAAAGGCATAGTGCTCGAGGCACAAGACCTGTGCGTCCCAAGGTTTAGGAAAGGGTGCAAAAAGAAAAATCGAACTAGAAACCCAGCATGGTTAACATCTGCGGTTAAAAAGGCGATAAGCGACAAGAAATCATCCTTCAAGAAATGGAAAAAGGATCCAACAAAGGAAAACCAGGAAGAGCACAAAAGACACCAGAAAGAATGTCATAGAGAGGTCAGGAAGGCAAAGAGAGAATATGAGGAAAGACTAGCAGGAGAAGCAAGAAACTTCAAACCCTTCTTCAGGTATGTGAAAGGGAAACAACCAGCCAGAGAGGAAGTGGGACCACTGGACGACGGAGACAGGAAAGGAGCGATAAAGGAGGAAAAAGAGATAGCTGAAAGGTTAAACAAATTCTTCTCGTCGGTCTTCACCAGAGAGGACACATCCAATATCCCAGAACCCGAGGTGATTATAAACGGAGAACACAACGAAAGGCTGGTACAACTAGAGGTAAGCATAGAGGATGTCCACAGACAGATAGACAGACTAAAGAGCGACAAATCACCAGGCCCGGATGGCATCCACCCAAGGGTACTAAAAGAACTGAAAAACGAAATAGCAGAGACACTTCGCCAAATATGTAACCTCTCCCTAAAAACTGGGGAGATCCCAGAGGACTGGAAAATAGCAAATGTCACGCCCATCTTTAAGAAGGGATCAAGGGGTGACCCGGGAAACTACAGGCCTGTGAGCTTGACCTCGGTTCCTGGAAAGATGATGGAAGCAATGGTAAAGGACACAATCTGCGAACACATAGAAAACAATGGACAACTGAAGGCGAGCCAGCATGGCTTCTGCAAGGGAAGGTCGTGCCTCACGAACTTGCTGTACTTCTTTGAGGGAATAAACAGTCAGATGGATAAGGGTGAATCCATAGACATCATTTACCTTGACTTCCAAAAAGCCTTCGACAAGGTACCTCACGAACGGCTACTTAAAAAACTGTGGAACCACGGGGTGCAAGGGGATATCTACCGATGGATCAAACACTGGCTAGCGGGCAGGAAACAGAGGGTTGGAGTCAAGGGCCAATACTCAGATTGGCAATGGGTCACGAGCGGAGTTCCGCAGGGGTCGGTGCTGGGACCTCTACTATTCAATATATTTATTAACGATCTGGAGACGGGGACAAAATGTGAGGTTATCAAATTTGCTGATGACACCAAACTCTGCAGCAGGGTTAGAAACACAGAAGACTGCGAAGACCTACAAAGGGACCTAACGAGACTGGAAGACTGGGCAAAAAAGTGGCAAATGAGTTTTAACGTAGAGAAATGCAAGGTCATGCATGTAGGGAAAAAGAACCCGATGTTCAACTACAAAATGGGGGGAACACTGCTAGGGGTGAGTAACCTGGAAAGGGACCTGGGGGTGATGGTCGACTCATCACTGAAACCATCGGTGCAATGTGCGACAGCCTCAAAGAAAGCAAACAGAATGCTGGGCATCATCAAAAAGGGTATCACGACCCGGACGAAGGAAGTCATCATGCCGCTGTATCGCGCAATGGTGCGCCCGCACCTGGAGTACTGTGTTCAATACTGGTCGCCGTACCTCAAGAAGGACATGGCGGTACTCGAGGGAGTGCAGAGGAGGGCGACTAAGCTGATAAAAGGTATGGAAAATTTTCCATACGCTGACAGGTTAAAAATGCTGGGGATGTTCTCCCTGGAGAAGAGGAGACTTAGAGGGGACATGATAGAAACCTTCAAAATCCTTAGGGGCATAGAGAGAGTAAATAAGGACAGATTCTTCAAACTGAGAGGAGCCACAAGCACTAGGGGTCACTCGGAGAAATTGAAAGGGGACAGGTTTAGAACAAATGCTAGAAAATTCTTTTTTACACAGAGGGTGGTAGACACATGGAACGCGCTTCTGGAGGAAGTGATAGGCCAGAACTCTGTACAAGGATTCAAGAAGGGTTTGGATAGGTTCCTGGAGGATAAGGGGATAGAGGGGTACAGATAGAACTTGAGGTAGGTTATAGAAGTGGTCAGAAACCACTTCACAGGTCGCAGACCTGATGGGCCGCCGCGGGAGCGGACCGCTGGGCGAGATGGACCTCGGTCTGACCCAGTGGAGGCAACTTCTTATGTTCTTATGTTCTTATGAATCCACACCTGCGTCGGAAGTCCGATGCAGTCTGGGATCTTGAGAGGAGCCGCCGCTGCATCTTTTAACTTTAAAATACAGGCCGCCGCTGCCGCCGCTTCCTCCTACCTCCTCCCACCCTCGAGTGCGCGACAGAGGAAAACGTATGAGCGACGCCACTGAAAATAGTGAGCGATCGCTCATGCGCTCACCTTAGAGGGAACACTGCTTAGGACCCTGGGGGAGCCAGGGCCCCCTGTCAGCTCCGGGCCCCTGAATGCAGGACTGGTAGTACTGCCCTGATGGCGGCCCTGACACTGCAAACTAGTTGGGACAAAAAATTAGACCAAGCAGAAGCAATTGCTCGACAAAATTATTGCCAAACTCTGCTTGGAGAACAGACAGAGCAGATTACTCTAAAAAATAAACAATGTGGGGCTCATAATTGAAAGAGAAAAACTTCCAAAAACCGGTCTAAGTCGGCACTTGGACGAACATTTCTCAAAAACGTCCAAGCGCTGATTATAAAACCGGGTTTTGGACGAATTTCTAAATGACCTAGGCCTTCATAGTGCCGCTCAACGTCCAAAGCTAAATGGGGCATTTCGGGAGGCATGTCGAAGGCGGAAGTTGGGCGGGACGTGGGCCGGCTTAGACTTAGTCGTACAGCATGTAAAATGGAATAAAATATAAACAGCACTTATAGTTTAACAAATATTAAACAGAGTACCCTTCTCCCTCTGCTGTTTGCTAATTGGAAAATCTTGACATTTTCATTTGAAGATCAAGGAAAGAACATTAATGCAAGTATAAATTAAACCCGCTAGATAAAAACTGTTTCCAAGCTTTGCTGGTCATGTCAAAAACACAAAACAGCTGCCTGTTTCATTTAAAATGATGTACATCTTAATGTACAACATCAATCAGCACAGAGGTAGAACATTTGTCTCTTTAGTTTCAGCTGTAAAGCACATTATAGCCTTATTTAATCCATCTTAACTACCAGAACCTTGGATATTTATCAAATGTTATCACGTCTGCAGATACAATTAGAATCCTAAAATAATTGACCATTTTCAATTAACTTTCAGTAATCAGAAGTAGAGTTTCTCTGGGGCATGAACACTCGGAGTGTTTTTCTAGCATTATATGTGTGTTGACACATGATTGATGGTTTCCTAAAACACGCACAGAATGAAAACAGATAGCCTTAAATGAGAATTAAGTAAACAATTGTACATCCTTGCAGGAAAAATCCAGTAAAACGTGTCTCGGGGTATGCAAAGATTATGGGACTCACATTTTTCAGAATAAACTGTATCATTAACAACGTGGACCACATTTTCTCCAACCTTTTAATTCTCATCTAAAGGGGCAAAGATATGTAACCTGTATTATTTCCTGCAGGTTAACAGGCCATTTTGATGGTGAAAGTTCATAGCTATTGCAGTTTAGCTTCCATAGCTATCTTTTTTGTGGTGTGTTTTTTTTTCCCCTCCTAAAAAACAATCTGAAAATTATCTGCACAGGCCAGTTTTTGCTGTATTCTGAATTAATGAGCTGACATTTATCACAGAGGGTCATGAAGTCATCATTTTAGAAAAAGCTTGCACAAAGAAGATTATTCCAGAAGTGTCTGCCTGCAAGGGTATGATTTTTTTATTATTATTTATGTATCATTTTTCAAAAACATTACAAGAAACAAACTTCTTGTTAAAGCAATACAACTGAATAAAGTTTTTAATATTTGAGGTAATTATAATCGCTTCCTTAGACCCCAATAATGGAGGGGGAGTTAAAGCCAGAATAAAGATAAGTATCTTTCTTCAACATAAAGAAACCATGAAAAGGAAAGGCCATTAACGCAAGTTTGCTAAATATTCCTTACACTAGTGTCGACTCTATCAAACTATCTTTTTCAGATCCAGAAAAGATTTTAGTTGATCTGGCAGAAAAAATACATATTTATGATGAGCATATTTTACTATACACTTACAAAGGTAAGCTAGAAGGAAAGTTGCTCCCAAAGATATAACCTCTTGCCTTAAGGACAAAAATTGTTTCCTTCTTTCCTGGGTAATTTTGGTCACATCTAAATATGCCCATTTCCTTTTACCATAAAACAGAGTTTTTGGAAAATGTAAAGTATAATTTCATAAATGAGTCCAGATCTTGTTGGAAAACAAATGATATTAATAATGTTGTCCTTAAAGTAGACTCAGTGATATATTCTTCTAGTATCGCAGATATTTCATTCACATCAAGCTGAGGTTGAATATTTTTCTCTTCTTTCCCTTCCTGTATCTCCTGGGAATTTTTTTATTATAGTAGGTAGATAATAAATTTTGTTCAAAGGAGGTATAAACTCATGGGAATATTTCAATATCTCTACCAAGTATTTTTTGAAGAGATTGTGTGAAGAAATCCCAGGAGTCTTCGGGAAGTTCAAAAATCTGACATTAAGATGTCTGTTAAAATTTTCAATATTTTCTATTTTACGTTGTAACAATGTACTATCCTTTATTGCAGGACCTTTGTATTCTTGCAATGATTGTACCTCAGTTTGAAGTTTTTCAATGGAATTATTAGGGGTCCCCTACTAGGTATCTGCCAGTCCATAGGTTTTATTCCTTTTTCGTATGCAGATGATGTACAACTCATTCATCCCTTGGACCCAGGAAATAACTCAGAAATTGCATCCATTAATCACAAATTGGAAATAGTACAAACCTGGCTTAACACAAACAAACTAGCGTTAAACATAAATAAAACAAAAACAATGTTATTTGCTTGGAAAAACGGTTTGACTCTGTCAAACCCTTTTATTCTTAATAATACCCCTCTCAACTTAGTTTCCTCAGTCAAAATTCTCGGAGTAATAATTGATGACAAATTGATTTACCATGAACATATCTCCCTTATAGTAAAAAACTGTTTCTATAAATTACGACTTATCCGTTCAATTGCAAAATTTCTTAGCCTAACTTCAATTAAGATTCTTATACATTCTTTAGTAATATCAAAACTCGATTACTGTAACACTCTTCTTCTCAATATTACCCAAAAAGAAAAAAGGAGATTACAACTAATACAAAATACGGCCATCAAACTGATATATAACGCAAAAAAGTATGACCACATTACACCTTTACTAATAGATGCACACTGGCTACCAATCAGTCATAGGATCTCTTTCAAAATAATACTACTCATTTTTAAAACATTTTTAAAACGAACCTTCTTTTATACTCAGATACTTAACTCCACATAATACCCAACGTCCACTCCGTTCTTCAGGACAAAATCTTCTTTCAGTACCCTCTCTAAAAATTATTGGAACACGAAGATCAGATATGTTCACAGTTATGGGGCCTCAATGGTGGAACGCCTTACCACAATACATTAGAACAGAAAAAGACATCATAATATTTAAAAAATTATTGAAGTCATACTTATTTAACGATGCGTTTAATACTTGAAACTTTTATATCTCCTAGAGACTTATTTATACTTGAAATTTTTATTTTTTTTGGAGATGCTCTTAATAATGTTATGGTTTTTATAACCCTTTCCTTTTGTTTTTACCTTTGTTTTTCTACCAACAACTTAAAATGTAACTTTATTCTTTTTCCTCCCGAGTCATGTTTGTAAATATGTAACAATTTTGTTAAATGTCAGCCTTCTTTTATTAATTGTATTAGATTATGTACATCGCTTAGTAATTTTAATAGGTGATCAATCAAATGCACTAATAAACTTGTAAACTTGAAACTTTATCAAGCCGCGCTAGCCCCCACGGTCACGGTTTCATCACGCGCTAACCCCCATGGTCGGCTAAAAAACTAACACCTGCTCAATGCAGGCTTTAGCGGCTAGCGTGGCAGGTGGTTTAATGTGCGGTATTACAATATGGCTGCAAGTGGCAGTACGGAATAGAATAAAGGATTTATTTTCCTCAGCCAGTGCCTTGGTCTGTTTGAAGCTCCTTTGTAGACTATTCTTGCATTTGGAATCTCAAAGCTTCTCTCTTTTGTGTATTTAAGCAATCTCTAATCTTTATTCCCTATCTGCTATTTATTTTTAACAATTTGTGCTGTTAATTGCTTGATTTTCTGCTATGTTCTTATGTACTACACTGATTCAAGCTGTGATGTTATTAGTTGAGCTGTTTTGCTTATTATAGTCACACTGTGTATATTATCAGTTATCCGTGGAGGAGCTTTAGAGTGATAAGGTGAATTTGATATCACTTTATATCTTTGCCCATATTTGTGACACTCATATTCACGTTCATATCATTTCATTTCTGCAGATCGAACACTGCAGAGGTTATGGCTACTTCAAGAAGCTTGACTGTAACATGAGTGTTAAAGTCCTTTATCTGCATAGTCACTTAGATTGCTTTCCAGAGAACCTTGGTGACTTAAGCGAAGAGGAAGGTGAAAAATTTCTTCAAGACATAAAAACAATGGAAGTTAGATACCAAGAAAGATGGGATACCCACATGATAGCAGACTATTATTGGAATCTTATGCGGGATTGTCTTGGCAGATCCCACTCTCAGAAGTCTTACAAAAGGAGCTTCTTGTGTGTCGAATGACTGGAAAGTTTCTATCACAAACTTGTGCTTTTGTTGTGAAATTAATAGATTTTCATGTTGTACACTTCATTTTTAACATGTTTCCTTCAAGCTTAAAGATTTTTATTTTAACACAATATCGGCACTCGCTCTGCTTCCTTTGTACACTCAATTGACTAATTACCACTCCCACTAAGTAAACATTCAACAACAATTTCAAAAATGTGGATGAAACTATTTTGGTCGCAGCTTTATTAAACTACAATCATATAACCTTACAACCATTTGCAATTACAAAGTTACTTTGCCCTCTCTTCCGGAGCAGTCTCTCAACCTATATCCCTGACAGTTAGTTGGTAATGAACTAGCCTTCTGCCCTAAAATCCAGTCATTGTCACCCTTCCCAGTGAGACCTGTGGTGTCTCCAGGCCTCACCAATACTTGTGACGGTATCGTACACATCCATAAATTGACAGTATCGCATACATCCATAAATTGATATAGTAACACCAAAAACATATTATTGACTGTCTGGAACAATCCCTATTGCCACACCAAGCTGTGACCCCTCCCCCTAAAACCCCACCCCAAAATTCTGATATAACCAACAAAGGAACACTCAAACCTACCAGACACCGCCAAATCCACTACCCCAAAAACAACAGGTGGGGCCGGGTGGGTAAATTTCCTATCCTTTCCTAAGCTATCTTTCCTTTTAACCTCACACATACCTAACTACCCTCTCCTTCTCATCACCTAAATTGGAACACTCTCCTCACAGCCTCCTGAGTAGATTTGCTGTACCTGGAAATATCTTCCAATCCGAACAGTCCTTTCAACAACCAATCACCCACAAATCTTCTTCAGCAACATCCACACAAAATGCTCCAACCATCCTGTCAACAAACTACCCAGTACCATCCATAGCAACATCCCTTATCCCCTAATCCCCAACCCTGTCCGCCCCCCCCCCACCACCACCAGATCACACACTATAACTTAGCAGCAGCTCAGCCAATGTTATTGGCCCACTGCTTAGTCTCTACATTAAAATATCCTGTTTTTTTAATGGGTGAGCAGAGTAAAGAGTGATATATGGTGCATGTTCTCTATCTCAAAAACTAGAGCTAATAGGAGAAAACTGATGTAATTTTTGAAATCTGAAACAAGTCTAACATTTGAGACACCAAAATGAGTGTTGGCCAGTGAAATGATTCAGAATGTTGCAGCATAACTTGATAGAAGGTTGTAAGAGATATGATCACATCATACCATTTCTGTAAAACCTTCATTGGCTACCACTGTAATATAGAACTAAATTAAAAATCTTTGTCTAGTTTTCAAGAATCTTAAGGAAATGGGCCAGAATACTTTATCTCCCTCTATGAACTTCCAAGGTCATAAAGATCCTCCTATGGAGTATCTCTAACTATAACCTCTCCAAAGGATCCACTATTAGGTACGAAGGGGGAAATTCTATAACCAACATCTAAATTTAGGCTTTGGTAGGCGCCCTGCTGATGCCTAAGTAATTGAAAAATGCAGTCAGAAATGGCAGTGTTAAAACGCCTACCGATGCCTAAATAAAAGGCGTCCTCTATAGAATCGACTGTTCTTATGTGCGTACTTTGTAGAATCACCTTTTAAGTGTTGCATAGACGTCGTGATGACATTAATAGCATTATCGCGTTTTAGCATTATGATGTCATTAGAATGGCAATTTTATGCTGGGTTTTTTTTTACATTAAAATTGTATGCATTAAAATGGCATTCAGGAGGCAGCCCAATTTTACAGAGGAGGACTTCAGGCTGCTGGCCAGGTTTTTCCTCCCCAAGAAGCACCACTATTTAAAAAATATATATATATATTTTAATTATTTATATGCCACTTATATCCTAAGTGGTTTTTACATTCAGCTACTTTATCATATTTCCCTTTCTATTCCTGTGGGCTCAAACTCTTATCTAGTGTGTCTGGAGAAATGAGAGGATTAAGTGACTTGCCCAGATTCACAAGGAGCAGTAATAGATTTGAACCCACAACCTCAGGGTTCTGAGGCTGTAGCATCACACACTCCCAACCAGAGAAGAACATAATTACAGGTTCCCTGGGAAATGGCTCCTGTAATGACTGCAGTCCAGATCCTCCAAATTTCCCTGGTCACACTTGGAATGGTGTAAGAGTGATTGAAGAACACAGAGGCCAAAAGGAGAGGAGGCATTCAGGTCACAGGTTGCACTGGTGAGGGTTTTATTGGAAAACAGTAGAGGAACTGGACAAGTGTTAAAGGTACGTGGTTAATATTTATTTTAGAGAAATAACTGTTTTGGAGCCAAAAGGATAAAGCTTGGGACTATGATTTATTTGGCTATTGAATTGGCATGTCATGTGGTTTACTGGCTGGGGAGGGGGGAATGGATCAGCAGCCCAAGGTTCAGGATCAAAGGGATCTAATTCCATCCATAGGAGGGAGCGAGAGAGGGCAGGTAGCAGAGTACATTTTATTTTTATTTTTAGGAGTTCATTGTAATATGTTCTCAATACAGACCAATTGTTGAGAGATAATGAAACATGTTGCTGGTACTAGACAGCCTCCAGAACTGGCGCCTGGTTCCATGGCACCTAGCTGCACACTGTGGCCACCGGGCCCTGGACTAGGCTGATAACAACCCGAGTGGACCACAGGAAAACTGCGCTGGCATGCTGCTCGATAAGGAGACAGTCCCCACAGACAAAATATCAGATAAAAAAGTCAAGAGGAAACCAAGTAATTAGTCAAATCTTATCCAGAGTTCTTTATTCCACCAAAATAAAATCATAATGGCAAACAAGAAACAATAAGAAAAAATTCAAAGCAAAAATCCTGGTCAGCAGTATCAGGATATACAAAGTCCCTGTGCCTTAGCAAGTTTGGTACAGCTTCCTGCAGCTAGGCCTCACCTGGGCCTTGGCCTTATTCCAACCCTAGGACTTGGCCTTGCTCAAAAGAGAGCAAATTTCACTGAGCACAGTGTAATAACTTTTACTGCTTTACTTCACACAACACAAAAGAAAAGTTCAGGAGGCCCTCAGCTCTCTGCTCCTGAGCTGCGGCAGGAGAACTGCCAAGTTTATCTTCACACAAAATTCAAAGATTCCCACCCGAGGTCTTGACAAACTTCTCCCACATTGAAACAGCTATTCAATTTAAGGATCATTGGACTGCCTGAATCATCGGAGGGATCTGATATGATTTCCTTTCTCTCTACTCTTTTGTCTACTACTCTGGGTCTTGTCTTTTCACCTCCCCTGGAAATAGAACGAGCTCATCGTGTACCGTCTCACCTTTCTTCATATGCCTCATCTCCCAGACCCATAGTGGCCAAATTGCTCAGATCTCAACAAACGCTCCAAATTCTAACAGCAGCTAAATTTAAATCTCAACTACTACATCAAGGCAAAAAGTTCTTCATTGTTCCAGATCTAGCTAAAACTACAGCTTTAAAGAGAAAAGCATTTCTCTCACACCGACAGAAACTTAAAGATATCGGAGCCAAATATGGTCTTATGTACCCAGCCAGGATGAAAGTAACTTATAACAACCATACTACATCTTACACTGATCCTGAAGAGTTGGCCGTATTCCTAGATTCCTTGAAAATACACTGACACATTGAACTCTCAATATCTTGATTTGCCTTTATGTTCTCTTGATATAACCTATATGACTATATAATTTATAGTTTTATAAACAAGCACACCACTTTTAAGATCCCTAAATTTTAATGAGTGTGAATTAAGTAAGTTGTTCTATATGAGCTATTTCTACGTGCTCACAGAAGCACTCTTAAATTGTATTATTTTAAACATGATAGTAAGGTCACATTTCTTTCTGACCTTACAATATGCTGTTACTAATAGTATATTTGCTCTTATATTTATGCTTTCTTTCTTTCTCTCACTTTCTTCTGGCAGAAAACATGCTGATACTTCTAGCTTTTACCCTTTCTACTCATATCTCTCTCTATTCTTCTTCTTTCTGCTTTCTGACAGGAGTGTCCTTTATATTTTGATATATTATGTTGATTCTATGTTTTCTCTGAAAATGGGCGGATTCTACTGCATTATAGTAATACTTATTATAAATTATGACTGACCTACATATTTTTTCTTTCAATGTGAATGGTTTGAATCACCCTATCAAAAGGAAAAAGATAGCCAACTACATCTTTAATAAACATCCTGATGTGGTTTTTCTACAAGAAACCCATCTCACGCCTGCTACCGCTTTGAAATTCCAACTTAAAGGATATTCCACTCATCTATATTCTCCTGCAACTCTACGCAAAAAAAAATGGGGTATCAATATTGTTTAATGATAAACTTTCTCCTGTTATTCATTCCTCTAAAACAGATACAGAAGGTAGATGGTGCTTGGTACATGCTGCGTTGCACTCGATGGATTTTGTTTTTCTTGACATTTACGCTCCAATTCTAGATCACCCAGAATTTTTTCATGAGCTTCAGACGATATTGATGGAATATGGATCTTATCCTTTAATATTAGGTGGTGACTTCAATCAAGTTCAGGATATATATATTGATAGATCATCATCCTGTAGATATTCGAAGTCCAGGTCCCTCGCATCCTTACATGCCCTTAAAGATGCTTTTTCACTAATTGATCCCTGGCGATTGTTTAATCCAAAGAGTAGGGAGTACTCTCACTTTTCACCACCACACAATACATACACCAGAATAGACTTCTTTCTTTTATCCTCTTCACTAACTCATGACCTTACAAACACCATTATTCATCCGATCTCTCTTACGGACCATGCGGCTATTTCTCTGCACCTACTTCTCTCTGCGCCTCGTAAAGAATCTCCATCTTGGAGACTGAACAATACTTTACTCTTAGATACTGAAATAGCGGAAAAAATAAAATCCTTCACCACTGAATTCTTTGAATTTAATTCCAATGACCCTGCAGTTTGCCCTTCCATTGTTTGGGAGGCCTACAAAGCTACCATTAGAGGTGAATTAATTAAGCTCGCCTCCTGGAAAAAGAAACAATCCATGCAAAAAGAGAAAGAATTAGAATCTTCTATCAAAATGTTAGAATTACAACACATGTCTACACATTTACATGACCCGTCCATACATCAACGTATACAAAATCTTAAATACGAATATAATACTTTGGTTTCGTGCACAGCCAGGAGAGATATTTTTATTTCGTCCTCAGGTCATTACATGGGTGACAACCTCATGGGCCGTCCTTTGGCTAAATACCTTAAAACTAAATCTAAACGTTTACACATCGCGGCTGTTCAAGACCCGTCAGGACAGATGGTTAATACTAGGTCTCTAATTTCTTCTCAATTTGAACAATTCTACACTTCCTTATATAAATCCGAACACTCAGCTTCTGACTCTGAGATAGACTCCTTTCTCACTCCACTGATTCACCCATCCTTATCAGATTCTGTAAAAATGGAACTTGATTCCCCTATCACTATATCTGAAATAGAAGATGCAATTACATCTCTGCCTAATAATAAAGCACCAGGTCCAGATGGCTTCACTAATGAGTTTTTCAAACAATTTCGAACTCTTTTGGCCCCTCATCTTCATACTTATTATGAATATTTACACTCTACTCCAGATAAACAATTTAATTTTACTGAGGCTACTATTGTAGTTATCCCTAAACCTGACAGAGATCCCACCTTGGTTAAAAATTTCCGACCCATTTCTCTCCTTAATTTAGATTATAAAATTATGGCAAAACTTCTTTCTCTGAGACTCAATAGAGTGATCCCCTCTCTCATTCACAAAGATCAAGTAGGATTTATTAAACACAGATACATAGGTGACAACTTACGCCTCTTTCATCATGTTAATGCCCATGCTAAAACTCTTTCAGATCCTGTAATCGGCCTGGCTGTTGATGCTGAAAAGGCTTTCGATCGCGTCGAATGGCTCTTTCTTTTCCGAATCCTGAAATGGTATAATTTTGGCTCATTCTTTATAAAATGGGTTGAAACCCTGTACAAACAACCCACGGCTCGAATCTTGATTAATAATTCTCTTTCCAACAAATTTTCACTTCACAGGGGCACTCGCCAAGGCTGTCCACTCTCCCCCTTATTATTCAACCTAGCTCTAAAAC
The DNA here is from genome assembly GCF_902459505.1 of Geotrypetes seraphini. Taxonomy (NCBI): domain Eukaryota; kingdom Metazoa; phylum Chordata; class Amphibia; order Gymnophiona; family Dermophiidae; genus Geotrypetes; species Geotrypetes seraphini. Next base: position 510,257,419 of record NC_047084.1, on the reverse strand, counting down.
CTCTCCTTTCGGCCATTCGTCAATGTCCCTCAATTAAAGGCATTTCCACTTCCTCTAGACAGATTAAATTAGCGGCATATGCTGATGACGTTCTTCTCTTTATCCAAGATCCTACTAATTCCCTTCCAGCTTTCGTTAACATTGTCTCTCAATACTCCTTACTTTCTGGATACTCAGTTAATTGGGAAAAATCGGAGATTTTTCCCCTTAATGATCATATCTCTTCCTCAGACCTCACTCAATTTTCTTTCCCATGGTCGTATGAAGCTGTGAAATACCTAGGTGTCTTGATACATAAAGATCCAATTCACGCTCAAGATCTTAACCTATCTAAAATCAAAAACATAGTCCTGAACACAATATCTCGTTGGTCTCCACTGTATTTATCTTGGTGGGGCAGGATTGCTTCCATCAAAATGACTCTTGCCCCCCAAATAAACTATATCCTCTCAATGCTCCCATCTTTATGTAAGAAAACATTTTTTCATTGGCTGGATAAAAAAATTTCTGAATTTGTTTGGAATAAGAAAAAGCCTCGAATTGCTCTTGCCAAATTGAAAGCCTCCAAAGTTAATGGTGGTTTAAATTTACCAGATTTCTACTTTTACTATATTGCATCAATGGCCAAATATGGAGCTTATTGGATCACGGACCCCTGTTCTCAGGACCCTCCAGCTTGGTTTGAGATAGAACGATTTATATGTACACCACTACATGTCTCTTGTATGGCAACAATTCCAATCCCTAGACACCTGAGAAGATACTCTCTGCTGAGTGCGACGCAGCATGCCCTTCATCTATTAGATGCGACAGCAGAAATTTCAATCAAAGATAGCCCATTTATGTCTATTTGGAACAACCCCAAACTCCAACACAATGGAAAATCACTTTCATGGAAAAGATGGCAGCGGGCTGGGCTGTGGTTTCCCCATCAAATAACTACTCAAACTTCTATTGTTCCCTTTAACACACTCTGCTCTACATACTTATTACCACCTTCCACGTTTTCTCAATGGCTTTCCCTCACTGAAGCAATATCTTCTCAGCCCCTACGATTTGACTTTGAGTCATCCATTCACACTATACGCCATTGGTCTTTACTGGCTATATCGAAAGGCAAAGCAATCTCTTTATTTTACAGCATACTAAGGGACAACTCCTTTATTTTTTCTCCTCATTCCATGAAACACTGGGAATCCATACTAACAACCCCTCTTACTGATGTTGACTGGGATCTTTTTTGGTCCTCGACAAATCGACCTCTCTTATCCTCCAGAGTTTCACAATCAATGTTCTTCGTCATGTGGAATGCGGTATGGACTCCTTTTCGGATGTGGAAAGCCAAACTTAAACAAGACTCTATATGCTGGAATTGTATGAAGGAGGCCGGAACCCTTGATCATATGCTCTTCCACTGTACTCCAGTTCGCTCCTTCTGGTCTCGCATTTGGGACACTATAAAACATGTTACTAACTGTTCGGATGAACTTACCTTGGATATTATAATTCTCAGATCTCAGCACCCCTGCTTTATTCTTTCGAACTGTCCTCCTAAACTTATTGACACTATGTTTGTGACTGCCCTTATGCATATATTAAAGAATTGGAAATCCTCTTCATCATTGGATTATACTTTTTGGTGGAAATCTTTGTGCATGTATCATAAATTTGAATCATATGCTTATGAGAAGAAAAATATTGCTCGACTATCCATGAACATGACACTATGCAACTCGCCTTGGAAATTCTTAGACTCTTATGTTAGTTCTATTTCATAGACACTCCTGTCTTTCTCTCTATCTCTTTCTCTCTCTCTTTCTCTTCTTCTCTTTACTTTCTCTTTTCTCTCCTTCTTTCCTTCTTTACTGTTTTCTTATAAGCAGTCCAAGTACTTTGGTTCTATTAGAAGATTTCAAACCTAATTATAATTGATTGTAGTTACTGCTGTGTCACACTAAATGTTATAAGTTTCGAGATCCCAGTGTCTTACATATATCTGAAAATATATTTGGACTGTATCTTTTCATAAAACTTAATAAAAAAATATTGAACTAAAAAAAAAAAAAAAAAAAAAAAAAAAAAAAAGAAACAGCTATTCTGAGGCTTTTTTCTCCACTCTGTTTTTTGCTAGATACTTTGGTGTAGGCTTCCACTGTTTGGCTTGGTAACAAAAAGTTGCAGCTTTGCTGATGTGCAAAACTAACCCATTTGAAGAAATTGTCCCTGTCACATACTGCATGCTGTTAATGTTGCAAATAGTGCTAATGCAATTACCACCTCCTAAACAATGTTGACAATACATTTTTTTTCTCTCTGTTAATTGAATGAGAAGATGTTAAGAATGCTCCAAGCAGTTATAGGGCTAGATTCACTAAACCTTCCGATCCTGTACCCATGATCGCAAAACCAGTTTTCCGACCCCGACTCGATTCACTAAACTGCTGTCCTATCAATCTGTGATCCGATCTGATCCTGCCATGCAAATGAGTAAAACCCTATGTAAAATAGCCAAGCGATTTAATTGATTGGCTATTTTGAATCGGGTTTTACTATAATAAAAACTGACTGCTGCAGAGCTGTCGGTAACTGCTACTGGCAGGTCTGCCTGTTGTTTTTTTTTTCTTTTTCTTTTAATGGCACTGATATTTTGTGTGTATTACACATGCAAAATATCAGTCCCCGGTTTAAAAAAAAAGACCCCCCTGACAAAGTGTACCCAACCCCTCCATCCCCGAACCCACAAAAATGCCCCCCGCCACCACCCGCAACTTCAAAATTGTGGCAGGAGAGATTCCCACTCTCTCCTGCCATTAGGCTGACTCCTGACTCCCTACCCACCAAAAAACAAATGGCAAGAGAGATGCCAACTCCCTCTTTCCACAGGATGCTCCCTCCCCATTCCCTCCCCCCCTTGCCGGTACCTGTAAAAGTTGGGAGCAGGAGGGGTTCTCAGTCCCTACTGCTCCATAGCCTCCCGCGTTAGGTCAGGCCATGCCCTGGTACAACATGTGATGGCTCAGGCACCTTGGGCTTCTCCCTTGGGAGAGGCCTGTGGCGCCTGAGCCAATCAGGGACTTCACTGAGCGATTGAGTTGGGAGTTTGCATGCAAATGATTTGCACCTCCATGCAAATGATTTGCATGCAATAAAGAGAGTGAATCAATTGCTGTTTTAAAATTTGCCAGGAATCGGCCAACAACGACTGAATCGCTTTCTTTAGTGAATTTGGGACTTAGTGCATATTTTGCATCTACTTCATGGTAAGTGCAAAACTATTACATTTTACATTACATTACATTAGAGATTTCTATTTTGCCATTACCTTGCGGTTCAAGGCGGATTACAAAAGAGTTATAAATAGTGGGTTACAATAGAAGATCATTGGTGAATTCAAGAGAAGTTGAGAAAAACAGTTAGTATCCGTGGGGTGGGGTGAAGGCATGAGAATGGAAAGGTAATTGAGATGTTAAGAGTGTTTCAGTGATTTCTTGAAGAGTATCGTTTTTATTTCTTTTCTGAATATCTTGTATTCGGGGGGTGGTTATCAGTAGGTTGGAGACTTGGTTATCCAGTTTTGCTGCTTGTGTTGCTAGGAGGCTGTCATATAGTTTTTTTCCGTTTGACTTCTTTGATTGGAGGGCGTGTGAAAGGGGTGTGTGTTTTTCTATGTCTGGGTGATGTAGTTTGGTAGAGGCGGTTGTTTAGGTAGATTGGGCTGTCTCTGTTTAAAGATTTAAATAGCATGCAGTAGAATTTAAATAGTATTTTTTCTTGAATTGGTAGCCAGTGTGAGTCGATGTATGCCTCTGTAATATGGTCGTGTTTCTTCAGTTAGTAGATGAGTCTCAGAGCTGTATTTTGGTTTGTTTGTAGTTGTTTAAGTCATTGTTGCAGGGCAGGGGAGGTAGAGGATGTTGCAGTAATCCAGTAGGCCTAGTATAAGGGATTGAACTATGAGCTGGAATTGTGGTCTTTTGAAGAATTTTTGTACTTGTCTTAAATTTCTCATTTTAATAAAAAGTGTTTCATTGTTTATTTTCCATTAACAGAACAAAATGCTGGCATGCATAATAATATTCAAAATTATGCAGGTTAATTCATATAGACATAACAAAAAGAATATAAAGTGAGATATGTAATGTAATGTAACCTGATTTATCTTCCAATGTTATTATGTCTACACACTCATTCTGTTATTAAGTCTATACCCTCAATCTGTATTCTCCAATGTCATGTACCCTCCTGGAAATGTCCAGCTCTCTTCTTATGTAATCCGCTTTGAACCGCAAGGTACAAGCGGAATAAAAATCACCAATGTAATGTAATATTTTTTTCAGTTTACTAGCCTTTGGGAATTACTTAAGAGGGGGGTGCTGAAAAGTTCTCAGCCAAGCCAACCAACTACTTAAATTCTGAGTGTTATTTTGCGACTGTAGCTGAAGTTTCAAGTTTCAAGTTTAATTTTCATTTGATGAATCGCTTATAACAATATCTAAGCGATGAACAATTTAAAAAACCATCAGAATGTGGTAATACATTTAGTTTAAATAGGGTAGACAATAGACAAGTTTCAAGTTTCAAGTTTCAAGTTTCAAGTTTAATATGTTTTTGATTAATCGCTTCATCTAAATTCGAAGCGATGTACAATATGATAAAATTACAATGTAAAAACAGAATCATAGAAGATAATACTAACAAGGTTAAAAAACAGATTTGACGAAACTGGAGACAAGAGGAGAATATGGGGAAGAAGTTACATTTTAAATAAAAAAGAATATACATAAAGGGAAAGCACATAAGGGAGGGATAATGATAATAATTTTAAAAAGATAAAATTTAATAGAAGAGTAAAATTGGAAATGAGACTTGAAAGAAAACTTTATGAGATTCTCATGATTATTTAAAAAGACAATTAGAAGCATAGTTAGTTTATGAATGCGTCATTAAACAGGAATGTTTTTAGTTTACATTTAAATTTTCCTAAATTAGATTCTTCCCTTATAAAGCTCGGTAGAGAATTCCAAGTCTGGGGTGCAGTGACTGAAAAAATAAACTGACGACGCGTATTTATTATTTTTAGCGATGGAATCGTTAGAAGATGCTGTGCGGCAGATCTTAAAGTTCTATTAGCTGTGTAAGGGATAAGCAGTTTGTGAATGAAAGCCGGAGTTTTATAGAGAAGTGATTTAAAGGTGAGCAAGCAGAGTTTATATATTATTCGATGACCCACCGGAAGCCAATGGGCTTCCTTAAGGAGCGGCGTTACGTGATCAAATTTTTTTGCTTTATAGATAAGTTTAATGGATGTATTTTGTATTATCTGTAAGCGTTTTATTTCCTTTTGTGCTATACCTTTGAACAGGGCATTACAGTAATCTATCTTTGAAATGACAAGTGAATGAATAAGGATATTTAGAGAATTGGCATTAAGGAACTGTGATACAGAGCGGATTTGTCGAAGCCTGAAGAATGAGGACTTTATAACATTACTAATATGGTCATGGAAGGAGAGAGAGTGATCGAAAGTAACTCCGAGTATTTTAATATTGTTTACCTCTTGTAAAGGATGACCCTTAATAGAAATTGGGAGGCCTAGTTTGGGGTTATCCTTCCAGGGAAAAAGTAGTACATTAGATTTAGAAATGTTCAATGCAAGTTTATTATTGTTTAACCAATTATGAATTTGTTCTAATTTTGTATTGATTACTGATATGTCAGAAGGATTATTGGTATCAATGGGGTGCAGGAGTTGGATATCGTCGGCATAAGCGAAGACATTAAAGCCGATAGATTGACATAAAGTTAACAAAGGAGCAAGAAATATATTAAATAGAAGAGGAGAAAGTATAGAACCTTGTGGGACACCGTTTGAAGAGGGGAAAGTATTGGAAGTTGAATTATTGAAAAAAACAGATGAAGAACGATCAGAAAAGTAAGAGTGAAACCAAGATAGAACTTGGTCTGTGATACCAATTGACTGGAGCCTAGTTAGTAATAGCTCATGATCAATTGTGTCGAAAGCCGCCGAAAGATCCAAAGAAACTAAGAGAACTGATTGATGGTGGTCTAGAAAATAGTGAATAATGGTAGTCATGCCTATTAGTGAATGTTCTGTAGAATGATGTTGCCTAAAGCCAGTCTGATTGGGGTGAAGAATATTAGTTTTTTCGATAAAATCTGAAATCTGGTTAAACACCACCTTCTCAGTTAGTTTAGATAAAAATGGGATATTGGCTATCGGTCTGTAGTTCGACATATCTTCAGGACTAATTTTGTGATTTTTAATGATCGGATGAATAATTGAGTGTTTCCAAACCGTAGGAATGATACCTATTTTTAGACTGTTACTAACCAGGGTAAGAATTGCTGGTCCGAAAATCTTAAAGAATCGCTTAAGGAGGAAGGGAGGAATAGAATCAGTTTGGGAACCTTTTAAATTAATAGTTTTTAAAGTAGCTTCAATCTCTGCTAAAGTAGGAATATTAAATAAAGAACATTTTGAAGAAAATGAGCTAAGCTCCGTTAGTACTTGATCAGATTTAACTAATGAGTTTATAGTGAATGTGGATCTGATATTGTCAATTTTTTCGATGAAATAAGTAGCGAGTTCTTGAGAAGTGAGTTTAATTTCAGTATCTTGTTTTTTACGTTGATTAAAATGAGTAATTGAATTTAATATACGATAAAGAGTGGAGGAATTTGTGGCTTTCTGAATTAATCCTGAGTAAAATTTTGTTTTTGCAAGATTTATTTTTGATTTATAGAATTTAGAGTGTTCTTTAAATAGTTCTGAGTTAACTACAGATTTATCTTTCCTCCATTTATGCTCCAAGGATCTTACTTGCTTTTTGATGAGTTTGAGTTCTGCAGTATACCAAGGATTAATAGATTTTCTTCCAGAGATGATTTTTGATTGTTGAGGAGCTAGTGTATCCAATAGTTGACGGGTGTTTTTGATCCAACATTTGATTGAGTCTTCTAATGATGTACAATTTAAGTCAAAGAAATCTAAAGGAAGTGCGGCCGCAATATTTTCGAAAGAAAGATTATTGAAGTCTCTGAATTTGATTATTTTTTTGGTAGATGTGGATGCTTTGAAATTAAGAGTATATGACATTGATATCAGGAAATGATCCGACCAGGGAACTGGTTGGCAGAAATTCAAAGTGTAGTTATCGATTTGAAATGATGGGATAAGTGCCATATCAATAGTATGCCCTAAATTGTGTGTAGGTTCCAGTATGAGAGGATGCATGTCTAAATGATCAATGTGTGTTAGAATAGTTTTAGTTTGAGAATCGTTAGGAATATCAAAATGGATGTTAAAGTCTCCTAAGATTAAAGGGTTTAAAGTAGAGGAACCGAAGACAAAACAAATTGGACAAACGGGAGATAGTGGGAAGGAAGGGGAAAGTTACAATTTCGTTATTTGTTAAAATTTTACATTAAAAGGAAAACACATTAGGTAATAATGGGGCGAGAAGAAGAAAAAGAAAAAAAAAAAGAAATATTGAGAGAATCTAGGATGTTATGTTTCATTAATCAAATGCATCTTGAAATAAATATGTTTTTAAAATTTTCTTAAAAGAGACGAGGTCTTTTTCACTTTTAATAAAATTTGGAAGAGAGTTCCACAGTGTGGGGGCCTTCACGGAGAACATATCATTACGTCTTGTGCCTATAATTCTCAATGAGGGGACTGAAAGCAGTTGTGATGAAGAAGATCTTAGAGAGCGAGAAGAGTTATATGGGACAATCATTTTTGATATAAATTGGGGTTCATTAAAGATTAATGTTTTGTATACTAGAAATATAATTTTGAAAGTAATTCGGTGAGATATAGGGAGCCAGTGCGATTTAATAAGTAAAGGGGTAACGTGGTCAAATTTTTTTGCTTTGTGAAAAGAGTGTTATCTTATTTCATTAAATAGACGCGCCAATTTGCAGAAATAAATTTTATGTTTTAACATTGTTTCAGATCACTGATTGAACCGTATCCACGTCATGCTCTTCTTGGCTGGGCTGAGAATTTTTCAGCACCCTCTCATAAAACCCCCTTCCATTGGTCTGGATAGAATGAGGAAAAGAAGACCAATACTAGAATATAGAGCAAATTATAAAAGCATTCTATTGATACTCTGACAGAGAAAAATCAGGTGGGACAAAGGAAGGAGAGAAGAATGGATAAAGGTGACAAGCTGGAGAATTTTACCCCACTTTTACAAAAGCATGGTGCAGTTTTTAGCACCAGCCGTGGTGGTAACAGAATTCCTATGAGCATCCGAGCTGTTACCGCCGTGGCTGGTGCAAAAAACACTAGTGCGGCTTTGTAAAGGAGGGGATTAGTGTTTATAATGTGATAGCAAACCCAGATTTTAGCATCTATCAACAGTTGCCATATACAAGCAACTTTATACAGGATTTTATGTTATGGTAGAGCAGGAGATGGGGATTGGGTACAGCTATTGTGATTTTTTTTTTTTTATGGATGTTTTGGTTACGCATTTTCTTCCAGCTTCCACAACCCTGTTTTCCAACTTGGAAAGTGGCACGGCTCGGCTCGTATCTGGCAAGGCTCGGCTTATATCTGGCACGGCTCGGCTCATATCTGGCACGGCTCGGCTCATATCTGGAGCTTCAGCTTGCAGGCTTAGATTTGGTTTCTTGGGGGGGTGGGGGACAGATATATTCTACTTTTGGGGGGTTGTCTTAGCTTTGGGGGATGGGGGAAGGAGGGGAAGGTGGATAACTGTGAGGTATAAGGTAGGAAAACAGTAGTTCTTGACTGTGTTTCTTGAGAATTGTCACCCAGTCGGGCCCGCGAGGGCAATGTGGGATCCGCCGACTGGTGGCAGCACAACCATGGCATGGCTCCCAAAGAGGGAAGACCCTACACAGTACTTCAGTTCACTGGTGTATTACTGATAATAAACCAGCGTCAGTTACTCCGCATATTGCAAACAGTTTTAATTTAAAAAAAACAACAACAAAATAACAAGACTGTCCTTCTGTTGGCAGTAGGAAAATAGAAACAGACAATATTTCTTCTAGGCTCCTGGCAGTTCAATAAGCCAACAAGAAAACCAAAAATAGAAAAAAAACCCTGCTCCAGGTAAGTATCATTAAGTTCTGAGTTCAGAGCAGTTTAAGAGTTCTTTCAGGAAATGCAAAACTCTCAATCACCAGTTCACTATATTCCAAGGATCTCTGGACTTCAGTTTATCTTAGTCCCGGTCTTCACCAGGTCCTTGGCTTTCAATCAAACAAAACAAAACTCTAGCACTATGCAGCACTCCAGTCCTGGTGTTTCAGGAACAGGATTGCTGGGTTCACTTTCACAAAAAGGCTTTAAACAAACACCTACAAAATTCCCCAACCCGAGGTTTTCTATGAACTCTACCCCAATCCTGTAAATCCTAAGCTTGGTCCAATACCAACACCAGCAACATACGAGCTCCTCACAAAACTTTGTCCCAGCTGGTGCACAGTAGCTTAATCAGTGCTAGGCACAGGTTCAGTATTTGCTTATAACCCAGCCCCCTACTGCTGTGCAACGAACAAAGAAAAAAAACACTTTTCAAAACATTCTTTGCCAGGTCCTTCTTCCCAGAAATAGTCCCAACAAAACTCATTAAGGAAAACTTCCAAAAACAAAAGAATAATTAATGGGCAGGAAACTGCCACACACATCCATGGGTTCCAGAGATTCCACTCCAGGCATTACAAACTGTGCCACTTCCATTTGTTCCTCTGGAACCTCTTGCTCTGCCATGTCCTGTGTTACAGGACTTTCCCAGTCCATGGGTTCTGGTTTGGGAGCTTGCCCTTGCCTGGCCAGGAGAATTCTTTCTGCCAGCCCCTCCTGAGCTGTCCCTCTCAGACTCTTTGAGAGCTGCTTTAAGGGAGGAGCTACATCTAGTCTTACGTGGCTGAGATATTGCTTTGGAGGCTCTCTGGCTCCCTCTCAGTTCAGTGGTAATAGTACACTCTGGGAGTTGGTTGTATTTCCTAAGGGAGTTTGTTTAACTGACAAGCTCTGGCTCGGGAAAGGGATCTAGGTCTGCATCAGATTCATTGTCCTCAGGATAGGCAGCCCTGTCCTCTACAACCTCTGAGGCTCTACCTACTTCTGCTAAATGGTGGGAGGGTCGATGGGGTTCTGCTGTGTGGGATAGGAAGGAGGAATGGAAAGATGCTGTGGAAGGGGATGGGTGAGAGGGGAGGAAAGATGCTGCACATGGGGGGAGGGGAGGAGAGAAAGTGCTGAATTGGGGAGTTCCAAGGACATTCAGGAGGGGCTTCAGGGGTCAATCCAACTAGGGTTTATTTTTGGGGTAGGGCTTATATTAGGACCAACCCTGAAAATCATGCTAGGGCTTATTTTCGGGGGAAAACAGTAGTAATAGTAGTAATAATAACATAAAGGGACCTTAATTCTAGCACCTCCTCTAATATATTTTAAGGCAGAGCATGCAACAAAGGACATTGGAGACAGACCAGATGTTACAAGACGAGAATCTTTTGACACGTATATGATACACAGCAATTCAAGGTGTCATCTCTGTGGCAGAAAACTTTTTCAGGACCAAAACATTGTATCAATAACTTAAGATCATGAATCTAAAATGGAACTCTAAAACAATCCAGGAATTTAAGGTTTTTTTAAATTAAAATGACCAGATAGTATGAAACTAACAAGAAAAGGCTTAAAACAAAGATTAGGGTTTCTTATCACTTGAACCTGAAAATTCTATTGCTTTTCACTTTCCAGTTCCTATTCATTTGTCCCTCCTTTGTTCTCCACTTCAACTTTTCCCTTTCAGACTGACTTTGAAATGTTTAACCCCCCCCCCCCCCACCGGCGAAGCACATGGGGAGACAAACCTGCAAACTAGGAGGCACGCTGCCAAGGTCTCCAGTGATCACCCCTCCGCTCCCCATGGGTCGGGGACTGCCCCTGGCTGTGTGTGCAGCGGCCCCACATTCCAGCCCAGTCGCTCACAGGACACTGGAGCCGGAGGCGCCCCAAAGATGCCCTGCCAGGCTCCAGCTCCAGCTCCGCGGGAGCGCTCCAGCAAAGTGAGAGGCAAACAAACCACCGTAGTGGGCGAGCGGAAGGGAAGCCGCGTCCGCCTCGTGTGATGCTGGATCGAGAGGGGCGACCTCCCCTCCGCTCACCTCTAATCTATCCTGCCCTCCTCCCCCTCCCCCCCCTACCCCTAGCCGATTGGCCCCAAGGCTTCGGCCGATTTGTCTTCGCTCCTCCCTATGTGGCTCGGAGCTTGTTTTTTGTCCCTCCTTTGTTCTCCACTTCAACTTTTCCCTTTCAGACTGACTTTGAAATGTTTAACTCCCCCCCCCTCCTATTACAAATCTACATTAGGCTTTTTTATTGCCAGCCAAAGCGATAAAAAAGCCTAACAAGACTTTAAAAAAAAAAAAAAAGGGTGGGTAATGATTTGCTTGTGTATTTTAACATTGTCATCTTTTGCTCATTCTGTCCTGACTTGAGTAAAGTGGTTATAACTCATATTGTTAATCCAATAAAAGGATTTCACCTGTACGAAGGGGTGCTGAAAGGTTCTCAACCCAACCAACCAACTTCCTCTATATTCTGAGCTTTTTTTTACCACTGCAGCTGAAAAGAGTTTTATTTTGTCAAGTGCCAGTCTGCAGAAAACCAAAATTCTATCTTATTGACATTGTTTTACATCAACTGAACCATAACCACATCATTCTCTTCTGGATTGGGCTGAGAACATTTCAGCACCCCCTAGTACACAGATGTCCAACCTTTCGGCTTCCCTGGGCTGCATTGGACGAAAAATAATTTTCTGGGGCCGCACAACCATATTCCTTTTGGCTGTTTGCTTTCCTTTCATGTAGATTAACATGACACCTGCAGGAAATTTGAAAAAACATCAGACTAAAAAAGTCAAAAATTTTAAATTGGGCAAAATTGATTGGCTCTTGTACTAAATACTGTATATATTTCAGTGAACATGTTGATCTGTAAGTATGCTTTGTGCTGAACCTGAAGCTTAGTGCTTTCTTTCCACAAATGAAATGCTGCCTCCAGTAAGAAGTTACAGGGCTCCTTGCCATTCCAACGCATAAATAATTTAGATAGACCTGTGGTGACCAAGACAAAAAGTGTGTAAGAAAGGAAGAGATTGGTCAGAGTTGCCTCCATTTGAAAGATGTTTGATGTTTAAAGGAAAGGGCTTGCTTATTGACAGTTAAAATTTTCACGCATAATTTTTGCTTGCGTGATACTAATCTAATCACAATTAGGAAATGCTGTGTCATGCAGAGAGGGGCAAAATCTGTCCTTTCAAATTGTCACCCTTCAGACATTTAAATATTTTATGTAATCACCTTGAAAATATATGAAAAAAAAAATCTCAGAGACTTTTGTTCCTAAAGTATTTTCTTCCAGCTTCAAACGAAAAATGAAATAAGCAGTAGAGACTCTTTTACTAAAATTGCATGTGTGCTAACAGAATTAGTGAGTGCTAAATGCTAAAAGTTCCATAGGTATAAAATGGGCTTCTTAGCATTTAGCATGCTGATTCCATTAGTTTATGAAAGACCAAACGAAGAGGGAAACAAAGCACAAAATGTCAAAGCATAACAAACAGCACAAATGCCTGCAAACTGCGCCTAACGTTAGGCGTGCTTTAGATGTCTGCCCCTCGCAAGTCACACTCAGCATCACCAATAATATAATATTTTTCACTTGTAGATGCCAGGTAGACGTCCCTACAATGTATTTATTTAGATGTAAAAATGTATTTTTACTGATTCTGTCCATTATGTCAGGATTGTAAGTTTTAGCATAATAAAAACACAGTATACCATCTTTATAAGGATATTTATAATATATTATTTTCTGTGGGAGTTGAACTGGGAATATCAATGTATATCTTGAAAAAATGTGACATACTTACACGCTAACCTTCATTCTAATCCGCTGTGCTACACAATGAGCCATACAAAAATAGCAATTCTGGTTTTATTATACTGTTCCATATAGGCAGTTAATTCTGCTAGGATAGATGCCAGGAGACAACACAAGCTGGATCTCACTGCCCTGCCATACTCTTTTTCTTCATTATATCAGGATTGTAAGGTTTTGTTTTGTTTTTGTTAATCTTTATTCATTTTAAAAACTCACAATAAGTGTAACATATAATACAATCATTTATACTTTAGCATCACTTAATATATCATCAAATTCTAACTCGCATCAAATATCCCCCCTTCCTTATACCCCAAAGTTATTCATAAGCAAAATAAATCATAAAATATTCCCACCTTCCCATCCCACCCTGGACATGTATGAACAAAAGGGAAAAAATTAATATTTATTCTATTTTATTTGTAAATTTTTATTGATTTTCAAACTAAAACAAATGCATTACAAATAAAAGAACAAAAATTATTACATATATTGTATTATTATCTGTATAGGTAATATATATCATTCAAGTTACTTCCATTTTCCTGTTTTAATTATTAATAACATAAGACATAATGTTTAATGAATAAGCTTAAATTACCCAGGTGTAATCATCAAGATTAATTCCCTCCCCCGACCCCCCACCCTGGATGTGTATAAGTAAATAAACAAAGAAACAAAAAGTTAAATAAACATAAACATAATTCCACAAATTTAGTCAATGGGCTCTATACTTTCTTAAATGCATCACTAATACTTCTACATTCTGCGTTTATTCTTTCATATTTGTATATAGTACACACATTCACCTACCAAAAAGTGTAATTTATTATATCATGGTTTTTCCAATTACTTGTAATCAATTGAATAGCTATGCTTGTCAAAATCATAAAAAGACGTTTTTTATATTTATCTAACGTAGGTCTGACATGTAGTATCATTCCACAAATTATGGCCTTGTATGTTAGTGGAACATTTGAACATAAGAACATAAGAAGTTGCCTCCGCTGAGGCAGACCAGAGGTCCATCTCGCCCAGCGGTCCGCTCCCGCGGTGGCCCATCAGGCCCATTGCCTGAACAATGGTCCCAGACTATCCCTATAACCTACCGCTACTCTTATCTGTACCCCTCAATTCCTTTATCCTCTAGGAACCTATCCAAACCTTCTTTGAAGCCTTGTAACGTGCTCCGGCCTATCACAGCCTCCGGAAGCGCGTTCCATGTGTCCACCACCCTCTGGGTGAAAAAGAACTTTCTGGCATTTGTTTTAAACCTGTCTCCTTTTAATTTTTCTGAGTGCCCCCTTGTACTTGTGGTTCCCCGTAATCTGAAAAATCTGTCCCTGTCTACTTTTTCTATACCCTTCAGGATCTTGAAGGTTTCTATCATGTCTCCTCTAAGTCTCCGCTTTTCCAGGGAGAACAGCCCCAGCTTTTTCAGTCTGTCAGTATATGAGAGGTTTTCCATACCTCTTATCAGTTTAGTTGCTCTTCTCTGGACTCCCTCAAGTACCGCCATGTCCTTTTTGAGGTACGGCGACCAATACTGGACACAGTACTCCAGATGCGGTCGCACCATCGCACGATACAGTGGCAGGATGACCTCCTTTGTCCTGGTCGTGATACCCTTCTTAATGATACCCAACATTTTGTTTGCTTTTCTTGAGGCTGTGACGCACTGTGCCGACGCCTTCAAAGACGTGTCCACCATCACTCCCAGGTCTCTTTCAAGGTTACTTACCCCTAGCAGTGATCCTCCCATTTTGTAGCTGAACATCGGGTTCTTTTTCCCTACATGCATGACCTTGCATTTCCCTACGTTAAAGTTCATTTGCCATTTTTTGGCCCATTCTTCTAGCGTCGTTAGGTCCCTTTGCAGATCTTCGCAGTCTTCCATGGTTTCAACCCTGCGGTAGAGTTTGGTGTCATCCGCAAATTTAATAACTTCGCAATTTGTTCCCGCCTCCAGGTCATTTATAAATATATTGAACAGGAGTGGTCCCAGCACCGACCCCTGCGGAACTCCGCTCGTGACCCCATGCCAATCTGAGTAATGGCCCTTCACTCCAACCCTCTGTTTCCTGTCTGCCAGCCAGTTTTTGATCCATCGGTGGACCTCCCCTTGCACCCCGTGTCTCCACAGCTTTTTAAGCAGTCTTTCGTGCGGTACCTTGTCAAAGGCTTTTTGAAAGTCAAGGTAAATGATGTCAATGGATTCCCCTTTATCCACCTGTCTGTTTACCCCCTCAAAGAAGTACAATAAGTTTGTGAGGCATGACCTACCCTTGCAGAAGCCGTGCTGGCTCGACTTTAGCTGTCCATTGTTTTCTATGTGTTCACAGATACTGTCCTTAATCAGTGCTTCCATCATTTTTCCCGGGACCGAGGTCAAGCTCACCAGCCTGTAGTTCCCCGGGTCCCCCCTTGAACCCTTCTTGAAGATGGGTGTGACATTTGCAATTTTCCAATCCTCCGGGATCTCTCCAGTTTTTAAGGATAGGTTACATATTTGGCGAAGTGGCTCTGCTATTACGTTCCTTAGTTCCTTGAGTACCCTTGGGTGAATGCCGTCCGGACCTGGCGATTTGTCGCTCTTTAGTCTGTCTATCTGCCTGAGGACATCCTCTTGGCTTACCTCTAGTTGGACCAGCTTTTCATCCCGATCCCCATTTACGATGTCCTCCGGTTCCGGAATATTGGATGTGTCCTCCCTCGTGAAGACTGACGTGAAGAACTTATTTAACCTGTCTGCTATCTCTTTTTCCTCTTTTACCACTCCTTTTTTGTCTCCATCATCCAATGGCCCCACTTCTTCCCTTGCCGGTTGCTTCCCCTTCACATATCTGAAGAACGATTTGAAGTTTGTTGCTTCCCCCGCCAGTCTCTCCTCATATTCTCTTTTAGCTTTTCTAACCACACGGTGACACTCCCTTTGGTGTTCTTTGTGCTCCTTTTGGTTGTCCTTTGTTTGGTCCTTTTTCCATTTTTTGAACGATGCTTTCTTGTCACTTATCGCTTTTTTCACTGCAGTTGTTATCCACGCTGGGTTTTTTGTTCGGTTTATTTTGCACCCCTTCCTGAATCTGGGGATGTACAGGTTCTGTGCCTCTTGCACCGTGCCCTTGAGTAGGGACCAGGCTTTTTCTACAGACTCCATCTTCCTTGCGCTACCGTTGAGTTTCTTTCCCACCAATTTCCTCATGCCATCATAATTCCCTTTTTTGAAGTTGAGTGCTGTCGCTGTGGATCTTTTCACCTTTGATGGTCCAATTTCCAACTTGCACTGGATCATGTTGTGATCGCTGTTTCCTAGGGGTTCTAGCACCGCCACCTCCTTTGCAGGTCCCCCTAGCCCATTGAGGATTAGGTCGAGAGTTGCATCCCCCCATGTTGGTTCCGTGACCAGCTGTTCCATGAAACAGTCCCTCGTGGTTTCCAGGAATTTGGTCTCCCTTGTGCAGTTTGAGTGTCCAATACTCCAGTCTATCCCAGGGTAGTTGAAGTCTCCCATCACCATCACGCTTCCGCTTTTGCATATCTGCCTCAGCTCAGCCTCCAGGTCCTGGTCGAGTGCTTCCGGTTGTCCAGGTGGGCGATAGTACAGGCCCAATTTTATGTCTGATCCAGCTCCTCCAGGTAGCTTAATCCATAGTGATTCCAAGTCGTCCGCCCTTACTGTTGTTTCTATCCTGGTTGAAGGTATGGAGTCCTTTATATAAAGCGCTATTCCTCCACCCTTCTTGTGCGTCCTGTCCCTCCTGTAGAGTTTGTACCCTGGTATGGCCACATCCCATTTGTTGTCGTCAGTCCACCACGTTTCTGTGACTCCTATTATGTCCAGGTCCTTTGTATTGGCTATGACTTCTAGTTCTCCCATTTTGGCTCTTAGGCTCCTAGCATTAGTGTATAGGCAATTTAAGTCCTGGTTGTTTGCCTTTTCCGCTGTTTTTCCTCGTGGTTTGGCGCCCCTGCCAACCTCATCATGGGTTGCCAGCCCCCGAACTTTGTTGTGTTCATCCCCATCCTGCGGTGTGTCTATGTTGTCCTCAGCCTGCTCCCCCATGTTTGGATGACCCTCTGGCTCCTGTTGCTCTCTCTTAATTCTGCTTGCTAGGTTCGTTTGTGCATTGGCTCCCTGCATTGCGTCCTTGTGTCCTTTTCCCAAAAGTTCCCTCTCAGTCCCGAGCCCTCTTTTACAAATTTCTGGTTCAGTATCCTCGTTTGATACTTTGGTCCGATGTGTCGAGGTCAGGTCGACTGTCGGCTTTCCCCTTCTCCTCAGTTTAAAGCCAAGTCTATGCTGCTCTGGACGTTGCGTGCCAGCAACCTCGTCCCAGCCGTGCTCAGGTGCAGTCCGTCCCTCCTGTAGAGCTTGTTCTTCCCCCAAAAAGTTGTCCAGTTCCGTACAAAGTGGAAACCCTCCTCTTCGCACCATCTCCTCAGCCAACCGTTTACTGCTTGCAGCTCGGTCTGTCTCTTAGCATCTGCCCTCGGTACTGGCAGGATCTCTGAGAAGGCTATCCTCCTTGTCCTCAGCTTCAGTTTCCTCCCCAGGATCCTGAACTGCTCAGTTAGTGTAGTCCTGTTGTAGCTCCTCCTGCTGATGTCGTTGGTTCCAACGTGGATTATCACCGCTGTCTCCTCTGTTTCAGCTCCGTCCAGGATTCTCTCTATTCTGTCAATGACGTCCTTCGTTCTCGCCCCCGGGAGACATGTCACTAGTCGGTCCTCTCTCCCTCCTGCTATGTGACTGTCCACTTCTCTCAGGATTGAGTCTCCCACTACAATTGCAGACTTCCCCTTCCTTGGTTGTCTCTCTGGTCTCAGGTCCGTGTCGCGATCCGCTAGATTTTCCTCTGGGTTCTGTTGGGTCTCTATCTCCTCTGTCTGTCCAGCTCCTCCGCAAGGTCCTACTCTCATGGCGTCTGGTGGATTCTGTCCAATTGTTGGTTCCACTCCGATGTGCTGTTTGTCCTGAGCCGCCACCATCCTGCAGGCCTCCTCGATGAATTTCTCGAGCTCTCTTACTTGCTCCGTTACGTGACTCTCTCCGGTGGTATCCTCCGTTGTCCAGCACGGTTCCTCTAAGGTGCACAGTCCTTCCAGCTCCTGGACCCTGGCCTGCAGTCTCCCGACCTCCTTCCTCAGGCTATCCATTTCCTGACATCGACCGCATATGTACGCCTGCCTCCCGGAGGGGAGGTAGTCATACATATGACACTCGATGCAGTACACTGGGTAGTTCCGCTGGGTTCCTGCAGCCTCCATTTCTTTTTCCCTGCTCCTTTGGTTCCTCGGTGTGTATGAGTGGTGTCCGGCATGCAGCTAGCTGAAAGGGTAGAGAGAGAAGAGAGTAATGAGAGAGAAAAAAAAGGTTTTTGCTGCTGCTGCTGCTATTTGATTCAAGAATAAGATTGATTTGCTATGCAGTAATTTCAATCTTTACAGTATCTTGTTAATGGCTCCCAAATAACCTAAAATTTCTTAAAATTTCCCTGCTGCATGGCAATTATCCTTTCCATTTTGAATATGTGACACAAAGAGTTCCAGCAAAAGCTATAATTCAGCCACACGCTAACAGCACCCTAAACAACACCACTTTAAGCATGTGGTAAATGTTAATGCATGCATGTTATCCTATAGGGACGTTAGCGGTTAACGTATGCGTTGATTTAGTGCACCCTTGTAAAAGAGAGCCTAAAACTCACCAATTTACTGTTCTCTCAGAAAATCATCAAGAAGTACACCCTTCTGAAGGAAAAAAGTGTGAAACATGTTGTCACAACCCTAGCCCTGAAGCCCGACTTGTGCTAGGGAAGGCTGCACCTAACCCTAAACTTACTTTAATAAGGGCTAACCAGAGTGACAGGCTGAATGCAGACAAGCAGATAAAACCTGAGTTCCCATTGAACCACAAGGTTACAGGACCCTGGGGAGGGGAAGAATCCACACAATATCCTCAGGGTGGGATTGTGGGGCCAATTTTTTGGCAATCTTTGAATTAGTGGATTCAGCTACTCCCCTCCCCCGCCAGCTATTTGTTAAGTTTGCTGGGAAAGGCCAGCTAAAACTCAGGCCTAGGCAGCACTTGCTAACTGTATTTAAACAAACCCATTGTGAAGCACCAGTGTAGAGACTGGGTAATTTTGGTAGCCTTAGGTTGCCCTTTATGGACTGTGAAACTATCAGGGCAAGGCTACAATAGAGTCATTTTTCTGTTTTGAACTTACCTGCAAGAAAGGTGTGGGCTGTAAGTTTTGTAAGCCCAGATTTTTGTTTAAGTTTGAAGGCAGAATCTGCATTATAGCTGGTTGCTCATGCAGAAATAAAGTTGGACTCAAATACTTTTGAAAACCTTTATTGGTCCTGACATTTGTTTTGTTTTATATTGATAAGAACCAGCAGGATCTTCAATTTCCTTTGAAGGCACGTCGGAATCGGTCTTTACTGAGCCCTGGTCGGTGGCCCTCTGGAAAACCCGGCACCGGCAGGCTCACAATGTTAATATTGTGAAAATGCATTTAATTCATCACAAGGGCTATTCAGGGAAGAGGTATAGTTATTAAAGTGCAGATAGTAAGCAAAATTTGCAGTCAAGTAAAGGATATCTAGCATAAGCAAACATTCTATTCTTTCTGTTTAGGTATTTGAGCTGCTGGCAATATCTCTTTGCCCAGGTGCAAGCTGGTGTGCTGAACCCAGTTTTAACAGACCTGCTATGGCCTCTGGGAAACACAAGGAGAGTCATTAGCACTCTGGGGACCTGAAATCAGTAGAAAATAGGGAAGATGTTAGAAAGACATCTGTGGCAAAAGTAAAAAGCAGAAGTGTGGGAGAATATGTCACAGCACAGTCTGAAAATATCACCTAGAATGAACAGAAGCACAAATACTGTTGGACTCCTAAAAAGAAGAGGCAGCTGCATCTGAACCCTTTTTATAATAAGGATGCCTAACATTTAGGCACCCATGACACACATGAGCAATAGTTATCCCACTGGCAATAGTTATCAAATGAGTTCTTACACTGAATATGACTTTAAAAAGAATTACCTTTAGCTCTATGAGTAAAAGCACTGCTTCCATCTTCCCAATATCATACGTTCCACATATTAATGTAACTTGCATATCCATTTTCCTGGCACCAAAGTTTCAAACAGCATGGGTGTAGCGGTAAGATAAGAGTAGCGGTAGGTTATAGGGATAGTTTTTCAGCAAACATACTTGGAACCAATTTTTATCATCACTAATTCTCACACCTGCTAATGGCCCTGTGGAATGGAGAGAGTTGTGGCAGATATCAGGGGGACAAAAAGTTAAAGAAGAATCACCATAAGCAATAACACAGAATGGAAGTCGAAAAGAAAAAATCAGTCCTGCCTGAGCTTTTTTGTAATAAAGAGACCTAAGTAACTAGCAATATATCATTCTCACCTGGATTGGTATCTGAGCTGCTAGCAAGGAGTTCCTTGCATAGGTGCAGCATAGTCACCAGGAAAGATAAAAAATGTTAGAAAGACATCAATTGCAAATTACTATAGCTGCTAATGGTCCTGTGTAATGGAGAGAGTTGTGACAGATAGAGGAAAGAAAAAGTTAAAAGATAATTAGGAAAGGTAAGGTCTCAGAAATTAGTATAAACCAATAACACAGAATGGGAGTCCTAAAAGATAAAACTCTGCTCTGATGGACCTTCTTATACTAAGCACGCCTAAGTGGCATCTGAAGTCAAAGGCACCATTAGGACTTCCCGCCAGAAAACGTTCAAACTGATTGGGCGTGCTTTGGGTGTGGTTTGGCCAAACACATCTGTACTGACTTTTAATCATTTCCTTTACTTCTCTAAGCTTTGACAAGAAGCCATTCATCATCTTCTTAGTCTGTAGAGGCTCCTGTTACCAAATTCTAAAAGGAATTCCCTCTGTAGCTCTATGATTCAGAGCACTGCTTTTATCTTCCAAACATCAGGGGTTCAGGTCCTGAGTACGGTTAGCAAAAATGTAATATTAATTTTTCTACCAGAAAACCTTAAAACTGTTTGGGCTTAAACGTATTTAGGTTGAGATTTAAAATGATCTGCAACAATTCTCAGATGTGTAAAGCAATCTGTTCTTTCATCCTAAACCCCCTTCCCCACCACAACACACACTCCTTAGGCATGAAACCACACCTGCAATTCTAAAGCCAAGCTGAATTTATCAATAGTAATGTCTCTAGGATATATCTCAAAACATGTACCTTCCTTCAACATCTGTCCAAGCCCTCTAAAGTTTTAGTAAACTCTTATACCTGTTGCTCTGTGCGTATATTGCATAAAAAGAAATGCATTCCTACCACAATGGCTTATAGTTGAAAGCAAATAAATGTATCTGATTCACAATGTTGACCTCATTGTGAGATCAAGATGCACCTAGATGGCAGATTGTCAACAAAAACTTGACCATGTTTTGGGGTATCCAAACATCATTTGGATTTCACTTTCAGAGAATGAAAGAGGTGCCATTAACTGTTGAGCCACAGCCACTTCCTTTGAGTTAGGGGTTTCTTACCATGAGAGCTTAGGATATCCTAGCCATGGCAAGATCAAAATAAGTGTGCCTGCAAACTGCACAATGCTGATGAAAAACAGCAAAGTCTACCATGTATACTGCTATGAGAGCTTTTAAGTTCAATCAGTTTTATTAGCATTTTGTTATAAGATATACAAACACAGACCTCATGATCATATGTTTTTACAGGATGTAAATATAGGCAGTCCATGACATAACAACAAAAAAACAGTATACTAAAAAAATAATAACATAACCCAACTAACAAGCTTATCAGCCGTGTGTACAAGTCTGAGATAAACACACAAGTATAAGAAGATATAAGGATGATAAGGTGTGTCACTTAAGATTATAAGGTGGCTCATACAGTCATATAGGTCAAGAAGATGATACAGTAAACCAAGCCTTTTAGTCATGATTCTGGCTCCCCAGGGGGGCCATGTGGCAACTCAAATGCTACTTTACCAGACAGTGGTGCCCACATTTTTGTGAACTGCTATGAGAGCTAATAGGAAGTTGTTAAAATGAGTGAAGGTGAGAGTTGGATTTGAACTGGTGAGCTTGAGAAGATGGACAGGGTGCAACAAGGTGCCTTAATTTGGTGAGTCACAAATGGCTTCTTTCTTTCTTTCGGAGGAGAAGCTTCTTACCATGACAGCTTAGGATGCCCTAGCCATGTGAAGGTAAAAATAAGTTTGCCTGGAAAGGGAAATGTGCTGATGAAAAATGGCAAAGTCTACCATCTAGATCCGTTGTTCCCAACCCTGTCCTGGAGGACCACCAGGCCAATCGGGTTTTCAGGCTAGCCCTAATGACTATGCATGGAGCATATTTGCATGCCTCTCACTTCCATTATAAGCAAATCTCTCTCATGCATATTCATGAGGGCTAGCCTGAAAACCTGACTGGCCTGGTGGTCCTCCAGGACAAGGTTGGGAACCACTGATCTAGACCACGGGTGGGCAACTCTGGTCATTGAGGGCCGGAATCCAGTTGGGTTTTCAGGATTTTCCCAATGAATATGCAGGTGATCTATTTGCATGCACTGCTTTCAATGCATATTCATTGGGGAAATCCTGAAAACCCAACTGGATTCCGGCCCCCGAGAAAAATGCATGTTAAGGTCTGTATCTGGTTTTTCTATTTTTAAGCTTTGAGGCATGACGTAATGTGTGCAATATGTATATATTTTTCATGTTCTTTCTTTGCTCTCTAGAAAGAGCTGATTGCAGCACTGTTTAGTGAGAAAAAAAGGGGTTAATTTTAAGCAGGAAAGCCAAAGGTACTGTAATTAGTAAATCATATTGCTGTTTGATCAGCAAAGTATTATGTTTTGCATGCAATATGTTTGTATTGATGTGCCCTATTGATATGGTAGCTTATTAAATCTATTAGGAGGGGAAAAAAGTGGAAAAAACATATTCTTGAACTCTGTGTAGAAAATATCATTGCAGAAGCCCAAAGCACACCTAAGTTTTGTCCAAGAAATGTCACATTCAACCCAAGCAAAAACCACACAGACCAGCTTTTCATTCGCCTACAATTTCCGCAATATTTAGAAGTGGTCCGCCGCCCAACTAGCGTCTATCTGGAGCCTATTCCTAACCACGCCCAGGTTACGCCCAGGTATGCTCACGTCCACATACTTAGATGCAACTTTTCTTGAGAATGCCTACAAATATGGAGACGTGTCTGAAAACTCACGTCTAGTGCACATCTATATTTTAAGAACACCTAGCTAGCGCCTACCTCCGTCTAAGTCCCAATTAACGCTTTTTAAGACCCTTAAATTGCTCATTAACCACTTAAATCGGATGCCTAAACAGCAGGCGTCACTTAGGCACCGTTAGGCGCACTTTGAAAAATCGAAGCCAAAGGGTCTCCAGGTGATAATCAACATATATTTTATTGAGAAAGACCTGGTAAGGACCATGTTTCAGCATATCCACCTGTGTCAGGGATTTGTATGACAATGAAATCAATACTGATATATCACAAACTCAAAAACCTTCCATCATCCTTATAACTGCATCATCTGTAACTTTCTCAGCCTTTAGTTCATGATATTCACCTGCCTTCTCACTTCACTGCATCAACAGGGCTGCTGGAGGATCACCTACTCAGCAACAGTGCTTCTTAAGGGCTGCTTCTGTGGTTGCTAGTGCTCCAAGTATCCTCCTGATCAAGGTGGATCCTTGCTGAAATGATATGGGACATTAACCTGATCTAATTTTAGACTGCTCAGTCCCAAATAATGGTTCAAAATGGCTTACAATAGCAGTAAACAAGAACATATATAACCCTGGCACTTGTAATTGCTTTCAGTGCTCACCCACAAATATTCAAATGAAATACTCAGAACCCACTGGTGGATTATGGCATGACACTTTGCTGCAGCTTTATTAATCTTCAATCTCAAACAATACATTAACATAACCCTTCAATTACAATTCAGTCAACTTGAATGGTTGCAGTCTGTACTTCAAATAGACAGTGCAAACTGTACAATTTAAACCTAGTCATGCATTGCCATCAGAATTCTGAACTATAGTACCTCCCAATTAAAAAGGAATGGTGAGTCTAAGCTGAGTACATGAGAAACTTTCTTCCCACAATTATAGTCAAAATGCTGCCCCAGAGCAATACTGGTGATGCTGATGGCTGATGATGGCAAGCACACTGAAAGGAAGGTATGATTTAAAGTGAAAGGTAAAAAGTGTTCCAAAAGTGTTGGTTACACCAACCAGGAAAATAATTTCAACAAAGGGAGGAATTGATTTTTAATGAATCTTAACAGCTCCTGATGGTCAAATTATCTTGATGGCTTTTATGAAAAGTGAGCACTTCACTGGATTCAAGTTTTCATATATTTGAAAAGACAGAGGAAAGGGTAAAAGTGCTCATACTATATCGATTTAATAAAACTAGCATAACATCTCAAGATCTTTCCAAGCTGGGTATAAGAATCAGTCAATCAGATGTTATGGAATTCTTATTTAGAAGTATAAAAGTCATGCACTGATAAAAAATATATATAAAACACAATTAACATGGGGCCAGATTCAGCAAAAAATTTATGCTGAAAAAAAAAATAGTCTCTGTGCATTATTCTATAATGGGCACTTTGGGGTGAGTGGCCTTATAGAAGAACATGTAACACAGACTACTGCCCCCAAATTTGGGTGTTAGCATTTATGTCAGCTGAAACCTGGTATAAATGATGGTACCCACCTCATAGCATTTGGGCACCTAAATAGCGTTATTCTATAACACTGCATGCAATTGTTTGGAACACCCCTGACCTGTCCATGACCCTCCCATTCCCTCTTTGGAACTCTGTGCTATGGGCTTTAGGCACCCAGGGTTATAGAGCAGAATACCACACAAATCCAAATGTGTACCAGTTAATATTAATACTTGATTGATAGCATCCACTTATTAACGTTAATAGGCTTGTTATCTATCTCTTCATTCATTAGGATTTATTTATTGCCTTTTTGAAGGGATTCAGTCAAGGCAGAGTACACCAAGAATAAGTCAGACATAAGAAATAGACAATTACAGCAGTAAAAATATTCAAATAACAATACAAAGTGTGGCATAGTATGTTACTGTACATTACAATGTCAATTCAGTATGGAATAAAACATTTTCATAGTCAGCATAGGGGGTATGCAAAGATGGAACATTGAAGAGGCCAGAAAGGTGTGTGTTGTTTGTGTGTGACTTCTCCCATTAAAGGTCAAAGAACCAAGTTTTGCCTGCTTCCTGAAATGGAGATACTACTGTTATTACATTATTTCTATAGCACTACCAGACGTACACAGTGCTGTAGAGTCATAAAGAAGAAAACAGTCCCTGCTTGAAAGAGCTTACAATCTAAACAGCCAAGACAGACAAACAAGATGTCATGGATATGTAAAGTCTTCTTTTAATTGACCTCTCTCTCCTTCTCTTTTTGTGGTTTTAGCTACCCTGCCCTATTTTTAGTGAATTTTCTAATATAAAGTCTAAAAGAGCTTCAGAAACATTTGTTTTGATTCTGCTTTCATTGGCACAGTTGGACTGAGCCATCTGGACTATGACTGGCAGGTAGATTCAGCACACAATCTTTTGTCCATCTACATCATATCAACTGTTTTCTGTTCTCTGTTATTATGATTTTGTAAATTGCTTTGGTGTCTGAATGTGAAAAAAATATAGCAAATGACTAATAAACATAGAAGTCAAGGGGCCAATGAAAAGTTCTCCGCCTAACCACCAAAGTTGGGACAGTCTCCATCGTGGGTTATACAGTACACTTACCCCCCTCGTCTATTAAACTGTGCTAGCAGTTTTTAGTGCAGAGAGCCGGGCCATTCAGCGCGACTCCCTGCGCTATAAACTGCTAGTGCAGTTTGATAGAAGAGGCCCTTAGTCCAGTGATTTTCCACTTTTTTATTCCATCAAAAAAATATGGAATAAAAAATGTGGGAACATCATTGGACTAAGTGTATATTCCTTGATTGAGATTGCCCCAACTTTGTTGATTGGGCTGAGAACTTTTCAGAGGCCCCTGGTATGTCTTTCTTTTTTTTCATTGTAGTGCTGCAGTGGAGTTTGTGTACATGGACAGTGTTAGGAGAATATGAAAGTGTAAGAGTATTTCTGAAAAGAATGAATACATGGAGAACAGCACAGAATGAGAAGAGGAGACGAGGAAGAGAGAGGAGATAAAGGAGATACGAGGGGGTTCTGAAATATTCTCAAACTTATTATTATGATGGGGGTGGCCATGCAGCTAATAACTAGAAATTGGAAGAATTGGGATAGGTTGAACTTTTCTTTTTGATGGGAAACACTTTGTCTGTATTATAGATATAAAAGAATGATAGCGGAACATCTGGCAATAATAAAAGATTCAAAGAGATTTGGAGTCCATTGGAGGAATTTGTCAAACAGAAGAATTATTGAATCCTTAATTCCTAGATTTTCTTAGATTTCTACACACATCCAGGAGGGAGGGAAGGAAATGGGGGGGGGGAGGGAATAGGGTAATTTGTTTCATTGTTTGTAAGAATACAAGTGCTGTTATTTGATATATCTGAATGTATATTTGTTTGCACTTTTTATAAGTTTTGAAAATCAATAAATAATTTTTTTTTATTTTTTAAAAAAGAAATATTCTCAGCCCAAAAGAATGATGTGGATATGTGTCAATCAATGATCTGAAATAATGTAAAAAAAAAACACAGAATTTTGTTTCTGCAAAATGTCACTAAACAAAATAAGATAACACTCTTTTCAGCTACAGTGGCAAAATAGTGCTCAGAATTTAGGAAATTGGTTGGATTGGCTGAGAACTTCATTGTATAGAAGATAGTAGAAAAGGTAAAATAAGACCACGTAGAGTAGAGGAGCATAGAAAACAAAAGAGGAGCATAGGAGAAGAGAACAGAGAGGAGAATGAGTCAGCAGGAAGGAAGAAAGCTTTCTCAGCATAATTAACTTCTGGACATGTCAAAAGGAAGTCAGCACTATAACTCATTCACTATATTATTGTGATCATATACGTGAATATTGGCTTGATGTGTGGGAGACTATCAGTTCTTTGCTGGAAATAAAGGAATCGTTTACATTAAATATTATAGTATTGGGGCATTTGGGTCTTCTGCAGCCAATACCAGAGAATCACTCAAAATTATTAAGAATTTTGTTCAATTTGCCTATTAAAATTATATTGCAAATTTGGAAAGACACATCAATCGTGGAGTATATAACCTGGTGGAATACTGTTTGTTTAACTGCCAAATATGAGCGTGTCGCTGCAGAAAGATCCAATGCTTTACATAAATTTACTAAAATATGGGAACCGCTGATATCCTATAGTCATGTGCCTGATAAACCAAATGATTGACTGTGACTTGACTGATTAAGATGCACATCCATACTGTCCTTTTTGTATTTATGATAGCATCAATGATAATTATTTAATTGTTAATTTGCTGTTTTTCTAGTTCTGTTTGTTTTTGGTTTTTGTTACATAAATACATATAATCTAATTTATATTGTATTGTGTTAGATGTATGATGTATGTTTGATTTTTCTTTAAATTCCAATAAAAATTTATTGAACTAACTTCTGGATGAGGGTGTGATATTACAACAGAGAACTAATCCTGAGTACACCAACCCAAACCCAGATTTCACAAAAACCAATTAACGTAGGTTTTTTTATTCTATCCAATATTTCCCTAGCTATCTCAGCTTTTCTTTACAAGGACCTGGAGAGCTACCTAGTAATCTATAGAAGAAAAAAAATCCAGCAAGATGCAAAAGAGAAAGTAAGGGCTGTCATTAGTTTAGGTGGTCTGCCATATCTCAAAAAAGATATAGCAGAATTAGAAAAGGTTCAAAGAGGAGTGACAAAAATGATAATGTGGATGGAGCTCCTCTCATATGAGGAAAGGCTAAAAGGTTAGGGATTTTCAGGTTGTAAAAGAGAGAGCTTGAGTGGGGGGATACGACTGAGGTCTACAAGTGGTGTAGAATGGATAAAAGTGAATCAAGTTTTTACTCTTTCGAAAATTACAAGACTAGGGGACACACAATGAAGTTACATGGAAATACATTTACAACAAATGTAAGGAAATATTTTTTCACCCAATGAATTGTTAAGCTCTGGAACTCATTGCCAGAGGATGTGGTAATAGTGGTTAACATAGATGGGTTAAAAAAAAAGTTTTGGACAAGTGCTACTAGTTGGGTTCTGCCAGGTACTTGTGACCTTAATTAGCCATTGTTGAAAACAGGATACTGGGCTAGATGGACCATTGGTCCCTCGGTCACAAGGGGGCAT
Source organism: Geotrypetes seraphini (assembly GCF_902459505.1). Lineage (NCBI taxonomy): Eukaryota > Metazoa > Chordata > Amphibia > Gymnophiona > Dermophiidae > Geotrypetes > Geotrypetes seraphini. The sequence continues at coordinate 510,229,073 of NC_047084.1, read as the reverse complement.
CCGCTCAAACTCAGAGGAGGGAAATTTAATGGTGACACCAGGAAGTATTTCTTCACAGAAAGGGTAGTAGATCACTGGAACAAGCTTCCAATGCAGGTGATCAAGGCCACCAGCATGCTTGACTTTAAGAATAAACGGGACATACACGTGGGATCCCTACGAGGGTAGAGTTAAGGAACTAGGTCATTAGCACTCAGACTTAATGGGGTGGGTCAGAAGAGTGGGCAGACTTGATGGGCTATAGCCCTTTTCTGCCGTCACATTTCTATGTTTCTATGCCTATGTTCTTATGTATTAATAAATACAGGGAGTGTAAGAAACTAATATGGAAAAAACATTGACGACCAGCCCTGAACAAGGGAGATCATGCTCCATCCATTTCAAAATCCTGGAAAAAAAGTCTGCTCATAAACCTGAGATTGGGACAAGCTGATGGTCTCCTATATCATTCCTGTCATATGCAATCCATGTATCTGTCTGTTCTGAAATAAAACAAAAGTTGTTCTTGAAAATGAAGATTTGTTATCTATAGAGGGGCGCTGAAAAGTTCTCATCCAACCAACCAACCTTCCAAAATAGCTGAAAAGAGTTTTGTCTTACTTTGTTAAGTGACAATTTGCAGAAATGAAATTCTATGTTTTAGAACAACACCAGATTAATCTGGTGTGATATAACATTAACTGAGCTTAGGTCATCTGCTGGAAATATTTATTGGATGGTGGTGAGGGTGAAATGGGTGGGGGCAGAGGGAGAGGGGAATATACAGGGTGATATCAAGGGTCTATAGAGTAAGGATTGACAAGTTTATAAGCAGAGGTAAGAAAGGGTTAATAGAGCTTGTAATAAAGAAAAGGTTTGGAATTTTTTGAGGTGATATGGAGTGGAACAGTCACGGGATTGGTTTGATGTTTGTGGCAGGTTGGAGGGAGTTCTGTGAGGAAAGGAGGCTGTTGTAGGGGAAAACACCTTACAGGGATTCAAGACAAAGTTAGACAAGTTCCTGCTGAACCAGAACGTACGCAGGTAAGACTAGACTCAGTTAGGGCGCTGGTCTTCGAATCTGAGGGCCACCACGTGAGCGGACTGCTTGGCACGATGGACCACTGGTCTGACCCAGCAGCAGCAATTCTTATGTTCTTATGTTATGTTCTTAGTAAAGTAGTCTCTTCAGGAAAAAAAAAAAAATTATCCCTCCCTCCCTCTCATGTATGCTGGTGGTATGTTTTGTGTCAGTGTTGGGGGGGGGGAGGGTTTACAGGTTTTATCTGCACTTGGTTGGGTTTGGTTGAGCTTTTGGGGTTGGGGGAGGTGGTTGCAGCTTTGGGTGAGGCAGAAAATGGGATTTGGCCCAGTTGGAGCTGGAAGATGAGCAGTTAATAAATAAATAAATGTAACACTTGTAAGCAACATCACTGTAAGGGGAAGCATGGCCTGGCATCACCGTGGGTCATGTTGGGGGGGGGGGGGGGTGAGAAGGTTATAAGTTTAAAGACTTAATGGGAGCTAGTTTCAACACCAAACAACTTCCTGGGATGTGTGAAATATGCACTGAGGGTTTGTTGGTTTTGGACACAGATTGTATTGTACGTGGAGATAATATTAAGATAGATAATAAAGCTGCGGCCAAATATTTATTCCAATAAAATTGAGTTGTGTGATTATTGATTGATGATGTTTAGCTTTCAGTTGCAGGTGATAGAGTGCTATTGCTAATGTTATGACATTGAACTCATTGATTGAACCATATCCACATCATTCCCTTCTTGGTTGGGCTGAAAACTTTTCAGCACCTCGTCATAGCTTATACCACTGACATTTCAAAACTTTCAAACATATATGATTTCAACTTTATGTATATTAATTCATGTTAGTGTATGTTTAATTAATTTTGCCCTAATAACATTTTTTAATGATATACTAACTAGCAAAATGTGAACTAATGAAATCGCATCTCTAATAAACCTGCTACAGTCCCAGGCACACAAAAGACTGAATATTTAAGTCACACATTGCTAGTGATAGTTTAGACTAGAGGATGAACCATTCATTAGGAATGAGGATTCTATAACATCTAAAAGAAAGTGTTCAGCTACAGTAGGAACAGAGAAAAAATATTCTTTCTGTACTAATGACTAGAGGGCTGAATGCAATCCTGTCTAAGCAATTAAAATGTCCCAGGTGGGTGAGACAGCTGTTAGGCAGCTTGGAAATGATGACTGTTGTGAAAATCTTTAACTTAATGCACAGCAGAAAAAGGTTTCTTGGTATTTTCAAGACCTCAAGATACCAGTTTAGATAAAATTAGTGCTGTTGATGTGATAAGTGTTTATCATGGCAGTCTGCTGAACTTAACTTTCTTCCTTGAGGCTGAAATCACAATAAATGTTTTTGTGGTTTAAAAAAATGTGAAGCCATGGTGACCTATGGATGTCCATCTATGACAGACCATACAAATAATCCATACAAATAATCCATTAACTATACAAAATATGGAACTGAACTTATCTATATGAATTTGTGGTGCTCACAATCATGGAAATACAGAGTTGTTCCTGGCTGCAGTATGGGCACCTAAAAACAGAATTCAGAATAATGTACCGTACTTATTTCTATGAAACAGCCAATGGCCAATTTAAAAAAGTGAAAACAATATGGCAAAAAATGTCTTACTTTGCAGTCAGTAATGCATATGTAAACCAATGGTATTTACCAGAGCAAAAATCTTTTTGGGAGGGAGGAGGCAACATTACCCTGGTGGACACTAGGCATATAGGTCTGAGTCATATTAATTATACTTTTAGGAGATAATTTTATAAAGCATTTCCTGGATTTAAAGCATTTTTTACATGTAGAAAATGTCTCATATAATTTACTTCCCAGTGTAGAAGTACCATACTGACAGAATCATGCATACTTAGAAATACACTAGGGTTCATTAAAAAAAACCCCGACACTTGGACATTTTAGTTGCTAAAATGTCCACGTGCCGATTTCAAAACTGATTTCCTAGATGTCCTGTTAGGATTTTTGTTCGTAAAGTTCAAGGGGGCATGGTGGAGGCATGTTATGAGTGGGATTTGGGTATACTTAATGCTTGGACGTTTTGCGGTGATAATCAAACGTTTCCCAAGACATTCAGGACGCCACTTAGATATCCCAACATAGACTTGTTTTAAAAAAGTCTACGAGAGGGTGCTGTAAAGTTCTCAGTCCAACCAACCAACTTCCTAAATTCTAAGTCAATCAAGGCCTTAGGCCCCTCCCCATGTATCCCATGATGCACTGGGATGGGGCCTAATGCCTGCATTGCGTCAGAGGAGGCCAGAGGAGCAGGAGGGACTGAGTACCCCTCCTGCTCACAACTTAAAGGTACCGGGGGAAGGAGGGGGGATGGCGGGGATTAACCCGACCCGACTGTGGGGGGCCCAACGGCAGAAGGGAGTGGGCATCCTTCCTGCTATAAGTTCAGCGAGTGGGCGGGGGATTCGGGGAAGTTTGGCGGGGGTGGAGTTGGCAACTCTCCTGCCATAAGTTCGGGGGCGGGTGACAGAAGCTCTGACAGCAGTGACAGGAAGCTACTTCTGTCACTACTGTCAGGGCTCTGCACTGACTCAAACGCTCACTGAGCGATTGAGTTGGGGAGTTTGCATGCAAATTATTTGCACGGGGGTGCAAATCATTTCCATGTAAACTTGATAGTGAATCAATCGCTGTTTAAAAATCAGCCAGAGAATCGGCCAACAGCGATTGAGTAGCTATCTTTAGTAAATCTGGGCCAATGATGAGACAACAATGACCTACTTGAACTTGTAACAATACAGTATATTTGTAACTATGACCTAACTGTATTAATAACTGTACTGATCTACCTGTACTAGCAAAAGGCGGAATAGAAAACCTGATTAACATAACATAACATTTAAACATGACCAAAACTTCTATCCCTTCCCCTCATGTCCCCCTCCCTTCAAATCTCTACCTCCTGCTACTACAATAAATAAGAACATAAGAACAGCCATACTGGATCAGAATAAAGGTCCATCAAGCCCAGTATCCCATTTTCAACAGTGACCAATTCAGGCCACAAGTGCCCAGTAAGTTCCCATGGAGCAAAACAATTCAATGCTACTTATCCTAAGAATAAACAGTGGTTTATGAACTTCTATATTAGGAAATTATCCAAACCTTTTTTAAACCCTACTAAGCTAATTGATTTCACCACATTTTCAAGCAATGAATTGTGTGAAGAAATATTTTCTCTGTTTTGTTTTAAATCTACTACTTACCGTATTTTTCGCTCTATAAAACACACTTTTTCCACCCCCAAAAAGGGGGTGGAAAAGGGGGTGTGTCTTATGGAGCGAATACACCTCCGCTCCCCCATGCCTGACGTTCTGCTGCTGCTCAGGGCCCTGCCCCCAGTGTTCTGCTGCTGCTCATCACCCCCCCCCCCCGCCACAGCCGGTGCTGCTCACCGCCCTCTTACCCGCTGCAGAAAAGGAAGAGAAGTGCCGGCGGCATGCAATCGGCCCACAATTCTTGCCCTGACATAAATTCTGACATCGGAGAGAAGGTCCAAGCCAGCCAATCGCTGGCCCGAACTTTATCTCCAATGTCAGAATTGACGTTGGAGGAAGGCTTGTGGGCCTGATTGTACACCGCCGGCCCTTTGTGAAGTTGCGGCAGCAGGAATCAGCCATTTTGCTGTAGTGGTGTCAGCGTCAAGTGTGCAGGAGCCTTGTTTTGGTTTAGAAGATCCATCGAGGGATCTGTCGAGGGATTCTCAGTCTCCTGGGATGTCGGCAGTGCGGTGTGGCTTTGGGGATCGTGACAGCCTATTCCTGTGGCAAGTGGTGTGTGTGTATGTATGTGTGCTAGTAGCACTGGTGGGGCCTCTGGTTATTTAGGGTAGTGGGGTGTTGGTAGGTTGGGGTTTGGTGAAGGGGTTTTTTGTGCTCCTTATGGCGCCTGCTAAAAGTCTGGTTCCAGGGGAGGGAGGGGTGGTGGAGCTCAGAGGGGTCATAATGCAGTGGTGGCAGTGCCTGTTGGCGGACCAGGAAGGATGAATCGGTGCAGCAGGGAGGAAGGCAGGCTTCATGGAGTTGCAGCAGCAGTTGGCGAGTGGTGGACCAGGGAGGAGGAATCATCACAGCAGGGAGGGAGGCAGGCTTCGGTGCTGGAGGGAGGAAGGAGAAAGGCTAGAAGGCAGTGAGGAGGCAAGAACTCGGAACATAGGAAGCAAGGAAGGAGGGAGGGAATAGAAAGAGACAATTGTTGGGCCTGAGGAAGTAAGGAAGGAAAAAAAGAACTATCTAGTGCAACCAGAAATTACCAGACAACAAAAGTAGGATTTCAATTTAATGATCAAAATCTTTCTACTGCGGTATTTGTCTCTTTTTATAGGGGGCTGGGTTCAGAGGCACAATTTGGTTCAGAATATTTTTCCCTTGGTTTGTCCTCCTCTAAATATAGAATGTGTCTTATGGTCAGGTGCGTCTTATGGAGCGAAGAATACGTTAGTAACTTTGTTGCATGCTACCTAATCCTAATATTTTTGGAAGGAGTAAACTAACAATTCATATCTACTCTTTTCACTGCAGCATGACAGATGTCGCAGCCTGGAAAGGTGTGGGGATTTGGTGGGAGCTGCAGTCAAGGGCCAGTGCAGCATTCAGGAACCTCCTCCCTAGCATCCTGCTGTTAGAGGATTCATTGCCTGGAGAGAATCTCCTCAAGGTTTTTGGTTTGTTTGTTTGTTTGTTTTAATTTAATTGTCTAGACAGGCTCAGAAGTTCTGCCAGTCCAACCAATCAAAATAAAACAAAAGAAAAACAAAATACCTTATGGGATTCACAGCCAGGAACAGAATCCCTCTGACCACACTAGCTGCGCCTGTGCTCTATGACTGCAGGATGTTAAGGAGGAGGAGCCCAAATGCTACACTGGCCTAGGATTGGTCAGCTTTGAGCTGTCAAGGGATTCAGCATCTGTAGAGAATCCCTTGATGGCTCAATGCCAGAACAATGCTCTGGAGAATTGCATAAGGAGGAGTCGCTGCCAGAAGCCCGCAGCCTGAGATATGGAGGAAGAACTGCAGGAAGCCCAAAGCCGGCAGCTCTTAGTCAGGGCCTTCAGTAAATCCCTTAAGATCCTGACCACACACTACTGCTGATCTCAAGCAGGCAGTCCCCAAAAAGATCCTCTGAATGCACCCCTTATAGAAACTACTTTCCAATAGTGTCAAAGTCCCTCCTCGAGGGTCGCAATCCAGTCGTGTTTTCAGGATTTCCCCAATAAATATGCATGAGATCTATTTGCAAGCACTGCTTTCATTGTATGCTACTAGATCTCTTGCATATTCATTGGGGAAATCCTGAAAACCTGACTGGATTGCAGCCCTCAAGGAGGTACTTTGATGTCCCTGCCATAGAGCGTCCCTGAATGTACTCCTTGATTGAACCTTCCCAGTACAGCCCCTCCAGAAACTACCAAATATCCTGTAGGCTCTCTTAGATCTACCTCTTCCAAATTCTGATTGTATTTGGGAGTTCCAGAGCAGGAACAGTCCCCTGTCACCTCTGTCTTTTCAGGTGCCAGCTTTAAAATGGTGTCAGTGATCCTAGTGCAGTGGTGTCTAACCTTTCTTTTTCTGTAAAGGGCCACAATATGAATATGAGAAAGCTCTGAGTTCTACCAAAAGATTTCAAGTTTATACATTTGAAATCTTTTGGTGGCAGATAAAATGATATTAGCTAAATGCATCATAGAAAATTCTGTTTTCAACATGCTTTTTTCTGCATTTTAGCAAAACTTTAGCATGTTTTCTATAATTCTCTGAAAGCATTTTCATGATTTATCTAGCTTTGTCATACCACTTCAAAACATGGGCATCAAATTTAATGAATTTGCAGGACTTGAAGAACATTTCAGCTAACTGTTTGAGGGCCACAACAAAGGACTTTGGGGCCCTTATATAGCCCAGGTGCCATGCATTAGAGACCACAGTCCTAGTGATAGTCGTTTGGTACTACTAAAAAAAAATATATAGCAAAATTTGAAAAGATACAGAGAAGGGTGACGAAAATGATAAAAGGTTTGATATAACTTCTCTATGAGGAAAGGCTAAAGTGGCTAGGGCTCTTCAGCTCGGAGAAGAAATGGCCCAGGAGAGATTATATGGAGGTCTATAAAATACTGAGTGGAGTGTAAAGGGTAGATGTGAATTGCTTGTTCACTGTTTTCAAAAATACTAGGACTAGGGGGCATGTGATGAATATAGAAACATAGAAATAGACGGCAGATAAGGGCCCACGGCCCATCTAGTCTGCCCACCTTAATGTCCCTCCCCTACCTTTGCCCTGTGAATAGATCCCATGTGCCGATCCCATTTGGCCTTAAAATCAGGCACGCTGCTGGCCTCAATCACCTGTAGTGGAAGACTATTCCAGCGATCAACCACTCTTTCAGTGAAAAAGAATTTCCTGGTGTCACCTCGTAGTTTCCCACCCCTGATTTTCCATGGATGCCCTCTTGTTGTCATGGGACCCTTGAAAAAGAAGATATCTTCCTCCGCCTCGATGCGGCCCGTAAGATACTTGAATCTACTAAGTAGTAGATTTAAAACAAACCAAAGAAAATATTTCTTGACATAACATGTAATTAAATTCTGGAATTCATTGCTGAAGAATGTGGTGAAATCAGTTAGTTCAGCGGAGTTTAAAAAAGGCTTGAATAATTTCTTAAAAGAGAAGTCCATAGGCTATTATTGAGATGACTTGGAACAATCCACTGCTTATTCCTAGAATAAGCAGCATAAAATCTGTTTTACTGCTTGGGATCTGGCTAGGTATTTGGGACCCGGGTATTTGGCAACTGTTGTTCAGTCTGTCCCAGTAGGGCAATTCTTACGTTCTTATGTTATGTACTGCTAGGATTAATCTGCCTATAAGGCCTTTAAGGTAAGGATGGACACAGTCAAGTCAATGGAATATTTATTTGGGGAGAGGTTTGGCTCACACCTTTTCTATAATAGATGAAGGCAAATCACTTTCTAATACAGAAGGCATTTGAATAACAAATATTTGATCTAAGAAGGGCAAAATACCAGATAGAATATTTGAGAAGATCACATACATCATTGATTCCCTGGCCATTAGTGTTCTGCCACACTGAATAAAAGGATAAAAGGACAGAAACAGAGAAAATGAGGCAAAGGAGAATTTGTGGTACAGTGGTGCCTCGCATAACGAACGCCGCGCACAACGAACTTCATGTCTTGCTTCCCACAACGAACTTCGTTTCACACAACGAAGTCGCCCGAGCTGCATCCTTCTGCGCAGGCACCGCGCCTAACTGCCCTCTCTCCGCCTGGCTCCCTGTGAAACCAGCACTGGCGCTACAGCCGACACCCCGCCGAGAAGAGAAAGCGATGTCGGCAGGGAAAGAAGCACGGTATCAAGGGGCTGTGGGTCCAGCACCGCCGATGCGGCTGCATCCACTGAGAGAGCCAGCGAAACTGAATGCACATCATTCGGGCGGGAAAATGCCAACTCAGCCGGTGCCATGACTACATCTTCCCCCCGAAGCGTCCACATACCCTGCAGCGCATAACCCCGATGGTGTTTGCCGCTTCCCACACTGGAAACAACTTTTAACCACCTCTGCTGCCATGTTACTGCACCGAAAAAGAGAAAAAACTAACACCACAGAACATGAAAACCACCGGGCCAACCAAAAATAAGCCAAGAAAAAAAAAATGAACAGTTAAGTCCCAGTTTTTGCTGCCGAGACTCTGCCCTCTCTCACTGTAAAATTAGACTCTACTTAGTCTGTCTTTAAATTTAAAAAATGTGTGTTGTTTTAAAAAACAATTATGTTTTTAGATGTATCTAAATAAAAATAATAACAAAAAATTTATCTTTTTTTATGTCATCTTAGCATATTTTATGCTGCAGAACAAATTATTTTTTTTAACATGTATTGTTATGGGAAAACGCGTTTCACATAACGAACTTTTCGCATAACAAACTTGCTCCTGGAACCAATTAAGTTCGTTGTGTGAGGCACCACTGTACTTTGAAATTGAATAATGTTGAAAGTGATTTTATTTTTATAATACAAAACCAAACCAAACAAATCCATTGACTTTTGGAGAAACTGTTTTTCTAATCTATATAGTGTTAATTCTAAGTTTATCCAACATAAAAGAATTATAATTAAGATAAATGGTAGCAATTAGTGAATAGGTTACTAAAGACTATTTTGTAAAGCTTAGAATTTCAATCTGTATGAATAATCAGTAGTCTGAAGTTATAACCATTGATCTGAAAGGGACAAAAATCAATCAAGCAAATAATAACATTGTGTACAATGTTTCCATAACATCTTCATTTATTGCTTGACTACATCTATTAATCCCTGCTATCTCCTCTTACACAGTAGTGAACAATATTTATTTTTTCAAATAATCTTTTTATAAAGGTAACTTAGAGACATGATGGCAGATAAAGGCCAAATGGCCCATCCAGTCTGCCCATCCACAGCATCCACTATCTCCTCTCTAAGAGATTCCTCTCTAAGAGATTCAAGAGATTTCTTGAATTCAGACACAGTTTTTGTCTTCACAACCTCTACCGGGAGACTATTTCACACATCTACCACCCTTTCAGTAAAAAAGTATTTTCTTAGATTACTCCTGAGCCTATCACCTCTTAACTTCATCCTAAGCCCTTTCATTTCGGAGCTTCCTTTCAAATGAAATAAGGTTGCCTGATGCGCATTTATTATTATTATGAGCTAGTATTCCAAAATTAAGGGTCCTTTTACAAAAGCTTAATGCACACTATTAGCCACTAGCATGCGCTAAATGCCACATGGACCATAGGTATAAAATAGAATGTGCTCCTCATCAGTTAAATAGCAATAAGCAAAGCACTAATATTCAGCACAAGATGGCTACTAAATATTAGGCAACATAACCAGTTAGTACCAATATTCATTGGCTAACCAGCTAAATTTAGTGGCCAGATAGACCAGCATAAATAGCAGGACTATTTTTAGCCATTATAAATTAGCTGGTCAGCTGGTAAATATGAGCTTAACCAGCTATGTTAAAAATGCACCCCCTCTCCCCCCCAAAAAAGGGAAATTCAATGCCAGTCACCAGGTATGGACTGGCATTGAATCTCCATGTTCGCTGTTGACCATAGGAGTTACCTGGCTTCTCTCCCACAGTTTCAGAATTGACTCTATAGATTTTTTTTTTTTGCCTGCACATTCCTAAAATACTGGTACCAGTATTTTAGGTTATAGAATTGCTTGTCACAAAAGTAAAACTGGGTCTTGTGTCTTTCATTTCATTTTTCTTGCCATAGAAAATCATTTCCTACATATTAACATTGTACGTGATGGCAGATAAAGGCATATATGGGTCATTCAGCTTCTACCTGCCCCTACGTGATGCTTACATTCCTTCATGATTAAACACTGATGTCACATTTGTGACCCACAACAAAAAGGAAAACACAACCCCACATATGGCAATGCAAAATACAGTGGAGAAGGGACAGTACATCAGTCTTAAGGACAATCAAATTATTAGAAACATATAAATAGCTAAAACAGAAACATATAAATAGCTAAAACATATACAAGAAATAATGCAAGTCTATCAGAGAGTCTTTAATCCTTTTTTGTACTGGATCCCAATGCGGTCTGTGTTTCGGCTTGGAAAGCCTTCCTCAGGGGTGTGCTAATGAAATCTATAAAATAAAAAAGACAAAGAATATATCTGCACATGCATATATACAAATCATGCAACCAATAGATAAAAAAATCAAAGCAAAAAGGATAATCATAAATGGTCTAAAAGAAAAATATCACCAATTAAAATATAAATAAAGAATAATCATGCACATTAATATTCATATAGATATAATTTAAAAAAAATAGTTGTTTGTCATAGCAGGAGCTTGCAGAGTGAAAATGATCTCATGAAAATAGCAAAAAGCAAAACAGAAATGTCACCAAAGTATAGACGTGCAGATCATTAAAATATATATACATGAGATGCTGAACGGCAGAGATGAGGAGGAAAGGGAAGGAAAGATGCCTTAGACCTCCAGGGGAAGAAAGGGAAAGGGAAGAAAGAGACACCAGACTATGGGAGGAGGTGAAGGGGAGAGATGTCAGACCACTGGATGGGTAAAGGAGTAGGGGAAGAAGAAAGATATATCAAACGAAGGAAAGGAAGAAAAGCCAATTCCTGCCCATTCTGATGGGTCTTTTCTATTTTTGGTGCACAGACTGTAGATGTCAACTTCTGGAGCTGCTGTTGAAGCACCTATACAGCTTATCGGAAAGTAATTAAAACCGTACTGTTTGACCGATTCATCTCCTAATCAGAAGCCACACTAAATTTATTTTTTCCTTCTGTCCATTCCTTGTGTAATATGTTGTACCTTCACCATTATCTGCTGTTATATTGTCCATTGATACTTAAATTCTTATATTGTAAATTGATACTTAAATTCTGGAGATCCATATGGGAGAAAATCAATATTATATTGGAAGTTTCATTGTCATTTTCAAATGACATAGTCTTATTTGGAACTCTCTTAATACCCAAGAGTCCAATTAATGCAAATAAGAATAGATTACTTCTTATCATGACAGGAGTTGCTATGAAGCTAATTACAAAAAACTGGAAAAATTGGTATAGAATAAATTATGGGCTCCTTTTACAAAGGCGCACTAGCGGTTTAATGCGCATAATAGTGCGCGCTAAACCGCCAGATGCGCTAGCTGCTACCGCCTCCTCTTGAGCAGGCGATAGTTTTTGGCCAGCGTGGGGGTTAGCGCGTGATGAAAAGTTACGTGCATTAACCCCGCTAGTGCGGCTTTGTAAAAGGAGCCCTATAACTTTTGGTAGGAAACCTTGTGCCAATTTTATAAAATTGAGCAAATGAATTCAATACAATGGGGACACTATTAGCGAACTATTGCAAGAATTTATCATTTGTATTACCCTTTGATTTCTGAATGAGTGTCATACATTGTGATACAAATGAGAAACGAATGGAATGTGAGGAATATTAATATTGAGTGAGATTGCCTTGGATACGTGGCAGTGGTTACAGGGAAAACACAAGTACTCTGAAAACAAGTCGTAAACACATACTGATTGGTGATCACAGAAGCACATCAGCCCAGCATGCACGAGCAGGCTAAGGTGTTTTTAACACATACTGATTGGTAAACATCAGATCATCACGCGTTCAGCATGCATCTGAATATCCAATCCACAAGGAGGGGATGGGTACTCAGCTATCCAATCCACAAGGAGGGGATGGGTACTCAGCTCACGAACCAAGCCAGATGTTTTTAACACATACTGATTGGTAAACATCAGATCAGCACGCGTTCAGCATGCATCTGAATATCCAATCCACAAGAAGGGGATGGGTAAAAAGTAAAATATAAATGGTACTTTCCCTGGAAAAAAGGTAGGGACTTTTCCACTGCTGACGAGCTGTGTGATGATATATTGAATAATGCCTCCTGATCGTGGTCCCCCGACGGAGTGATGATGCAATAACCAGTAACGTATTGATTCAAACTCTGTACTTAATTAATGATTATGGCTAGAAATACTATATTTATGTAATAAAACTTAATTTGTATACTATTTTGGACTCCTGGTATTCTTCCCAGTGAGGACAGTGATCGAAGGTCTTTGATAAACCCTTTTAAATAGTAATACATACATATCCAGGTTGGGTGGGAGGGAGGGGGTGAAATGAATTTTTTCTTATTTTTTGATTGCTATAAGTGCTGTGTATAATATCAATTGTTTGAAATTTGTTGCACTTTGTATTGGCTTTTTTAAAAATGAATAAAGAATTGGAAAAAAAAAAAGAACTTGCAGAGCTATTGTTAGTAATTTTAATTTATCTTTAAAATTCAGCATGGTATTAGAAGACAGTACGGCGGCCAATCTAACATCAATTTTTGAAAAGGGTTCCAGAGTTGATCCCGGAAATTATGTCCTGTCTAAATTAGATTGTAAGCTCTTCTGAGCAGGGACTGTCTATTGTATGTTAAAATGTACAGCGCTGTGTACGCCTTTCAGCGATATAGAAATAATAAATAGTGATAGTAGTAGGCAAAGTGGTAGAGACAATTATAAAGAACAAAACGGCAGAACATATACATAAGCATGGTTTAATGAGACAAAGACAAAGTGGATTTAGTCAAGGAAAATCTTGTCTCACCAATCCACTGCATTTCTTTGAAGGGATTAATGAACATGTGGATAAAGGTGAGCCGGTCAATATTGTGCATTTGGATTTTCAAAAGACATTTGACAAGGTGCCTCAAGAAAGACTTCTGAATAAATTAGAGTGTGGGATAGGAGGTAATGTCCTATTATGGATTAAGAACTGGTTGAAAGATAGAAAACAGACAGTAGGGTTAAATAGTCAATAGTCTCAATGGAGTAGGGTAAAGAGTGGGGTTGCCCAGAGGTTTGTGCTGGGATCACTGATTTTTAACATATTTATCAATAATCTAGAGATGGGTCAATGTTCTAAAGATGGGAATAACTAGTGAGTTAATTAAATTTGCTGACGATGCAAAGTTGTTCAATGTTAAGTCACAAGAGGATTGTGAAAAATTGCAAGAGGACCTTATGAGATTGGGAGACGGGCATCAAAACGGCAGATGACATTTAATGTGAGCAAATCCATAAGCCATTATTGAGATGGCTAGGGGAGATCCACTGCTTGCAGCATAAAATCTGTTTTACTTCTTGGGATCTTGTCAAGTACTTGTGACCTGGGTTGGACACTGTTGGAAACAGGATAGTGGGCTTAATGGACCATTGATTTGTCCCAGTATGGCAAATCTTATGTTCTTATTTGGTGTAAACTGCATACTCTTTCTGTCAATGTCCTCTGAATAACTTTGTCTTTTTATGTCCTTAATGAGATAAGGCCTCTTTAACTGAGTACAAACTCCAAGTGGAGCCTCAGAAGTGACTTGTACAGGCCATGTAATGCATACTATATATTACATCCCAACCATACACAATCACCAGCCTTATGCACTTATAGACATGATTGGGGACCCCAGCCTAGAATTCTGCTTAATCTCGTACCCTTACTCTGGACACTTGGCTTCTTTAAAACACACATCCTTCTCCAAACCCACTACACATCTCCCAGCCTTGCTCCCAAACCATCCACATGATCACTTAGAGGTCCCCTTTTATTTGCAGAGCCCACCCCTACCTGCCTACCCCCAACCCCTTACCACTTAATGAATCAGATCACTTACACCACCATATGAACATAACAATAGCATTACTGGGTCAGACCAATGGTTCATCTAGCCCAGTAGCCTATGCTCATGGTAGCCAATCCAGATCACTAGTACCCTGCAAAAACTCAGAGTAGCAACATTCCATGCTACTGTTCCAGGGCAAGCAGTGGCTACCCCTATGTCTATTTCAATAACAGATTATGGACTTTCCCCCCAGGAAATTGTCCAAACCTTTCTTAAAACCAGCTACGCTTTCCACTCTCACCATAATTTCTGGCAATGTGTTCCAGAGTTTAACTATTCTCTGAGTGAAAAAATATTTCCTCCTCTTTGTTTTAAAAGTATTTCCCTGTAAATTCATTGAGTGTCCCCTAGTCTTTGTAATTTTTGACAGAGTGAAAAATCGATCCATTTGTACCCATTCTACTCCATTCAGGATTTTGTAGACTTCAATCAAATTTTACCTTCTCCCTTCTATCATTCTGCCCATAAGCAGACAAACCAAATAGCATCTTTACCACAAGGAACTACTTTTTTCAATGGCTTTGCTGTCATAGCCCCTTAGCATAAAAGAGTCCTAACAGAAAGATCCATAATTTTTTGTCAGTTTTATTTTCTCTTTCATCTTCTATCCATGCATATATATTCCAACACAACAGCAGAGAACTGTAATTTTTGGTAGCCACAACAATGGAACCACAGCATTATCCATATCAAATATTCAGGCAATATCTAAAAAAAAAAATCAATCTAGTTAATTCATGGCCAATTTTAGACATGCTGGGGACCAGGGTAGAAATTAAGGAGGGATCCCCTGATCCCCTCTTCCACCACTGATATCCCCATCGCCCATTACTACCACACATAAAACAACTTTAATTGACTTCTTTAAATTACTTCCTTTTCCTTTCCACAAAATACAGACAGACCTTTACCAAAAGATAACAAATAGAAATATAAATTGAACTGGGAACCCCAAGAAATTAAACTCAGCAAGTATTACAACACTGGAGAAATAAAACAGATATGCACTTTTTTTACCAGGTCCATCAAAAATTAGCCATCTCTCAAGGCTGTGGCTTGTGGGGATCCCAAAACCCTGCCAGTTGAAGACCACCTCCTCCAGTCTAGCTGCCAGTAATCTCCAAGTTCTGCAGCTAGCGGCAGTGCTTAAAGAGCTTGAAGAGTTCTGGCCACAGAACTAGAGGAAGAGATTTTCAGCCGGCAGGGCTTTGGGAAGCCCACCAACTTAGGTAATTATATTTTGCATTTGGGTAGGAAGCATGAGGCATGGTGGAAAGAAAATTTAATGCCCACTATTTTATTAGTGCCACATTTCTCAATTAGCTTTCAGAGGTCAAAACCTTTTTCATCAGGTCAGTAAACTATACTACTGTTACAGTATCCCTGTCATGACCTGAGGAAAGGTGTTTTGGCCTCTGAATTATTCAAGAATGTATTAAAATTGGTCTAATAAAAAGGATCACCTTATTTCCATTTTCTATTTATAAACATTTATCAATACAGCTACAATACTATTTTATTCTAAAGCAAAATAAAGAAATAAAAGAAATAGAAATTTCTACTTTTGTTGTCTGGTTTCTGCTTTCCTGATCTTCTCATCATTCTCTTCTTTCCATCCACTGTCTGCCCTCTTTCTGCCTTTTCCATATGGCATCTGATCTCTTTTTATGCCTCTTCCAGAAACTGTCTGCCTCTCCCTTCCATCTCACCCTCCTAACCCCCCCCCCCCAATTGGTCTGCCATCCATCTTCCCTCCACTCCCTCCATGGTGTGGCATCTGTCTTCTTCCCTTCTATCTATCTCTCTCTCCCTCCCTCCCAGTTGATTTTAGAATCTCTCTCTCCTCCTTTACTCCCCCTAAATCTGTATCCTGTTTCCTCCCCTTCCCCTATGATCTAGCATATCCCTCTCCTCTTCTTTTTCTTCCCTGGTCTTCCTTTTCAATTTATTTTCTGCCTCTGTCTAGATTAAATTATTTCTTACTATCTAGTCCTCAATCTCCCTCTTTTCATTGTGTCTACATATACCTTTCCCTAACCCCTTCCAGTATCTAATCTATCCTCTTCCCCCAATCCAGTATATACCCTTTTTTCTCTCCTCCCCACTTCCATCCAACATCTACTCCCCCCTCTCTCTCTCCCATTGAGCGTCTGCTCCCCTCTCTCTCCTCCCAACTTCCATCCAGTGTCTGTTTCCCTCTTTCGCCACACACTAAACATAAAGCACCACTCAACCTCTTCCCCTTGTCGGGCCATATCCCTCCCTTCCCCTCACATTTGCAGAGACTTTTCCCAAACCAAAGTTTTCTCTCTCAAAGGGGCCTGAGGCAGCAGCCATTTTTACTAGTTTCATGTGCCTGTCCAAAAGCTTCTTCTCTGCTGCATCTTCCTGTTTCTGCTGGATCATGTCACAACAGAGGAGAAGTTTTGGGTCAGCCGTGTGCAACTAGTGAGAAGGGCTGCTGCATCAGAGCCCCTCTGAGAGAAAACTTTGGTTTGGAAAAGTGCTGAAAAGGTAAGGAGAAGGGAAGGAGATGGCTTGACAAAGGGAATAGCTGTTCAGACCATGGGGCCCCTGGAGCTGTGGGGCACAGGACAGCTGCCCTGTTTGCCCTCCCCTAATTCCGGCCCTTAGTTAATCTTTTATCCAGGTATACAGCAGTACCCACTGTCTAGATTATCCTCTCCATGTAGGTCACCTCAATTCCTGTCAAAGACAGCAAGGCATTCCAAATTCCTAAATGATGCAAGCACATTGGACCCTATAATAACCATAAGCAATTTGAAACCTCAGCAAACCTAATCTGTTAATAACCTGTTCAATGCAGTGGCTAAAGCAAATGCTCAGTTCCTCCATTTCATAGGATCCTCAACTGAGCCAGGAAGAGCAAAGAAAATTGCATGAACTTATCAAATAATAAGAATTTAACTGGAAAAGATTTGTTCCTCAATACTTCCACTCTAGCAGAGTAATTTTGGAAAAAGAGTACCTTCTTGTCCTCATGCTTTGCTTATAATCTGCCTGCAGAAACATTTCTTTAGGGAAGAAATGCAAAAACTTGGCATGCAATTCTAGACTAGTTCATGCTTGCACATTTTTGACCCAGCCTTAGAACCTACTCGGGCACCAGGAACCAGTTTTTCTCTCAGTTTCAGCTCTGGCAAGAATCACTGGTGATTCTCTGAGAGATGTCTACAAAACATACATTGCTTCATTTCATGGTGATCAGTTCACCAGCTCATCTAACATCTCCTCTTGAGCTGCCAGTCTTTCTGTATTTCCCCAGCTTCCATAACTACCTCGTGAAATTTGTCCTCCAAATTTGAAATCATATGATCTGCTCATTGACTTTTTGCCTATAAGACTTCAAAGTTCTTGCAACATTGTCCAACATTCCACAAATATTTTCACATTTCTCATCCAACATGCTATGGCTTCTGTCACATGTATGCTAATCCATTAGCAAATGTGGTAAATATTATTAAGTGGCAAATAAAAAACAGTGGAATGAAACTTTCTAAAGCTTCCTAGAGCTGTTAAAATTTGGGGAAATGACAGTGTCTAAAGGCCTTGTATCGCAGTAGGTAACACTGGACTACAAAGGTTTTGCTTCTTCAACACTTTCAGTGTATTTTACAGATTGTTGGCTGCTGATCACGAAAATCATGTTTAAAATTACTGATGATGTATTGTCTTAACAAAAAAGTTACATTTTTACAATTTCTCGTTATACTTTCAGGCTAATACAACTCTTAGTCTAAATCTTAATATAGGCCTATTTCTCACATTATATCTTGCTGGATATAGTGTGGGCATGTCCAGGCGTACATTCAAGGCATGTTGCATAACGTCCATGAAAATGATGCAATCTGGGCATGATGGATGCTGCCTGAAAAGGCTATATAAAAGCATATGAAAACATGGAATTGCTACTAAAGCATATCCAGTACACAAAGTACAACTGGAACATCTGTAGTAATCTTAAAGTAGTAGCTCTGCCACTTAGAATGCAGCTTGGATATACCAAACACTGTTGTTTTATTTGTGAACGGGACAGTCATGCTAAGGAGTTGCATTACATTCAAAAGAACTAGCCATTGTGTAAGAATTTGGTTCCAGGACAGAAAAATGTGGTACACTTCCCACTCCCAATTCACGGTTTCGTCACTCGCGATTTCACATATTTGTGATTTTTTTAGGGGAGGGGGGGAAAAACCCATAGTTTAGCACTCTCACTAGTCTTCTTCCCAGCATCCCGGCCTTACCTGGTGGTTTAGCGGGCTTTTGGGGCAGGAGCGATCTTCCTATGCTCCTGCCCCATGTAGATCACCGTAGTCTCGGGAGGGAGGCGGGGGTGGGTCAGAGCCGGATGAGAAGTTATTCGCGGTTTTTCTCAATTCGTGGTCCATCTCTGCCCCTATTCCCCGCGAATACCGAGGGAGAAGTGTACATGAACCACTGGTTGACCTGACAAAGATATTTTTGCCTCCTCTTCACATAAAACTTGGACTAACGGAAAATTTTGTAAAAGTGATGAATAAGAAAGGCAATGGTTTTCTTTCTAAGACAGATGTTTCCATGAATAACTGATGCCAAGATTAAGGAGGCAATTTTGGCAGTCCACAGATCAGACATATTATCAAATACGAGATATTTGAAGATCTTAGTCGGGCCAGAGAAAATTGCCTGGAAAGCAAGGATATCATTGAGAATTTTCTTGGCAGTTAAAGAGCCAACTGGTTGACAAACTTCTTAGAGCATACAAAACTATGAAGTGCAACTTGTCACTGAAGATGCACTTTCTACATTCACACTTGGACTTCTTCCCCACAAATCTTGATGCAGTCAGGGATGAACATGGTGAAAGGTTTCACCAGGACATTACCACTATAAAAAAAAAGATATCAGGGCAACTAAAATCTATCAGTGCTGGCTGACTATTGTTGGACACTGCAATGAGATACATCGAACACTAAGTGCAAATGAAAATCAGCAGAAAAACACTTTTAGCCATGGTCACAGTGTATCAAAAACTTTGTGCTTTAAAACATGTTATAGTCAATTAAAGATACCATCGTGTTTCTTAAAATTCCTAAGTGATACAGTTAGTGAGAAATGATATTGGTGTTTATTATGAAGGGGTCTATCATAATCACCAGTTCGTTTTAAGGAACCAAAACCTTTGGACAAATTTGTTGTCCAGTATAATCTATTAGATTTTCCAGATATAAGTAAAAAGTGAAGTAAAATATAAACAAAATGATAGTGAAAGTATTCTGCTTTTTTTGTTGGTGTTAATGAAATTAAACTTCAGTGGAAAAGTTTGTTATATCCACTAATTCATACGAAAACTGTAGACTTACAGCAAAGATTAGGTCATGCTGTAATGTTTGCTAGGGACATTTTTCTTTTAAGGAAATGAAAAAGTGAATGTTATAAATGTGCCTCTATTGTAACCAGCTAAACAATCTTTTTGTGCATTCCACTTAAATCTCATATTGACATCTTTAAAAAGATGTCTTGTGCTGAACATCTTGCTTCTGCAGTATTTGAGTTTACTTTCACAGAACATTCTTATTGCTTGGGTACTCTGTCACTATTTGAAACTAAAATTCAAAAGATTTGTGTGGGTAGCTAAAACCAGGCAATTTTTTTTTTTCAATTTTCTATACTGTTCTCCCAAGGGAGCTCAGAACGGTTTACATGAAAAATTCATTCAGGTACTCAAGAGGTTTTCCCTGTCAGTCCCAGCAGGCTCACAATCTATCTAATGTACCTGGGGCAATGGGGGGATTAAGTGACTTGCCCAGGGTCACAAGGAGTATTGTGAGTTTGATCCCACAATCTCAGGGTGCCAAGGTTGCAGCTTTAACCACTGTACCACATTCTGTTTCTAGGGTTTGTTAATGATAGTGTGGATAATGCACATATACCCCCTAATTCCATAAACTGCAACCAAATTTAAGTTTAGTACACAAATTTGCATGCACCATTTATAGAATAAAGTCACTTGCAATCACAGCTTGATTTAATGATTGGCTGTTAATTGGAGTTAGCCATTTTTTCAGCTTTAGTCTGTGTTAATTGGTACGCGTAATTGCTAGTTACTATCCTAGAATCTGTGCCTGCAAATTCTATTGCACCCAACTACTATGTGCATGGAATACGAAAGGCAATTCTGGACTTAATTCTAAATGGACTACGAGGACCGGCACAAGGTGTAGAAGTAGAGGAGACGCTGGGAACCAGTGATTACAATATAATCTGCTTTGACCTGGACACAGGGGCAGAAACATCTATCCAGAACAACTGGTATGGCACTGAACTTCCGAAAAGGGAATTACGAAGGGAAGAGACTCATGGTGGGGAAGAAGATTAAGAAGAGGATAAGCACTGTAAAGACACTAGAACAAGCATGGTCCCTTTTTAAGGACACAGTCACCGAGGCGCAAAATCTATATATACAGCGTATCGGCAAGGGATCCAAGAAGAAAAAGAACAAGGAACCAGTGAGGCTCACTGTAATGGTGAAAGAAGTGATCAGAGACAAGACTTCGTTTAAGGAATGGAAAAGGTCAAAAATGGACGAAAACTGGAAAAAGCACAAACAGCATCAAAGCAGGTGCCATAAGGTGGTAAGAGGGGCCAAAAGAGACTACGAGGAAAAAATAGCCAAGGAGGTGAAAAACTTCAAGCTGTTCTTTCGATATATTAAGGGAAAACGACCCGCTAAGGAAGCGGTGAGGCCATTGGATGACCATGGAATAAAGGGAGTGCTAAAGGAGGACAAAGCCATCGCCGACAAACTGAACACATTTTTTTATGTCTGTATTTACCGAAGAGGATATACACAACATACCAGAAGCCGACAGGGAAACGAAGACGGGAAACTGACAAGGTCTAGAAGAGTTATGCAAGCAGATTGATAGGCTTAAAAATGATAAATCCCCGGGACTGGATGGCATCCATCTGAGGGTAATCAAGGAACTGAAAGGGTCTATAGCTGAATTGCTTCAACTAATAGCCAATCTATCGATCAAACCGGGAAGGATTCCGGAAGACTGGAAGGTGGCAAATGTTACTCTGATCTTCAAGAAAGGTTTGAGGAGTGATCCGGGAAACTGCAGACTGGTGAGTCTGACCTCGGTACTGGGAAAGATGTCAGATGCGCTGATAAAGGACCACATTATTGAGCACCTTGACGGATGATCTGATGAGGACCAGCCAGCACGGCTTCAGCAAAGGAAGATCTTGCTTGACGAACTTGCTGCATTTCTTCAAGGGAGTAAGCAGACAGATAGATAAAGGTGATTTTCAGAAGGCGTTCAACAAGGTTCCGCATGAACGACAACTTTAAAAAATTGTGAGCCATGGAATTGAGGGTGAAATACTCACATGGATTAAAAACTGGCTGGTGGATAAGAAATAGAGAGTGGGGGGTAAATGGACAATACTCAGACTGGAAAAGCCTCACCAGTGGAGTTCCACAGGATTCAGTGTTTGGACCCATGTTCTTCAACATATTTATAAATGATCTGGAAATTGGTACGATAAGTGAGGTGATTAAATTTGTAGACAATATTAAGTTATTCAGAGTAGTGAAGCTGCAGAAGGATTGCGAAGATCTGCAATGTGACATAAACACACTTGAGAAATGGGCTGTAACATGGTAAATGAGGTTCAATGTGGATAAGTGTAAGGTGATGCATGTCGGTAACAAAAATCTTATAAACGAATACAGGATGTCCGGGGCATTACTTGGAGAGACCCCCCAGGAAAGAGACTTGGGAGTGCTGGTCGACAGGTCGAGGAAGCCGTCCGCGCAATGCGCGACAGAAGTGAAAAGGGCGAATAGGATGCTAGGAATGATTAAGATTGGTGAAGGTTATCATGCCGCTGTATTGGGCCATGGTACCCCCTCACCTGGAATACTGCATCTAGCACTGGTCACCATACATGAAGAAGGACACGGTACTACTCAAAAGGGTACAGAGAAGAGTGACTAAAATGGTTAAGGGGCTGGAAGAGTTGTCGTACAATGAAAGATTAGTGAAACTGGTCCTCTCCTCCCTTGAAAAGAGGAGACTGAGGGGGGACATGATCAAAATATTCAAGATACTGAAGGGAATTGACTTAGTAGATAAAGACAGGTTGTTCACCCTCTCCAAGGTAGGGAGAACTAGAGGTCTGCACGGGAACAGGGATCACCGGAATCCCGTGGGTCCCAGAGGAGTCCCGCAGGAATCCCCCCTAATCCACGGGACTCCCACGGGGACCCCCTCTAGCAAACGGGACTCCTACGGGGATGGAAAGCTTTGGAACCAGGGTTTGTCCATATAATATAATAGACACGTCAGCCTTAGTAAAACAAAAAAAGGGTTCCACTAAAGAGATTCCACGAGGAAAACAGCAGCGCAAACACAAAAGAAACTGTGGAATTGATGATCCTGTCAGAAGTAATTGCTGCTTTTTAAGGGGACGGGCGGGGAAGGAGGTAATACCTTGTGGGGATGGGTGGGGACGGAGAGGATCTTGATGGGGAACGGGTGGGGATGGAGAGGATCCTGGCGGGGATGGGCGGGGATGGGTGTCTCCGCACAACTCTCTAGGGAGAACGAGAAGGCACTCTCTAAAGTTAAAAGGGGATAGATTCTGTACAAGTGTAAGGAAGTTCTTCTTTACCCAGAGAGTGGTGGAAAACTGGAACGCTCTTCTGGAGGCTGTTATAGGGGAAAACACCCTCCAGGGATTCAAGACAAAGTTAGACAAGTTCTTTCTGAATCGGAATGTATGCAGGTAGGGCTGATTTCTGTTAGGGCACTAGTCTTTGACCTAGTGGCCACGGCGGGAGCGAACTGCTGGGCACGATAAACCACTGGTCTGACCCAGCAGCGGCAATTCTTATGTTCTTATGCATGGATGGGTCAGAAGCATGCCTAGGATTTAGGCGCATAGGTCATAAAATCCTAGATGTTCATGTCTAACTGCCACCAGTGCTTGGACCTAAAGTTAGGTACAAATTTGCAGACTTAGGAGAGTGTGGCGCAGTGGTTAAAGCTACAGCCTCAGCAGCTTGGGGTTGTGGGTTCAAACCCACGCTGCTCTTTGTGACCCTGGGCAAGTCACTTAATTCCCCCCATTGCCCCAGGTACATTAGATAGATTGTGAGCCCACCGGGACAGACAGGGAAAAATGTTTGAGTACTTGAATAAACTAATGTAACCCATTCTGAGATCTTCTGGGAGAATAGTATAGAAAATTGAATAAATAAAATATCAATTGAATAAATAAAATTCAATCAATGCAGTCAATTACTACATTGATTGAACCAATTAACATACAACCGCCTAACTAATGGTGCCTTTTAGAGAATTTTTTCCTTACTTCTACCATTCTGAAGATAGTAAGGGCCAGATTCTATAAATGGCGCTTAAAATTGACGATGTCTCCAAAAACGGACACTGACAGCATGTCAATCACACTATGGCGCCATTAACAGACTCACGACTAGCAAAGCTTAAGAAAAAGCTTAGACGCCTGCAATGTAGGCCAGCATTATACTGACTTACATTGCAGGTGTCTAAGTCTTTTAGTGAATCGTGCCTAATGGCACCTAAGTCCCGCTCCACCCCCTAACCACGCCCACTTAGGCATAAAGCGCCATTAAGCATCCTGCTGTAGACTCCATTTCTAGCGCCTACACTGTAGACGTCTCTCAATGCCTATTTTTTAAATGCTGATTAAATCAAATTAAAACAATTAAGTTAGGCAGCGGTAAGACGCCTAAAACCACCTAGCTTACAGCACCGTTTATAGAACATGGACCTAAGAGTTCCTACATTATCTGTGTACTAATCAGTTACCATGCAGTAATATAAATACACTAACCAGTTAGTGCAGGGTTACCCTCTCTCTGCCTATAATATACCCCCTCAAAAGCAATTAGAAAGTTTTTTTAGTGTACAGCTAGCATGCACAGATTTCGATGTTATCACAGGATGACTGAGCATGTCCTGTGGTATTCCATTTTTTGTCGCATTAGACACACTTTGGCTTCTAACACAGCGTAGTAAGAGGACTCCTATGAGAATCTATAGAAGAACTGTGAAGACTCATCCACTCCAAGATACTCTACTCTATGTATTATTCTGTGTGATTCAGAAAAGTGAACAAGAGAGCAATTTGGATTAAGCATTACAAACCCAGATATAAAGTAGAATTCAATTTAGAAATGAATAAAGTGAACATTCATAATTAATTTTTTTTCAGAACAATAAACCAATATCGGGCAAATTCTGCTAAATCTATTTTAGCCAAAATGAGAAAAAAAAATAATTAAATATCACCCCAACTGTACTAAATATCACATCTTCAGAACTACAGGGTCAAGCTTTATTTCTAAGCAAGTTCAATGCTTGGGTTTAAAAGAGCAATGACATGAAACACGTTATCATTCATTCTTTAATGTTATAAGACCCCCAGATATATAGTACTCATGTATTCAGCACAAGCTCTGTGCACAAAAAGATTTAGCTATTTGCTCTCTTACACTATTCAGCTAATTTTTGTTATAATTAATATGGTACATTTATGGATGCCATACTGAAGTGTCTGATCAATAATTTAAACAGTAATTTAAAAAGCAATAAAACAAACTCCTTTAAGCTAGTTTCATTAACTTTAGATGGTTTCTAAACATGGAGATGCAAAAAAAATGTAAGTATAGCTCTCTCTCTTTCTCTGTCTTACACACGCACAAATTATTTTGTTCTGTAGTTATCAAATGATAAGGGAAAAACCTCTCGACAATAGGCTATGCTTCTGAAAATGACCATTGCCAAGAATTTGCTATTGCAAGGTGGGAGAGAGGTCAGCTAAAGGGTAATTTGTTTACCACTGCACCAGACTGCAAATGACCTGTATGTACATACATTTATGGCAGAATAAAACAAGCTGATTTTTCAAAAACACAACAAACTCATCTTTATTTTTACTGTTTTCAAATTGTGATGCTTTGCATTTTGAGTTACTATGTTCATGTAATACCCCTTTCCTCCCCCCTCATCTTTAAACCCACACCTATACAGTTTGAGCAATCTTGGGCTATCTCACTACACTACACCCAGTCACATGCCTGTCGGCAGTATTAAGCCACACCTAAATCTAACAGCACTAGGGTTTCCAGGTGTCTGGACAGCTTTTCAAAACCCGGCACTTTGTCCAGGTTTTAAAAAGCTTCTTTTTTGGGACTGCGTTGGGAGGGCATCCATGCATGCGTGGATGCAACGCAGTGACATCACATACATATGTGCATGCATGAGTGACATCATCACATTGCATACATGCATGCACGGATACCCACCCAACTGATGAGAACAGTTTGAGTGGGTGGGGCTGGGGTGTGATGTGGGCATAATGGGGTGGGACAGGGGGTGGGGCTATGGGTCCAGATTTTATCTAACTAAAATCTGGTAACCCTAAGGTTCCACACAGAGACAACGAGACCACCCTCTGGCCCCAGGCTGACCCCCCCCAGACCACTAACTCACATGTCA
Source organism: Geotrypetes seraphini (assembly GCF_902459505.1). NCBI lineage: Eukaryota > Metazoa > Chordata > Amphibia > Gymnophiona > Dermophiidae > Geotrypetes > Geotrypetes seraphini. Next base: position 510,203,175 of record NC_047084.1, on the reverse strand, counting down.
CAAGTTGGTCATAGGTCTACAGATCCAAAGGGTCACACCACCTCACAACCTACCAGGCCTGTGTTGGCCATTTCCACCCCTCCTCCCTCCACTCTCACAGGTCCTGTCAGGAGCATTGTGCCCTGTCAGGAGCAATGTCCCCAAAACACGCATGCATGTGAAGTGCAGAAAGGACATCACCTGATCCCATTCTCCCAATACTTGTGTCTTGCAGGCGCTTTGGGATTCACTAGGACCTTGAGTCCCTGAGATGCCTTTACAGACATACAATATGTGGAAGAATGACCCTCAAGTCATAAGAAGGCTGAGATGGTAGCACCAGGCTGAATTTAAGTACACACACACACAAACATACACAAGACCCCAATAACCATCCATCCTGTCCCTAGGGTGCATACAGCTCCTTCGACCCCAGTCAATGAGATGACATAAGACTAGCCATAAAGGGCAGGGCAGGGGAGAGAGGCATACACTCACATAGAGAAACTTGCAGCAGCTGGTGCAAAAATGTATAGCATTTTCTACTACTATCCATTCAGTGGTGTCCGGCCCTTGGATACTCTGTAGGCCAGTCCTTGCATTTACCCCCTCCCAAAATCAACTGTATATACTCATCCCACCTCCTCCACCCTTTCATAGCTGCACCTCTATCCTAATTCCAACACCATACACATGACCAATAAGGAGAGCACAGAGTCCACATAGGGCCCTCACAGCATCCCAGCCCCCTCCAAAAGATACCGCCTCACACTCCCTAACCCACACCCATACCACACACAATTGGCTGCCTCATCAACTAGCCTGCAGTTCTGGGAGACATAACTACCAGCCATATAACTGAAACCCATTAAATGCCCACAGCACACACTCTCCAAAAACAACACATACCCTTCTCCCTCCCCGTCACAAAACATATTTTAGATACATAAGTTATAGGAAGAAGTGTCAAAATGGCATAGTGAGGCTTAAGGGTGAAGGACACAAAATATGCAGAAACCGAAAAGGATAAGGCTGAACTGCTTAACAATTATTTCTGTTCTGTGTTCATGGACAAAAGACCAGAGGTAGGACTGCAGAAAACCAACGCAAATTGGAATAGAAGTGAGACCACGCCTTCAAAAAAAGATATAAACAGGGTAGACTTGGTGCAGAGGACAGCTACTAAAATGGTCAGTGATCATCATAAAGTATATGGGGACAGACTTCAGGATTTCTATATGTATAGTTTGAAGGAAAAATGCAGGAGAGGAGATATATGATAGAGACGTTTAAATACCTACATGGCATAAATTCACAGGTAGATCTGAAATGAGGGGGCATAGGATGAAGGCAAAACTGGACAGACTCAGAAGTAACCTCATAAAATACTTCAAGGAGAGGGTGTTGAATTCATGAAATGGCCTCCCATTGGAGGTGGCAGAGACAAAAAAATGTGTCTGAATTCAAGAAAGCATGGAACAAGTGCTTTAGATCAGTATTCTTCAACCTTTTTACACCTGTGGACCGGCGGAAATAAAATAATTATTTCGTGGACCGGCAAACTACTAAGACTGAAATTTTTTTTTAAAACCATCGCCGCCCCATCCCCGCGAGCTCGGTCCCACAAACCATCTGATCCCATCTGCACAAGCTTCAAATAGTTATGATTTTATATTGAACATATTTTATTAAAGTATAAAAAGAAACAATATTCTATACAATTGTGATTTTATAAATACAAATAATACAGGGCAAAGATCAACAAAAACCCTGTCTCCACTCCCCTTCACATATATCCCCTCTACTATCAAGAAAACTGAATAAGCTAAATTATTACAGAATGCTACACAAATATCATGTAATAGAATAACACAGTCACACATGACAGGAATGGTGTTAGGGAGTAGAACTAGGGCAACTGCCCCCTGGTCAGAGAGAGCCCTAAGCCAGCTAGAAGCTAAAGAAGTAGTGCCTGGGCTTTGCACTCCCCAGTTATGTCTAGCAAGATACATACTTCAAATCTGATATATCAGAATCACAAGATAGAAATAAAATTATTTTTTCTACCTTTTGTCGTCTCTGGTTTCTGCTTTTATTGCCTTTTCACTCTCTTCCATCCAGCGTCTGCCCTAAGAACATAAGAATTGCCACTGCTGGGTCAGACCAGTGGTCCATCATGCCCAGCAGTCTGCTCACACGGCGGCCCTCTGGTCTAAGACCAGCACCCTAACTGAGACTAGCCCTACCAGCGCACATTCTTGTTCAGCAGGAACTTATCTAACTTTGTCTTGAATCCTTGGAGGGTGTTTTCCCCTATAACAGCCTCTGGAAGAGCGTTCCAGCTTTCTACCACTCTCTGGGTGAAGAAGAACTTCCTTACGTTTGTACAGAATCTACCCCCTTTCAACTTTAGAGAGTGCCCTTTCGTTCTCCCTACCTTGGAGAGGGTGAATAGTGTTTTTATCTACTAAGTCTATTCCCTTCAGTATCTTGAATGTTTCGATCATGTCCCGTCTTAATCTCCTCTGTTCGAGGGAGAAGAGGCCCAGTTTCTCTAATCTTTCGCTGTACGGCAGCTCCTCCAACCCCTTAACCATCTTAGTCGCTCTTCTCTGGACCCTTTCGAGTAGTACCATGTCCTTCTTCATGTACGGTGACCAGTGCTGGACACAGTACTCCAGATGAGGGCGTACCATGGCCCGGTACAGCGGCATGATAACCTTCTCTGTCTCTTCAGTCCAGCATCTGCCCCTTCCATCTCTCCTCCTGCCTCCCCCCCCCAATTTGGTCTGGCATCCATCATCTTCCTTCTGTTCCCCTCATGGTCTGGCATCTCTGTCCTTCCCTCCCCCCTGTGGTTTTTAGCATCTCTCTTCTCATTTCCTCCACTCAGATCTGATATTGTTCTCTGCTCTCTCTTCCCTTTTCTTCTCTGGTCTTCCTTCTCTATTTTCTGCCTCCATCTAAATTAAATTCTTTCTTACTATTTAGTCCTGTTTCCCTCTTTTCACTGTGTCTACTCACAGCTTGTCACCCCTTTCCCTCACCCCTCCATTATCTTACTATTTTCTTCCCCCTTTATTTATCTCCTTCAATCCAGTATGTGTTCTTTCCCCACTTCCATTCAGCATCTGCCCTCCCCTCTCAACTGACATCCATCTGTCTTCTGCTCTCTCTCCCTTCTCACTTCCATCATCTGTCCCCTTCTCTCTCTCATCTCCTCCATTCCATCATCTGCTCCTTCTCTCTCCCCCCCTCCAACTTCCATTATCTGCCCCCTTCCCCTCACCTTTGCGGGTCACTTTCTTTCCCCTGAGGTGGCTCATGTCAGAGGGGAAGCTTTGGCCGAGCAGAACCGCTTGCAAGGAACAGTGGAACTTACTTGATTGATGTCGATGCTGGGGCCCATTGCCGTTTGAAGAAGAAAAAAAAAAAGGTGGATAAAAGGAACCTGCAAAGGCGAGAGGAAGGGAAACCTTCAGGACAGCTGCTCTTTGCCCTCCTTCAGTGGCCCAAGAATCCAGACCAGCAGCGGCAGCTCTGTGTATTTTTAATTTCGGCACAGAGCTGCCCCTAATCAATAGTTTAGCGCGGTTTCATGAGGCAGCTTCGGGGCCTTTGCTAGGCCGGCCCACATCGCATCATCGAAGCGGGCCGGCCTAGCAAAGGCCCCGAAGCTGCCTCATGAAACCGCGCTAAACTATTGATTAGGGGCTGCTCTGTGCCGAAGTTAAAAATATACAGAGCTGCCGCTGCTGGTCTGGAGGTGCGGAGACAAGGCAGGAGGCAAACGCGGTGGAAGGCAGGAGTCCCGGCACCACGACTGCAACAGGAAGTTGCAAGTCAGATGACGCTGGCCTTTCGTTGCAGCAGGGACCGAATCCTTCGCGGACCGGCAAGATTTTTTTGCGGACCGACACCGGTCCGCGGACCGGCGGTTGAAGAACTGTGCTTTAGATCTCTAAGGAAGAGGAACGGATGTTAGGCAGACTAGATAGGCCATATGGTCTTTATCTGCCTCCATTTTTCTCTGTTTCTGTATGTCATATGGATCCATGTTGAGCATTCTTTGCAAAGTTTCAGTGGAGACATGCTGAGACACCTTTCATGTAGTTCAGTCTCTCGGTTCAAAACACATCAATCAACCTCATCATTGTTTGCAATGTGTGCCTCATCCTCATTTAGAATACAGATCATTTTCTGCATGACTTCTAGTAAACCTTTTATCATTGTTCTTGCTATCATTATAATTATCCCTGTTCCTCTGTATTCAATCCAGTTAGGGCTCCTTTTACGAAGGTACGCTAGCGTTTTTAGCGCACGCACCGGATTAGCGCGCCTAGCTGAAAAACTACTGCCTGTTCAAGAGGAGCTGGTAACGGCTAGCATGCGCGGCACTGTAGCGCATGCTATTCCGCACGTTAAGGCCCTACTGCACCTTCGTAAAAGGAGCCCTTAGTATCTTATTGATTATTGTTGTTTTTAAAAAAATTCCATTAAATCAGGCTTTTTTTCTTCATTCTTGTTGTTGTTGATTTTTTTCAATTCATTTTTGATCTTTAAGCTTTACATGTTCTTTTTCATTATTTCTATTCAGTTCTCTAGAAATAAAAGTTCCATTTCCTTACTGTTATATCTTCAAATTTTACCTATTCTAAAAATGCATATTATTTATATAGACCCCTTTCTTCATAAACCTTCATATATTCATTTTACACATACCTTTTGTCAACATACGAGTTCATTTCTTCCTAAAAGTACTCCTTAACAGTATCATTTATCTTTTGCTGACATTTCCAATCCCTGTTATGTAACTATTAAAATGTATTTTACAATGGCAGCTAAATTGCAATAAATAAATGTCCTTATTACAAATACATATCTTTAACCCTTAACCTTAAAAAATTTTACTTCCAATTCCTTCAGCCCCTTCATAGCTCTACACCATACAATTCAAAATATAATTTTAAACTTCTGACATTGTGGCTTTCTAAATTGTAAATTCTACACAAGAAGTGCCGCAAGCAAGCAACAATCATATGGGCCCTCTTTAACAAAGGTATGCTAAGCGTTTTAGCGCAGATTTAGCATGCACTAACCACTAATGCATCCATAGGATAGCATACATGCATTAGCGTTTAGCACATGATTAGCATGCGCTAATATTTAGAGCGTGCTAAAAAGCTTAGCACACCTTTGTAAAAGAGGGGGGATGATATTAACTTCATTTATGAAAAGACAAATTTAAAACATAAAGTAAAAACATAAGGGAGAATTCATGAAAGGCGCTTTCCAGTCATATTTTAATTATCCACCCATTTACAAAAGCATAGCATGTTTTTTTGTGCCGGTTGCAGCGGTAACATTTCTCATGCTCATAGAATTCCTATGAGCATTGGAGCTGCTACCTCCACGGATGGCACTAAAAAAAGTCTTGTAAAAGGTGGGGATAATTATTTTTTTATTACACCAATATTTTCATATCATTAACATAAGAACATAAGAATTGCTACTGCTGGGTCAGATCAGTGGTCCATCATGCCCAGCAGTCCGCTCACGCGGCGGCACTCTGGTCAAAGACCAGCACCCTAACCGAGACTAGCCCTACCAGCGCCCGTTCTTGTTCAGCAGGAACTTATCTAACTTTGCCTTGAATCCCTGGAGGGTGTTTTCCCCTAAAACAGCCTCCGGAAGAGCGTTCCAGCTTTCTACCACTCTCTGGGTGAAGAAGAACTTCCTTACGTTTGTACAAAATCTATCCCCTTTCAACTTTAGAGAGTGCCCTCTCGTTCTCCCTAACTTGGAGAGGGTGAACAACCTGTCCTTATCTACTAAGTCTATCCCCTTCAGTACCTTGAATATTTTGATCATGTCCCTTCTCAATCTCCTCTGTTTGAGTGAGAAGAGGCCTAGTTTCTCTAATCTTTCGCTGTACGGCAGCTCCTCCAACCCCTTAACCATCTTAGTCACTCTTCTCTGGACCCTTTCGAATAGTACTGTGTCCTTCTTCATGTACAGCGACCAGTGTTTAACTCAGTACTCCAGGTGAGGGCGCACCATGGCCCGGTACAGCGGCATGATAACCTTCACTGATCTGTTCGTGATCCCCTTCTTTATCATCCCTAGCATTCTGTTTGCCCTTTTTGCTACCGCCGCACATTGCATGGACAGCTTCATCGACTTGTCGATCAGAACTCCCAAGTCCCTTTCCTGGGAGGTCTCTCCAAGTACCGCCCCATACAACCTGTATTCGTGCATGAGATTTTTGTTACTGACATGCATCACTTTACACTTATCCACATTGAACCTCATCTGCTATTTTGATGCCCATTCCTCGAGCCTGATTAAGTCACGTTGCAGATCTTCGCAATCCTCCTGCATCTTCACTTCTCTGAATAACTTTGTATCATCCGCAAATTTAATCACCTCGCTTGTCGTACCTATGTCCAGATCATTTATAAAGATGTTAAAGAGCACGGGTCCAAGCACCGAGCCCTGCGGCACCCCACTGGTGACGCTTTTCCAGTCCGAGTATTGTCCATTTACCCCCACTCTCTGCTTCCTCACTCTATGCTCCAGCCAGTTTTTAATCCAAGTGAGTATTTCACCCTTGATTTCATGGCTCGCAATTTTCCGAAGTAGTCGTTCATGCAGAACCTTGTCAAACGTCTTCTGAAAATCCAGATATACAATGTTGACCGGATTGCCCTTGTCTATCTGTCTGTTTACTCCCTCAAAGAAGTGTAGCAAGTTTGTCAAACACGATCTGCCTTTGCTAAAACCGTGCTGACTGGTCCTGTGTCCGTCAAGGTGATCAATGATGCTGTCCTTTATCATTGACTCTACCATCTTTCCCGGTACTGAGGTCAGACTCACAGGTCTGTTGTTTCCTGGATCTCTCCTCGAACCTTTTTTGAAGATCGACGTAACATTCGCCACCTTCCGGTCTTCCGGAATCTTTCCCGATTTGATCGACAGATTTGCATTGAAGCAGTTCAGCTATGGTCCCTTTCAGTTCCTTGATGACCCTCGGATGGATGCCATCCAGTCCCGGGGATTTATCGCTCTTAAGCCTATCAATCTGCCTACACACCTCCTCTAGACTGACCGTCAATCCTGTCAGCTTTCCGTCTTCATTTCCAGCATATAGCCTGATGGGTCCGGTATGCTGTGTACATCTTCTTCAGTAAATACAGACGCAAAAAATGTTTTCAGTTTGTCGGCAATTGCTTTGTCCTCTTTTAGCGCTCCCTTTATTCCATGGTCATCCAACGGCCCCACCGCTTCCTTTGTGGATCACTTCCCCTTCATATATCAAAAGAACGCCTTGAAGTTCTTCGCCTCCTTAGCTATTTTTTCCTCATAGTCTCTTTTGGCCCCTTTTACCGCCTTATAGCACCTGCGTTGATGTTGTTTGTGCTTGTTCCAGTTTTCCTCCGTTTTTGACCTTTACCATAACTTAAATTAAGTTTTCTTGTCTCTGATCACTTTCTTCACCTCTACAGTGAGCCACACCGGTTCTTTGTTCTTTTTCCTCTTGGATCTCTTGTTGATACGCGGTATATATATATTTTGCGCCTCGGTGACTGTGTCCTTAAAAAGGGGCCAAGCTTGCTCTAGCATTTTTACAGTGCTTATCCTCTTCTTAATTTTCCTCCCTACCATGAGTCTCATCCCTTCGTAATTCCCTTTTCAGAAGTTCAGTGCCATGGCTGTCGTTTTGGACCGATGTTTCTCCCCTGCGTCCAGATCAAAGCGGATCATATTGTGATCACTGCTTCCCAGCGTCCCTTCTACTTCTACATCTTGTGCCAATCCTCGCAGGCCATTTAGAGTTAAGTCCAAAATTGCATTTCCTCTAGTATTTTCCTTGACAAGTTGTTCCAGGAAGCAATCGCCTACAGCATCCAAGAACTTGGTCTCTCTAATGCAGACGGAGGTGCCTAGATTCCATTCTATTCCCAGATAGTTGAAGTCACCCATAATAACTGTGTTGCCTCTCTTGCAGTTGCGTTTAATCTCATCTGTCATTTCTCCATCAATTTCTTCGGACTGCCCTGGGGTCCGATAGTAAATGCCGATCTTCATTTCTAGTCCATTTGTTCATGGAATTTTGACCCATAGAGACTCTAACTTATCCGTCAGTTGTGGTGTGTTCTCTCCAGTAGATTCAATTTCCTCTTTGACGTATATGGCAATGCCCCCACCTATTTGAGCCACTCTGTCTCTGTGGTATAGTTTGTATCCCGGTAGCACATTATCCCAGATGTTTTCCTCAGTCAAGTTTATTATTATTAAAATTTTGATTCAATCACAATATCATGATTTCAAAGTGATTTGCAAATAAAAGTAGGGGTCCACCATGCTTGCTCATTTCCACAGAAATGACTGAGCGGAGATATGATTGAAGTGTACAAAATCCTGAGTGGTGTAGAACGGGTACAAGTGGATTGATAATTTTTTAAAAGACTAGGGGACACTTGATGAAGTTACAGAGTAATACTTTTAAAATCAATAAGAGAAAATATTTTTTCACTCAGAGAATACCGTAGTTAAATTCTGGAACATGTTGCCACAGGATGTGATAAGAGTGGTTAATGTATCTGGTTTTATAATGGTTTGGACAAGTTCCTGGAGGAAAAGTCCATAATCTGCTGTTGAGAAAGACATAGGGGAAGCCACTGCTTACCCTGGATTGGTGGCATGGAATGCTGCTGCTATTTAGGTTTTTGCCAGGTACTTGTGACTTGGATTGGCCTCCGTGAAGATGGTATACTGGGCTAGACCCACCTGTCTACCATGCTAATAGTCCTCACTGCTGCAGGTGGTACCTATATGGCAGTACAGTAGGGTTGGGGGGTTGGAGAGGTGTACATCTTTCAATGTAAATGCAGTGTTTAGAGTGGCTTATGGGCCTCCTCTCTATGATTCACTAGCCCACTCCACACATTACTTAAGCCACCTCTGTGCTGCTCTACTAGGTTTTGCTCTGCCAGGTGCTGATGTTGTAGAGGCAGGTATGTACGTTTTTATTCCGATTTTATGGTGTTGTGGGGGGGGATCAGTGATCACTCGAGCAGTGTGTGTGGGTCTGTACTTTGTGTCTGCAGTGCTTATCTAGTTACTTTGGATACTTTTTGGCACTTAGACTTGTCTTACTGATCGGCCAAGTGCTGATTTAGGCCGGTTTTTAGACATATTTACGTTTTGATTATGAGCCCCTTAATGCCTTATGGACTCCTGATGAAGGCATTTTCTGCCAAAACACAGCCTGTATTGGGTCCCTTTTGTGTAATTTTGCAATAAAGAGCTGTCTGCTTTGTTATACATTTGTTTGCCTGGAGGGGTATAATCAAAAGAAACATCTAAGTCCATTTTGGGCCTAAGTCACTAGTCGCCCAAAGTCAGCAGTGTCTAAAGTCAATTCTCAAAAAATACGTCCCAAAGAATCATCTAATTATACATCCAGCCATTTGATCGTCCAGACTGCTAAGTCGTCTATCTTTATACCCTATTCTTGTCCAAAAATTTGTCCAAGTCAAAAAGTGCCTAGAACAAGACCTTTTGGACGTAGGAGGGGATTATCGGCACTTGGATGATTTGTCTTTTAGATTGTCCAAGTGCCGATTTAGGTGGGATTTTAGATATATTTTTGTTTTGATTATGAGCCCCTTGGTGTTTCCCACCCCTTTTTTCTTGTTTGTATTTTGTGGGACTCTTTTTGCTTTCTTCTTTGCATTTGTGGACCTCATAGAATTCTCCAGTTCTCTTAAATCTAGTTCTCATTATCCTCCTCTTTTACTAAGGCACGCTAGCCGATTTAGCGCATGCTAAATATTGGCATGCACTAAACACTAACGCATCCATAGATTATAATGGACGCATTAGCATTTAGCGTGTGCTAAACCGACTAGTGTGCCTTAGTAAAAGGAACCCCACGTCTCCTTTTATTAGTTGCTTTGTAAAAATAAATATGCAAGACAACAAACTGGTGCATATTTGCTTTAGCATGTGTGGAAGAGTGAAAAAACAGTCAGAAATGTAAACACTGTTATACAAACAATTTAAAAATTCAGAAAGGCATTACCTTTTCATTTGGACAAAAATAGAACAAGACACTGGAATCTAGAATCAGAATATAAAGAGCATAATATGAAGGAATGCTGAAAAGTTCTCAGACCAACCAAGCAGAGAATGATGTGGATATAGTTTAATCAACGATCTGAAACGATGTCAAAACATAGAATTTTGTTTCTGCAAACTGGCACTTAATGGAATAAAATAACACTCTTTTTAGCTACAGTGGCAAAATAACGTTCAGAATTTAAGAAGTTGGTTGGTTGAGCTGATAACTTTTCAGTACCCATTCATATAGTTTAGAATTTAACATCCATGTTAGAGCCAAAACAACATTGTAATCTTTAAATCTTTTCCTAACAGACCTTGTAGTATTACAATTCTGTTATCTTTCCTACCATTAAAAAAAAAGATGCAGGGGGAAATTCTAAAATTAGTGCCTTAGGTAGACACTCTATCAGTGGCGTACCTAGGGTATGTGGCACCCGGGGCCCATCATTTTTTGACACCCCCCCCCCCCCCCCCCATGTAAAAAAATTTTTTTTTTTTTTTGCAATAACCATGAAATGGAATAAATGGTCAAAATAGAAACAGGCAGTGAAAATTTTCTTTTATTGAACCTCATATATGTAACCATTATTCCAAACATAACAAAACATAAATTATGTCTAAATTGTCATGACATTAGAAGTACATATGGAGTAGTTGCAGGCAGTGGCGTACTTAGGGTATGTGGCACCCAGGGCCCATCATTTTTTGACACCCCCCCATCTATATGAAAAATATGATTTTTAGTACCAATCTACATATCGCACCACAAGAGTGTACCTAGGAAAAGGCTGCATCTTAAACACTGCAGTGAGCACTAGAACACCAACACATACATTGTAAAACTAAACAAGCCAGATCCCGCACAGTCAATTGGTCCTGTAGTCAATGCCAACTGAAAACTATGTCTTTTTCATACACACAGAACAGAGATACACCCTCGCCCAAAATGGAATAATCACAAACTAAAAATAGAAATATGTAGACAAAAGTTAAACTGATCCGCCAAGAAACCAGACCCTGGATACAATGCAACACCACAAAAAACAGTAACACATGTCCTCTAATACAGTGCAAAATATAAAGACAGTAGATGTAAATTTGAAAAAACTGATACATAACAATCACCACTTTATAAATTAACAAATAAAAATAAAACAAATAATGAGATATAAAAAAATACAATTTTATTGGACTAATCCCCGTAAGCTCGGTCCCCATCCCCGCAAACCACCTGATTCCATCCACACAAGCCTTGAATTGTTTATATTAAAGTATAAAAAGAAACAATATTCTGTACAATTGTCAATTTATAAATCAGCGTCTTCTCCCCACTCTCTTCCCCATTTCCCTTCAGCATCCTCAGCCCACTCTCTCTCCACTTTCCTTCAGCGCACGCACATAAAAACAAGCAAGTAATTTTATATCATTTTCATTCTATTCATTCATAGAAATTAAAGTCTAGATAATGCCAGTCACATAACAAAACATGATTTTACAAAAATAATTCCCTGCAGTCAAGCCTGCAAGGATTATTAGATGTCTTTCAGCAGTTCCCCTCCCTCCCTCCCCCTTACCTTTGTGGCCAAGTCAAAATGATCTACCAACAATAAAATTTTAAAAACACAAAGCACGCTGTACGCAGAGAAAATGTTAATTATCATTTATATTCCGCGGGTTTTCAAAGAGGTCAAGGCAGATGACTTTATGCAATGTCACCTCAGTAACAACTATACAAAAATAGACAAATATTCCCCCTCCCTTTTTACTAAACTGCGATAGCGGTTTTTAGCGTAGGGAGCTGCGCTGAATGCCCCACGCTGCTCTCGACGCTCATAGGCTCCCTGCGCTAAAAAACTCTATTGCGGTTTAGTAAAAGGGGGCCATAGTGCAAAATATAGACAGCAGATATAAATTTTCAAAACGGACACATTTTGATCACTAAGTTGAAAATAAAATCATTTTTCCTACTTTTTTGTCTGGTGATTTCATGAGTCTCTGGTCCTTCTTCTGATCCTTCTTCTTTCTCTCTCCCCCTGGCTCCCCTCTTTATTTCTGCCTTTCTTTCTCTCTCCTCCTGGCCCCCCTCTTTCTTTCTGCCTTTCTTTCTCTCCCCCTTGACCCCCCTCTTTATTTCTGCCTTTCTTTCTCTCCCCTTGGTCCCCCTCTTTCTTTCTGCCTTTCTTTCTCTCTCCCCCTGGCCCTCCTCTTTCTTTCTGCCTTTCTTTCTCTCCCCTTGGTCCCCCTCTTTATTTCTGCCTTTCTTTCTCTCCCCTTGGTCCCCCTCTTTCTTTCTGCCTTTCTTTCTCTCTCCCCCTGGCCCCCCTCTTTATTTTTTCCTTTCTTTCTCTCTCCCCCTAGCCTGCACAAAGCCATCGTGCCGATTTCTCCACTTCCACGATTCTTTCCCTACCCTCACCCCCAAGCCAGCAGCCGATTTCTCCCTGCTCCTTCCCCGATGTCCTGATGTCCTGAACTTCATCGGGCAGCAGCAGCATTCACAATTCACTGCTGTTGCCCGCTTCAGGCCTTCCTCTCTGTCGGGTCCTGTCTTCATGAAAACTGGAAGTAGGCAGGACCCGGCAGAGAACAAGGCCTGAAGCCGGCAACAGCAGCGAATTGTAAACGCTGCTGCTGCCCGAAGAAGGTAATGGAGCACCGAGGCAGTCCGCTTCTCCCCCCTCCCAGCCGAACCCCCGCTGACCCTCCTATCTCCCCCCCCCCCCCCCCGTGAACCTTTCCGACCTTCCCAGCGAGAGCAGCAAACCTCCTTCGCGGCTTTCTCCTCCCTCTGCCGCGTTACTGATGACGTCATCAGTGATGCGGCAGAGGGAGGATAAAGCCGACGCTACTGGAGGGAGGTTTGCTGCTTTCGCTGGGGGGGTCAGAAAGGTTCGCTTGGGGGGGGGGGGAGAGAGATAGGATGGTCAGCGGGGTTTCGGCTGGGAGGGGGGAGAAGCGGTCTGCCTTGGTGCTCCAAGGCCTGGCGCCATTACCTTTTTCGATAATGGCGCCGATGCTGCTTTCGCTGGGAGGGTAGGAGCGCGATAGGGACCGGGCCAGCTGTGCACCCCCCCCTAAGGCGGCACCCGGGATGGACCTCCCCCTCGCCCCCCTTGGTACGCTACTGCCCTGGGGAAACAGCCTGCAACAAGATCGCGCGATGCCAGAGATCTTTGCCTGCTTCGGCTGTTTCCTCCGCCGCGGTCCCGCCCCTCCTCTGACATCAGAGGAGGGGCAGGACCGTGGCGGAGGAAACAGTCGAAGCAGGCAAAGATCTCTGGCATCGCTATCTTGCTGCAGGCTGTTTCCAGACGCGACACCCGGCGCAGGGGGGGGTAACTGGACCGGACCGGGAGCACCCCCTCAGGGCTTGGTACCCGGGGCGGACCGCCCCCCCCTGCCCCCCCCTTGGTACGCCACTGCACTCTATTGATGCCTAAGTTAATTGAAGAATGCCGTTAGAAATAACAAAAAAAATGACAATGTTGAGGCACTTACCGGCACCTAAAATGGTACCAGAATCATGCCTGCATAGGCAATTTGCCTGAATGCCAAAGTAGACATGGCTAATGCCAGAAGTGACATTAAGTGGCCAAAAGTGTCTATACAGATGTGATTCACAAAAAAGATAGCTACCAGAAATGTAGGCCCGGAAAACCAGGCCTACATTTCTGGTGCCTGTCTTTACTGGGGGATCCCGGTAATAGTCCACAGCCTGCCATCAGCTGATCATGGCAGAGGAATTCCTAATCAGCTGAGCTCATCTAATTGTGGTTCCCATGCTGCGATTAGCAGAACCAGCAGGGAGATCCCCAATTCCTCTCTCTCTCCCTCTCTCACTCCCACCAACCAATCATTCCCAGTACCCCTCCAAGGAGAGACCCCTCCCCTGAGTTCATAATTCCCCCATATACCCCTAGTACCTTTGATGGAACTTCAGCAGCAGGGTTGGCCATCCCCCTCCTGCTGATAGGCCCATCTCGTCAAAATGGTGGATATTCCCCTTCCTGGGGCACCCTGGGCACCAGGCAGGGGGCCTAAGGTCTAGATTGGGGGCATCTGAGGCATCTGAGCAAGGGGGCATCTAAGTCAGGGGTGTCTGAGCCAATCAAGGCCTTAGAACCCCCTGTGATTGTCATGACATGTTAACTGGCACATTATTGTGAAGAAGCAGCATGTCTGCTGTGAGTTTTCCTCAACTTTTCTCTTTGATTGACTCCCGCAAACGGATCATTGTGTTGGCGTATCTCTCTCTCTGGTTATGGTTTTCTTATGTGGAATGAACTGCAGAAGCAGAAGTCCTTCATCATCCCAGAATATAGTTGCCATGATTTTGACCTCAGATTTTTCTGTCTTTAACTTTTTTGGGTGGGGGATGACATATGCTTCTACTGCATTGACTCCATTTGGACTCAGAATCTCTGTGATAGGCCAAAGTCTTATCTCCAGTCACCAAATGATGAAAAAAAATCACTTGGTCTTCATGGAGCATCTCCAAGTTCTCCTCACAGCACTGGAGCCTTGTGGTCAACATTCTTGTAACACATCTTGCTCTAACTTTGGACATGCCCAACTTTTCATGAATTATTTTCCAAACTGTACCTGCTAAGATGCCTATTTTTTCAGCTATTCAGGAAGCCTTAATTCATCTTTCTGACAAAATTAAATCCTTGACTTTCTTGCACATTTCTGTGGAAGTTGCTTCCACAGGCCCCCATTTAAACTGCTTACTCCAAAATTTTATTTTGTAGGATGATGGGGCAGCCTCACCACAAACTGCAGTCATGCGCTCATGGATCTCCTTTTTCTTTTTGCCTTCTTTTGTGAGAAATTTTCACACTGAAAGGTGCTCCAAATCTAGCAGTTTCTTTCTTGATTCACATGAGAACTCTCCTGACATCCTGTTTCTTGGAATGTTAAACTTGCACTGAACCACAACTGTGTATGTGTCACAACATGCACAGACTTGTGTCAACACGATTGCTATGTTCTTTCATACTCAAGAAGATAAATTATAAAATACTCATATAAGTAGCAGCCTAAAGTTAGGAGGCAGGAATGTGTGTGAATGCTGGTTTTCTAGTCATTTATGTGTATATATATTTATGTATACATGTAAATAATAATCTGGATTGGATTTATTATTTGATTTACTGTTACTGACATAAGTATTTAGCGCTATTTTGTAACTACATGCATATCTTCACTACCATGGGTGGAAACTAGGCAGGGCCTTCTTCAGCCGGGCACCAGCAGGAGAGGAGCGTGCGAGCCACGCTCCGCCCCTCTCCCGAACCCGACGCCTCAAAGCCGCCGCGCCCCCCGGAGAGCGGCCTTCTTCAGCCGGGCACCAGCAGGAGAGGAGCGTGCGAGCCACGCTCCGCCCCTCTCCCGAACCCGACGCCTCAAAGCCGCCGCGCCCCCCGGAGAGCGGCCTTCTTCAGCCGGGCACCAGCAGGAGAGGAGCGTGCGAGCCACGCTCCGCCCCTCTCCCGAACCCGACGCCTCAAAGCCGCCGCGCCCCCCGGAGAGCGGCCTTCTTCAGCCGGGCACCAGCAGGAGAGGAGCGTGCGAGCCACGCTCCGCCCCTCTCCCGAACCCGACGCCTCAAAGCCGCCGCGCCCCCCGGAGAGCGGCCTTCTTCAGCCGGGCACCAGCAGGAGAGGAGCGTGCGAGCCACGCTCCGCCCCTCTCCCGAACCGACGCCTCAAAGCCGCCGTGCCCCCCGGAGAGCGGCCTTCTTCAGCCGGGCACCAGCAGGAGAGGAGCGTGCGAGCCACGCTCCGCCCCTCTCCCGAACCCGACGCCTCAAAGCCGCCGCGCCCCCCGGAGAGCGGCCTTCTTCAGCCGGGCACCAGCAGGAGAGGAGCGTGCGAGCCACGCTCCGCCCCTCTCCCGAACCCGACGCCTCAAAGCCGCCGCGCCCCCCCGGAGAGCGGCCTTCTTCAGCCGGGCACCAGCAGGAGAGGAGCGTGCGAGCCACGCTCCGCCCCTCTCCCGAACCCGACGCCTCAAAGCCGCCGCGCCCCCCGGAGAGCGGCCTTCTTCAGCCGGGCACCAGCAGGAGAGGAGCGTGCGAGCCACGCTCCGCCCCTCTCCCGAACCCGACGCCTCAAAGCCGCCGCGCCCCCCGGAGAGCGGCCTTCTTCAGCCGGGCACCAGCAGGAGAGGAGCGTGCGAGCCACACTCCGCCCCTCTCCCGAACCCGACGCCTCAAAGCCGCCGCGCCCCCCCCGGAGAGCGGCCTTCTTCAGCCGGGCACCAGCAGGAGAGGAGCGTGCGAGCCACGCTCCGCCCTTCTCCCGAACCCGACGCCTCAAAGCCGCCGCGCCCCCCGGAGAGCGGCCTTCTTCAGCCGGGCACCAGCAGGAGAGGAGCGTGCGAGCCACGCTCCGCCCCTCTCCCGAACCCGACGCCTCAAAGCCGCCGCGCCCCCCAGAGAGCGGCCTTCTTCAGCCGGGCACCAGCAGGAGAGGAGCGTGCGAGCCACGCTCCGCCCCTCTCCCGAACCCGACGCCTCAAAGCCGCCGCGCCCCCCGGAGAGCGGCCTTCTTCAGCCGGGCACCAGCAGGAGAGGAGCGTGCGAGCCACGCTCCGCCCCCCTCCCGAACCCGACGCCTCAAAGCCGCCGCGCCCCCCGGAGAGCGGCCTTCTTCAGCCGGGCACCAGCAGGAGAGGAGCGTGCGAGCCACGCTCCGCCCCTCTCCCGAACCCGACGCCTCAAAGCCGCCGCGCCAACGGCGTGCAGCCGTTCGGCGTGCCGTCGAAGGCGCACGTCTAAGGCGCGTGCGCCTTAGCACGCGCCTTTGCAAAGCGACTGCAAACGACTCCTGAACCGGCGAACCCGATCCCCTCACCCGGATCCCAACAACACCCAGCCTACTAACAACTAGGCTGCCATCTCCTCTCTCTTCTTCTCACGTTGCTCTCTCTCGCTCTTACGGGAGGCCACGGTGATCTGAAAAAATTCAAGCAAACCTGTTGGGCATCGCGCCGGAGAGAACGACGGGAACCAGCAGGTACTGCCAAAGCCACAGAGGAGACCCCCGGCCCGAGTCGTGAGGAACGTGAAAGCACTGCTCCGCCCCTCTCCCGACGCAGCTCGGTGGACCACATACCACCAAGAATCGACCCTGCTCAGCCGGACACCCCTCCCTAACCAGCAGGAACCCAACCGCGAAGCACTTGCGGGAGACACCCGCACAGGCAGCCTCCGATACCAGCCCACCGACCACAGAACCTGCCCAGACCACTACAGTCACAGCCCCAGCACTCCAACAAAGACTCAACCGTCTCAACCCAAAAAGGAACTCCTTCCCAGACAGATCCAACAGCATCGACGCCGGGTCTCGTGGATAGAACCCTGATACCCCCAATCCGGATACGTTTTACTGTCACAAAAAACTCTAATGTATAACCCTGCCAGACCTATACAGATCATAGCACCACTGTATTGAAACCACATTGTTTATCCTTGTTACATTCCTTAACCTTCAGGACAGCTTACAGGAATATACCAAACCGCCCTCTGACCCACCAATATAGAAACCCCAACTTCCGTTTTTTCCCCCCTTGCACTAATCCTGTCCTCAATCACAGGAAACACCCCAACGTCTCCAACCACAGCTGGGACGAGCCCCTCACAATGGCCAAGCCAAATACACAACAATGCGTAGCTCTACTTACACTTTCTCTTGCTCTCTTCCAGGCTCTGCAACGCAGACAACTCCAATGCATCCCCCATTCCCATCCACATCACGCTGCACCGATCGGTAAAGCCCAGAACCACTACATACACTCTCCACACCACACAAGACCACCCACACGCCCACTTGCCCAACAACCCCCCCCACCACTACAAACCGACCAAGTCCCACCCAAAAAAACTAAGAACCCTAAAAAAACTGGCGTACTCCCACTACTCCCCACCCAATCACACCAACCACCAGTCCCTGCAGGGCTTTTACCTGAATATCAGATCTATGAGGAATAAATCCACACTAATCAAAGACTGGCTAACTGAAAACAACCCCGACTTTGTCCTTCTCACAGAAACCTGGCTGCTTTCAGACAAAGACATCATTATTAAAGATTGTCTTCCACCAAAATTCAAGATACTCTCCCTAGCCAGAACATGGGGAAGAGGAGGAGGACTAGCAATAATCTTCCGAGACCATCTCAATGCTTCCGTTCTTAACACAACCTCTTCACCTAATTCCGAAATGCTAACCATCGCCCTAGCATCAACATCTCTGCCCTCCTCACTAACCATCACTCTATTTTACATACCCCCCAAAAAATGGACCACGACCAAAGACGACTTTGCTGAATTACTCCTTACCAATTCTCTAACAAGCCCATACAACCTACTGTGTGGGGACATCAACATACACCTCGAGCAAACTGACCAACCTGAAACCGCGGACTTCTGGTCACTGCTCTCACAACTAGGCTTTGACAAACACCCCCCGATCAAAACCCACCAAAGAGGACACCAGTTAGACCTGGTAACTCTATCCTCCAAGGAACAGACCAATCCCACTTTTTATTGGAAACAAGGCAACTGGTCAGACTCCCTTTGGTCCGATCACCGCCTATGCAGCTTCACCATTGGATGCCAACTTAAACCCCCTAAAAGCGAAAAAACAAGAACAGTCAAAACCCACAATACCAGAGGAAAGATTGACCCAATGGAATTCTGGTCCCACTTCGAAATCAACACCAATCCAATAGAAGATACGGAACAAATCATGACCTCCTGGATACAAGATAGTACCAATATACTAAACGAGATTGCCCCCAAAAAAACCCGCAGAATAAGAACCCCCAACCAAGAAGGCTGGTTCGATTCTGAACTGCTGCAATGCAAGAAGGACCTCAGAAAAGCCGAAAGATCATGGCAAAAAACCGGAACGCTAGAACACAGACTGGCATGGAGACAAAAATTAAAACAGTACAAAACCCTCACTAGTGAAAAAAGAAAAAAATTCTACTCCAACAAAATCGGTAATCCTAATACCAATAGCAATAACCTCTTCAGATTGGTAAATGATCTTTACAACATAGAAACCTACACAAACCTACACGAAGAAGCCACCTTAACCGCCAACACCCTGGCTGACTTCTTCAATACCAAGATCCAAAAAATAAGAACAACTCTACCAGCCAGCCCCAACCCCCTCGAGCTCTTCCCCATCCTCACAGACATGAATCCACCAAACCCAGACCCGGGAGCCAAAGTCGACCTTAGTTGGAAACAGTTCGCAATAACCGATTGGCAAACCTTCAATACTTACTACAACAAGTATACTCACTCCTACTGCCATCTGGACACATGCCCACCAAAAATCATGAGAACGGCCCCCCCCCCCCATTTTAAAGCAAAAATGATGACATGGGTTAATTACCTATTATCCAAAGGTAACTTCCCATCGGAGCAGGGTCAAATAATGATCACCCCAATTTTAAAAAATGAGAAAGAACCACCAAACTCCCCTTCTAATTATAGGCCGATCGCCAGTATCCCCCTATTTACCAAAATAGCGGAAGGGCTGGTAAAAGCGGAACTTTCCGCATACCTTGAAAAATTTAACATTCTAAGTGACAACCAATCAGGATTTCGGGCGGACCACAGCACTGAAACCATCATAGCCTCCCTTCTCGACCACCTCCTCACACTCTTCAGTCAAGGCTCAAGTGCCCTGATCATACAACTCGACCTGAGCAGTGCTTTTGACCTGGTCGACCACACCATTCTCCTGGAATGCCTAGCGCACATAGGCATCTCAGACCAGGTCCTCAATTGGTTTCAGGGGTTCCTACAAAATAGATCATACAAGGTACTCAAGAATAACTCTTTCTCATACTGCTGGGATAACACCTGCGGGGTCCCACAGGGCTCCCCCCTATCCCCCATCCTATTCAACATTTACCTTGCCTCACTAGGTAAACTCCTACACAACCTAAATCTCAAATTCTTCATTTATGCAGACGATATCACAATAACCATTCCATTAACCAACTTTTCACAAGAACTACTCGACCACATCTCAAACACTCTCAACCAGATAGAACTCTGGATGCTTTCATTCAGACTGAAATTAAACCCAGACAAAACAAAATTTTTTCTAGCCTCCCCCAAAGATAAAATTAAGGAAACCACAATTCAACTAAAAGGAAAGACCTTCCCCCTTGATCCGACCATAAAAATTCTGGGAGTCACGCTGGACAAAAACTTATCTCTAGATAACCATACCGACCTCATAATTAGGAAAAGCTTCTCGGTACTTTGGAAACTCCGCACCATAAAAAAACACTTCTATGACAATGCATTCCGCCTACTTGTACAATCCTCCATCCTCAGCATCCTCGACTATTGCAATATCATCTACCTTAACGCCACTAAGAAAACTACCAGGAGACTAAAAACAGTCCAAAATACCGCGGTGCGCCTCATCTTTGGCCTAAAGAAATGGGAACATGTCACCCCTTTCTATCACCAACTACACTGGCTACCATTTGAATCTAGAATTCTTTTTAAATTTGCATGCTTCTGCTACAAATCGGTTAACGGCTCCTCCCCAAGTTACATAAACACACACTTTAACCTCTACTGCAGCAACAGGACATCACGGAGAACTCAATTGTTCGCCTTCCCTTCGCCTAAACACTGCCCTCTCAAAAGATTCCTGGATAGAACTTTTGCCTTCCAAGCAGCCAAGTCGAACCCATGGCTAGCTCAGATGATACTCGAGACCCCCACTTACCTATCATTCAGAAAACTACTAAAAACGTACCTTTTCAGCAAACACGACCCTTAATAACCCATTCACCTCACATGACACTTACCCCACCGCTGCCCCCTTCCTCCTTCACCAGTCCCTCCCTCCCCCACTCTCTACCTCCCCTACCTAGCTCGGTCAAACCTGCAATTTCTGTAATATTGATGTAAACCTGCCCTCTTTGCAGACAGTTAAGAATCGCTGTAACTTCACGGCTGACTGCGACAAATCACTGTAATTTATCGTAATTCAGCCTGCAATTTTCTGTCAAAAATTCTTCTAATTATGCTGTAAATCTGCTTCTAATTTTGTAAACCTACTTCTAATTTTGTTGTAAATCTGCTATTCAACGCTGTAAATCTGCTTCTAATTTTGTAAATCTACCTCTAATTTTGTTGTAAATCTGCTATTCAATGCAGATCATTTACTAATTGATGTAAACCGCCTAGAACTCACTGGGTATGGCGGTATATAAGAATAAAGAATAATAAAGAATAATAATAATTATGCACGTAACATATAGAATATTATACTATGGTGCTCATTTTTGAAGCAGATAGACATCTAATAATGGGCAAATAATCATTCATCTGCTGAAAACGTCCAAATCACAATATTAAAAAGGCAGAATTTGGATGTTTTACACTGCAGTTCATCCAAATAATAAGGGATATGTTGGAGGCGTATTTTGGGCAGGCTCAAAACTTTCAGCGATAATGAAATGGGAAGAATCATCCAAGTCTAAGAAGGACTTTAAAAAAAAAATCAAGACCTATTTCAATCACATTCTTTGTATAAAAAAGTGTCTTGATTGAGCTGTCGACCACTGGAAGGATGGAAGCACGATCCTTCCTTAATCACCCAGTAGTTACTGAGCCCCTCCCATCCTCCCTAAGAAGTGAAAGTTATAGTGGATATTAGGCTCTATGACAGGTTCAGGAATTATGACCATTCCTAACAGAGCAAAAGGCAAAAAACTGTGGAACTGATGATATTGATAAAAGCTTTATTTGAACAAGGTACAGAGCATAACAAAGTAAAATATACAATAGCATAAGAATCACAGTATATAATTTGTAGCATAGACCCAAAATGAGCTATGTTTCAGTTGTGAACCGACCTTCTTCTGGGGTCTGGTGCTTCTATGAACCACAAACTAAAGAACTGCAATGAAACGCAACAGAATACTGTGTACAAATGAGCGTAGTCTTCTGATCAACTAAGAAAAGGCTAATAGAGCAGCAAGCAAGTGTAAGGAGCAACTCAGAGGTCAGTGAAATGGAATTTGAACAATGAGACCTAAGGTATAACTCCCATGTTAACACTTTTATTTCTGTACAAATTTATGAGGCCTTCTGGAACATAGAAATACCTCTGAACCTGTATTTATAAGTCACCTGCAAGTGTGATGGCTATTGCAGTGATAAAAAAAAAAAAAAAATAGAAGACAAAATATCCTATGGCAAAACAAAGAGAACAAAAACAGTAAGGATGGACAATGGACCTCACTGAACATAAGAACATAAAAATTGTCGCTGCTGGGTCAGACCAGTGGTCCATCTTGCCGAGCAGTCCATTCCCGCGGTGGCCTTTAGGTCAAAGACCAGTGCCCTAACTGAGTCTATCTGTGCTTGCGTACGTTCTGGTTCAGCAGGAAGTTGTCTAACTTTGTCTTAAATCCCTTGAGGGTGTTTTCCCCTATAACAGCCTCCGGAGAGCATTCTAGTTTTCTACCACTCTCTGGATGAAGAACTTCCATACGTTTGTACGGAATCTATCCCCTTTTAACTTTAGAGAGTGCCCTCTCGTTCTCCCTACCTTGGAGAGGGTGAATAACCTGTCTTTCCCTTCAGTATCTTGAATGTTTTGATAATGTCCCCTCTCAGTCTCCTCTTTTCAAGGGAGAAGAGGCCCAGTTTCTCTAATCTCTCACAGTACAACAACTCCTCCAGAAGTCCCGAGATGCAAGATCATTTATTGCAAAAGCCATAGAAGAATATATATTGAAAACATCAGTTCTTCTGTGGCTTCATATTGTGGTGGTGTATCTCAAAGTAAAATAGGTTTCTGTCTGTTCTTGGATGGTTCACAATAATTAAGCTGGGATTTGTCCCTAGGTCCAGTTGTTTAAAGTCCATTGCACTGATCACTAGGCTGCCCTTCTGCTCTGCAGGGACATCTCTGTGGCCATTTTTGTACAAATGATGTCTGGAAAGGTAGGCCTGCAAAACCCTGACCTACATTTCTAGCGTCTAGGGTCTTTAGGAGCTGCGATTCTGGAAGCAGCATTTGTCACTGACTGACATGTGGCAGGCGCGGCTTACAGAATCAGGGCCTAGGTGCCTAATTATAGGTTCCCTATGATAGAACTTCCCTCTATATGTCAAATAATTTGTGTGGAGGTACCAGTGTATGCACAGAAGATGAGAGTTAATAAAAACATCTTATGAAAAGCTTACCATATATTTTTATAATACAATTTGTCCTTACTTTAGACTTCAACATAATCTAAATAAAATAATGAACTTTCAGCATTTACCAACTGTTTAGGTTTCTAAATTATATGGGTAAAATTTGCCTTCATCTATGGATGTCAAGTAGGTGGATGATCTGTGTTGCCTTTCTAAACAGTTATATTAGGTTTTTGTAACTGTAGCCTGAGTAGAGCATATTTTTGTTTTCCTTAATTTTATTAGGTTTCATTTAAATTTTTTTTCTTTGTTCTATTTTCTAATTTTGTTAACACTGCAGAGAAATCAAACTCAACCAGGTTTTAGTGAAGACAAATTGTAGGAAGTGAAGTGGGCAAGCAGAAACATTATTTAACAATTCACTTCTTTAAAACATGTTTTCCTTTATTTCTGTCATCTTATTTTCCACAGACTGATGTGAAGTAAAAAATGTCAATCAAACCTTTGCTTTCAACTCTGTTATTCATATGAAACTTTGCACATAAATGTACTAGAAATATTTGATGCTAAGCTCAGACGATGTTTACATGCAGCACTGTGTAACATCTTAAAAATCAAAAGATGGAAGGCAGGTCTTGTCTGTGTAGTTGGCTCTCCCATGGCATTTCTAAATATTAGTGATATTCATTTATTATTATTCATTGTCGACTCCTGAGCAAGGCTTGAATCTCTATATTTCAGCTTTCTCAGCACAAGCTCAGTGTTTTGTTTTCCTGTATTTTGAAGCTTTACCACCTGATATTTAAAACCATTTAAGTGATCAAGAATAGCTCCTGGCTGGTTCAGTGGTACTTAACCGTCTATCCAGCAATATTCAAAAGAAGGTAGCCAATAACTGGTTTTCAAGATATCCCTAAATAGTATTATATGTGTATATACATAGGATGACTGATTATGGTATAAATGTGTCTGTATTGAAAACCATCTCAGAAAATGCTATTTCTGTATTGTAACACCTTTACAGAAGCTCCCACGGGAGTGGCTTTAGGTACTTGGACAATCAAAATCTTAGGCCACTTCCAGTGCATCCCAGAATGCATTAACAGCAGAAACAAGCTTGCCAGAATGAAACTTGTTTAAAACACAAGGCTGACACAATTTTTCAGTTGTCACGAGACTCACACGCCAGTGGTTGATGTTTCAGACTAGCCAGCCTCAACTCATGTGACAGAGGTTTATCAGGCTAAAGTCAACCTATAAGCGCCATCTCTATCTTCTACATATACTGTCATTCTTGAGCTGCACACTTATCCCTCTCCAGAGGTTGATGTGTCAGAAGTTGATCTGTCAGCCTCGATTAATGCTTTAGAGCAGGGGTGTCCAACCCGCGGCCCTCATGCAGCCCCAAGAAGTATTTTGTGCGGCCCCGCTCACACTCGAGGGTGATGCGGTGTTTTCTGTCTTGCCGGCGCCCTCCTCCATCTTCCTGCATCGTTCGCTGAATGTCGCCGGCAGTGCAAATCCTATGTGCCTCTTGCGGCTGACCCAGAAGTGTTCCTCTGATGTCACGACATCAGAGGGAATGCTTCCAGATCAGCCGCAGGAGGCGCATGGAAGCTGCTGCCGCGGCTTTCAGCAAATGCTGCAGGAAGATGGAGGAGGGCGCAGGCAAGACAGAAAACACCGCATCACTGAGGCACCCGGCAAGACGGTAAACACATTCGAGCATCGTTGGGAGTTCTGCCTGGCGGGGTGGAGGACACGCAGGACAGGTTGGCCCGTTTGGCCTTCACGGCTGCCTGGATGGTGATAGCCCTTTATTGGAAGAGCTCAATGGTGCCTACCTTGCTTTACTAACTCAGCACTGGCATCACTTTGAAGAGCTGTGGGGTCGATTTCTTGCAGTGGAGGGAATAGATTGTGCTAAAACTGAGGGGTGATGGGGGGAGGGGAGCGGTGATTGGATTCCTGGGTGGTTGGGCTGTGGCTTGGATATAGGGAGTTGGGGGCTCCACTTGGTCTTCTAGGTGGTTGGGGAAGGTACCAGGGAGGGGGTCATTGAGCTGTCTCTCGGGGGGGGGGGGGGGAAAGGGGGGTTCTGTTTTCTTCTCTTAAAAATGTTCAACACAGTTCTTGTGCTTGGTGGGATATTGTTATTTGGTTGTTACTTTTCAGGAGAATGGGATCCTTGTGTTTTTCTGGTTTCCTGTATGTGTTTAAATAAAGAATGATAAAAAAAAAAAAAAAGCAAAACATCAACGGGCTAAGGAACTGGGAGTTACAGACACCAGCAGCAGTAGCCCTTCAGGAGAAGGCAGAGAGGGCTGGGGGCAGTAGTGAAGGAGACAGAATGAAGGGAAAGATAGAGGGGAGCATGAGCCATAAGATGGAAGAATGGAGGGAGTGAAGGAAAGAGAGGCAGAGGTGAGGGAGATAATAGAAAGGGAGAAATGGGTGTCTGAGAGAGGGAAAGAGATGGTGCAATTGGGGAGAGAGAAGGGGAAAAACATACTGGGCCGAGGAAGCCTCCTGGACTTTTTTTTAAGTACAGAGAGGGAAGGTATTAAAAGAAGTGCTAGATTGAATGTGGGGAGAGAGCTTATAGGGCCAGAAACAGATGATAGAGAGATGATGGCCAGAAACAGGCCAGAGAGATGGTGGGCAATAGTCTGAAGGGAGAAAAATTGGACCTGGGGTGGTGTGGAGGAAGAGGGAAAGAGATACTTGAAGGGAGAACTGTTGGGAAGAGAAAGGGAGAAATGGTGGACCTGGGGAAGGCAGGCAGGCAGGGGGAGAGATGGGATGGGGGCAGTTGGAAAGAGAAAGGGAGAGAAGTTGGATTTGGGGATGGAAGGGAGGGAGGGAGAAATATTAGGCCTGTGGATGGAAGGCAGAGAGATGCAGCATCTCTCTTTTTTTTCTCCCTCCATTTCATTGTTCAGCATCAAGGTAGGGGAGGAAAGAAGAAAAACAGAAAAGAGAGGAGCAAAATGTTGGACCATGGGGATAAAGGAGCAGAGATGGACCCATAGGACGTCAGGAGGGAAGAGAGCTGGGACAAGATGCTAGGAGATGGAAAGAAAAGGACAGGGAATTATAGCCTGACCAGAGGAGAGATGGAGGGGGATTCTTAAAATGGTGAGACATGTGGATGAGGTCAAAATGGAGAAGACAAGATGAGTGAGAGAGCAGTGAGTACAGTGGTAGAAATGTGGTAATGGGGAGTAGATAGAAGGGAACAGGAGGCTGGGAAAAGAGTGAGATGTGAAATGGGAGAGCTAGAGACTGAGAAAAGATGGAGAATTGAGAGGTAGCTGAACATTTAAAAAGAAGAAGGGTGAGAAAGGAAGGCAAGATTTGAGTGGGAAAGGAGTGAGATGGGAAATGGGAGAGCTAGGGACTGAGAGAAGATGGAGAATTGAGAGGTAGCTGAACATTTAAAAAGAAGAAGGGTGAGAAAGGAAGGTAAGATTTGAGTGGGAAAGGAGTGAGATGGGAAATGGGAGAGCTAGGGACTGAGAGAAGATGGAGAATTGAGAGGTAGTTGAACATTTAAAAAGAAGAAGGGTGAGAAAGGAAGGCAAGATTTGAGTGGACAGAGGCAAAAAAGAAAAGAAAAAGTTAAGAAAACTGAAAAGGAAAAATCAATACATTGGAGACAGGCATAGGAAGGAAATGGAACGAGAGAAGAGGAGAAAAAAGTGGACAGCAGACACTGGAAAGAGAATTAGTTGAAGATAGAGAAAAAACAGAAAGAGAAACTGGGACCAAGATGATGGAATAACAAAACATCCAGTCAACAAGGTGGAAAAAATGGTTTTATTTTGAATTTATTAACTATAATATGTTAGCTTTGGGATATGTGCATCACAATTATTTTTGTATCAGTGGCTTAGTCATATACAGCTGATTTGGGGGAGGGACGAGCCCAAAATTAGTGGATGGGCACCAAAGTTTCTCCCTGTCTGAGTGCAATTTATAAATACTTGCAAAATATAAATTCCCAAACCCTGCCAACTGAAGAGATTTTCCTCCAGTCTGGCAACTCAAAATTTCCAAGCTTTGCAGCCAATGGCAATATCTTCAAGCTGCCCCTACATTCATGCATGCATGAAAGCCAAAGGGAGGGGGGGGGGCAGGGAGGAGGGAAGGCAGCCGCTCTGCAATATTGCTGCCAGCTGCAGAACTTGGGAAGTTGGAGGGGGAGGAGGTGGCTATCAGTTGGTGAGGCTTGGGGATCCCTACTAGCTACAACAGGGGAGATGTTCATTTTGAGGGAGCCTAAGCTCAAAGTGGGAGGCCCAAAAAAGCAGTAATATTTACCCTGATTAAACGATCCTGCATGTGCGCTCCTGACAGCTGATTCAGCATCCCCACTCTTATGAAGCTCACCTCTGAAGAGGCTCACCGTAGCTATAATAGAAGTGAATGGGAGAACCAGGAGCGCACATCCCTGCTCATCAGAGTGGGGATGCGAAAGCCTGTGGCTGCTCCCACTGTCAGCGGTGCACGTGGAGGATCACTCAGCCAGGGTAAGTATTACTGCTTTTTTGGGTTCCTTTCCACAGTGTCTCTTTAATGAAGGTTTATTATTAGATACGTACATCTTCTATATTAGTGATTGCAAATTTGGGACCTGCTCAACCTTTTTTTTTTTGCTCATCGGCTAGTGTTAGTGTTTGTGTGGCGCCAGAAAAACATTTTTCAGCCAATGTGGCCCAGGGAAGCCAAAAGGTTGGACACCCCTGCTTTAGAGGTTCATCATGTTGAGTGATACACCTTGAGTGATACAGTACAATATAGTACTGTACACCTGTATTTGTGTAAAGCTGATTTTTAAATCAAAATCAAAGGGGCAAAATCTGTAAAGAATGTCTAACTTTAGGGATCCTCAATTGGATGTCCATTGACTTAGGCATCCAAATAAAGTAGATAATAAGCCCAATTAACAACTTTAACTAGCATTAATTGGAACTTAGACGTCCATAATTTTGTGGACACCCATCGGAAAAAAACGTACCTAACAGGATAGATGTGGGCATGGCTTCAAAAAAGACATCCATTTATAGAATTGCATGCCGCTGAGTGTGCTAATGCGTCTACCTAACGCCTAAAATGTAGGCATTGCATAAACAGGTCTACTTTTGAGCATGAGCTGGGCACTAGGTAGACATGAGTTAAGTGGATGTGACTTAGGCGTCACTTAGACGTGCCAGAGGTGTCTGCATATAGATTGAATGGGACTTTATTTTGGGGGCTAAAGAGGACTCCAGTTTGATATAAAGGTTAAAATATGTTTAATAATGTATTACTTAAGCAAAGCACATTAAATATATATAGCATAGTAAACCTCATTCCCAAAAGGCGAAGAAAATAAGAAGAGAATCCCTCACTCACAATGGCTGTAGTTCAGAACAAATGGACATGTCTGATGCACAATCTTTTTACTTTATATTCAGGGCAGAATTAATTTGGCAAGGGCCCCTAGGCACACAAGTACACAGGGTCCCCTGTCCTGCCCCACCACACCATGCGCCCAGGCGGAAACAGGAAGCTGCATCAGAGGGAAGCTTTGGGCAAGCAGCACCACTTGCACAATTACAGTTCCCGTTGCCTTTCTTACCCGCGTTGCTTGCTTGTCTTACTTTCCGTCGAGGGGGGGGGGACCGCGTAGCCAATCAGGGTGGGTCCCATGTTGCTGATCGGGGGGGGGGACCCGCATTGCCGATCGATGCTGGAGGGGCCCATCACTGTTTGGAAAAAACAATGTTGATGCCCTCCTTTATCTGGCCCCCCTGACCATTTCGGGCCCTAGGCACGTGCCTACTTGGCCTATTGGTTAATCCTGCCCTGCTTATATCACTTATTTTTCTACTTAGATGTTCTTGTGGGGGGTCACCAACCTGTTTCTCTCCAAACTTATACCAAAATGAGTAAAGGTTCCCAGCACCTCACATATAATATGTAGTCCCCCCAGCTCCTCAGAAGTACCCCTGGGCTCAAACGCTTTCCATTGCCCTAGGCTTTAAGTACTACCTCCTCACTGGAGCGGCTCACAATTTTTATTTGCTACAAAACTTATAATTTTAATTCTTTTTATTTGACACCCCTTTCAGGGATATAGGAGCTCCTATATCCCTGAAAGGAAGACCACTTATAAAAAGCTAAGTACTCTTAAGAAAGAAATATGCTATAAGGGGTGTCAAATAAAAAGAATTGCACAATTGTAGTTGGAAAACTTAATAAAGAATTAAAAAAGAGGGGAGTTCATTCCATAGTTGAGAAAGTTTAAAAGCCAGAGATTGACTGAAGATCTTATCTCCTTTAATTCCTTTTCTAGATGGAAGGGAGAGTTTGAATTGTTGGATGCCTCTTGCAAAGGAAAATCTATAGGCATTCCATAATAAGGGAACGAGGGGAATAAAAGTGCCATATAAAATTTTGAAAGACATGCAGGCATATTTGAATTGAATTCTAAGATAAGCCAGGAGCCAATGAAGACTCAGGAGCAAAGGGATCATATGGTCAGTAGAGCTGATCAGTAGAGCTTAAAATTTAATCAAGCAGACAAACAGGACAAGTAAGGGGTTTGGGGATTTCTCAGAAAGGGAATGATAAAACAGGCACAGTTGCTTTGCAAGCGAGTGGGAGATAGGAGTTAAAAGCAATATTGTAAAATGTTGTTTTTGAGTTTTTTTGCCTAGTTTTGAATACTACCAATTTGAATACAATTCTACTGAGCACTGGTCCTTCTATCCAACTACTGAACTGCCATTGAAGCCCACACAGCCTTGATCCTGCTATGTTTATGCCATTTATGGGACTCAGACCATAAAGTCTGCCTAGCATTGGACCAAGGCTACCAACTAAGCTCGCTCCAGCTATGAGGTCATTTTATTTTTCCTTTAATTTGATTCCATCCTTTGTCTAGACAGCAATCCTCTGTGGTTATCATTCACATTCTTGAATTCCATCACCATGTTTGTCTTCACAAACTCCCGTGGGAGGACATTCCAGGTATCCACTACCCTTTCTGTAAAAAAAAAAAAAAAAGTATTTTGTGGCATACTTCTAAGTCTCCCACCCTGCAGCTTCAACTAATGACCTCTAATTCTACTGTTTCCCTGTCTCTACTGTTCCCTCAGAGCTGAGCAGGAGTCCTCCAGTGGTATTATTGCCATTGCAGGATGGTGCTTCAATATGTGTCTTCACTTTCTAGGGACTGGCAGGTTCCCTGGAGTCCTGTAGACCTTGCCTGTACCTCACTACTTCAGGGGTCCCCAAAGTCCCTCCTTGAGGGCCGAATCCAGTCGCGTTTTCAGGGTCAAAAGCACGCCGGGACAAAGGCACGAGCAGAAAACTGAGCGCAGCGCGGAGGCGTGCGCCAAAGAAAAAGACTGTTTTTAGGGGCTACGACGGGGGTGGGTGGGGGGAACCCCCCTACTTTACTTAATACAGATCGTGCCGCATTGTGGAGGGTTTGGGGGGTTGTAACCCCCACATTTTACTGAAAACTTAACTTTATCCCTGTTTTTAGGGAAAAAGTTATGTTTTCACTAAAATGTGGGGGGGTTACAACCCCCCAAACCCCCACAACGCCGCCGCAATATGTATTAAGTAAAGTGGGGGGGGGGGCTCCCCAACAAAAACCCCTGTCACAGCCCCTAAAAACAGTCTTTTTCTTCGGCGCACGCCTTTGTCTTGCGCCCAGTTGTCGGCGCACGCCTTTGTCTTCCGCGTTACTGTCTACGAACCGTTTTCAGGATTTCCCCACTGAATATGCATAGATCTCATGCATATTCATTGGGGAAATCCTGAAAACCCGACTGGATTCGGCTCTCAAGGAGGGACTTTGGGGACCCCTGCTACTGATAATGTGATAATGAAACAGCACTCCCTACTGGCAGGACTGTAGGTAGGCTCCCACTCAGCTTAGAGGGAATAATGCCTGTTTCCCAAAAAAAACAGAAGTATGCACTTGGGCCATTTTAGTTAGTGTTACCATATGGTTCCAGAAGAAAGAGGATGGATTGAGACATCCGGGTTTTACTTACACTAAAAGCAATGAAAGTAAAACCCAGATGTCTCAATCCATCCTCTTTTTTCTGGAGCCATATGGCAACCCTAATTTTAGCATATAATTATAGAACAGCAGTTAGATCTGCTACTGACATTTACACATTTAAGTGTATACTTACATGAATAAATGATGGTATTCTATAAATCTAAGTACACAAATGGAGCTTAAATTGAGATGACTGTTTATAGAATGAGAGGGATAGTGTGCATATCTAGTCAGAAGAGCAAAAACTTGATATAATGACTATGGAACCTTTATCTATTGCTTAAAGTTGGTATTTATGGGAAAAACATCCACAGTTCTTTCAGATAATGCTTTGGTGTGGAGATGGTTTTTGTGTTTTGTTATGAAGCTGAAGGAAACTAATTAACAAAGAAGGACTTTTTTCAAAACTAACTTTTATCCTTAAAGTAAATTTATCCTTAACCTATAATTGCTAGTTGTTGCCATGAATACTTTATAAAAATGGATGGAATTAAATTGTATGTTCAGCCAAGATAGGTGAGTTATAGTTTGCAAGAGATAAACTTTCCCAGGGATCTATATAATGTGAAAAAAAATTGAATTGCTAAATCTTTTTATTTAGATATTAAAGATATCACAACCTAATAGGATTCTAGTTTTTCCAGGACTAAAACAGTTAACAGAACTCTGCAGTACATGAAAACTTATTCCATACTAGGCATTTGGGATTACACAATGAGAAAGAATAACACTTTTAATTCCAAATTTTGTATTTTAAAACACATTAATGTTGTATAAAATAAAAGGTAATCTAGAAATATAGTGAGAAAAATTGTTCCACTAATGTTATAGAGATAGTCATTGGGAGAATAGTAATATGAAACTTAAGAACTCTCTTGAGTGGTAGATCATGACTTCAGCTGGTGCAGTATATCTGCTTACTTATTGCTATTTGCTCTGTAAAATTATTATGACCACTATCAACAACAGTAGTTCTTCCTAATATTCTTTCTAGTGTGCCCCCATGCCCTGTTAGATCTCTCTAGAGTAAATAATTGAGACTAAATGTGTTTAGAGTGGTCAGTCATATATTTTACTTGACATACAATTTTGTTGCAACAAACACAGAGTGAGAAATGATCTTCTCAAACATTACTAATCAGCTCCAATATAACAGACTTAAAGCCTTTATATAGTTGTTGTTTTTTTCTGGACCACTGAAAACATCAGTAAATATGCTCCTTAATGTAGAGTTATAGTACTGATATGGGTCTTGGAGAAAATTGGAGTCTGTCCAAGAATTGCCCATTAAGCAATGTTCCAATAAACAATATATGGCAGTCCATAAACAATGTCTCAGGATCAGAGGGAGAGCCCACACCAGCAACGTTACAGAGGTGTGGGGGGGAGGGAAGCGGCTCGAGCGAGCGACAGTGGAGAAGTGGGGAAGGAGCGTGTAGGGATGGGGGGTGTAGGGGGAGGGGCAGAGAAGGTGGTGGGGGAGGGACACCTCCCACCCTCGCTACACCACTGCTTACAGACAACTGAAAAAAGGCATCCAGGAAAGATGAATATGGGAAATGAAATGCTTTCATCTTTTCAATTCCGAAAATAAGGGACTAAACCACACATTTTGGATTAGCCGGAGAAGCCTGGTTTAAGTCCTACTGCTGCTCCTTGTGATCCGTTGTCTCAAGTAAGAAGAACATAATACAACTTTCTGGGTCAGACCTATGGTTCATTTAGCCCAGTATCCTGTTTTCAACAGAAGGCAATCCAGTTCAAACCTAAATAGTAGCAACATTTCATGCTACCAATCTCAGGGCAAACAGTGGCTTCCCCCCTGTCTGTTTCAATAATAGACTACTACCCTTTTACGAAAGGGCAGTATGCTCTAATTTATGCTTAACACATGAGAAAATGCTTACTATCTATCTACACTTTATTTATATAATATTGGGAAGGGCTTGTCATGGGTGGGAATGGGCATGGAAGTGTTATTCGGCTACAGTGTTCTGATTAGCACATTAAATAAGATTTGCAGCCACTCCATAAGAGATAGGTGCCTTAACATGGCTGAGCTGAGCCTAGCCCTTCCCCTCCTTTCTCCATCACTGTAAAGTGATTTAATTTGCAGTGATAGTTGGGGTAGGGGAAGGGGACAGAGAAGGCTCATAGTTGGAGGGCATAGGAGGAGAGTATCGTGATAGAAGAGGACAGCAGCGATTGCTGTGCATGGCTGGGATCACACACCAACCAATGAAAATGAAATTCTGTGGGGAAAAGTATTTGGTCAGCCAGGAGTTGTTTAGATTGGGCAACGTAGACGGTAAGGCACTATCAATTGTCAGTGTACTGCTTTGCTCACCTCTGCTGTGTTTTTGTCTATTTTTTTCTTTCTGGCCGGGCTCCCTGCTATTTAGAAGGTTGAGTGGACTTTGCGCTGTTGACTCCAGGGTGAGCTGGTGAATGTTGAGGTATTGTACACTGCTACCAACAGCAGTTTTGGGGGGAGGTTGAGATAGTTTGGGAGTCTGTGTGACTGCAAAAAGGCAGGTGATGTGTGACACTTCCATAATGAGGAGGGGATGGGTTAAAGGGGCCTTGTCAGAGTGAGGCTAAGATTGGGTTCTAACTGTGGTACCATTTGATAATTTGATAACAAGAGATTTGGAGGTTATTCAAGGGTTGGTAATGAAAAAGTTGATCTGGAAACGGATCTCACCGAAGTAACCTGAGGTTTAAAGGTGTCCAGAAACTGAGGAATTTAAAGACTGTAAGGCAGTAGTGCATGAATTATGTATGGCATTTATTCAAGAGGTGGAGGGAACTGCCCTGACGCAAGTAGAGCTGGTGTGAGCCCATCGGAGTCTGGGCCCGATGAAGGATCGTGGTCTAAAGATATAATTGCCTGTTTTGCGGACTTCTCACTTAAAGAAAGACTTCTTCAGGCAGTGCGCCGCAAACAGGATTATTGTTGGAAGAATCTTGCTATCAGTATTTACCAAGATTTGGCCTGGGTCACGCTGCAAAAATGCCATAACTTTAAAGAGGTGACTCAATTACTTTGGTCAGGGGGTCACAAATACTGAACTGCAAGAAGTGGGCTGTAAAAAATTGCCTGAACAATGTGCTACTGGAGAGACCTCAGTGGGAAAGAGAAAGGATGGTGTTTGGAAGACAGTGTTTCGCTCTGGTCATTATCTTCAGAAAGCTTCAACCTGAACTTGTAAGACTACCAGTATGGTTATGGGTAGTCAGTGAGTTGATGATTGCACCTAGAAGAAAGGGTTGTGGACATGAAGATTCTTTAGAAGTCTGATTGCTGTGTTTTGTACAGATTGGAAACGCTGTGTATTCTTTCTTTTGAGACCATTGAATATTGCTTTGCAGTAGTCCAGGCGGGAGAGGACGAAGGCATAGAGAAGTTGGGTAGTCAGATTTTGAGAAGAGGGTTCCATATTTTTGGGGAGTTATCATAGGTAGTAGAATGAGGAAGAGACCACCTGAGAGATATGGTTGGAAAGTGATAGGTTGGAGTCAAAGAGTATTGATTACTTGGGAAGTAAACACACAATTTCTCTATAGGCTATGAACTGGCCATCTAAACCATTGGTTTCCAAACTTTTCCTGGGGGACCCCAAGCCAGTTGGGTTTTCAAGATATCTAGAAAATGTATGGTAAATTTTTACCTCTACTGTGTATGTTTACTTGTAAACCACTTAGGAGATAAGTGGTAATAAGTTATTTAAATAAATAAATAAAATATCAAATTCCTATGCCAGTCAGTAAGATTTAACCACAAGAGCTGCTTCTGCTTGGTTATATTGCCTTGAATACTGACCCTATAGGATTTTATTATTATTATTATTCAAATTGACATGCATTGTTCTCCAGGAAAAGGACCAGCAAACAAAAAAATAGTAATTACACACATGCTTTCACTTTGAAACCTGGGGCGTATTATTTAAATATCGAGATAATGAACTCATCAACTTCTATGTTCTTACTCATTGAATAGGGAAAGTGGCAAACATTTTTTGTGCAGTAGATTTATTGTTCAGCATTGTCCTCGGTTTGCATATCATGTGGCTAGTAAATCAGACATAAATGGTCATTTTAAAGCACATGTTATGTTTGCAAGGTTACTAAATTTCAAAATGATTCCATTAAGTTCATTTGCCAGTAATGTTGCTGATGTTTATTTTTTGTATTTAATGGAGGCAAATGTTCCACAAAATGTGTTCAGTTTTAATGTTTCACATCATCTAAAGCACATTTCTACAATAGTTTTCAGTGACTTTTTCAGAGGTTAGATATAAGATGTCAAAAAAACAAATCATTAAGAAATAATGAGACAACCAAATATAAAATGTATTCATATGAGAAAAATGGTTAATTACCAGCCTAGACTATTTAAGTCTTTATAGACTTTGACATAGCAAATTCAAATTAACTGTTTCCAAAAAAAGCCTCAAGGTCCCTATCATACTGTAAGTTAAATAACGCCCATCAGTGTTCAATTGTAGCTATTAAGCTGATTTTAATCAAGTTTTTCTGTTCTTTGAAGTGAATATGAAGCAAAGGTCTAAGCAGGGCATGTATGGAGATGCCAAAAGAATTCAAGAATAAAGCTTTTCAGAGGAATAGACTGGAAGGAGGGAATAAGAAAAGTTCCATATGTTTGAATATCATTGCAAAGTGGTAACAATTTGCTACCACCATGGACTCTTTCAGTATCATACTCCCTGGTTGCTATCACCATGGACTTTGTCAGTATCATACATCAACCAGAGACCAAATAAACAGAATTTTATTCCAACACAATGAAACAGCTTATATTCTTTATGGGAAATTATAAAATCCAATTTGTATAGTAGACCTGACATGTTTCGGCTTCAAAAGCCTGCCTCAGGGGTTGAAATTAGCATCCAGTAGATGGCACTATTGTGGTATTCTCCGCCAGCAAGTTGGCCATGCTGCTGCACACCATGACCCTTGAAAAAAACAATCCGAACCCATTCCCACCAGAAGCATCAAAAAAAAAAAATTCTAAGTCTCAGGAAGAAACAAGACGTGACTGCCATACCTGGACCCCATTGGAACATCACAGAAAAATACTGCAAAGTCAATACAGAGACCATTGTTCAGCGATCATTTTTGATTTATACAGGCTAACATTTTTTTGTTTGCGGTTTAACTTGATACCTTGCCAACCTGATGAAGGCATGTTAACCGAAACATGGACCATGTCAGGTCCCTTGGCTTGTTAAAAGGTGGTAACATTAACTGCATTCAATTTTTGTTATAATAAATATAGCCTTCGTCTTGCACTCTTGTCTGCAGTTTTTCTTGTGCTGCTTTCCTTACTGCAGATTGTGTTGGATTTTCTTTTTGCTTTTCTTTCTTACCCAGCACCATTCAAACAGAAAACTAGCACCAACACCACAGAATGCACTGCACCACTGCTGGGAACTAACATGACTGTGATATCAAGGCACACAACACCATCGCCGGGAACCAGCACGGCTGACCCGTTAGGTCGCAAACCACAACGGCCTGACAAGTGTCATGAGTCAGGTAACCCAGCTACAAACCTTTACACCTGTACCCAATGTAAAACCAGTACTGAGAGAAAACAACAACTTCAAATCTCCCTCCCATAAATATTCCTCAACACTCTCCTAAAATACTTCCTACCTACACCAACTACAGAACAAAACAGTTTCCCTCACAGAAGAACTGCCAAAACATCCACCCCCCCCCCAACATTCCCTGATTGGTGCAACCTCACTTTCCCTTGCACCAATCAAAACTCTCTCCATCACCATCTCCAGGATATCTACCCTTCTCCACCTGCTCCCCCCCTTTCCTTTTTCCAACACATTAGTGACATAGCAAGGGTAGGAGGTACCCAGTGCAGTGAAGCTTCCCCCCCTCTGCCCTTTCCACCTCCTACTTCTTCTGCACCCCTTCACTCCTTCCCTACCCCCCACACCACACTCGCACCCTCTCTTTCCCCTGTACCATTTTAAATTTTCACCAGTGCAAGCAGCTTCTCTGGCTGCTTTCGCCAGCGTTGGATTTCCCTATGACATCACTTCCTGGCCCTGTGAGCACAAACTGATTTCAGAGGGGAGCCAGGCTGGTACGTGCAACAGGCCGGAGAAGTTGCTTGTGCTGGCAAAGATTTAAATCGGTACAGGGGGAAGGGAGGGTGCGAGTGTGGCATGGGAGGGGTGGGGAGGTGCCAGCACCCACACCAAGATGGTGCTTGTGGTGGTCTGCCCCCTCCCCTGCTCCCCCTTTACTACGCCATTGCAACCCATATACTTGTTTCCTCTGCTCAGCCAGGTCATGACACATTCTTAGTAATCAGGAATGTGCTACCTTAAAAGAACTGTCAATGTCTGTGGCTAAGACTGGGAAAAATGTTGACTGACAATTTTAACATGCAGTATGCCCCTGCAAATTTGCGGTTTAGCGTATGCGGCCTCAGTCATTTGCGGGGGGAGAGGGGGTTCTTCTTTTCATGCTGCTTTCAAGAAGGGCCGGCACTCAGGTGAAGGACCCATGAGGAGAATCAGCAGCTTGTGTCCATGTGGGAGGCGACTCAGAGGATACGGTTCCCAGTGCCTGGTGCAGGTGCTCATCTGCCCCCCAACCATCACCCCTTGCGCCGTAGAATCTGGCCCGCCAGCTGCTGCACTAGCACCTACTACTTCCAGCGCGGCCGCTGTGAGGGAGATTGGGGAGGGGGGAGAAAGAGAGAGGAGATTGGTGGCAGTTGCAGTGGTAGAGCGTGCATGTACGTGATGGAGCCTTCCAGCCGACGGCAGCCAATGACAGCAGCCAAAAACGAAGCAGGGAGGGCATTTGTGTACCACATCCATTTTTCACGGTCACTCTGAGAACCCAACCCCCGTGAATTTCGCGGGAGTACTGTAATTCCATAAATAAAGCCAGTGTGAGAGGGTGGCGAGAAGAAAGATCTCAAAGCAAGCCATTTAAGGGGATAATCTTATAATAGGATGTTTTTATGAGAATTTCAAAAGGTTGCAATGTGCAGGCCACAATTTTTCATTTTGTTTTATTTCCCTTTTCATTTATAGGATTTAAATTTTTTTTTTTTTACATTTTTTTTTTCTGGTGAGACAATCCTATATAATAAAACCCTAGCCGTGCATGCACACTCCTACCTGCGTGTTCCATTTTCCCTGTTCCGTGAGATGTAGGTCCGTGGTGGCAGGAATGCACATGCGTGGGTCCCCAGCCTTACAGCACTTAACTACACTCGCCGGCAGGACTGGCCTCCAGCGCTGGACTCCCTGCTCTGGTAAAAGTAAGTTCTTCGCCTTGCCATCCCCCTGCCACCCCACTTCCCTTCCCGCGATCCCGATTCCAAACCTGCTGACTCCAGCAGCATCTGTATCACTCTACACAAGCTGCTTCGGGGCCGTAGAAGACCCTGAAGCAGCGTGTGTACAGTGCTGCAGACGCTGCTGGAGTCGCCAGGTTTGGAGTCGGGACTGCGGAAAGGGAAAGGGGGGCGGCGGCAAGAGACTACGAAAGCCAACCAGATTTCTAGTGCCCGTTAATGTAACGGGCTAAAATACCAGTATCATCAATAATGCCCTATTGTTCAGTAATTTGCACTATTGCTGAAATAGAGCTCAATAAATGTCAGTCAAAATTCAGCACTGAAAAACATTGGTCTGAACAATATTTTGTAATGGGTAATCTGGAATCAGCAGTTGGGTTTTCAGGATTTCCCTAGTGAATATACATAATGCAGATTTGCATGCCTGTCACTTCTATTATATGCAAATCTGCTTCATGTATATTCATTAGGAATATCTTGAAAACCCGACTGGCTAGCGGTCTCCCAGGACAGGTTTAAGAACCACTGTACTGTTCTATAAAGGGCACTGCTGCTGATGACTATGCTTTTCTCCAGCACATTTCTTTTTCAGGACCTTGAATCTGTAGCATTTTTTTTTTTAATTATTATTTGCTTACAGCTGTGAATGCATGCTGTCTTAAGTTGCAGAATACAGAGATATCTTGCTTTTAAGAAAAACAATTCACATGGATTTGTCATGCAGCTCATACAATTTTGAGGCAAGGCAAACTGGGTCAACCAGATATGATCAGATTTCTATTTTTTAACTTTTACTTATGTTAGGCTTTCCAAAATTTTTTAAAAAAAACATATTTTGTACCTAAATATAAATCTGGTATTCATATTTAAAGATCTGTGATCATTTCAGATCATACATTTTAACAATCATGCTTCCCCAGCTGATCACTTAAATTTTTTATCATAACACGTAGGCCCAGATTCTCTATACAACGCCGATATTGGCGGCTGCCTAAAAAGATAGGCGTCAGAAATCTAGGTAAAGGTTTTCTAGGCCTACATTTCCAATGTCTCTCTTTGCTGTGAATCACACCTATGTAGGTACTTTAGACTACCTAATGCTACATCTGGCATTAGCCATGCCCACAGTGGCATTAGGCAGCCTCAAGCGCCTATGGAGACACGATTCCAGAGCCAAATTTTTCAGCACTGGTAGGCGCCTTGAAACTTAGTTAAAAGTGTCATTTAAACTGTATTTTTTTTACTGAGCTTGGGCACCTACTAGCCCCTTAAAATTGGCGCCGATTAGAGAACCCGGGCCATATTGACCAAAGGATTACCAAATAAAAATTTTAAAAAAGTGTTAGACCTTCCGGGAATGTAGTTACATTTCAATAGGTGGTACTTCTTTGTTTTGCTGGTACTGGCCTTCCAACAACCACCTAATCTGAAAGTAAAATTGCTACAAAGCTCATTTTTAACATAAACTCAAAATAGAAAACGATACATATCTCTACAATATACTGTTCCGGTATATAGCATAGGACCTTTAGGTCACCCACATGGGAACCACATTCAGCATATGGAGTTCTGCAGGCTCTTCCTCTACTACTATTCAAAGCAGAGAAATGTGAAGAAGAATACTACCTTGAGACAAGCCAAATGTTATAGACATTAATAAAATCACATAGACATACTGTAATGTCAGAAAACAGACCAACCTGACCCCTTAGTGAATAATTTTTCCAGAGCAGACAATTGTATCAATTACCTTATGACTGACATAATCAAAGGAAAGATTTTGAGTTCAGGAGCATAAGATTTTGAAGTTATAATAACCAGATATTTAGGAATTGAAAAGAAAGGACACAACAAAATCTGGATCTCTTTTAGTTTATTGTACGTTCTCACATCATCACAACTTTATGCCTTATTGCTGTTTTTGGTACACTTTCAATTATCTTCGGTTTGTTTCTACCCTTATGCACACGTGGAGTGGCATAATTTTTTAAAAAGTCTAAGTCCGTTTTGGGTCTAGGACACTAGTCTCCAAAATCGGCAGCGTCTAAAGTCTATTCTTGAAAAATACATCCAAAATATTTTTTTTTTTTGAGAATCGTCTAATTATAAGTCCAGTCATTTTATTGTCCAGACTGCCAAGTCGACTATCTTTATACCGCATTTTCGTCCAAAAAATTGTCCAAGTCCAAAATGCCTAGAAAAGACCTATTGGACGTGGGAGGGGTCAGCAGTGATGGACTGGTCACCCAGACACGGCAACAGAGTACTTCACAAAAAGGGTGCCACATAAACATCTCACAGCTCCCTTGCAGGTCATGGTGAATCCCCTTATTACATTATGACAGTACAGTAGGGTTTGGGGGGGTTTCGGTGGCCTCACATTTTTCACCATGAATGCGGTGGTTAGAGTGGCTTATGTGCCTGGGTCCTCTTCTCTATGGTTCACCAGACTACTTAAGTAACTTCTGTGCAACTCTACTAGGCTTTCCTTTCCCAGGTGCTGATGTTCTGGAGGAAGGTATGTATGTTTTAATACCAATTTTTATGGCAGTGTTGGAGGGTCAGTGATCACTGGGAGAGTGGTTCCACGGGACTGGAGAAGAGCGGATGTGGTCCCTCTTCACAAAAGTGGTTGCAGAGATGAAGTGGGAAACTACAGGCTGGCAAGCACTTCATTTATTGGAAAAATAATGGAAACGTTACTGAAGGAAATGATAGCGAAATTCTTACCAGCTAATGGATTACAAGATCCAAGGCAACATGGGTTAACTAAAGGTAAAAAGATACAAGATGAATATCCAAAAAAAATCACATTACCACACAAAATATATTCAGAAAAAAAACATTGTACCAGAGGTTATCAAGACAATTTCCTATCAATAATGGAGAAAAGACCTCAGTTCTTTCCAGGGATAGTTGTCACCTGGAAAAACTCTATGTTAGCTATACAACTACATAGGAAAAAACATCCTTAGCCTATAAAAGCTCCATATAGTATTTAAAAGTTCATAGCTTTTATCAGTGCTTTATATAACAAATTTCTTTAGCAAATGATAGGAAACCAACACTTATCTTTAAATGTGCTCTGTACTCTGGACATGGTACAAATCTTAGCAGTTCACAATCTAATCCCCCCAGTGCTGCTGTAAACTATATCACACCAAGGAGAAAGCTATAGAATCCCGACAGGCCCTGTTTCGCGTTTACTGCTGTATCAGGAGAAATTATTGAAAACATGAGCTACCGCTTCAATGATTCTCTTCCTGGAAGTGGTAGCTTGTTTTTTCAATAATTTCCCCTGATGCAGCAGTAAACGCGAAACAGGGCCTATTGTTTGGCTCCACCTGTCTAATAAGCAGAGGAGATATAAACAGAGG
Organism: Geotrypetes seraphini; assembly: GCF_902459505.1. Classification (NCBI taxonomy): domain Eukaryota; kingdom Metazoa; phylum Chordata; class Amphibia; order Gymnophiona; family Dermophiidae; genus Geotrypetes; species Geotrypetes seraphini. The sequence continues at coordinate 510,161,074 of NC_047084.1, read as the reverse complement.
ATCTAGGGATATCATGGGGATGTCGGGGGATGTTGGGGGGAGGGGTATATGGCTCCGCAGCTCAGCTGATCCTGGCAGGGGGTAGTCCCCATTAACTGAGTAAGCATGAATCCCCAAAACTGGCTCAGCTGATGGAGATTCCTCTGCTGCCATCAGCCAAGGTAATTGGGTATGTCTTCAAAACTTGCTTTTGTGATTTAGTAAGGCCAAATTTGTGTTGCAATCGAGAAAATTCAAACAGCTTACCATAGATGCTGGTATTGTCATCTTGAAGCTGGGACGATGGATCATTTAATGCACTATTATCCCTTGATACTGAAATTTTGGAGATCTATTTGGGATCAAGTTAATAATCTGTTAGAAAATCCAGTGACACTTTCATATGATACCATTTTATTCGGTACATCTATGAGGGCAAAAAGTCAACTTTCGATGAAAACTAACAAACTTTGGAAAAATTTGGACAGATTAAATTATTCATTCTGGTGGGAATACCTATGTTATGTTTTTAAAATGGAAAGGTTCATGGCCATTCAGAAGGAAAGTTACAAAAAATTTATGGATGTTTGGGAGCCATTAACTAAATATTGTAAGGATTGACTTATTTATCTAAATGCAGAAAACATGCATATCTGGGGGGGGGGGGAGATATGGTTTGGTACTGATTAGGAGGTATAGATAGGATGTATATTGGATTTTTATGATTTATTATTCAATTGGATAAATGGGTGGGGGAAAATAATTTTTGTCATTATTTCTAATAAGTTTATTGTGCTGTAATGTTAATATTTTATGTAAATACATAATTTGTTGTGCACAATTATAGTTTTTAAAAAAAGGAATAAAGAAGTTTAAAAAAACACAAAAATCTTGCTTTTGTGCATTTTTCATGTAGGCATTTTTATTTTTGAAAATTGCCAAAAAAGATAGACATCCTAAGGACCAAAACTTATATATAGGTCATTTTCAAAAGTAAAAGATAGATATCTGGCAGTTTTGAAAATGGACATTTTTTCTGCTGGATTTGTGGACATCTTGCCCAAAACATCCTCTGCGAGAACTGATGGCAACCATTCAGGGAACGGTGCCGGACCAGGCAGGCATGCGAAGAGCTGGTGCCTGCCTTGTACGCCGCTCTGCCACCCGCAAGAGAAGAGGACTCAGAGGCAGCCATGCAGTGAGGAGGGGCAGGAGCGCTGGACCACCGGCAATTTTAAAAAGGTGCAGGAGTAGTTAAAAAAGGTATTGGGGGGCTCCGGGCTGCCTACCACCAGATACACCAGACCACCAGAAACATCTACATGTAGAGGAGAGGACTTGGAGGCGAGTTAGGGCAGTAGCACTGGACCGGCAGCAATTTAAAAAAGGTAGTATTGTGATACCTGACTCATGGAGCGCAGAAAGGACTACAGGGCAGTGGCGTACCTAAGGGGGGGGGGGGGGGGGGGGCGGGCCGCCCCGGGTACCAGCCCTGAGGGGGTGTTCCCGGCCTTGCCGCTCAGTCCCCCCCACGCCCGAAGGACCGCTCGCCCCACTGACCTTCCAGCACACCTATGAAGCAGCCCGCAGCAGGATCGCGACGTCAGCAATCCCTCAGCTGCTTGGGCGCTGCTTCCTGCGCCGCGGTCCCGTCCCTCCTCTGACGTCAGAGGAGGGGGCGGGACCGCGGCGCAGGAAGCAGCGCCCAAGCAGCTGAGGGATTGCTGACGTCGCGATCCTGCTGCGGGCTGCTTCATAGGTGTGCTGGAAGGTCAGTGGGGCGAGCGGTCCTTCGGGCGTGAGGGGGGCAGTAGCTTAAGGTAGCCCGGCGCAGGAAGCAGCTCCTAAGCAGCGCAAAGATAGCTGACGTCGCGATCCTGCTGCGGCTGCTTCATAGGTAGTGCGGGGAGGCCAGGGGGGCGAATGGTCCTTCGGGGTGGGTCGGGGCATCAGGCCTTCAGGGTGGGGCGGGCGGGCGGGCAGGCAGACTTTCAAGGGGGAGGGGGGTGACAGGCAGGCAGGCCTTCAAGGGGGGGTGCAGGTCTTCGGGGGGGGGGTGCAGACCTTCAAGGGGGTGCAGGCCTTCAAGGGGGGGACAGGCAGGCAGGCCTTCAAGGGGGGGACAGGCCTACAAGGGGGGGGGGACAGGCCTACAAGGGGGTGCAGGCCTACAAGGGGGGGGGACAGGCCTTCAAGGGGGGACAGGCCTTCAGGGGGGGGTGCCGACCTTCAAGGGGGTGCAGGCCTTCAAGGGGGGGACAGGCAGGCAGGCCTTCAAGTGGGGGGACAGGCCTTCGGGGGGGTGCAGGCCTTCGGGGGGGGGTGCAGACCTTCAAGGGGGTGCAGGCCTTCAAGGGGGGGACAGGCAGGCAGGCCTTCAAGGGGGGGACAGGCCTACAAGGGGGTGGGACAGGCCTTCAAGGGGGTGCAGGCCTTTGGGGGGGTGCCAACCTTCAAGGGGGGGTGCAGGCCTTCAAGGGGGGGGACAGGCCTTCAAGGGGGGACAAGCAGGCAGGCCTTCAAGGGGGGGACAGGCCTACAAGGGGGTGGGACAGGCCTTCAAGGGGGTGCAGGCCTTTGGGGGGGTGCCAACCTTCAAGGGGGGGGACAGGCCTTCAAGGGGGGGTCAGGCCTTCAAGGGGGGGACAGGCCTACAAGGGGGTGGGACAGGCAGACCTTTAAGGGGGGACAGGCCTACAAGGGGGTGGGACAGGCAGACCTTTAAGGGGGGATAGGCCTTCAAGGGGGGACAAGCAGGCAGGCCTTCAAGGGGGGGTCAGGCCTTCAAGGGGGGGGGACAGGCCTTCGGGGGTGCAGGCCTTCGGGGTGGGTGCAGGCCTTCGGGGTGGGTGCAGGCATTCGGGGTGGGTGCAGGCCTTCGGGATGGGTGCAGGCCTTCAGGGGGGGACAGACCTTCGGGTGGGGGGTACAATCCTTCGGGGAGGGTGCAGGCCTTCAGGGGTGGGGTTTAGGCGTTCAGAGGGGGACAGACCTTCGGGTGGGAGGTAAAGTCCTTCGGGGGGTGCAGGTCTTCAGGGGTGGGGTGTAGCCCTTCTGAGGGGGGACAGACCTTCGGGGGAGGGGGGTCCTGGTGTAAAAGTACACAGAGGGAGAGAGGGAAGGGGGGGTTCAAAGATACGTGCATATGCCAGACTTTGGGGGTTAGAAATAATGGGTCTAAAAACAGAGGAGTGGGAGAGAGATGGTGCATAATGGGATTTAGGGAGGGAAGGAACAGAAAGGGAGAGAACTTGGAAACAGGGGATGGTGTGGAGGGGGGATAGAGATACTGGATAGGAGGATAGTTGGGAACAGAAAGGGAGAGATGGTGGATCCTGGGGTGGTGGGGAGTTGAGAAAAGGTGAATCTGTGGATGGAGACAAAAAAAAGGAAAGATGCCAGATCTCCGGGAGAGGGAAGGGAAACGGAAGGGGAGAACAGAGATGGCAGACGGATGGTTAGCACGGAGAAAGGAGACCCTGGCAAGCAAGACAACAAGAGCCTGGGACCAACAAGATTTGAATATTGATCAGAGAACAAAAGGTAGAAAAAATAATTTTATTTTCTGTTTTGTGATTACAATATGTTAGATTTGAAAAGTGTACATGAGACAGCTTGAAATGGGAACTTTTCTATTTTTGTGAATGGCAAGGCTGAGTTCAGTTAAAATATATGCTTTATAAGAAAATATAATAATGTGTTTTATAAAGTTTATAAGCATTGCTGGCATACTCGGTGAGGTGTTCCTAGTGTTGGTGGTGGTGGTAGCATGTCAGTGTGTTGAGAGGAAGAGGTAGTCTGGGAAATTCTGCTGAGCAAACTCTGGGCCCATTTCCACCCCCAGTTAATCCACTCCACTCAACTGGTTCACACACTGAGTGGGTCTTTGGGTGTTATTTCTGGGTAGTTGTTTTAGAATCTCTTCCAGTGGTTTGTCAGTATCTCCTTCTGGTCCAAGGAAGGAAACTTTGTCAACCTTAGCATTGACCTTCAGAATATGTTTGTAACAGCGCTGCTTGTGTGGCATTAGGCTATGTAGTGATCGAAAGAAAAAAACAGACCTTTGCACATTTTTGCACTATATGGTGGGTGTATGAGGAGATTCATTTCCTGCACAGTTAAGTCCATGTGAAGTTACCTTGTGCTGTATTTGACATCTAGCAAGGTCTCTGTTTGGAAGGAAAGATCTAAGCTTAAAAATGAAGTGGCCAGAAGTTATGTTAAAAGTAGATAGCATAGCTGGTTTTAAGAAAGGTTTGGACAAATTCCTGGAGGAAAAGTCCATTGTCTGTTATTAAGACATGGGGGAAGCGTCTGCTTGCCCTGGATTGGTGCACTCAGCAGCAACAAATACTAGTTTTGGCTGGCTCTTTCCCCGCATTTCTCCTCTCTTCCCCACGATTTAATATCCAGTTCAGGCAGTAAGTAAATGCATCGGCAGGGGGGGTCTGGTAAGTCTTGGGGGCTGGGGATGGAAGGTGAGAATCAGTTCTGTAGGCTATCAGAAATTTGCTTAATTATCTACTCACACAGAAAAGCAGTAAAGTCAATAGGTTCTCTGAGTGGGAACAACCTGTTTGATCTTGCACTCTTGTGATTGACCAATTGTTTATCACTGTTTAATTTATCACATTGATTAATTTGAGCACACCTGAGGTGTCCTATGATGGTGTGCACTGCAGGCAGAGGAGCCTTATTGTGTAAAGCACTGGAGAATTCTCTCCTCTCGCTTACCTCTCACGCTGAGGACACCCTGCTTCAGTATAATCATTTATATGATTTATCTTATAAACATTATTACGTGGTCTTTTCCTCAAGTGCTGAGACATCAGATTGTTCCCACTTGGAGAACCTATTGACTTTTACTGCTTTTCTGTGTGGCTTTAACATTTTTGCTATTCAGTATACCTAAACTATTATTCAGTAGAAAAAATATCGTTTGTTCAATCAAATCCTGTGTGGACATTGGACTTCTATGAGTGAATGTTCTGCTTGATTGAACAAACTAAATTTTTTCTACTGAATAATAGTCTAGGTACAATGAAAGTAAATAGCAAAAATGTTTGAGTAGATAATTAAGGAAATCTTTTTCATATTGCTTGCTTATGGACTGGGAAAAAAGACTGTTCAAGCAAATGTCTCCAGAACTGCTTTAATGGAAAAATGTGATTTTTTTTTTTTTAAGTACTTTGTGAAATTTATTGTTGTTGTGAAATTTATTGTTATACTTTGTTTAAACTTAAAAAGCGGTGTCATTAACAGTGAATCTAATCGAAAAATCGATTCAACAGGGTGAATCGAATCGAATGAAATATTTTTCTCTGAATCGGGCAGCACTATTGGCTACCATGAGAATGGGCTACTGGGCATGATGGACCATTGGTGTGACCCAGTTAGGCTATTCTTATGTTATGTTCTCATCTGTAGGGGCCTTTGTTTTCACTTCTTATTTTAATGTATTTTTTTCCTGGGAACTTATCAGTGTTTTTTTATAATGGGAACAAAAATGGAAGAGAATTAATGTGTGTGGAATGGGGGGGTAACTAATTTCTTCAGCTAAATAATTCAATCCACTTCAAACAGACATAGGAGAACTCACGCACCATTCACACACCCTCCAACCAAAAACGTCAAAAGAAAAAAACTGTTCGACATCCTCCTAGCCATTCGAGCTGCAACACTTGACCCCCAACTCTACAACCTATTGACCTCGACCACAAACTACAAAACCTTAAAAAAAGAAATAAAAACCCTTCTATTCAAAAAAACACATAAAACCAAACTAACATAATCAGAACTGTCCCAAGCATCACCTGCAACTACTCCATATGTACTTCTGATGTCATGACAATTCCGACATAATTTATGTTATGTTATGTTTGGAATAATGGTTACATAAATGAGGTTCAATAAAAGAAAATTTTCACTGCCTGTTTCTATTCTGACCATTTATTCCATTTCATGGTTATTGCAAAAAAAAAAAAAAAAAATTTTTTCCATGAGGGGGGGGGGGGTGTCAAAAAATGATGGGCCCCGGGTGCCACATACCCTAGGTACGCCACTGCTACAGGGTGAAACTGAAAGAAGCCAAGAGAGAGATACGTTTGGCGAAGGCACAGGCGGAAGAACAAATGGCTAAAAATGTAAAAAAGGGAGATAAAAATTTTTTCAGATATATTAGTGAAAGGAGGAAGATAAAAAATGGAATTGCTAGGCTAAAAGATGCTGGGAACAAATATGTGGAGAGTGATGAGGAGAAAGCAAATGTGCTAAACAAATACTTCTGTTCTGTGTTCACAGAAGAAAATCCTGGAGAAGGACCGAGATTGTCCGGCAAAGTTACACGAGAAAATGGAGTAGATTCTGCGCCGTTCACGGAGGAGGGTGTTTATGAGCAACTTGAAAAACTGAAGGTGGACAAAGCGATGGGACCAGACGGGATCCATCCCAGGATACTAAGGGAACTCAGAGAGGTTCTGGCGAGTCCTATTAAAGACTTGTTCAACAAATCTCTGGAGACGGGAGTGATTCCTGGGGATTGGAGGAGAGCGGATGTGGTCCCTATTCATAAAAGTGGTCACAGGGATGAAGCAGGAAACTACAGGCCGGTGAGCCTCACTTCAGTTGTTGGAAAAATAATGGAAGTGTTGCTGAAAGAAAGGATAGTGTATTTCCTTGAATCTAATGGGTTACAGGATCCGAGGCAACATGGCTTTACAAAAGGTAAATTGTGCCAAACGAACCTGATTGAATTTTTTGATTGGGTGACCAGAGAGCTGGATCGAGGACATATGCTAGATGTAATTTATTTGGATTTCAGCAAAGCCTTTGATACAGTTCCTCATAGGAGGCTGTTGAACAAACTTGAAGGGCTGAAGTTAGGACCCAAAGTGGTGAACTGGGTCAGAAACTGGCTGTCGGACAGACGCCAGAGGATGGTGGTTAATGGAAGTCGCTCGAAGGAAGGAAAGGTGAGTAGTGGAGTCCCTCAGGGTTCGGTGCTGGGGCCAATCCTGTTCAATATGTATGTAAGTGACATTGCTGAAGGGTTAGAAGGAAAAGTGTGCCTTTTTGCAGATGATACCAAGATTTGTAACAGAGTAGACACCGAAGAGGGAGTGGAAAATATGAAAAAGGATCTGCAAAAGTTAGAGGAATGGTCTAATGCCTGGCAACTAAAATTCAATGCAAAGAAATGCAGAGTAATGCATTTGGGGATTAATAATAGGAAGGAACCGTATATGCTGGGAGGAGAGAAGCTGATATGCACGGACGGGGAGAGGGACCTTGGGGTGATAGTGTCCGAAGATCTAAAGGCGAAAAAACAGTGTGACAAGGCAGTGGCTGCTGCCAGAAGGATTCTGGGCTGTATAAAGAGAGGCGTAGTCAGTAGAAGAAAGAAGGTGTTGATGCCCCTGTACAGGTCATTGGTGAGGCCCCACTTGGAGTATTGTGTTCAGTTTTGGAGACCGTATCTGGCGAAAGACGTAAGAAGACTTGAGGCGGTCCAGAGGAGGGCGACGAAAATGATAGGAGGCTTGCACCAGAAGACATATGAGGAGAGACTGGAAGCCCTGAATATGTATACCCTAGAGGAAAGGAGAGACAGGGGAGATATGATTCAGACGTTCAAATACTTAAAGGGTATTAACGTAGAACAAAATCTTTTCCAGAGAAAGGAAAATGGTAAAACCAGAGGACATAATTTGAGGTTGAGGGGTGGTAGATTCAGGGGCAATGTTAGGAAATTCTACTTTACGGAGAGGGTGGTGGATGCCTGGAATGCGCTCCCGAGAGAGGTGGTGGAGAGTAAAACTGTGACTGAGTTCAAAGAAGCGTGGGATGAACACAGAAGATTTAGAATCAGAAAATAATATTAAAGATTGAACTAGGCCAGTTACTGGGCAGACTTGTACGGTCTGTGTCTGTGTATGGCCGTTTGGAGGAGGATGGGCAGGGGAGGGCTTCAATGGCTGGGAGGGTGTAGATGGGCTGGAGTAAGTCTTAACAGAGATTTCGGCAGTTGGAACCCAAGCACAGTACCGGGTAAAGCTTTGGATTCTCGCCCAGAAATAGCTAAGAAGAAAAAAAAATAAATAAATTTTAAATTGAATCAGGTTGGGCAGACTGGATGGACCATTCGGGTCTTTATCTGCCGTCATCTACTATGTTACTATGTTACTATGTTACTATGGATTATTTCCAGATTTTATAGGGAGTGAAAAGGTTCTGGTCCCAATACTGCCTCACACGCTCGTACAGTACTTAATCTAATTTTGAAAGCCCCAACTTTGGATGATTCTTAAACATCTACTTATCACCCTACAGCAAATATCCAAATGTTTGCTACACAGTAGCTAAAAGACTTGGAGAATATTTGGAACAACATGGTCTGTTAATAAATAATCAATTTAGCTTCAGAAATGTTTCAGTATAGGGATGCTTCTGGGCTCACTAATGTCTGAGACTAGATATACGCTGTTCAATGGCAATAAAGCTCTTTTCCTACAATTCGACTAAACATCCGTTTTTGATTTGTACATTCATACCATTCTGCAAAATTTATTGAATGAGATGGGAATCACTGGAAATGTTTGATCCTGGTTTGTGGGATTCTTGAGACAAAGCAGATAGCATGAAAATGAGATCCTTGACATCAAATATTTGGAAACCAGTCTCAGGTGTACCACAGGTCTCCCCTTTTCCCTTTATTTTATTTGATGTTCTAATATCTATGGTAGATTGATTATTCTTGAATCAGCTGATATTCATAAGCAGATGACATAACCATAGATATTCTTATCCTTGAAATCCCTAGATGTTAGCACCTCATTTTCCTGTGCTTTCAAATGATGGAGTGTTCAGCTACTCAATATAGTTTAAAACATACCAAAAAACTTAATTTCTAAGATTTAGAACACCATCTATTGGGTTAAATTTTCATAGACATATAGTTGAAATTAGGAAATTTGTGCTAGAATATTCTTTGAAGATATTGGGAGTTATAATAGACCCTACCTGACAACGATGTTGCAAATTAAACAACTTGTTAAAAAGATGTGTACTAAATTGTGCCAATCTTGAAGTATCAGGAAATACTTTTGCAACAACATTTCTGATTAGTTGTGCAAGCGCCTATATTAGCACAGTAAAAGTACTGCAATTTGCCATGAGTGCTGTTTGAAAAGTAATAAGACTGCCTGTTTTTCATTCCAAGAAGTAGATGTGGCAACAGGGTGTTGGTTTCTGTGAAGCTCATACATTGATGTTTCTGAACTTGCAGTTGGACTGCTGTAGTCTTTGTTGTTGGGTCACAGCGAGAGGAAGAACTTTGTATGTTTCATCATGGCAGATGAGGAAGATGTGACTGGAGGAGTACACCTTATATAAACTAAAGCCTTATAATATTCTCGGGATACTGTTTAAACTCTTCAACCATGCATATCCTATTGTTCAATATATGCATGCACTTTATCCCTCTTTGTTAAGAACCTCAGCGACACCACTCAAAGCTCAGAATCTTCATTACTTTAAGCTTTACATGTCCAATCGTCACTGGTACTCAATTTTTCTTTTTTATATACACATTTTCATATAACTCTTCAATTTATATATTTAATTTATACTTAGTTTGTACTTAGCTTGTGGTTTTATATGTGGGGGGTATGTGTAGCCAACATGTTTCACCCAATGCTTTGTCAAGGCATCACCTAAAAACCCAATGAAGAATATCTTAATTGAAAATGCTATCAACTTCAACTCCCCCAAACTATAAACAAATTTACTATAACTACTTTTAGATATTTATCCATTTTTCCATTATAAAAAACCCTGCTAAGATTTAAACTATTGCACCTCTTTATCATAACTCCCTTCTTGTATGCTGTCTTCCTTTGCTCAGAAATGGCGGCGGCATTTTTCTTACTATTCATATACTCTCGTCGTCGGGCTCAGCTGATATGCTACGTCATTGTTCACACAGCCAATCAGCTGGTGTGAGAGTACACCAGCAGGGCTGATCGTTTCACAACCATATGCTTGCCTTAACATTTGAAAAGTTCCATTACTGCTCTTTCCAAGTTTAACACAGAATTCAATCACACGTCTCTAGCATGTATCACACTGATATTTGACCATTTTACTATTATTATATAATGAAAGGACCCAATATTGAGTGATTTAAACTGGACTTTGGAATTGAATATTGGTTCCGATTGTCCATGATAAACAAGGGGGGGGCGGGTCAGTAGTGGTAGAATTGATGGTATGCATGTGCTGAAAATGTTTAGTGCAAGGACTTACATAATTAAGTGGTATGAATAACATGAAGAAAGACCTGGCGAAGCTGGAAGAATGATCTGAAATTTGGCAGCTAAAAGTTAATGCTAAAAAATGCAAGGTCATGCTTTTGGGCTGCAAAAACCCAAAGAAATGGTAAAGTTTAGGGCAGGGGTGTCAAAGTCCCTCCTGGAGGGCCGCAATCCAGTCAGGTTTTCAGGATTTCCCCAATGAATATGCATGAGATCTATTAGCATACAATGAAAACAGTGCATGCAAATAGATCTCATGCATGTTCATTGGGGAAATCCTGAAAACCCGACTGGATTGCGACCCTCCAGGAGGGACTTTGACACCCCTGGTTTAGAGGGTGAAGAATATATGTGCACGACAGAAGAGCAGGACTTGGGTGTGATTGTATGTGATGATCTTAAGGTAGCCAAACAGGTTGAAAAGGTAACAGCAAAAGCTAGAAGGATGCTAGGGTGCTTGGGGAGAGGTATGGCCAGTAGGAAAAAGGAGGTATTGATGCCGCTGTATAAGACTCTGGTGAGATCTCATCTAGAACAGTGATTCCCAACCCTGTCCTGGAGGAACACCAGGCCAATCGGGTTTTCAGGCTAGCCCTAATGAATATGCATGAGAGAGATTTGCATATGATGGAAGTGATAGGCATGCAAATTTGCTTCATGCATATTCATTAGGGCTAGCCTGAAAACCCAATTGGCCTGGTGTTCCTCCAGGACAGGGTTGGGAACCACTGATCTAGAATATTGTGTATAATTCTGGAGGTTGCACCTTCAAAATGATATTAAAAGGATGGTGTTGGTCCAGAGGAAGGCTACTAAAATGGTGCCTGGTCTTCGTCATAAGGCGTATGGAGACAGACATAAAGATTTCAATATGTATACTTTTGAGGAAAGGCGAGAGAGGGGAGATATGATAGAGACATTTAAATACCTACCTGGCTTAAATGTGCACAAGGCGAGACTCTTTCATTTGAAATGAAACTCGCTCTAAAAAGAACTCCAACAATCCAAGTAAGCCACCGACTTCCAACTAGTGGCACCCTTTCTATGCTGTCTCTCCCAACTTGCCATTTGGGACATACTTGATTTCTGTTCGGACATTGTATTTTTCTTCTGTTCCTTTAATAAACATATTCTCAAAAAAAAAAAAAAAGAAAAGAAATGAAACTCTTCTATTAGAGGGCATAGGATGAAATTAAGAGGTAATAGGCTCAGGAGTAATCTAAGGAATTACATTTTTTTTTTTTACAGAAAGGGTAGTAGATGTGTGGAACAGTCTCCCAGAAGAGGTGGTGGAGACAAGAGGCTGTGACTGAATTCAAGAAAGCCTGGGATAGGCACGTGGAATCTCTTAGATAGAGGAAGAGATAATGGTTACTGTGGATGGGCCATTTATCTGCCATCATGTTTCTATGTTTCTAAGTGGCTGAAATTAGAACAGCTCAAAAGTTTTATTAGAATTAAGCAGTTTAGCCTTCCTAATAAATTACACTAACTTCAAACTCGTCAATGAAGAGCAATTCTATACCTGGTCACCTATGCATGTCACTTGTGTGTATAAATGTATAAAATTCTAGCATTTATGCATGTAAATGTATACTTTCTCACAAAAGTGATAGAAGTGCGCTTAAGTGCTGTTTTCTAAGGGTGCAAGCAAGTGGCATAATGCATAAGTGCAAGGGGACATGTCCATGAGCAGAGAATAGGTGTGACACAGGCAAAGTGCTCACATGTGTAACTTACACTACACTGTCAGTAATATGCATCTCTCTCATACTTACGTGATCACAATTATGCAGAGCACATAAATGTAAGGTGTACACTAGCATTCTATAATGGAATTTTGGTGCCCAGATGCTTGTATACCACCTTTTTGTAGTTATACATCCACATTCAAAGTGGTTTACATAAAGGTACTTAAAGCATTTTCCCTATCGGTCTCAGTGGAGGATTAAGTGACATGCCCATAGTCACAGAGAGCAATGCAGGGGCTGAACACAAGATATGGAGGGACATGTATGCCAATGCACACAGTTTAGGTAACAAAATTCTAGAAATGGAGGCTGAAATAAGGAATGCCGACCTAGATGTGGTGGCAATATCTGAAACTTGGTTCACGGACTCACATGGGTGGGATATGGCTATACCGGGCTACAATCTACTTCGTCAGGACAGAGATGGCAGTTTAGGAGGGGGGGTAGCTCTATACATTAAAGAGGACATCAAAACCACCAGGATCACAGATGTCAAGTACACCGGGGAGTCCCTCTGGGTAAACCTGGCAAGAGGCAGAGAAAAATGCCTGTATCTAGGTGTGGTATACAGACCCCCAAGACAACTGGAAGACATGGACGCAGAATTAATTGAAGACATAGAGAATATCACTCTACGAGGAGAAGCTGTACTGCTAGGGGACTTCAATATGCCTGATGCAGACTGGAACTCATTTTCAGCGACAACCAATGGTAGCAGGAGGCTCTTAACCTCCATAAAGGGAGCAAGTCTCAAACAAATGGTAACGGAGCCCACTAGGGCCCAGGCGATCCTCGACCTGGTACTCACCAACGGGGAAAGCGTCTCAGAGGTCTCAGTAGGAGATACGCTAGCCTCCAGCGACCACAACATAGTATGGTTCAACCTTAGGAAAGGCTTCCCTAGATCAAACACGAAAACAAAGGTACTCAATTTCCGGGGCACAGACTTCGCACGCATGGGAGAATTCGTCCATCAGACGCTGCAGGACCAAGTGGAGACTGATGATGTAGAAGCTAAGTGGTTAACACTGAAATCAACCATACATGAAGCAACTAGCCGCTTCATAAAATCAGTAAATAAACGACAAAGAAACAATAAACCCCAATGGTTCACCGCGGAGATCTCGCACCTCATTAAGGAGAAGAAAAAAGCGTTTCTCTCCTACAAGCGCACGGAGAAAAGAGAGGCAAAAGTAGAATATACGACCAGGTCTACAGCGGTCAAAAAGGCAGTTAGGGAGGCAAAACTTTGAGTGGAAGAAATTCTGGCAAAAAACATTAAAAAGGGGGACAAATCCTTCTTCAGGTATATTAGTGACAGAAAAAGGAACACAGGCGGGATAGTACGCCTTAGAAGACCAGACAGAAGTTACGTGGAAGCAGATTCCGATAAAGCCGGTCTACTGAATGAATACTTCTGCTCAGTCTTCACCTGTGAGGCACCGGGACACGGATCGCAATTGAAGACCCGTTTCAGAATTTTGAGTTCACACCAGGTGAAGTTTACAGTGAACTGGCAAGACTCAAGGTGAACAAAGCCATGGGACCAGACAATTTGCACCCAAGAGTGCTCAGAGAATTGAGTGATGTCCTGGCGAAATCGTTGGCTGAGCTATTCAATCTCTCCCTAAGTAAGGGGAAAGTTCCCCTGGACTGGAAATTAGCTAATGTCGTTTCTCTACATAAAAAGGGTTGCAGGGCAGAGGCTGCGAATTATAGACCAGTGAGTCTCATATTAATAGTGTGCAAACTCATAGAAACACTAATTAAAAGCAAATTGGACACGATCTTGAATGAAGGGAATCTTCGGGATCCCAGTCAGCATGGATTCACCAAGGGTAGGTCCTGCCAATCCAATCTCATCAGCTTCTTTGACTGGGTAACAAGAAAGTTGGACTTGGGAGAGTCTTTGGACGTCGTGTACCTGGACTTCAGTAAAGCTTTTGACAGTGTCCCACACCGCAGGCTGCTAAGCAAGATGGAATCGATGGGGTTAGGAGAGACACTAACTGCATGGGTCAATGATTGGCTGAGTGGCAGACTTCAGAGGGTGGTGGTTAATGGTACCCTCTCTAAAACATAGGAGGTGACCAATGGAGTGCCGCAGGGCTCGGTCCTGGGTCCACTCCTTTTCAACATATTCATAGGGGATCTGACTCAAGGGCTTCAAGGTAAAATAACACTATTCGCCGATGACGCCAAACTATGTAATATAGCAAGTGAATGCAGTTTACAGAATTATATGGCACAGGACCTGCTTACATTGGAAAGTTGGTCCTCAACCTGGCAGCTAGGCTTCAATGCTAAGAAATGTAAGGTCATGCACCTCGGAAGCGGAAATCCATGCAGGACGTACTTCTTGAACGGAGAAACTTTAACTAGGACTTCAGCAGAACGAGATTTAGGAGTAATCATCAGTGCAGACATGAAAACTGCCAATCAAGTGGAGAAGGCTTCATCTAAGGCAAGGCAGATATTGGGTTGTATCAATAGAAGTTTCGTCAGCCGAAAGCCTAAAGTCATAATGCCATTGTACAGGGCCATGGTGAGACCTCATCTGGAGTACTGTGTGCAATTCTGGAGGCCACATTACAGTAAAGATGTGCGCAGAATTGAATCGGTTCAGCGGACGGCCACCAGGATGATCTCGGGGTTCAAGGGTCTCTCGTACGAAGAGAGACTGAACAAATTGCAGCTCTACACTCTCGAGGAACGTAGGGAGAGGGGAGACATGATCGAAACATTTAAGTACCTCACGGGATGTGTCGAAGTGGAAGATGATATTTTCTTTCTCAAGGGACCCTCGGCCACAAGAGGGCACCCGCTCAAACTCAGGGGCAGAAAATTTCATGGCGACACCAGAAAGTATTTCTTCACAGAGAGAGTGGTTGATCATTGGAACAAGCTTCCAGTGCAGGTGATCGAGGCAGACAGCGTGCCAGACTTTAAGAATAAATGGGATACCCATGTGGGATCCCTACGAGGGTCAAGATAAGGAAATTGGGTCATTAGGGCATAGACAGGGGGTGGGTAAGCAGAGTGGGCAGACTTGATGGGCTGTAGCCCTTTTCTGCCGTCATCTTCTATGTTTCTATGTTTCTATGAACCCACACCCTCAGGTTGCTGAGGCTGTAGCTCTAACTATGATGACACACTCTCCTGCATAAGCAGCGGAATACTTTTTTGTTTGAAGGGGGGCAAAGGCTCGACCCTAGCCCAAGCAGTATCCCATTGCACGATCTCTCTCTCCAGCTCCCGAATCCCCCACCTGCCTTCCCCTGTCGCTGTAATATTAAATCTTCTTGCAGCCACTGCGCAGCTTCAACGAGCAGGCCTGCCCTGAAAGTCTTCATTTTGCAGAGACACTGTCCAGTGGCTGCCTGAAGATTTAAAATTACAGCGGCAGGGAGGATATGGATGAGGGAGTAGAGCCATAACTTTCTCTTCTGACCGCCAATTTTTGGGGAGGCCATGGTCCCTGGGGCCTCTCCCGTTCAGATGCCTATGTTCTCCTGGCACGTGTGGTACTGAGGCACCAAAATGGAAGCACCCACTTATAGAATTGCCCCCTTCTATTTCTGAAGACTGGAAATTTCATTAAATCTGTAACAAATTCTCCGATCTTCATATTCTCTTATAAGTCAGGGCAAATAAGAGTTGTTTTCCTATGGAAAAACTCTGGAAACTTGATCTAGAAAGAGAAGCGTCTCCTAAATAATGTTTTGTTTTGTTTTTTTTAAGGGGGGGATGGAGGAAACCTGTATATATGCTGCTGCTGCCAGTCTTCTTAACAATAGCGCTGTAATTTGTGGCACACAGGGTAGTCGAAATGTAGCTAGAACTGTGAAAATTAATGGAGTAGGAGTTAATAAGCGCATGTCATCTAAATTCATGAGTTCTCTCTCCCATATGACATATGGCTGTTTGGTGAAGTATGAAGAGGCAACGCACAGAATCCAAGTGATCCCCTGAGGCAGCAGCATAGGAAGAGTGCTACATAAAATGCTGAAACATCTAACATAGAATACTGAACACTAAAAGTTAAGTTCACCAATATCTATTATTTGAGAACTGTTTGTCTTTTTTTTATGTCAGATATTCAGAAGTTTTTTCTGCCCATGATTGATTGTTTTGAGAGCACATAATGTTCCCAAGTTTACATCTGAGGCTTTTGCTTCTGAAAATAATTGTTTTGTTTAGCTTCTGTGCTTCTGAATGCATCTCAATGAAGTGTTGTGTTTCACATAATTACAGTGGGCCCAATATTCTAAATGATTCACAGCAGTGGTTCTTAAACATGTCCTGGAGGACCCCCGGCAATTCAGGATTTCAAGATATCCCTAATGAATATGCATAGTGTATGGCAAACTGTGTGCCACGGCAGATTCTAAGTGTGCCGTGAGATGCCAGCAAGGAGGAGAGGTGCCGGCTGACTACTTACAGCGTGAGGCACGTCCTATGGTGATAATGACTCTCCTCCACCAGCAAAGGTTCAGTGTCCAGCCGGAGGGCCTCCGCACATGCATGGATGTTGACGTGATGATGCGTTGACGTTCACGCACTTCCGGGTGCCTTCCAGCCGCAGCACTGGGTTTAGTGTGTCTGATGCTCAAAAGTTGGTGCGTCACTGTCCTAAGGTAATAGCAAGAGCAATAGCATTTAAATGTACTATATGGTGTTAGATAGAATTGATTATTAAGTAGTAAGGAGTCTGATAGGGTTTTATAGGATTATTTCAAATTTGGGGTTTTATTTCACTCCCATGTCCTTTCTGGCAGGGGTCCAACTTTTATCTGTCTTGTAATCTAGCTACCATGTTTCCCCCCCAAACCCCCCACCCCCCCCCCAAAAAAAAAAACAAACAACCACTGGTTTATATTAATTTTGAGCCCAAAAAAGGCACTAGGTCTTATTTTCAGGGAGGTCTTATTTTTTTCATGTACAATGATTATCTCCCTTCCTCTCCTCTACCCCATTTCTTCCTATTTCCTTTTTCTCCCCCACATGTGCAGCATCTTTCCTCCCTTCTCACCCATCCCCTTGTGCAGTATCTTTCTATCCCTCCCCCTCCCTCCCATCCCCCTGTGCAACAGACCCCCTGCAGCCTATATCCCTTCCTCCCCTTGTGCAGCAGAACCCTTGCAGCTTATATCCCTCCCTTCCTACCATCCCCTCGTGGAACATTTTTTAATCCTCCTCATCCCCCCCAACGTGCACTCCCCCTCTCCCTGATGACCCTTTCATCTCTCCCACCCATTCAAACTCTGACCGTGAAACCAAAATACAGTACCTTATAACAAACCACATCGCGGCTTTCTCATGCCCAGGCATTCCTCTGCCGCGTTGCTGATGATGTCATCAGTAACATGGCAGAGGAACGCCCGGGCGTGAGAAATCCATGATGGGGCCTGTTCTGCCGACGATGCAGTTTGTTATAAGGTACTGTATTTCAGTCTCGTAGTCGGGGTTTAAATGGGTGGGAGAGATGGAAGGGTTGTGGGGGGGCGGGATCACTGCTGCCGCCGGTGACTAGGGCTTGTTTTCAGGGGTAGGGCTTATAAAAAGACCTACCCCGAAAATCATGCTATGGCTTATTTTCGGGGTAGGTCTTATTTGGTGGGGAAACATGGTAATTATTCTCACTCCAGATAATTTGCCTGTGTTGAATTTTGATTTGGATGGACTTTGTTCTGTTTTTCTTTGTTCCACAATAAAAAGATTTGACATAAAATTGTGGATTTTAACATTGTTGTGTTTATGTATTGTAGTGGGCATCCCCTCCTGAAGAAGCTAAAAACAGTGAAACTCAAGTCAGGGGGAGTCCTTGAGTTTGTTTGTTGTATGTTAAAAAAAAGGTGTTAATGTCCAGGTGTCAAGGCAAGCCATGAAGTGGAAGAACTTTTAGGCCCTCTTTTACAAAAGCGCGCTAAGCGTTTTAAGAACATAAGAACTGCCACTGCTGGGTCAGACCAGTGGTCCATCGTGCCGAGCAGTCTGTTCACACGGTAGCCCTCTGGTCAAAGACCAGCGCTCTAACTGAGACTAGCCCTAACTGCGTACGTTCTGGCTCAGCAGGAACTTGTCTAACTTTGTCTTGAATCCCTGGAAGGTGTTTTCCCCTATGACAGACCCTGGAAGAGGGTTCCAGTTTTCTACCACTCTCTGGGTGAAGAAGAACTTCCTTACGTTCATACAGAATCTATCCCCTTTCAATTTTAGAGAGTGCCCTCTCGTTCTCCCTACCTTGGAGAGGCTGAACAATCTGTCCTTATCTACTAAGTCTATTCCCTTCAGTACCTTGAATGTTTCAATCATGTCCCCTCTCAATCTCCTCTCTTCGAGGGAGAAGAGGCCCAGTTTCTGTAATCTTCCAGTGTATGGCAACTCTTCCAGCCCCTTAACCATCTTAGTTGCTCTTCTCTGGACCCTTTCGAGTAGTACCGTGTCCTTCATCATATACGGCGACCAGTGCTGGACACAGTACTCCAGGTGAGGGCATACAGCGGCATGATAACCTTGTCCGATCAGTTCATGATCCCCTTCTTTATCATTCCTAGCATACTGTTCACCATTTTTGCCGTTGCCGCACATTGCGCGGAGGCTTCATCAACTTGTCGATCAGAACTCCAAAGTCTCTTTCCTGGGAGGTCTCTCCAAGTACCACCCTGGACATCCTGTATTTTTGTTACTTTCATGCATCACTTTATACTTATCCACGTTGAACCTCATCTGCCATGTTAATACCCATTCCTCAAGCCTGATTATGTCACATTGCAGATCTTCGCAATCCCCCTGTGTCTTCACTACTCGGAATAACTTCGTATTATCTGCATATTTAATCACCTCACTCATCGTACCAATGTCTAGATCATTTATAAAGATATTAAAGAGCACGAGTCCAAGCACTGAGCCCTGCAGCACCCCACTGGTGACGCTCTTCCAGTCTGAGTATTGTCCATTTACCCCCACTCTCTGTTTCCTATGTTCCAGCCAGTTTTTAATCCACGTGAGTATTTTACCCTCAATTCCATGGCTTGCAATTTTCTGAAGTAGTCGTTCATGCGGAACCTTGTCAAACGCCCTCTTAAAATCCAGATATACAATGTCGACCAAGTCGCCCTTGTCTATCTGTCTGTTTACTCCCTCAAAGAAGTGTAGCAAGTTCGTCAAACACGATCTGCCTTTGTTACAACCGTGCTGACTGGTCCTTATCAGCCCATCTCCGTCAAGGTGATCAAGGATGCGTTCCTTTATCAGCAACTCTACCATCTTTCCCAGTACTGAAGTCAGACTCACTGGTCTGTAGTTTCCCGGATCTCCCCTCAAACCTTTCTTGAAGATTGGCGTAACATTTGCCACCTTCCAGTCTTCCGGAATCTTTCCCAATTTGATCGACAGATTGGCTATTAGTTGAAGCAGTTCAGCTATGGTCCCTTTCAGTTCCTTCATGACCCTAGGATGGATGGCATCCGGTCCCGGGGATTTATTACTCTTAAGCCTATCAATCTGCCTACACACCTTCGCTAGACTGACCTTCAATCCTGTCAGCTTTCCGTCTTCATTTCCAGCATATAGCCTGATGGGTTCTGGTATACTGTGTACATCTTCTTCGGTAAATACAGATGCAAAAAAATGTGTTCAGTTTGTCAGCGATTGTTTTGTTCTCCTTTAGTGCTCCCTTTACTCCATGGTCCCACCGCTTCCTTCGCGGGTCATTTCCCCTTAATATATCGAAAGAATGGCTTGAAGTTCTTTGCCTCCTTGGCTATTTTTTCCTCATAGTATCTTTTGGCCCTTTTTACCACCTTATGGCACCTGTGTTGATGTTGTTTGTGCTTATTCCAGTTTTCATCCGTTTTTGACCTTTTCCATTCCTTAAACAGAGTTTTCTTGTCTCTGATCGCTTCCTTCACCTCTACAGTGAGCCACGCTGGTTCTTTGTTCTTTTTCCTCTTTGATCTCTTGTTGATATGCGGTATATATAGATTTTGCACCTCGGTGACTGTGTCCTTAAAAAGGGACCAAGCTTGCTCTAGCGTTTTTACAGAGCTTATCCTCTTCTTAATCTTCATCCTTATCATGAGTCTCATCCCTTCGTAATTCCCTTTTCGGAAGTTTAGTGCCGTGGCTGTTGTTTTGGACCAATGTTTCTCCCCTGCATCCAGATCGAAGCGGATCATATTGTGATCACTGTTTCCCAGCATCCCTTCTACTTCTACATCTTGTGCCGGTCCTCGCAAGCCATTTAGAATTAAATCCAGAATTGCATTTCCTCTAGTATTTTCCTTGACAAGTTCTTCCAGGAAGCAATTATTTACAGCATCCAAGAACTTGGTCTCTCTAATGCAGACGGAGGTGCCTAGATTCCATTCTATTCCCAGATAGTTGAAGTCACCCATAATAACTGTGTTGCCTCTCTTGCAGTTGCGTTTAATCTCATCTGTCATTTCTCCATCAATTTCTTCGGACTGCCCTGGGGTCCGATAGTAAATGCCGATCTTCATTTCTAGTCCATTTGTTCATGGAATTTTGACCCATAGATACTCTAACTTATCCATTTGTTGTGGCGTGTTCTCTCCAGTAGATTCAATTCCCTCTTTGATGTATATGGCAATGCCCCCACCTTTTTTAGCCACTCTGTCTCTATGCCCCAGATGTTTTCCTCAGTTCACCATGTCTCCGTAATGCCGATGATGTCCACGTTATCTCTTTGTGCCATAGCTTCTAATGCACCCATATTATTCCTTAGGCTCCTTGCATTCATGTACATACACTTGAGTTTGCGGCCTGTTCCTTTCTTGCATGTCTTTCCCTCTTGTGTCCTTTTCGATCTGTCTTGCCTGTAATCCAGTGAATCTTTCCCTCTATCTTCTTGCACGGTATCCTCCAGGTATACTGGTTCTCGAACCATCAACTGTCAGCTTTCTCCTTCTTCCTAGTTTAAAAACTTCTCAACTTCTCTCTTGATGTTGCTTGCAGGTAACCTTGTTCCATCTCTGCTGAGGTGGAGTCCGTCCTTCCTGTATAGCTTGCTCTTCCCCCAGAACGTCGTCCAGTTGCGCACAAAGTGGAATCCATCTTCCTCACACCAGCACCGTATCCACGCGTTGACTGCTTGTAGTTCCTTCTGCCTCTTCTCATCAGCTTGTAGCTCCATCTGCCTCTTTTCATCAGCCCTGGGTACCGACAGGATCTCCAAGAATGCTATCCTCTGCGTTCTGGTCTTCAGCTTCCTTCTCAGCATTCAGAACTGGTCCTTCAGTTCTTCCCTGTTGTATTTCCTGTTGATCACGTTGTTCATCCCCACATGGATCACTACCGTCGTATCTTCTTCTTCCATACTATTGATGATCCTGTTAATGCGGCTCACTATGCCTTCTACCTTGGCTCCCGGTAGGCAGGTCACCAGTCTTCCTCCTGCTAGGTGGCTGTCGTCTGATGATGGAGTCCCCCACAATGATTGCTGTTCTCTCTATCTTCTCTTGATTCTCCAGCCGCAGGTGTATGTCCATCTCTCCTGCTGCAGGTCCATATCCTTCGTTCTCGCTGCTTTGTCACCCATTTCTTCATGGTGGTTATCTGTCGGGTGGTTCACACTCTCTGTTGGTGTTTTTCGGCAGTTCCACTGTTGCTGGTGATTTTCCATAGCCTCCCTGTATGCCTCCTCTATGAAGTTCTCCAGCTCTCAGACTTTTTCCTCAATGGTGTCCTCTGTCTTGTTCTCTGCTTCCTCTGTCTTGATGTTCTCTGCATCTCTGTCTCCCTCCTTCGCTGCTTGAAGTGCCTCCAGTTCCAGTATTCTACCCTCAAAGAGTCTGACTCGTCTCTAAAGGCTCTCCAGTTCTCTGCATTGAGCGCATACGTAAGACTGCCTCCCAGAGGGGAGGTACTCATACATATGTCAGACGGTGCAGAAAACTGGGTAGCTCAACGTCTTGCTTCCATCTGCTGCTTCTATTGCTGCCTGCTTGCCAGTCTGCTGTGAATGCCTTCTGTGTCTGCTGTGGTTGTCCTCTGTGCCTGCTGTCCTCCGTGTCTGCCTGGCTGTGTGTCCTTTGTGCCTTGTGCCGGCTGTGTCCTCCTTCTACTCTCCTTTAGTGGTGTGTGGTTGTGTGCCCTCTACGCCTGCTGTGGTCTCTTTCAGCTCTGCTTTAGCGGTTGCTCGTCCCTTCTCAAGGACCTTCGCAAAGGCGCTCTCGCTAAAACAAGCGCCTATAATGCTCGCCTTTAACGCGCGCCGAACGGCTGAGCGCCGTTGGCCCCTCCTCTCTTAGGGGGAGCTTTGGTGGTCGATGTCGGGGGTGGGTGGAGCTAACTCTCGCCGATTCCCCTCTTAGTCTCTTGCCTCTTCTTCCCCTCTCCTGCTCTTTTTCACTCCTTTTGCTTCCCTTTTCCCTCTACTTCACTCTCTAACCGCTGCTTCTCTCATGCTTGCCTGCCCAAGCTTAGCTGGACTCTGCTCCGTTGTCCCCTCCCCTTTTAAGGGGGAGCTTCAGTGGTCGACGTCGGGGGTGGGCAGAGCTAACTCTCGCCGATTCCCCTCTTAGTCTCTTGCCTCTTCTTCCCCTCTCCTGCTCTTTTTCACTCCTTTTGCTTCCCTTTTCCCTCTACTTCACTCTCTAACCGCTGCTTCTCTCATGCTTGCCTGCCCAAGCTTAGCTGGACTCTGCTCCGTTGTCCCCTCCCCTTTTAAGGGGGAGCTTCAGTGGTCGGCGTCGGGGGTGGGCAGAGATAACTCTTACCGATTCCCCTCGTAGTCTCCTGCCTCTTCTTCCCCTCTCCCTTCTCCTGCTCTTTTTCACTCCTTTTGCTTCCCTTTTCCCTCTACTTCACTCTCCAACTGCTCCTTCTCTCCTGCTTCTTGCCTGCCCAAGCATAGATTTAGTGCACACTAAATCAACATGTGCACTAACTGCTAACACGTCCATAGAATAACATGCACGTGTTAGTGTTTAGCGCACAATATTATTTAGCGCATGCTAAAAAGCTTAGCACACCTTTGTAAAAGAGGAAGTTAGTCACACTATAAAGATAAGTGCATGATATATATATATATAAAAGAGATGTTGATAAAAAGATTGTAAGAGTATGACAAATTATAGGTGGTTGGGACATTGATGTGACTATAATGGTCCCGTGTTGACCCTTGCCTGTCCTGTGGCATTGTGGTTATGAATCTGAGCACATTATGTTTAAAAAATATTTTTTTCAAAATATCATTTTGAATGAGAATTTGTCTGAGTGGATTTGTGTTTATTTGGTGGAATGTTTTTACACACAAGCAGTGATTTTCTAGTGAACGCCAAGTATGAATGATACTGAATATGCTTGAGAGAAATGTACATGCCTACTACCAACTTCATAAGCAAATCTCACTCATGCATATTCATGAGGGATATCTTGAAAACCCAACTGGCTGAGGAGCCCCCAAGACAGGTTTAAGAACCACTGATTTACAGTAAATGGCTAGGAGAAGCTCCTGGCCATTTAAATTGCCTATTTGGGGCTAACCAGGTATTTTCAGTGTCACTTAACTGGATAGTTCAAATGAAAATTCCTGGTTAGTGCCCAGGTCAAAACTAGCTATACAGGGACAGAGTCAGCACTTAATTGGTTAAGTATGATATCTGCATTTAACCGATTAAGGTTAACCACAAAAATATGACTGCATAAAAGGCAGCCCTATCATTATGTGGTTCTTTATAGATGAGTAATGTCAAATAGTACACTTAACTAGATATATTTTGGCTGGCTCCATATACCTGGAAATTGAATGATGGAGATTGAACATTGTACAGCATGAAATTTTGGGGTATAATGCCAGTAGCAGTCAGCAAAACACTGATCACCGCCAGCTGAATATCAGGCCCAGTATTTATATAATTTTAGTAACCTTTCCAAGTTTTGAAACATATAAAGACTCCTAAGGTTTTGCTTGGCTTGAATGGCTAGTGGTTCTACTAAAGTATTGTATTATGAAGAGGTGAGAGGATGAGACCCTTTTTGGAGAGAAAATGAACTGATATGATACCACAATATATTTGAATTCCTTGTTTTTGGTCTCTGATCACTATTCATTGCACCACAATGCAGGAGGACAATCAATGATCTTTGGCTGACCCAGCCATTGTAGCAGAAGCAACAGAAAAGTAGTGAATGGTTACAGAGGTTGCTTAAGTCTCTACGTTTCCCTGAAAGTGTGCCCTGGTTAACTACACCAGCACACCACTGTTTCTAAGAAGGAGAGATAAATTCAACGTCTCAGAAGCACACGAGAATAGTGGGAAGCCACTGATCCTTGAAAAGGAGGAGAGGATACAGCAGATACCCTCTGCATATGAGCAGAAAATGGCAGACAGCTAAAGGAACTGCATGTGTGCCCACAACACAGTTCAGTCCAACTCTAAGAGAAAGGAATGAAACAGGTATCTTCCAAGGACTGGGAGGGTTAAATGGCTGCCAGTGTCTGATTATCATATTTTTTTTTTTGCTCGCTAATAACCAAACACACTTCTATTTGTCATCAGAAACAAAACAGATACATATGTGTATCACAAACACTAATACAAGAGCACTACAACACGTGCCCAGAGAAACAGAGCAACCAATAAAATGAAAAATAAGGAGGAAAAAGCCTCAGATCCTAACCTCCACCCTACAGAGACAGGTTACAGGTATAGCAGGGTAAACTTCATAGGCATAAAAAAAACCTCCTCATATACAAATTACATGTGCACTGTAAGTAAATCCACTCAAATTCCAAAGATTAACAAATAAAGGGGTCCTTTTATTAAGGCGCTAACCGATTTAGTGCATGCTAACGATTAGCGCGTGCTAAATTGCTAAGGCACCCGTTATTTTCTATGGGCGCCTTAGCTTTTAGCACATACTAATCATTAGTGTGTTCTAAATCAGTAAGTGTGCCTTGGAGTCCCTTTATCAAGGCGCGGTAGGGGTTTAACGCGCCGAATACCGCACGTTAAACCGCCTGCCGCACTAGTCGCTAACACCTCCATTGACCAGGCGTTAGTTTTTTTGCTTGCCGCGGGGGTTAGCGCGTGATGAAATGTCCGATGCGCTAACCCCGCTAGCACGGCTTGATAAAAGGACCCCTTAGTAGAAGGACCCCAAAAACCTTATCTGAGTTAGGGAAGGTCTGTCACATCGACGATGGCCAGGATTTTACATCCATAGCTGCTTCAGGATGTGAACACACTGCACAGACCTGTATTGTTATAAACCACCTCAGTGTTTTAAGTCTGTTCTTTTTGCTTTTTGACTATTTGTTGGTAAACTATTAAGTGCCGATGAAGAGTGGCGTGTGTCAAAGTGATGGAATGATTGGTGCTATTTATTTATCACTGATACCGTCTCAAGATGATGCCAGGTCCACAGTCCAATACATGCAAAAAAAAATCTGAGACGCCCCGAGACCCTTCCCATGCCAGTCAAACAGCGAACATATGGGATTACACTATGACATTAATTTCTTCTCCAGCTCCTAAAAATTCTTCAAGCTGCTTAGGGTAAAAAAAATAAATAAATAAATTGAAATGGTTTAGATTCATACATAATAAAACAATTACAAGGAACTCTTAACACAAAATTAGTAGATAAGCTTGAACTCTAGCCCTCATAGTCAGAAAGGCTTCTTGTCTCATCTCTGCATCCCTAGCCAAATCAGGAAATACTGTACTCTTATTTTAGACCCTAAAAACTGACCCCCCCTCTTTTACTGATTAGCGTGTGCTAAACGCTAACGCATCCACGGACTAACATGCACATGTTAGCATTTAGCGCGCACTAATCGGTTAGCGCACCTTAGTAAAAGAGGGCCTGAGAGTCCAAATGTCTGAAGGAAAGTTTCAAAATAGTATTGCGGTCTAGTTCAAAACTTAATCTGATCTCTTAATCAATCTCTATAAATTCTATTATGGAGGAAAAGACCTAAAAAAAACCCAACAATATTTTACATCACTCACATTCTTCGGGTCAAGTTTTCTTTCATTGGTCCAAAAAACCTCCACATAATTACAACATATAATATCATTTTTTTTACTTTTTATCTTTATGTTTCTTAATGATACTTATCCAGTCTGCACTTTTACAGCCCAATGTAGCCCGTTTCGCCAAACATATAGTATAGCCTCTTCAGGGGATTAACAATCTGCAGAAATCAGTGGCAAGTAGCGATTCCCAGCGATTTTAGGGCTTGAAGCAGGACACAGACAGTTTCAAAAAGAGAAGTTAGAAGACAAGAAGCAGGGGGAGGTAGAAGGGCGAGGCAAAGATACCAAATAGGAAAGAAGAGGAAGGGGATTTACATGTAAACTATTGAGCGTCTGCTTCTTCCGGTTTGACTGCCACACCGCATGGTCCACTTATCAAATTTAGACCTTTACAAATATCATTGCCTTCCATTTTTTGATTTGTTTGATTACCCCCCCTTACTTGCTTCTATTTTAACACTGTGTTTTGCTTTTGCTTGGGAAGTTCACGGGTATTCCTCTAGTTTTATTTATTTATTTATTCAATTTTCTATACCATTCTCCCAGGAGAATTGTTTACATGAGTTTATTCAGGTACTCAAGCATTTTTCCCTGTCTGTCCCGGTGGGCTCACAATCTATCTAGTGTACCTGGGGCAATGAGGGGATTAAGTGACTTGCCCAGGATCACAAGGTGCAGCGTGGGTTTGAACCCACAACCCCAGGGTGCTGAGGGTAGCTAGAGAGTGGCTCTTGTTTTGCTGCCTTCTGTAGGAGTTCTTTAACAACGGCTTCATTGGTGTACTGGACCTTGGTTTACATCCTGGTTGTAGTTTTATTGTTCTTTTAGTTTTAGATTACAAGCTGCCACTACCACTGCCACAGAACAGAATAGCGAGCAGGTTAGTGCTGTAACTGCAGCTCGTAGTGAGGCTGAGACCTTTAGCATTCCAACACTCCAAGACCCAAAGCAGTACCGCAAGCACATAATCTGCAGCACATTGCCGCTGCCCTTGTAGCTTTCTTCGGCTTTCAATAGATACATACAATGCAAAAGCTTGGGTTCCTGAGCATGCATACATACACACTCAAAACTTTTTTTTGTTAATTACAAGGCAGACTGTTTTCGCTTTGTGTGTTATATGTACAGAGCATCATTTGTGTTATAAGGATAAATGTTTTTGATAAACTTTTTTGATGGTGATGTAATTTTTTTGGGGGGCAGAGTCAATAGCCGAAAAATTGCGAATAAGCGAATCCGCGGATATGGAGGGAGAAGTGTAATCTAAGGAAATACTTTTTTACAGAAAGGGTGGTAGATGCATGGAACAAGAGATGGTGGAGACAGAGACTGTGTCTGAATTAAAGAAAGTGTGGGATAGGCACATGGGATCTCTTAGAGAGTGGAAGAGATAATGGTTACTGCGGATGGGCAGACTGGATGGGACATTTGGCCTTTATCTGCCATCATGTTTCTCTGTAAATGGCTCTCAATACATCATCTATGTTATTCAATGTCTGTACTCCAAGTTATATAGAGAGCTCACAACAAGGTCATTCAGGGTAAGAATAGTTGAGCATAAATCTAACATCAAAAGAGAAATGTGATGAGCCATTGATAAAATATTATTTAGAACAGAAGCATTTGTTCAGTAAGATGTTTAGTTATTGATCATGTGACAATTTGATTTAGGAACTTTGGAATCTAGCGGTAAGTCAGGACAGGAGGGAATTCCCCTGCCTCCAGTCCTGACTGACCCTAACAACTCTCACCTACCTGCTGCCTCCCCGATTAGTAAAAAGTGTACCTTTAAAATCCCTGGTGGTCCAGTGATGAACAGGGGCATAAGCGATCTTCCTACACTCCTGCCCCATGCAGATACAAGAAGATATCTTACTTACTTGAAAAGGATAAATACCTTAATAAACCTTCAGGTCCCATACCATATAACATTTTGGGCTCCTTTAAGTAAGGTGCGCTAGTGTTTTTAGTGCACGCACAAGATTAGCGTGCGCTAGCCGAAAAATTACTGCCTGCTTAAAAGGAGGCAGTAGCGGCTAGCGCGCATGGCATTTTAGTGCACGCTAAGCGCGCACTAAAACCGCTAGCGCACCTTTGTAAAAGGAGCCCTTTATATATCAATGTATTCACATTCAAAAATTATTCTCTTCTCAAATCAGCCAATGCAATTGATTTGAAAATGGAGTCACTCGATCATATTTCTTAGTTCTGAAACAATTGCAACCTATATTTCAACTTCAGTGTAATACCACAATACAATAATCTAACTGGGGTAAAATAATTGCATTAATTATTGTTTAAAAATTGTTAGTACAAAGGATATAATGTATTGCACGTAGTTGACGTAATAAATAAATTTTAAAAAACCTATCTTAATTTATTAACTTGGTTTTCAAAAGCCAAACCACAATCCAGTATAATACTCAAAACGCCTAGATTTTTTCCTTAACTATAATTTTCTTGCCAGCAGACTATATTATTTTTTTTCACCCATAAAACCTTCTGGATTGCCAAAACAAACCAACTTGGTCTTCTGTTTATTACATTTATAATTATTATACATTTATTACATTTATTATACATTTATTACATTTATAATTACTAGTTGATAATTATCCAATTATCAACTAATGTTATTGTATTCTGAATAAATCTAAAAGCCTACTCAAGATTTTCTAAAGATGGAATCAAAATTAAAATAGCTGCATAAGATAAGACAAATATCTAGAATAATAAAATGCTAAGCGCGCATGCGCACTCTTATCCCATGTTCCCTGAGTCCTGATCTGTCGGGATGTGGCCACAAGAGTGCGCATGCGCGCGTGTAAGAATCAGTCAGGTAACAGCTGTGACTCCCCCTCCCCCCTCCTCCTCCTTCCTCCCCCCCCCCCGCCGCCAACCCTAGGCACACCACTAACACACCGCGACTTCCCCCCCCCGGCCGACCCTACCCGGCACAACAGAAACCCCCGTTGACCCTCCCAGCCAACCCTCCCACCGCTAGATGGCTGACAAACCTGGCAGCTCAAGCAGCATCCCAGGCACACTAAACACGCTGCTTCGGGTCTTCTACTGGCCTAATTTCCTCTGCCGCGTCCCTGATGACGTCAGTGGAAGGGGGATGGGAGGCAGGCAGGCTGGCATCGGAGGTGGGGTGGGGTGGTTTCATGGAAGGCAGGCAGGCAGGGTGGCATCGGGGGGGGGGGGGTTTCCATGGAAACATGCTGCTCAGGGGGATGGGAGGCAGGCTGGCTGGCATGGGGGGTTTTCAATGGAAGGGGGATGGGAGGCAGGCAGGCAGGCTGGCATCGGAAGGGGGTGGGGGGTTTCATGGAAACATGCTGCGGGCAGGCAGGCAGACTGGCATCAGGGGGTTTCAATGGATGGGGGATGCAGGCAATGGAGGGGATGGGGGTTTTCAATGGAAGGCAGGCAGGCAGGCTGGCATCGGGGGGTGGGGTGGTTTCCATGGAAACATGCTGCTTAGGGGGATGGGAGGCAGGCAGGCAGACTGGCATTGGAGGGGGGTGGGGGTTTCAATGGCAGGCAGGCAGGCTAGCATCGGGGGGTGGGGGGGGTTCAATGGCAGGCAGGCTGGCTGGCATTGGGGGGGGGAGTGGTTTCCATGGAAACATGCTGCTCAGGGGGATGGGAGGCAGGCAGTCTGGCATCGGAGGAGGGGTGAGGGGAGGAAGGAGGCACTGGGGCACTAAGGACATAGAAAGGGGCACTAGGGGCACTAAGGACATAGGAAGGAGGCACTGAGGGCACTAAGGACACAAGGAGATTCACAGACAGAAAAAATGACAGACAGGCAGCGTGCAAGGAGAGAGAGAGACAAAGAATAAAAATACCCAGACAGACAGACATCTACTCTAGCACCCATTAATGTAACGGGCTTAAAGACTAGTTCATACATAAACTAGTCAGCCATTCCCCAAAGGGCTCATACAAAAATTAAGAAAACATTATGTAACAATATCTGTGTCCATAAGATATTGCCGCTGAAAGTGTTTTTCTCTTCAGATTTTCTCAGTACCTTGAAATAGATATCTATTTCTGAAGTGTTTTTAATTTAGCTAATATAACATTTCAGATCTTTTTATCTGATTGATGGCAGAATCAGACATTAGAAGTACCTTTGAGTTAGAGGCCATAAGGTATTTGTTAAGCTAAATTATATGTTAGACAAGACTGACAACTAATTAAGTGCTACCATTTTCTTAACGGCTAAACTTCCTCAGCCTTTGATAAATGAATAAAACCATCTCAACAATTGCTGAAAAAATATTAGATCTTAAAGGGATAATACTACTTTTATGCATAATGCAAAATAACAATATTACGGATTGTAATCTAACAGACTACAACGTCTACTTTTCCAATAGAAAAAGCCTCCCTTTCCTTCCATATCTTTTTCTTTCATAAGATCTGTGCAAAAATAAAGACTGATCACCCAGTAATCAAAGTGATTTAACTAAGTAGGAGAAGCTCCTGCCCAGGCCTGTGGCCAAGCAATGATTTTTAGCAGTGCTTAACTATAGCAGGGTGGAAATACTCCGTAGAAGAGCATTTGGTCGCTCTTCAATGAAGGCTCTTGCCAAAATATTCAAAGGCAAGTAGGTAACACTCCAAACGAAGATCAGACATGTCCACACACTCATTTTCTCAGTGGTCAGTTATGGATGTGAAATCTGGACACTACAGAAACAAGACAGAAAGATTGATTCATTTGAGTTTTGGTGCTGGAGAAAGATTTTAGGTATGCCATGGATTGCCAGAAGAACTAACAAATCGATTCTTGAAGAGTTCAAACTGGCTATGTCACTCGAAGCCCAAATGATGATGTTACGACCATCTAATCTCTTAAAGTTTTAATTTGAAATGCCGTACAGTGAGAGATTAGAGAAACTGGGCCTTTTCTCCCTTGAGTCAGACCAGTGGTCCATCGTGCCTAGTAGTCCGCTCACGGGGTGGCTCCTTGGTCAAAGACCAGTGTCATAATGGAGACTAGCTTTACCTGAGTACGTACAGTGAGAGATTAGAGAAACTGGGCCTTTTCTCCCTTGAAAAGAGGAGACTAAGTGCCAAAAGAGGATAAAGAAAAAGGAAATGCATTACCAGGAGAATTGGATCTCACTGGCATGCTGGAGACATCTCAAGAGGAAATTATGGTTAGAGCTACTCTACTGGTAACTTTTGTCTTTCTTCAAGATAAAGAAGCAATTCTTTGTCTATTTTATAGGACTGAAAATGTGGAATTTCATGGATACAAAATTTCTATTTTTCCTGATGTATCGAAGTGAATGCAAGCCAGACATAAGAAATTCCTGGCCTGTCGTCAATCTGTTTTGTGTTTAGGAGCAACCTTTCAATTACGTTTTCTTTGTAAATGTTGCATTACATATCATGGTAATAGATATATTTTTTATGAACCCCATCAATTGCAATTTTTTATTGAGGGTAAAGCAACTATAAGAATTCCAGAGACTTCCGTGGAATCAGCCAACCAGGCAATTAATTAATTGACTCCAACTGCACTCTGTAATTTGATTTAATTTAGAAATATTTCCTGGAATCCAACTACCCTTGGAAGTGATTGATTCTCTCTCTCCTCACAATGTGGACTTTAGTCATAGTCATTAGTGTGGAATTATACTTATAATTTTTATTATTTGTTTCCTTTTTATGGATTGTTATATTTCCTTGTGTTGTTTATTCTATTTGTAAAAGCACAAATAAATAAAGAAAAGAAGAGACTAAAAGGGGACATGATCGAAACATTCAAAGGGGATAGACTTAGTAGATAGAGACAGGTTGTTCATCCTCTCCAAGGTAGAAAGAACGAGAGGGCATTCTCTAAAGTTAAAAGAGGATCGATTCCATACAAACGTAAGGAAGTTCTTTTTCACCCCAGAGAGTGGGGGAAAACTGGAATGCTCTTCAGGAGGCTGTTATAGGGGAAAACACCCTCCAGGGATTCAAGACAATTAGAGAAGTTCCTTCTAAACCAGAACGTACGCAGGTAAAGCTAGTCTCCATTAAGACACTGGTCTTTGACCAAGGAGCCACCCCGTGAGCGGACTGCTGGGCGCGATGGACCACTGGTCTGACCCATCAGCGGCAATTCTTATGTTCTTATGTAACTGTTTCAAAAGCTTTGCTAAAATCTAGCACGGCTCCTCATATTTCTTTAGCAACCAGTAAATGTTAGAGTCATAGGTGCCAACATTTCAAAATGATGGGGCTACCAAGCACAATACAAATTACCCCTCTCTGAACACAACGAAGGAGCCTGCTGTAAATTAGGGATGCACAGCTCCCATTTGCATCAGAGAGCTGGCTCCTGTTATTAGAGTGGACACAAGTCAGCATTCAGTTTGCTTCTTTAAATTGCCCAACAAAATCTTCCCCTTATTATAAAGAGAACAGAATGAGACATTTCAAATTAAAACTTGAAGAGATTAGAGCAGTTTTTTAAACTGACAATTTGGTTCTTGCCTCCAGAACTTTTATAATTAGATGTCCTTTTCTGAAGCAACAGATTCACATCAAATAGTCTGCTAGCTGCAGGTTATTAGCACTGATGTCCAAAAGGTACATTTTAAATGTGCAAATACAAGGTCACTAAAATCTTAATTCATCGAAACACATCAAGAATGAAAGGGTAAAAAAATGTCACTTTACAGAATCCTTTGCATAAGTAATTAAGGGGCCCTTTTACTATGATGCACAGAAATCTGGGCTTAGCATGTTCTAATATGGAGGACTTTCCTGCATGCTAAACCCAGAATACTGTAATATACAAGCAGCTAAGGGGCCCTTTAGCACAGTGTTCTTCAAGAGCTGGTCCGTGGACTGGTGCCGGTCTGCAGAAATTTTCTGCCGGTCCACAGAGCCGGGCAGAAGACAGTGTTCTTGCCGCTGGTCCATGGTGCGATCAACGCTGCGTCTTTAGGCTGGCTCCCTGAGTGCTGCAGTACACAAAGCCATGGGAAAAGACTCCTATGCGCGTCCTGTGCCTGAACTAGAAGCCTTCTCTCTGAAGTTGTAACATCAGAGGGAAGGCTTCCAGATGAGGCGTGGGATGCGGGCGAGGAGCCGCTGCCCACAGCTTTGTGCACTGCAGCACTCAGGGAGCCTGCCCGAAGACGCCGCGTTGATCACACTGCGGACCGGCCCGAAGATAGCACCGGGGGGCAGGCCAGAAGGCAAGGCACAGCATGGAGGGAGAGAGACAACAACGGTAGGGGGAATGCTTTTATTTTTGTATTTAGTGATCGATTTACATCTGCTGTCTGTTCAGGAAGAAATGCATTTGTTTCTTTTCTTCTGGGGTTGTACTGCTCGCAGAATCTTGCATCTTAGGGTTTGTTTGTAAATATTAGTATGTTTAGTTTTTGGTCCTGCATATGCATGAGGTTATCTGTTTTCTGGTAGGAATGAATGTTGAGAAGCATACAGCGAGCTTTGTGTATTTTAATTTTGTGGTTAACCATTATGTGTTGTTAATATGATTATGTATATATGAAAAATGAATGGAAAAAATAGTGTTACTATTATGGGGGCGGGGTCTGGGGGTGGAGATGGGCACGACTTAGCCCAGTGTTCTTCAACTGCCGGTCCGCGGACTGGTGCCAGTCCACAAAATAATTATTTTATTTCCGCCGGTCCATAGGTGTCAAAAGGTTGAAGAACACTGCTTTAGCACATGAGAAAATGCTTTCTGTAAAATACATTAAAGTGTTTTGTGGGTTTTTTTATCTGTTAGCATGCGTTAAACCATTCATGACATTGGCAAAGAATGGACATGGAAGTGTTATTCAGCTAGTGACCAGGGGTAGGGAACTCCGGTCCTCGAGAGCAGTAGTCCAGTCGGGTTTTCAGGATTTCCCCAATGACTATGCATGAGATCTATTTGCATGCACTGCTTTCAATGCATAGTCATTGGGGAAATCCTGAAAACCCGACTGGAATACGGCTCTCGAGGACCGGAGTTCCCTACCCCTGAGCTAGTCTATTCTGATTAATGTGTGCTAGTGTGTGCTAACTGAATAATGCAGGGTTATTGCCAAATTATTTTTGTACAGGTACTGCTAGGGTTACCAGATGTCCAGATTTACCCGGACATGTCCTCTTTTTAGAGGACATGTCTAGGCATCCAGACGGCTTTTCAAAACCTGGCACTTTAAACAGGTTTTGAAAGGCTTCCACCTCGGGACCGCATCAGGAGGGCATCTGCACATGTGCGAATGCAACGATGCCACATGTACACGCGCATGCATGCAACATTATTGTGTGGCATCTGCTTATGTGCAGATGCCCTCCGGACATCCCGAGGATGAAAACAGATTGAGGGGGTGGGGCTAAGGCATAATGGGGCAGAACTTGGTCATAATAGGGTGGGGCTGGGTAGACCTGGGGATGGGGCTATGGGCCCAGATTTTACGTTAGATCAGAATTGAACGCAATACTCCAGATGAGGTTGCATCATGGAGCGATAGAGGGGCATTATAACATTCTTAGTCTTGTTAACCATTCATTTTTTAATAAATCCTGACATCCTGTTTGCTTTTTTGGCCGCTGCTACACATTGGGCAGAAGGTTTCATCGTATTGTCTACGATGACACCCAGATCATTTTCTTGGGCACTAACCCCCAAGGTGAACCCTAGCATCCGGTAACTGTGATTTGGGTTATTCTTTCCAATGTGTCTCGGGTTATTCATCCCAATGTCCACACCACCCTAGCCTTCCCTTTTATCTTTGCCTAAGTCCCATTCATGTGATCTGAAGAAAGCCTAACATTTGATCTGGGAGTGCAGCCACACTGGAATTGTGAAACACTGAAGGCTTGTCTGTGGGTCATGTGTCAGAACCTTTATGCATTATGTACTTACCATTTTCTCTCTAATAATAGCCCACCTCTAATTACGACCCATCCCTCTGATTCAGCATCTAAAAACACTGTACATTCCTCCAATAATAGCCCACCCAACAGTTTTGTAATAACCAACATTGCCGTTGTACTGCCCTCACTCTGCAGGCAAGTGTACTGTGGTCTTATTTCATCTCAAATATAGTCATGGTAGCCGAATGATCTCAGACTGAGCACACTTACCAGAGGTGGAGTACACACAGAGAAATCAGCAACCAAATTTTGATTTAGATAAGAATCAAGATAAACCTGGTTAGGAATTATTAGTACCTTCCCCCACCCCACCCCTTTTTACAAAACTGCACTATCGTTTTTAGTGCTGGACACGGCGGCAACAGCTGTGCTGCGGCCAGTGCTAAAAACTCTAGGACAGTTTTATAAAAGGGGGTCATGGTGGTTAGAGAATCAGTTGTGGTGTTTTATATATATATATATATATATGTATATATAACATGTACGGTGACCAGTGCTGGATGCAGTATTACAGGTGGGGGTGTACCATGGCCTGGTACAGTGGCATGATAACCTTCTCCGATCTGTTTGTGATCCCCTTCTTAATCATTCCTAGCATTCTATTTGCCCTTTTCACCGCTGCCATGCATTGCACAGATGGCTTTATTGACTTGTCGACCAGTACTCCCAAATTTCTTTCCAAGGGGTCTCTCCGAGTACTGCACGGTCATCCTATATTCATGTATAAAATTTTTGTTACCAATATGTATCATCTTACACTTATCTATGTTAAACCTCATTTGCCATGTCGAGCGTGTTTATGTCACATTGCAGGTCTTCGCAATCCTGTGTCTTCATTACTTTGAATAACTTCGTATCGTCTGCAAATTTAATCACCTCGCTAGTCGTACCAATTTCCAGGTCGTTTATAAATATGTTGAAGAGGACGGGTCTAAGCAACGAACCCTGTGGCACTCTACTCGTGACGCTTTTCCAATCTGAGTATTGTCCATTTACCCTCACTCTCTGTTTCCTATCCTTCAACCAGTTTTTAATCCACGTGAGTATTTCACCCTCGATTCCATGGCTCGCAATTTTTCGAAGTAGTCATTTATGCGGGACCTTGTCAAACACCTTCTGAAAATCCAGATATACAATGTCGAC
The DNA here is from genome assembly GCF_902459505.1 of Geotrypetes seraphini. NCBI lineage: Eukaryota > Metazoa > Chordata > Amphibia > Gymnophiona > Dermophiidae > Geotrypetes > Geotrypetes seraphini. The sequence continues at coordinate 510,124,972 of NC_047084.1, read as the reverse complement.
TGGGTCACCCTTGTCTATCTGCCTGTTTACTCCCTTGACGAAGTGCAGCAAGTTCGTCAAGCAAGATCTTCCTTTGCTGAAGCCATGCTGGCTGGTCCTCATCAGATTGCATCCGTCAAGGTAAGCAACGATGCTAGTTACCATGGGGGAGTAGGGTGGAGGAGATAAATAGTGTTTCCATGAATAGCCTACCTTAGACTTCAGAAAACCCATTGTTTCTAATAATAGCCTAGGTGATTATTAGAGAGAATACGGTATGTGTGCCCTTACAGAATCGCGCTTAGGTGGTTTGCTGTGTGTCACTTCTTACATAAATGTACATTTACCCAAGAATGTAACAATATTCTGTACACTTGAGTGCTTCACTAGCACATAAATGTGGGTATCCTGTTAAAGAACTCATCTTTAAATGGATCCTAAACTATAATTGTAATAGCTCCCTCTCCTCAATAAAGTAGCAAATACATGTTAAATTTAATAGAGTTCCATGCTAGCAAAATATGAGCCCCCATGTTACGTGAGGCCCTGAGCTGTAGCTTATCCAGCCTTGAAGCAAGCAGCCAAGTATGGCTGCCTGAGAAAGCTGGCCAGAAGTTAAGGACTACAAGAGGACCAATAGTCTCCACTAAATTGAAAAGTAATATTGAGAAATGCTTTAACAATGTGGATTAATATAGAAACTGTTAATCAGCTTTCAAATACCTATGCGCTCATATAAATTTGACTCCCTAAAAGAGTTTGAAAAATTGGATATAAGAACAAGTAATATCTCCATAATCTATAAAAACCATAATATGCCATGATTGTATATTCCAGGAGGTGACTTTGGTGTTTTTGCAAGTTGTCAGGCATTATGGAGGCAATTCTGTAAGTGGGCTCTTCCATTTAGGTGCCCAAGGCTGTATGGTTAAAGCCTATTCTCTAAAAGCATCTTGGTGACTAGATTCAGTTTAAAAATGGTAGTGTAATCTGGAATAGGCACTTTTTATATTTAAGCAAAGATACAATCAGCAAAAGACTTGAAGTAACAGCATTGAACTGAGCATGTGTGGAAGTGCTAGTGTTGGAAACTGGAGTACCCTCCGGCTTCCTCGTCGCTTCAGCAATACAGGTATAGCTTTGGCAGAGAATCTCTTCTGCTGGCAGGGCTTGAGCACTCCCACCATCAAAGGTATGATTCGGGGGCAGGAGAAGAACTAACAGGAAATACTTTCCCTCCCCCTTATTGAGTTCTGGCTTTGCCCTTGGCTCATGTAAGTGGGTTCCTTGCCTGTAGGATCAAACAGGTGAGGGTGTGAATGTCCAGCGGTCTATAAATTCCTTTCCCTGTCTCAAATACCTCTCTATTTTTATTTGTCCCAGCTATGCTCTGCCTAGGTAATTGACCCCCAGGCATTTACACACTATGCCACTTGTGCATGCCATTACAGAATAGCATTAGTCACCCTACTGCCACTTTCATGGTTGTGATTATATGATTTATTTTCCTTTTGGAGGATTTGTGCACTGATTTGTGAGATTACAACCCCTAACATAGAAACTTTGCTGAAATATGGACCATGTTGAGTCTTGCAATAAAGTTTGCTTCCTTGTGAAAGTGTCTCTGCTTTGTTGCTCCATTTGTGGCCTTTTACACTTTTTTTGTATTGTGGACTCTTATGTGACTATTTTTCCTCTGGTGCACTCCACCAAGCAGGGGCGCAGCCACTGGGAAGGCCTGGCTGTTGGCAGCAGTTCCTTCATGCTGCTGGTGGCTGACCCAGATTCTTCCCTCTGACACGTTTGAGTTTTGCATCAGAGGGAAGGTGTCCGTGTCAACCACTGGCAGCATGTAGAAACCGTTACCAGAGACCTGAACAGAAATAAATGCTGTATGTGCTGGGATGAGGGAAGGAAGGGAAAGAGAGAGGCTGCTGCACTGGTTGGGGGGAGGGAGACAAAGAATCACTTTGGGCTCAGGCCTTCTCAAAATTGGCTGTCTGGCTATGCCACTGCCACAAAGTTTATACTTAAAAGCATAAAGAAAAAAGAGATATTGGTGCTGCTGTATAAGAGACTGAGATCTCATTTAGAATGTTGTATGCAATTCTGGAGACCACACTTTTAAAAACATATAAACAGGATGGAGTCAGTTCAGAGGAAGGCTACTAAAATGGTTGGTGGTCTTCATCTAAAGGCATATGGGAATAGACTTAAAGATCGCAATATGTATACTTTGTAGGAAAGGCAGGAGAGGGGAGATATGATAGAGACTTTTAAGTACCTATGTGGCATAAATGTGCATGAGACGAGTCTCCTTTGAAAGGAAGCTACAGAATGAGTGGGCATAGGATGAAGTTACGAGGGGCTGCTGAAAAGTTCTCAGCCCAACCAACAAAGTTGGGGCAGTCTCCATCAAGGGCTAGTCCAACAAAAAAATACGTAACAAAAAAGTGGAAAATTGCTGGACTAAGTGTATTGCCCTCAATGGAGACTTCCCCAGCTTTGTTGGTTGGTCTGAGAACTTTTCACCAGCCCCTCATAAGAAGCAATCTAAGGAAATCCTTTTTTTTACAGAAAGGGTGGTAGATGCGTGGAATAGTCTTCTGGAAGAGGTGGTGGAGATAAAGACTATGTCTGAATTCAAAAAAGCACGGGGCAGGCTTACGGAGAGGAGGAGATAGTAGATGATGCAGATGGGTAGACTGGATGGGCCATTTGGCCTTTATCTGCCATCATGTTTCTATAAGAGATAGTATTTTGTACATTTAAGTACTCAAGCTCTGTTGCAGAATGGCCCTTTTTGTGCTGTTGATGTGAAGCTACAGAAAGAGAAAGCCCAGTGAGAAAAAATTTAATGAGAAAGAGCTTTAATTTTGGTTAGGGGACAAATGTATTTTCCATTCAAGGCCAACAAATAATTTAATCTGTAAAGACCACTGTTGTACAACCATATTTAGCTTGCACATTAAATCATACAGTGATTGGGTTTTTCCCCTTATTCTTTACAGTCTATGAAGATTGCATTTCAAAGTACAGGTAATTGCAGTAACTCATTTTCTTACACATTTTCCACTAAAGCACTTCCATTTCACCTGCTGATGATTTGCCTTTGCATTTACTGAACAATCTCAGCCCTATATTTAACCACAGCAGTCAGCATTTAGGCAAAATGAGCCCCCCTCTCCCACAGTTGGTGCTGACCCCATGTGATATCCAGACCAGTACCGGATTTATCTATAAACTAAATACAAGTAAGCTACAACCTAGAGCCTCACAATCTGCAGCTAATAATTTTTGAGGGGCTCTGAAAATTTTACCCCCTCTTACAAAGCCACACTAGTGGCTTCTATGCGGCAAAAGCCCTGAAGCCCTTTATATCCCTAAGGATTTCGGGGCTGTTATAGCAGCGGCAGCTGTTAACGTAGCTTTGTAAAAGAGCGGGGGTCAATGTGGCTTTTTATCAAACTTATTTAAATGTTTGAGAGGTGGAATTACTTTCTTCTGCACTTTTAAAATGTCTTCATATGTAATGAATTTAGGTAGTATTTTAAGCATACATCTTCTATTTTCAGGCTTATCTGTTTTCTGATTTTTCAAACAAGTTCATTATTACTTATGGCCCCCTTTTATCAAGCCGCTTAAAGTTTTTTTTTTTAATTGCAGGCCACTACGGTAAAAGCTCCAACGCTCATAGAATTCCTGTGAAAGTGATCTAAATCACTAATTTTGTCAGGATTATCTATCTATCTACATATCAATGAACGCTAAAATTATTTAAAAAATTCAATTTATGTATTGTTTCTAGGGTATACGATTTGGTGTAACTTATTAACATGGGGTCTCCAAGCTTAGGGCCTCACCAAGTCTTAAAATCCAGCATTGATTCAAACTGCTAACAGGATAGCTCCTATTTGTTTTAAAGGTATAATCATGTTACATCATATTACTGAGTAAGGGTAAGAACTTACACATAGCTCTGTAAGTACAGCCAATTAAGTAGTGAGGCCCCAATTTTTATTTTTCTTCATTCTTCATTAGTCACTCTTTTAAAGCTTTGATCAAAACAAGCACTTTTTAATGATACACTTCTCCCTCCGTATTCGTGGTTTCAGCATTCGCGGTTTCGATTATTCATGGTTTTTAGCTGTTGGCTCATCCCCCCAAATTACTTCAGCTTGCATAGAGAAATTGCTGATTCCAAGCGTTTACAGAGAAAATCGCTGATTCCCAGCACTTTCTTCACCATGTTTTGCCTCTCCTTCAGGAACAGACCAGGTCTCCCACCATGTTATTTGCGGTTTCACTATATTCATAATGGTTTTTAATAGAAAACAGAAAATAACATATGAAAAAGTTATTCGCGCTTTTTCTGTATTTGTGGTTCTGTTAATTCCCTATCACAGCGAATACGGAGGGAGAAGTTTAATAGGAAAAACACAAAACTAAAGCCAAAGGATACAAGAAAATCAGTAGGAACCAATTCAGTATCTAGTTATTGACATATTATTGATAAAGCCTCATCTTAGGGAATATTAGTTTAGAGTGATACTACATCAAGCGTAGCCAACACATTTGGGTCAGTTCTCGATCTCTGAATAGCGTCTAATATTTGCAGCATATGAGTGCTATCTTTAATATATGAGCGTGCAGCAGGAATAAATGGTTGAAGAAACCGATCAAAGTATTTACAGCTACGTTCAAGGCAAGAGTCCCTTGCAGAGACAATTGGTTGTCCAGAAGGATCAATAAGTCTCTTATGTACTTTTGGTAGTGTGTAGAATACAGGAATTTTAAATTGTTTATAATTCAGATACTGAAATTCTAACTGAGTCAAGAATCCTTGTCTCTTACCAATGGTAGTCAAAGCAGCTATTTAATTCAGGATATTGTCTGAAGGATCTTTCTCCAAAAGGCGGTAAACTGAGGAATCCATCAATTGGCTATTGATTTCTGCTTCATATCTATCAATATCTTGAAGAACCATTTCAACCCCCACCCCCCCACCCCCTTGTCAGCTCTACTTATGACAAAGGAGGCATCATACTGCAGCATCTCCAGCACTTCCCATTCTCCTTTAGTCAGATTAAAGTTTCTAAGAGAGAGATGTCTGGAGTGATGTCGCAAAAGGAAATTTACTGTAGTGACATTTGATTTTCAAAACGGTGACTAAGATAAAATGTAGAAAATGGTTAAAAAGAAGCTGAAAACATTGGTAGCGAAGGTTAGGATTATAAACCAGGTGTGGATGTTAAAAATACCATCATGGAAGCCCAGATCAGATGTATTCCATGTATTAACAAAGTAGAAAAAAAAAGAGAAAGTGAAAGCCAGATTAAGTGAAAGAGGCTGAGCCAAAATACATCTTTTAAAGAATGGAAAAAGGATCCAAATGAAGAAAATAAGAAGAGACATAAATACTGGCAAGTTAGATGCAAAACATTGATAAAGAAAGCTAAAAAAAACAATATGAAGAGAAACTTGCCAACTCCTTCAGGTACATCAAAAGCATAAAACCTGTGAGGGAATCCATGGGACTATTGAATCATCAAGGAGCAAAAGGGGCACTTAGGGAGGATAAGGCCATAGCGGAGAGCCTGAATAAATTCTTTACTTTGGTCTTTATGGAAAAAGATGTATGGGATCTATCTTAGCAACTAGAGAAGAAGAGCAGTCTCTGCACAAATACCAAAACAACCAAGAAGAGCAGAGAGGACCAGGTCTCAAAACTAAAAGAACTTTAATAGCAACCAATTATACAATATATGACACTATAGACCATATATATGACTCAAAATGGTTTTCAAGGGTAATGATGTGAAGGAACTGAAAGAAATCTTGGTGTACCTGGAAGATGTACTAAGCCAAATTGGCAAGTTAAAGAGTGATAAATCACCTGCACCCTAATGGTATATATCCCAGTGTACAGAAAGAACTGAAACGTGCTTTTAGTGATCTGTAATCTGTTGCTAAAATTGTCTATAGTACCTGAAAAGAGTTCCAGGGAAGATCTGGGAAATTACAGAGCAGTAAACTTTTTTTTTTTTTTTTTAGTTCAAACATCTTTATTAGCGTTTTAAAATATACAGCAATCAGGTAACAATGACCAATAATCAAAATCAACAGTATCGGCAATGTTGTCAATCATTACCACACAAGAAAGTACGGTAGGAAACGCACTACCAAAACAAGAACCAGAGAAAAAAGGAAAATAGAACTGGTCAGACGTGTATAATATAACTCAATATTCCAGCAATGACTTGAGATACCCATTAATGATAACAGATAGAGCAAAGAACATATAGCAGAAACAGAGCAGCAGAAGCAGAGCAGAAGTGATAAAGCTAAAGCCTAAATAATGTTAGAGCCAAGACATAGTTGGAGCCGCAGGGGCCGCAACAGAACATATCACATTAGGAAGATTTTAAATGAGAGAGGATTGGCGCCCACATTTTTTCAAATCTAGCAAGGAATCCACGTCGCTCGGCTGCAATTCTTTCATATTTAGCATATAGGCACACCGTATTCCACCATTCGTTGTGCGAGACATTGGTAAAATCTTTCCAATTATCAAATATAACGCGAAGCGCTATCAATAACAGCTGTAAATAGCTGTAATATTGGAATCTTATCCACTGAAAAAGACCAGTGTGAGGTAGTCAAGCTAATGAGTAATAGTGAATAAGATATTGGGATATTAATATCTAATAAGGCACAGATTTGCACCCAAACCTGACTCTAGTAGTGATGTAGAAGAGGACATTCATATATCATGTGTTTCAATGTACCTATGGCCAACTTACAAGACCAGCATAGGTACAGAGCAGTAAACTTGACTTTAGTGTTAGGCAAAATAGTGGAAACAATTTTAAAAAGTAAAATTATGGAACATATAGACAAACATGATTTAATGGGACAGAGTCAGCATGGATTCAGCCAAGGAAGGTCTTGTCTCACCAATTTGTTTGACTTCTTTGAAGGTGTGAATAAAAGTGAGCCAGTTAGTGTATCTAGAGGCTCCTAAGAAAACTAAAGAATTAAGGGATAGGAGGCAAATTTTAGTTGTGGATTAGAAATTGGTTATTGGACAGAAAACAGAGGGTAGGGTTAAATGGACATTTTTCTCATTGGAGGAGAGTAAATAATGGAGTGCCACAGGGAACTGCACTGGGACTGGTGCTATTTAACATTTTTAAAAATGATCTGGAAATCAGAATGACAAGTGAGTCGACTAAATTTGTAGATGACACAAAACTATTCAAAGTTTTTAAAACACACATCCTTCTCTTATCACACACACAAAGAATCACATAAACCATATGCTGGAAGAACATTTAGGGCTCCTTTTACAAAGGCGTGCTAGCGGGGTTAACGCGCGTGACTTTTCATCATGCGCTGGCCAAAAACTACCGCCTGCTCAAGAGGAGGCGGTAGCGGCTAGCATGTCTGGCGGTTTAGCGCACGCTAATACGCACGTTAAACCGCTAGCACGCCTTTGTAAAAGGAGCCCTTAGTTATTGTTCTTATTCATAATTCATTATAACCAAATAACATATACTTAACTGGTCCAACATTAACTTTCCACCCAAACCCCACCCTCAAGTCTGCCTTATTTTTCCAAACTTACAGAACAACCCAACTGAATTAATTGATTCTTGCGGTGATGCCAAGATCTCACTTTTTGCATGAGGTGGTGTTGCATAAGAGCTTTCACATCACAATTGTTCCTTTCCTGTATTTCCACCAAACTATTCATGACTTCCTGCCCAACTGACTTGCTATCCGCAGCTGTGACCCCCCAGCTCCCACCCTACAACAATCAAACCACTCCACACCCTTCCAGAAAATCACCCATACTCCAAAAGACCAAATGAGGAAGGGAGGGGAGAATAATACTAAATTCCGTACAAGACCCATGCACCCTACCCCTTCTATTCCTACCCTACAACAACCATCCAAACCCACCAAAAAGCCAGATCGTCCAAGTACCAATAATCAAAGCTGGTTTTAGATGTATCTAAAACTAGCTTAGGTCTTTCCCCTGCCTCTAAACGCCTAGAGCGAAAAGAAGTGTTTTTAGAGGAGGGGAAATGATGGGAGGTGGACCAACCTAGACTTAGTTGTACAGCAAGTATAACCAAAAACTTGAGCAAATTGCCCAGTCGGAACTTATACGTTTTGACTTAAACCAAGTCAAAACAGGTATAAGTTCCGAAAAGGGGCCGCTGAGCTGATTGCAGGAGATGCCTCATCTCCCCTGCCGCGATCGTGATCTCCCCACCCCCAAACTGCCACGACCCACGGCAGGAGAGATGCCCAATCTCTCATGCTGCGGTTCATGGCAGTTCAGGGTGAGGGGTGATCATAATCGCGGCAGGAGAGATGCCCAATCTCTCCTGCTGCGATTCACCCCAACCCCCGAACCAATACTGGCAGGAGGGAGCCCAACCCCTCCTGCTGAGGTGCAAGCTCCTCGAGCCCCCCACGCCCCTTAAAATACAGGTAGTAGGGATCCCAGGCCTTCCTGCCCACGGCGACACCCCCACCCCCTTACAATATGGGCAGGAGGGATCCCAGGCCCTCCTGCCCACAGCGACACACCCACCCCCTTTACAATATGGGTAGGATGGATCCCAATCCCTCATGCCCACATTGACCCCCCACCCTCATTAAAATATGGGCAGGAGGGATCCCAGGCTCTCTTGCCCATGATGCACCCCCCATGACTGCCCTCTGAACCCCCAATCAGCCCCCTGAACCCCATGACCCCTCCATCCCCCACATCTGCCCTCACCCCTGACACCCCTCTTTAAGTATGCCCAGCAGGCCTGCCATCGTCCAAATGGCAGGCCTTAGAGCCTGATTGGGCCATACTCCTAAGTCCCCACCCACAGGAGGGGCCTTAGGTGCCTGGGCCAACCGGAAATGGCCCAGTTGACTTAGGGGGCAATCGGGGATTCAGGGGGGGTGGTCATGTGGGGGTGGGGCCTGGATCCCTCCTGCCCATATTTTAAGGGGAGTGGGGAGATTGCGGGGCTCGTGCCTCAGCAGGAGAGTTTTGGATCCATCCTGCTGGTATTAGTTTGGGGGGTGGTTCGCAGCAGGAGAGATTGGGCATCTCTCTTACTGTACCGCAATCACCCCTCCCCAAAACTGCCATGAACCACGGCAGACGAGATTGAGCATCTCTCCTGCCGCGGGTCGTGGCAGTTCGAGGGTTGGGCAATCGCGGCAGGGGAGATGAGCCATCTCTACTGCCGCTATTGTTGTGGGGGGGGGTGGATTCTGTAACCGGTGTTGTTATTGACAGACGCCGGTTACAGAATCCAGCTTTTAGGCAAAGGACTGGCCCCTCCTTCACCTAAAAGGTCTTGTTTTGGGCGTTTGGGACTTAGGCTATTTTTTGGTTGACAATGTGTTATAAGTTTAGATGTAGTGGTGGTATAGGCGTTTAAATTGCTGAACGTAGAGGTAGGCCATTCTCAAGAAAAACTTCATTTTGGACTTTTTTTTTGAGAATGGACATTTTCCCTGCTGCTACTTTCAGCGTTTAGGGCCTTAGGCCAAAAGGGGACTTAGACTTTTATTTTTTATTATGCCCCTCCACACTGAAATCTTCTGCCCATTGTGCGGCTACAGCAATAATAATAAAAAGTAAACAGGATGCTAGGAATTATTAGGAAATGGATGATAAATAAGACCAAGAATATTATAATGCCTCTGTATCACTCCATGGTGTGTCCTCACCTTGCATATTGTGCATAGTTTTGGTCATCGTATCTCAAAAAATACTTGAGTGGAATTAGTAAAGGTTCAAAGAAGAATGACCAAAATGTTAAAGGGAATGGAACTCCTCTTGTATGTGAAAAAACTAAAGAGATTGGGGCTCTTCAGCTTGGAAAAGAGACATTGAGGGGTGATATGATTGATGTCTGCAAAATCCTGAGTGGTATAGAACAGGTAAGAGTGAATCAATTCTACACCCTTATTAAAATTACAAAAACCAGGGGACACTCAATGAAATTATGTGGGAATACTTTCAAAACAAATAGGAAGAGATATATATATATATATAATTTTTTTTTGACTCAAAGAATAGTTAAGCAATGGATCTCATTGCCAGAGGAGGTGGTTACAGTGGTTAGTGTAGCTAGGTTTAAAAATGGTTTGGACAAGTTCCTGGAGGAAGAGTTCATAGTATGCTATTGAGACAATCGTTAGGGGAAGCCACAGCTTGCCTTGGATCGGTAGCATGGAATGTGGCTACTATTTGGGTTTCTGCCAGATTCTGTGACCTGGATTGGTCACTGTTGGATACAGGAGACTAGCCTAGATGAACCATTGACCCGACCCAAAATGGCTGTTCTTATGTTCTTACATAAACCCCATAATTTATTGAGCCAATGGGTAAGTGGTGTCAAAGACTTTGTGAATGTGTCAAGGTCGAAGGAAACATCACAAATCATGAATTAACTAATAAAAAAGCATTATACCAATGTATTTTGAAATGTCATATTACATGTTTATTTGAAACTATAAGGGGGGGGGGTGTCCCATTTTTTTCAGGATAGTGTGGCCCATATTCTATATCTACTACTACAAATACTACTATCCATTCATTCATGTCCAACCCATGGATACTCTGTAGGCCAGTCCTCACCATGCTTCCCTGTTTTCCACAGCTTCTTTCAATTGCTTGATGTTCATTCCCGTGTCATTCTTGATGGTATCCAGCCAATGGGCCTTTGGTCTCCCTGTCTTCCTTTTACCACTGACCATTCTGAGCAGCATCTCCATTTCTAGTGAATTTGTCCTCATCACATTTCCATAATGAGTTGGGGGAAGACCTGCTGACCTACCCCATAAACTCTTTACTATGAAACTCTATGGATCAGAATCAATATGCTTCATATTCAATAAACCCAATTCTCGTTCTTCTTGTGCCATAACTTTAATAAAATTATGCAATAACACAATTGATGAACTTCACAAGGGTATTCTATCTACAAGATAACTCAAACAGTAGTGTAAATCTTAATTACCATTAATATGCCCTTATGTGCTGAAATTTTTCTGAAATCTTCCAGGATCCTCAGCGGCACCACTTGGAGCTCAATTCAATCTCATTGCTCCAAGCTTTATGTGTCAACTCATCATCGGGTCCTTATTAATGTGAAATTATTTAGTATATTCTATACTTTTGCATATTTAATTTATTAAATTCAGACTTAAATAATTTTAAAAGCATGTTACTTAGCTTTATCATGTGGTCTCTAGCAAGGGATTGTTATACCAACATGTTTCGCTATAATAGCTTTATCAAGGATAACCCCTAACTGCTATACCGCCAGTACTTGTGACCACTATGTCCTCAGAGGACATAGTGGTCACAGGTGGACATAGTGGTCACAGCTGGACAGGTGGACATAGTGGTCACAGGTACTGGCGGTATAGCAGTTAGGGGTTATCCTTGATAAAGCTATTATAGCGAAACATGTTGGTATAACAAACCCTTGCCAGAGATCACATGATAAAGCTAAGTAACATGCTTATAAAATTATTTAAGTCTGAATTTAATAAATTAAATATGCAAAAGTATAGAATATACTAAATAATTTCACATTAATAAGGACCCGATGATGAGTTGACATGTAAAGCTTGGAGCAATGAGATTGAATTGAGCTCCAAGTGGTGCCGTTGAGGATCCTGGAAGATTTCAGAAAAATTACAGCACATAAGGTCATATTCAATAAACTGCACCTTAACTCAGGTGCCAATAGGCATCCTACCAGTATCTAAGTTAAGTGCAAAATGCCATTTAAAATACCTTTTAAAGGTGCCTACTGATGCCTAAAACAATGCACCGGAATCGTGCCTAAAAAGAAGCTTTATGATGCCACTGTAGGTGTGGCTAACACCGGAAGCGGCATTAGGTGACATAAAGTGCCTCTATAGGCTTGATTCAAGTCAAATTTAGGCACCAGAAATGTAGGCCTTGAAAACCCTGGCCTACATTTCTGGTGCCTAAATTTCCTGAAGGCACGAGTCTCTAAACGGTGCCATTGTGTGCCATTGCGATCGGTGGCAACTTTAAGGTGCCCGCCAACGGTGTCGTCCAGAGAATCCGGGCCTCTGTACATTATCTCATATGCAGGCTTTAGTGGATTCAATGCAATAGTTCCATTTTTTAAAATTATTCCAGGGAATTTATGGCCTTACATTTACATGTGCTCTTTAGGATGCACAATTTTTCTTAGTGAATTTATGTGATATTGTCAAACTTTTGAAATTATGAACATAAATGCAAACCCTTCCTCTGTTTCACTCCAGAGAATATCTCTGCTCAGTCCAGGTAAAAATAATGCATGTGAAGGCTTCAGGCACATTTGCTTTCATATCAGATCTGCAATTTTATGGAAGCCCATTTCTGCAAGGACAACACTCCTTTACCTTCTGAAATGTTTTTGGGAATTGCTTTCCCTGTTTACTTTCGTGATGATTTACTGGTGAGCTTTTTCAAGATTTTTTTGGACATTTCAATGAAGATGGCTATAAATTGTATTGATTTTACTCCTTGCTGACCTTTATGACATTCCTTGTTACTGACTGGTACCCTGGATATTTCTTTAAATAATTGCTGTTGAAACGTGTGTGTCCAGAGTTGCCTTTTTATACTGTAGATAAATAATTCCTCGTCTTTTGTTTATTTTTCCAAATATCTTTTCTAGATGTTCAAATAACAGTGAAAGATGGCATGTTCTGTACAGAGGTCCACACTAAACCTACTGATTGTAATTCTACTCTGCATTTTTCTAGTGCTCATCCTGCTACTTTAAAAAAGAGTTTACCCTATTCTCAATTTTTGAGGGTGAGGAGAATAATAATAACTTTATTCTTGTATACCGCATTACCATGGAAGTTCTATGCGGTTAACAGAAGAAGAGACTGTACATTTACAGTGATGTTACAATTTCGTTAAGGTTAGATTTACATTTTGGACGATACAAATTCGGTCAGGTTACCTTTACGTTTTTTGACAATAAATGTGCTGTGAAGTTATTTTGGCAGTTAGGTTATATGTTCAGAACGGTTAAAATTGCTATAGTTAGATACAGCAGCGTTACAGATTGCAGTGTTGCATGAGGTAGTGAGGGTTTAGGGGGAGAGGTCAGGAGGGGAAGGGGGAGGAGGGAGGGTTGATCAGAGGAATTTGTCAAAGAATGTTTGATAGTGGGGGGAATTGGAGATAAGGGTAGAGAGGCATTTGTTCCATTTGCCTGCTTGGAATGCTAGAGATCGATCAAGGAATTTTTTGTAGAGGCAGCCCTTCATGGAGGGGAAGGAGAACAGGTTGGTGTTTCGTGTGCGAGAGGGGCGTGCAATTTCAAGGTGTTCGGATAGGTAGATTGGTGAGGAGCCTGCTAAGGTTTTGAAGCAGAGGCAGGCAAATTTGAAGGTGATTCTTGCCTCCACCGGCAGCCAGTGGAGTTTAGCATAATAGGGGCTGATGTGGTCGTATTTTTTGAGGCCGAAGATGAGGCGGACGGCGGCATTTTGTACTATTCTTAGGCGTTTGATGGTGTTATTGTAGGCTCCTAGGTATATGATGTTACAGTAGTCCAATATACTTAAGATTAATGATTGGACCAGTAAGCGGAAGGAGAGGTGGTCGAAGTGGTGTTTAATAGTGCGGAGTTTCCAGAGGGTACAGAAGCATTTTTTGACCTGGGCATTGGTATGGTCTTCTAATGTTAAGCATCTATCTAGGATGACTCCGAGTATTTTTATGGAGGGGTTGATAGGATAATCTAGGCCGTTCAGTTTTATGGAGGTGTTTGTTATTTTGTGGGTAGGGCTTGCTAGGAAGATTTTGGTTTTTTCGGTGTTCAATTTTAATTTAAATTGTGAGGTCCATTGTTCTAATTTGGTGAGGATGGAGGATGTGAGTTGTTCCGTCTGTTGGGTGAGTGAAGTTAAAGGGATGATGATGGTGATGTCATCAGCATAGATGAATGATTTAAGGTTTAAATTAGCTAGCGTACGTGCTAGAGGTGCCAAGTATATGTTAAAGAGAGAGGGGGAGAGTGGGGAGCCTTGTGGGACTCCACAGGAATTACGCCATTGATGGGAGAAGGTTCCATTGCTGTGGACTTGATAGGTACGGCTAGTTAGGAAGCTAGAGAACCAGTGGAGTACTTGGCCGGAAATGCCGATGGAGTCAAGGCAACGGAGCATAATATCATGGTCGACCAGATCGAAAGCGCTGCTTAGGTCGAATTGGAGTACTAGGGCGCTTTTGCCCAGGGAGAATAGTTGGAGGAGGTAGTTGGTTAGAGCAGCTAGGACTGTTTCCGTGCTGTGGTTTGCGCGGAAGCCGGATTGGGAATCAGGAAGGATGTTGAACTTTTCTAGGTAGTTCATGAGGTCATGGTTAATGAGGCCTTCCATTAGTTTTTGGAAGAGTGGTATGTTAGCGATGGGTCTATAGTTGGTGATGGAGGAGATGGGTTCTTTGTTGTTTTTGAGGCAGGGGGATACGAGAATATGACTGAGTTCAGTCGGGAAGAGGCCAGTGGACAGGCATAATGAGATCCAATTGAAGAGTTTGGCTTTGAATTGGGGGGAGCAGATTTAATTATGGTGGGTGGTCAGTTGTCTAATAGGCAGTTGGAGTTGGCATATTTTGAGAAGAGTTTGAGAAAAAGGTTCCAGTCTGGGCTTTCGAATGAGCTCCAGGTCATGTCAGCCCTTGAGCCTGTTATGTCTATTGCTGGAAGGGTAGGAATTGTCTCCGTGTTGAGAGTTGGAAGTGATAATTTTAGGGTTTTGATTTTATTGGCGAAGTAGTCAGCTAGGATCGTTGCGGGGGGCGGGAGTTCTGAGCTGGAGTGCTTATGTGAATCGGTGTCTAGGAGGGAGTTGACTAGTCGAAAAAGTGATTTGCTGTTTAGAGTAGGGGTGTTGATGAGTTGAGAGTAGTATTTACTGCGTTTTTCAGCTATGGATTTTTTGTATTCGCTGACTTTTTTCTGCCAGTTAAGTCTGTCGTTGTCGGTCCCTGATTTGTGCCATTTTCGTTCAAGTTTCCTTACTTCGCGTTTTATGGCTACGAGATCCATGTCAAACCATTTGTTTGTGGGCCGAGAGGATTTTTTGCGGAGTCTTGGAGGGGCGATGGTGTTAAGGATTTTGTCGCTGAAGTGTTTCCAGTCAAGGTGGAAGTTGGGGTTGGGGTCGGATTTGGAAATGAGGGTGTAGTGGGACCAGAAATCTACAGGATTAATTTTTTCTCTTGTCCAGGTCATTGTCTTTGTTTGGTTAGGTGTGTGTTTCCTGTCTGGTTGTTTTTTGGGCCAGGATAGTTCAAAATGGCATAGGAGGTGGTCAGACCAGAGAGTGTTAGACCAGTTTAGTTTAGTGAGACTTATGAGTGAAGTAGTAGAGGGGTTGGAAAGGAAAGTGACCATGTCAAGCTGGTGACCTTTATTGTGTGTTGTGGTGGAAGGGGGTTTGGCGAAGCCTAGTGATGTGAGGAAGGAGTATATGTCTGCAATGCTGGGGTTTTCTTCTTGTTCAAGATGAAGGTTGATGTCTCCTGCTAGGAGGTTGTGGGTGCCAGCTGCCAAATTTGTGATAAGAAATTTGAAGTAGTCTTCTTTTGCTAAGTTCCATTTATTAGGGGGGATGTAGAATAGCGTGATGTTGAGATTATCGATGAGGTCGGTTTTAGAGATTTTGCAGGTGATGATTTCTAGATCATTGGTTAATTTGGAATCTAGGATTTGGAAGTGGAAGTGGTCGCGTAGTATGATGGCCAGGCCACCTCCCCTTTTGGTGTTTCTTGAGAGGGGGATTATTTTGTAGTGTGGTGGGAGAATGTCTGCTATGATGGCATACTGGTCGTAGATGAGCCATGTTTCTGTTAGAAGTACAAAGTCCAGATGGGTTTCTTCAAGCCAATCTTTGAAGAGTTGGGCTTTGTTTCTAACTGAGCGAATGTTCAGGTAGGCGCCTGGGAGAATGGATTGTTCTAGGGGGGGCAGGAGTTCTGTGCGTTGTAAATTTTTTAGGGATCGTTTTTTGTTTTGTGTTGGTCTGGGTGTGTGGCGGGTAGTGTGAATGACGGGGATGGGGAAAGGACCTGTTTCTGTGACGTCCTGAATGAGTCGGTGAGGTCGGAGGGGTTTATCGTGTCCCGGGATTCTAGTCTAAGCAGTGTAGATAGGTATAGGTTCGAAGGCTGAAGCTTTGGGGATCCAGCTTCTTGTAGTAAGGAGGTAGAGAAGGAGAAGGGCGGTGAGCTTGTGGGTAGGGATGGACATGTTTGTTGACAGGTGAGGTAGCTAGGGGGGAAAACTGGGAGAGGGGGAAGGGCAGACTGGAGATGTAGGGTGGGAGGAGAGACAGATGATTGAGTAGTGGTTGGTTGGTATGAAATAGTAGGGATGGGTAAGGTGTTTGTGAGCGGTGGGAAGAGAGGTACTGTGGGCAGATGAACAAGTTAAGATTATGAGCTAGATAGGGATACAAGCAGTGGGTTATAAGAGACAATGAACAGTATAGCAGTTGAACAATATGGATGTTAAGTTTAAATGATATTAAAGGCAGGAGCAGGTAAGAGTTTGATCTGAGTGGCAAAACTTTCTGTGGCCCTCAAGTGGGCGAAGATTTCTGCAAACGGTGAGGTGGGTAAAAGCGAGGGCGAGATGTCCTGAGGGCAGGAGGTTTTTGGTGGCCCTCGAAGGAGCTGGGGAGACGAGTTGGCTCGGAAGAAGAGCCGTTGCAGGGATGGTCTTTGCGGCGTCGGGCTCTCTTTGGCTGCGTGGTCTGGTTCCTGCCGCCGATTCTCTACGGGAAGCGTCTCCTCTTCTGACTAGCAGTGGGGGGGAGGGGAGGAGCGGGGCCTATGGTGTCTCTCGCTCACTTAGGCGTCGTGGGTTGGTTCCCACGCGGAGTCTCAATAGAAGAAGTCTCTTCTCCCGGCTCGCAGATTAGGAAGCTTCACCCGGACGCTTCACAAAGGCGCGTGCTAAGGCGCACGCGCCTTTGCCGTGCGCCTTAGCCGCGCGCCGTTGGGGTGGCGATTAAATCAAGTTACCCCGCAGGTTGCGGTGCACGCGTGCCTCTCTCAGGGCTGGATCCCGAATATGCTCATCCATAATTGACTTTAAGAATCGGTCGAAGGTGCTTAAAAAGAAATTTCTCAAATGGGGTTATCCCCCTAAAGTAGTTAAAGTGGCATATAAGAGAGTATATTTTAACCATCGGGAAACTTTACTCACCCCCAAAGCTAAAAATAAGTCTCAGCTGAAGGAGAAAGTTGTAACATGTGCAATAACATACTCTAGAAATAGTTATCAAACTGTTCGAACACTTAGGAAACATTGGGAAATGTTAAAAATTTCAGGAACATTTCAGGATTATGACCTGTGGATAGCATACCGCAGAAATCGTAACCTGAAAGAAATTCTATGCCCTTCGATGCTTCCCAATATGAATGTTAATAAAGAGATACTATATCAGGGTCATCGAACATGTGGAGCATGTCAAATGTGTAAAATAATGATCAGTGGCGTACCTAGGGTATGTGGCACCCGGGGCCCATCATTTTTTGACACCCCCCCCCCCCCCTCATGTAAAATTTTTTTTTTTTTTTTTTTTTTTTTTTTCAATAACCATGAAATGGAATAAATGGTCAGAATAGAAACAGGCAGTGAAAATTTTTTTTTTTTTTTTTTTTTTTTTCCAAAGTATTTTTATTGAGAATGGCAAAAGGTCCAGACAAGCAACCATGGTCTGTACAGAAACTTATACATTATCAAAAAGAACACAGAATGAGAGTAACAGCAACAACAAGCATGAACAAGCCTCTCCCAAGAGAAAATTGCCAATGAGAGGCATAGCAATACACAACAAAAGGCCAAAACTTGGGGCAAGCAAACAAATCCC
Organism: Geotrypetes seraphini; assembly: GCF_902459505.1. Lineage (NCBI taxonomy): Eukaryota > Metazoa > Chordata > Amphibia > Gymnophiona > Dermophiidae > Geotrypetes > Geotrypetes seraphini. The sequence continues at coordinate 510,107,044 of NC_047084.1, read as the reverse complement.
ACCCCAGAACCCACAAGAATAATAAGCCGGACTAGACCCTCAGCCATATTTTATAATGAAAAAAACCCCCACAAGCAACAACACCCAGACCGCTCACCAGACACACCAATCCGCACAACAAGCACCCAAGAAACACCCAGCCACCACCCAGACAAAACTACCAGACACACCTACCCCACCAAGCCCAGACCCAACCCCCCCTCCCCAGAGAGTGCAAGCGCAAAGTGGACCGTGAAAAGGGCAGCTGCAGAAGTGGAAAGCCCCAGATAAGTAGGTTAGCTAAAGAAAGCCCACAGATAGAAGAAATCAGGATAACAGAAGTTCCAACAAATGCTCCCACAGAAAATTTTCTTTTATTGAACCTCATTTATGTAACCATTATTCCAAACATAACATAACATAAATTATGTCTGAATTGTCATGACATCAGAAGTACATATGGAGTAGTTGCAGGTGATGCTTGGGACAGTTCTGATTATGTTAGTTTGGTTTTATGTGTTTTTTTAATAGAAGGGTTTTTATTTCTTTTTTTAAGGTTTTGTAGTTTGTGGTCGAGGTCAATAGGTTGTAGAGTTGGGGGTCAAGTGTTGCAGCTCGAATGGCTAGGAGGTTGTCGAACAGTTTTTTTCTTTTGACGTTTTTGGTTGGAGGGTGTGTGAATGGTGCGTGAGTTCTCCTATGTCTGTTTGAAGTGGATTGAATTATTTAGCTGAAGAAATTAGTTACCCCCCCCCATTCCACACACATTAATTCTCTTCCATTTTTGTTCCCATTATAAAAAAACACTGATAAGTTCCCAGGAAAAAAATACATTAAAATAAGAAGTGAAAACAAAGGCCCCTACAGATGAGAACATAACATAAGAATAGCCTAACTGGGTCACACCAATGGTCCATCATGCCCAGTAGCCCATTCTCATGGTAGCCAATAGTGCTGCCCGATTCAGAGAAAAATATTTCATTCGATCCGATTCACCCTGTTGAATCGATTTTTCGATTAGATTCACTGTTAATGACACCGCTTTTTAAGTTTAAACAAAGTATAACAATAAATTTCACAACAACAATAAATTTCACAAAGTACTTAAAAAAAAAAAAATCACATTTTTCCATTAAAGCAGTTCTGGAGACATTTGCTTGAACAGTCTTTTTTCCCAGTCCATAAGCAAGCAATATGAAAAAGATTTCCTTAATTATCTACTCAAACATTTTTGCTATTTACTTTCATTGTACCTATACTATTATTCAGTAGAAAAAATGGACTTAACTGTGCAGGAAATGAATCTCCTCATACACCCACCATATAGTGCAAAAATGTGCAAAGGTCTGTTTTTTTCTTTCGATCACTACATAGCCTAATGCCACACAAGCAGCGCTGTTACAAACATATTCTGAAGGTCAATGCTAAGGTTGACAAAGTTTCCTTCCTTGGACCAGAAGGAGATACTGACAAACCACTGGAAGAGATTCTAAAACAACTACCCAGAAATAACACCCAAAGACCCACTCAGTGTGTGAACCAGTTGAGTGGAGTGGACTAACTGGGGGTGGAAATGGGCCCAGAGTTTGCTCAGCAGAATTTCCCAGACTACCTCTTCCTCTCAACACACTGACATGCTACCACCACCACCAACACTAGGAACACCTCACCGAGTATGCCAGCAATGCTTATAAACTTTATAAAACACATTATTATATTTTCTTATAAAGCATATATTTTAACTGAACTCAGCCTTGCCATTCACAAAAATAGAAAAGTTCCCATTTCAAGCTGTCTCATGTACACTTTTCAAATCTAACATATTGTAATCACAAAACAGAAAATAAAATTATTTTTTCTACCTTTTGTTCTCTGATCAATATTCAAATCTTGTTGGTCCCAGGCTCTTGTTGTCTTGCTTGCCAGGGTCTCCTTTCTCCGTGCTAACCATCCGTCTGCCATCTCTGTTCTCCCCTTCCGTTTCCCTTCCCTCTCCCGGAGATCTGGCATCTTTCCTTTTTTTTGTCTCCATCCACAGATTCACCTTTTCTCAACTCCCCACCACCCCAGGATCCACCATCTCTCCCTTTCTGTTCCCAACTATCCTCCTATCCAGTATCTCTATCCCCCCTCCACACCATCCCCTGTTTCCAAGTTCTCTCCCTTTCTGTTCCTTCCCTCCCTAAATCCCATTATGCACCATCTCTCTCCCACTCCTCTGTTTTTAGACCCATTATTTCTAACCCCCAAAGTCTGGCATATGCATGTATCTTTGAACCCCCCCTTCCCTCTCTCCCTCTGTGTACTTTTACACCAGGGCCCCCCTCCCCCGAAGGTCTGTCCCCCCTCCGAAGGGCTACACCCCACCCCTGAAGACCTGCACCCCCCGAAGGACTTTACCTCCCACCCGAAGGTCTGTCCCCCTCTGAAGGCCTAAACCCCACCCCTGAAGGACTGCACCCCCCCCGAAGGCCTGCACTCCCTTGAAGGTCTGCACCCCCCCGAAGGCCTGTCCCCCCCTTGAAGGCCTGTCCCACCCCCTTGTAGGCCTGTCCCCCCTTTAAGGCCTGCCTGCCTGCCTTTCCCCCCCTTGAAGGCCTGTCTCCCCCTTGAAGGCCTGCACCCCCCTTGAAGGCCTGCACCCCCCCTTGAAGGCCTGCACCCCCCCTTGAAGGCCTGCACCCCCCCTTGAAGGCCTGTCCCCCCCCTTGTAGGCCTGTCCCCCCCCCTTGTAGGCCTGTCCCCCCCCCTTGTAGGCCTGTCCCCCCCTTGAAGGCCTGCCTGCCTTTCCCCCCTTGAAGGCCTGCACCCCCCTTGAAGGCCTGCACCCCCCCTTGAAGGCCTGCACCCCCCCTTGAAGGCCTGTCCCCCCCCTTGTAGGCCTGTCCCCCCCCCCTTGTAGGCCTGTCCCCCCCCCCTTGTAGGCCTGCCCCCCCCTTGAAGGCCTGCCTGCCTTTCCCCCCTTGAAGGCCTGCACCCCCTTGAAGGTCTGCCCCCCCCCAAAGGCCTACCCCCCCCCCCGAAGGTCTGCACCCCCCTGAAGGCCTGCCTGCCCCCCTTGAAGGCCTGCACCCTTTGAATGTCTGCACCCCCCCCCCCGAAGGCCTGTCCCCCCTTGAAGGCCTGCCTGCCTGCCTGTCACCCCCTCCCCCTTGAAAGCCTGCTTGCCTGCCCGCCCGCCCCACCCTGAAGGCCTGATGCCCCGACCCACCCCGAAGGACCGCTCGCCCCCCTGGCCTCCCCGCACCACCTATGAACAGCCGCAGCAGGATCGCGAAGTCAGCGTCGGGTACCAGCCCTAAGGGGGTGTTCCCGGCCTTGCCGTTCAGTCCCCCGCCACCCCCGAAGGACCGCTCGCCCCCCTGGCCTCCCCGCACCACCTATGAACAGCCGCAGCAGGATCGCGAAGTCAGCGTCAGCGATCCCTGCTGCTTCCTGCGCCACGGTCCCGCCCCTCCTCTGACGTCAGAGGAGGGGCGGGATCGCGTCGTAGGAAGCAGCGCAGGGATGCTGACGCTGACTTCGCGATCCTGCTGCGGCTGTTCATAGGTGGTGCGGGGAGGCCAGGGGGGCGAGCGGTCCTTCGGGGGTGGCGGGGGACTGAACGGCAAGGCCGGGAACACCCCCTTAGGGCTGGTACCCGGGGCGGCCCGCCCCCCCCCGCCCCCCCCTAGGTACGCCACTGATAATGATGTGTACTGACAGGTTTTGCAATCCAAGAAATATATGAGGGTATTTTTTAAAACATAACTCTGATTGTAAAACTCAAGGGATAGTGTATATACTTAAATGCCCATGTGATCTTCTTTATGTGGGCCAAACGTCTAGAAAATTTAACATCTGCTTCATTGAACGTAAAAGTAATATAAAAAATCAAAGAGTTGGTGCCCCGTTGGCAAAACATTGTATTGGAAAGAATCATGACTTCTGGTCATTGAAAACTGTAATTATAGTAGTTGTGAGTAAGGGAAAGAGAGGAGCCGATTTCAGACGGTATTTGGCCCAAAATGAACAAAGATGGATCGATCGTCTAGATACACTGACTCCTAAGGGTCTCAATAAAAGTATAGAATGGCAACATTTCTATTAAGTATTTGGACAAGTAAGCTCTTACAGTGTTTTACTGCTAGATGTTAATTCCTCCAATAAGAGATCATTGAAAGGAGTTACATTGAGGGAGTATGTGGGACGTCATTGAGAGGGTATAAAACAAACGCTGCCGCCATTTTGCTAATGTTTGAGAATCTCTGACAGTCGCAAGTAGGAACGTGAGTAATGTTTGATTTAGCTGGTAAGAAAAGTATGGCTTGTTAAATAATGATATATTTTGACTTATAGATGCCTTATTTATGGCCCTGAAGCAGCGGTAAAATTCTAATTTCGCAAAACGCTGGCCTGCGTCGGCAAATAGAATAACGCTAAGTGAGAGGCATAACAGCGATTGAGATAAGTAAAATAACTGTCAATTTTCTCTAAGAAAAGGAGAAGTGCATTTTAAATGTTTTTTGCTTGATTGGATAGTAATTTGAACAAGTTTTGGTAAAGAAATAAAGAAGCTTATATATTAAGAAGATATTTAACTGAGATAAAAGATAAAAACTAAAAAATTAAAAAAATTTTGAAAAAATGTGAATAAAGAATTCAGGTTTTTGTGGCCGATGACTGGAGCTTGGAGCAGTATAAACTACGCGGATCATCTCGGTCTATGATAAGACTGTGCGTAGGCTCCTTTTCTGAGGCCTTTTCCTGAATTAGGAGAAGAAATTGTAGTAAGATGCACTGATCTGATTAAGTGAATCTATGATAAGGGGTGTTATATTGTATATTTTGATCACTTGGGTTGAGTTTTTTTCTTTAGTTGTGTACTACATGTTATCTATAACCCATCATATCAATTATTCTTTCTGCTCCTTTTAGAAAAAAGTTGCACCCTTGTCACTAAAGATTCATGCCTCATTCTCTTTTAAAAGAGCTCCAGACATAGGCAAATGCCTTGTCAGCTGGCTACTATCTTATGAATCTATGGATGACTACATAAAATAAGGGAATTTCTTTCCGGAGTCTTTGATACAATTCCAATGTACTCTAGGTTTCCTGGAATATTTGCCCTTCAGCCAGTTGTTATTTCACCCTTACTCCTCTGCAACTTATCGAGACAAGCCCATATTTGAATGCAAAATCATTATCTTCATTCCAATTGTTTCTACATCAAAATCATTTCCTATGGAAGCTGATTCATACAGTATGTAGATACCTGTTCAAATATTTTAAATGCACTCGAGCAAACAAAGTATTTAGAAATGTATAGGGTAGTCAAGAAAATTGGGAACTGGAAGTATCATTAGGGATTCTTTATTCATAATTAATGCATTTGAATTATTCAAGAGACCTTCAAGTCCCCACAGTGCAGTTGGATTTGCAGGGACATTCAAATAAACCGAGACACATAGAGAAGGTTGGAACATTACCATTTGAAACCAGTGTCTTTGTAATTCAACAGCTGTTTATTCTCTCAGCACAACTAGGGTTTGCTTTACAAAATAGCACAGGGAGTAAAATTGCTCAACATATCAGTTTCAAGTTTTCTACTGGATCTGTTTTTTCAGTAGCCTACTTGTTACAATTTTATCTTAATGTTAAGAAAATATGAAAGGCAGTATTTAAATTCTATGGGGGTCTTTTACTAAGGTGCGCTAGCCGATTTAGAGCGCTAAATGCTAATGTGTCCATTATATTCTATGGACGCATTAGCATTTAGCGCGCGCTAAATCTGCTAGCACGCCTTAGTAAAAGACCCCTATATGAGGTATTTCACAACACAAAATAAATCATTTTAAAGATCAATATCATATCAAGTCTAATACAGTGAGTCTTCTTCCTTATTCTCCATTCTACTTCCAGCTGGGTTGACAACTTTTGCTACCACTGGGGCTGTTAATAAACTACTGGTTTATTAAACTATTGATTACTGATAAGCTGTAATCAATTAACATATTGGTGTACTTTAATTCTCAATGAAGTCTTATATACAATATATATATATTAATGAAGGGGTGGGCAATCATGGCCTTCTAAGGCCATGACCCAGTCTTCAAGATGTCCACAATGAAAATGCATGAGATTAATTTGCATGTGCTGCTTCTATTGTATTCAAATAGATCTCATCCATATTAATTGTGGAAATATTGAAAACCTGGCTGGGTTGGGGGTCTTTGATGACCATGGTCGCCCACCCATGTATTAACGTATGTAAAATGGTTAATGCACATTAGTAAATAAGATTTCATGATCAATTTCATTCCTGATCCATCTAATTTTGGGGGCTCATTTTCAAAAGAGAACAGCATCCAAAAAATGGCATAAAGTGGATATTTCCTTCCCCCCACCTTTTTTTTTTCTAAGCTTTGGTAAAAGTTTCTACTGTGGACTGGAGCGCTAAATGCTCCTGAGCTGCTCTGATACTCATAGAATTCCTATGAGCATCGGAGTAGCGTTGGAGCATTTAGCACCCTGGGCTGTGATAGAAATCTCTACCGCGGCTTACTAAGAGGTGGGATTTATTTGCTAAAATGTCCAAATTGTCATTTTTGAAACACGTTTTTAAGAACGTTTTCAATACTGTTAGTTTGAAGTGCATCTAAATCTCAAGGGAGCGTGTTTTGGGTGGGTTTAGGGTGAACTTATAATTTGGACTTTTTTTCTGCTATAATGGAACTTTGCAGAAAATGTCCAGGATAAAACTTGGATGTTTGAGACTACTGTATACCTGTTTTAAGAATGAATAAGTACCACAAAGGTGGCCAAATTGACCAGATGACTACTGGAGGCATGAAAACATGGATCTCTTTACTCCCTCCATGGTTATTAATCTCTTCCCGGCCCCTAAAGGTGTGAATGAAAGTGCATACCAACCTATATGATGTTATGGCCAGTTATATGATGTTATGGCTAGTTCTTTTAGAGCAGCAAGCAGATCTCTGGAGTAGCCTGCTAGTCAGTGCAGTAGACTATAGAGAAGGGGAACCAGGCTCATATCCTTTGTGGTGGAAAGTGTGAGCCCACCATAAACCTTCTGTACTGACATATGACACCTGCAGGCTTAAGGGTTATTGGGGTTATATACAGTTGGTACAGTGTGTTGTGGGTGAGGTTTACAGGGTTCACCATACATTGTAAGGGGTTATGGCGAGATATGTATCCAGGACCTTTTACGTGAAGTTCACTGCAGTGCCCCCTAAGGTGTCCCTCTGCTCTGCTGAGATGTCTGTGTGGCCAGTCTGCTAAAAATTCTGGCCTCTTTTATATTCCAATGGTTGGGTTTTTTTGTGCATTTTTCACTTGGACTTTTTGTCGGAAATGGTTCAGAAAGATAGACACACTAAGGTAGACCTATTTCTGTTTTGGAAAATAGTAATTTTCTCTACTGGATTTTTGAATATTTTTTCCTAAAATCTCCCCCTTCTGAGTGGCTCTGGGTCCAGGGCTCAACCTGTTTGGAGTACCCTGAAGGAAGTATCCATCAGTCCCTCAAGCTGGTTAGAGCTCAGCGTCTCCACCTGAGGAAAAGAAGTGTTAGCGGGTGGGTTCACTCTCTTTTTCCCCCCATAAAAACCCCCCAAAAAGTCTGTGAACAAGATTGGCTAATAAATCATTGACACTTTTGTTTATACTATGCACACTAATGGCCATGAAGCCCATAGAGATTTAAAGGGCTTCGGGGCTGTTGCCGCACGGCTTTGAAAAAGAGGCAGTTAGTCTTTCAGTGGTTCAGATATACATACCTAATCACCACCCTTGTAGTTCGCCAGTGGCCTGGGCTTCTGATTTAGCTCGGGGATTAGGTGAGTATAGCTATGATCTTAATTCCCTTCTCTTTCCTGCCCTAGCCTCCTTCCCCCTTTTCCTGACTCACAAGTTCTCACCTGAACTATGGAAGCTGTCAGGGGTGGGTGGCGGACGGTCTCCAATCCCTGTGGGCCTAGTCATACAGTAGTCTCCTGGGGTCCTGGGACCCTTGGTCCTTCCATGAGTTTTCCCCCACCACCTATTTTCATTCTACTAGATGCTTTTGAAAAATAATGAGTTTATTCCGTAAGACCTACTCTTCTTTTCACATCCATTGCTCAGTTACATTTAGTTAAAGCTCATTTCTTTAGGCAGTTCTTAATTCCCTCCCTAATGTTTTTCCCTATCTATGTGCTTGATAAATTGTAGTTCTACCTTTTTTCTCTCCATCAAGTATGTATAGGTGTGTATCTGTCATTTAAATGTCTTAAATGGATATTATATATTGTAAATCGCTTAGAAATTTTATATATAAGCATTTTCTCAAATTTTAAATAAAACCTGCACCCTGACAGCCTGGTTCCTCTGCTGGGCTGCTAGTAATGCACTGCACCCTGGCAGCCTGGGCTATCAGCCCAACTCCTCAAAAGCACCACTAGTGGTCCACCTCTGCCCATGTACAGCATACCAGCTCTCTGTCAGGCAGTGATAGAGTTTCCCATCTAGGGAACCACCCTCCAGTTGAGCAAAATGCACAGTTATGACTCTAAGCAGTATAAGTTCATTGACTCTGGCTCATACTGGTTCCTCTACTTGAGCAACCCAGCTTGGTGGGTTCGTTTTGCCCAACTAGTTCTCCTTTCCTTTAGACTCGGGGGGAGTAGATTTCCACCTCTCCTATTTTTGATTCAGCTCTTTATGGTTTATATCCTCCCATTCATCTGAACCCACAAGCTTTATTTCCACCCAAGAAACACTTTTTAAAACAGGTTACAACATCCTTCGGAAATGCCAGCATTTTCATCCTTCAGTGCATCATTTGCATGTTTACTTAACCCCCTTTGGTTGCATAACCTAAGTAAACTGGATGCAGTTCCCCTGAGTCCCCAACAGGTAGCAGCCACAACGGTTCCCATTCAGTTTCAGTGCAAAACAGATAAATACTGGTTAAAAATCAAACTAAGCATAAAGACTGTCTCCTTTTCAATTCTGTTAGAAACCCACAGCCATGGTGTGTGTGAGTGTGTGTGGTGGTGGTGGTGGGGGGGGGGGTCATGTCTAAACTTGGATTTAGATGTCATATCGAAAATGCCCCTCCATGTGATTTAGGATTTAAATTTTCTTAAAAACAATGTTGAATAGTGTCTTTCTGAACATTAAAATTTGGGCACTACAGTGGTGGTTCCCAAACTTGTCCTTGGGTCTCTTCAGTCAGGTTTTCAGGCTATCCACAATGATTATTTATGAGAACATAGTCCACATAATTAATCTGAGGCAGACTGTAATGCAAAGCAGGAAGAAAAATATATATATTTGCACTAAAGAAAATGTACAGATATGGGTTCTGCCCAATCAGAGCATACCTGACTTCCCAGGACAACAAAGATAATGCCTCCTGCTGTTGTTTTCATGGGGACTTGAAAATAATGTTTGTTCTCTTTAAGCATATCTGAAGCAGAATCTGTTTTATCAGAACAGAGGCAGGAGTTGTGCCAGCCACCTGAAAGACACTGTGTGAGCTAGGGGAAAAAAAAAAAAAAAAAAAAGAACAGTATTGATTTTGTTGCAAGAGAGGTAAAGATGGGGGGAAAAAACAGGGATCTTTTCCCAGCCAGGATAACTCTGCTGACTCTGCAAGGAGTCCAAATTCCATGTATATAAAGTTTCCATGTATATAAAGTTTCCAAATTCCATGTATATAAAAATTTGATATACCGCCCATCAAAATTGTTTAAGCGATTTACAATTACATCTAAAATAATAATAATAACAAAACAACATAATGCAAAATTACTCTAAAATATTAATTCATATAAATGTGACAAAAAGTAAACAAACAAACAAAACAATACAAAATTACTCCAAAGTAGTAAAGAGAACCAACATGAGGAAAGAAGGGAGACTTCTGGAACTCTCAAAATGTACTGGCTCACGGACACGCTTTCTATTGATAGGTGATAGACTCTGGAGTAATCTAAAGAAATACTTTTTTACAGAAAGGGTGGTAGATGCGTGGAACAGTCTCCCAGAAGAGGTGGTGGAGACAGAGACTGTGTCTGAATTCAAAAGGGCCTGGGATAGGCACGTGTGATCTCTCAGAGAGAGAAAGAGATAATGGTTACTGCAGATGGGCAGACTAGATGGGCCATTTGGCCTTTATCTGCCATCATGTTTCTATATCTAATTCAACATATTTCTTCTTTTTTTTTTTTTTTTCTCGAATCACAGTAAAAAGCTCTAAATATATGTGATACAGTTTGCTCCTCAAAAAAGACTCAGACTCCTGAGGCAGGCCAAGTAGCCAAAAACATATGTGTCGAGTCTTAATCACAATAAAGAAATTGAACATCACAGGTCACCTTTTCTGTTTTTCATGTGTCTCTACCTTGTGGAGGTAGGATCTCCTGTTTTAGTGTGAGGAGGTGTGGAGAAATCATGTTGCTGTTTTAGGTTTCATGATGGGTGTGGTGGTCGGGGGTTCATGTTGCTGTTTCCAGTGAGTGTGGTGGTGGTAGTGGGGGATGGGGCATGCTGCTGTTTCAAGGCCTGCTGATAGTAAGGGGGAGGGACATTCTGCTGTTTCCAGGCATATTAGTGGGTGTGGTGGTAGCGACAGTACCGCTGTTGATGCTGCTGGCTTCCTGCACCCTTCTCCTCCCGCACTGAAGAAAATTTGGTGATATCTGTTAGAAGACAATGGCACTATTGTTTGCAATGTCAAAGAAACACTCTGTAACCCTAGCACTGCCCACACACGGTTTTCGAGCTCCAGCCAGTTTGTTGGGTTGGGGCACCTGCAGCCAAGATTCGCAAAAAGAGATTTCTTTAGTGGGTCACAATCCTCACTGTCTGCTGAGCTAGGCACAGGCTGGGGCCAGGTAATCCAGGTAGGCAGGAGGATTGCAATCTGGGGGTCTCAATCACAGCCTTCAGTCTCTTCCCCAACTACTTTAAAGAAGAAGACAGAGGCCAAAGTGTAATTGATAAACTGAAACTCTTTTTTTTTTTATTTCAAATGATTTTTATTAGATTTTCATATAAACAACGAAACATAAATAAAACATAAAATAGAACAAGAAACTGCTGTTCATATACATCAACCAGGTGTACAAACGTAGGTAGCAATTGAAATGATCTAATAAATCAAACTAAATACTCATCATAACCAGAATAAGGGACGGAAAGGATGTATATGGGTAATACCATTTCCTTGAAAGATAGAAAGAGAAAGAGGGGAAAATGAGGATCTGAGATAGAAAATGAGAGGACGAGAGTGGTCTGCTAGGTAGAGTGAATATTGGTGAAGGAATTGCCATGGGGAAGTGGGGCCTGAGAGGCCTGAAGACAGTTTAGATATACATTGTTTTTCAAAAGCATACTGTTCATATTTTTGATACAAGCAGAGAGAATTCCACCAAAAGGTATAGTCCAACAAGTCAGCCGATTTCCAGTTCTTGAGTATGTGCATAATGGCAGTGGCGATCATCACATCTATCAATCGTGACGGGCATATCGATGAGGCAAAACAAGGATGTTGGGATCGAAGAATGATGATGTCGAATGAGATGTCCTAATAGTGGATCAAATACGGGCTCAGAAGAGTCAAATGGTCCGACAATAAAATAACATATGATTCTTCATCTTCAGAACAATGACAACATTTCAAATCTGATTTTAGCTTGGCTTTCCACATACGCAGAGAAGTCCATACTGCATGCCACATGAGAAAGTATAGTAATTGAGATATTCTGGAGGATAAGAAGGGACGATTAGTCGTGGACCAGAAAGAGTTCCAGTTGACTTCAGAGGGGGGATAGTTAACAAGGTTTCCCAATGATGCATGGATTGAGGTGAGAAGGAGTAACGACCACCTCTCAGAATGCGATAGAAGGTGGATATTGCTTTCCCTGAAGAAACGACTGAGGAAGTCCAATGGACCAGAGAGGATTTTGAAAGTTTGTTGTTTGGGACTAAGGTCACAGTAGCAAGAGACTCCATGAGAATGATCCATTGTGAATGCCAAGCTTGAATCAAAGGGTATTGGAGGCAGACCTGAGAGACAGACCAAAGGCCGGCCTTCTGCCATTTCTTCCAAGAAATGGTTTTCCCATTATACTTGAGGTTACGATTGTCCCAAAGTGACATATTTGGGCTATTATAAAGAGAAACATCAGCCATTACATCAAGGAAATGAAGGGCCTGCTATGTCGCTCTCAGTAAGGAATAGATCTTAAGGATTTTAGAAATGTTCATGGTACCCAAAGTGTGCAAAGGATATGGAGCGCATATAAAGGACTCAAATTCCAGCCAGGTAGGCAAATTTTGGGGAAGAGGGGTATGAATCCAGTAAACACCATATTTAGCTAGAGCAGCAGTTTGATACAAAGAGAAGTCAGGAAGATTCATACCACCATTTAGTTTGGAGGCCATCAATTTAGATAAAGCAATACGGGGTTTTTTGTTAGTCCAAATGAAAGTAGACAACTTTCCATTAATCCATTGAAATAGAGACTTCTTACAGCGAGAAGGTAACATAGATAATATGTATAAAATTTGTGGGGGCAGAGTCATTTTAACAGACGCTATTCTACCTCACCAAGACAAGAATAGGGGAGACCATTTGGTAGTGGAATTGGTGATGATAAGTTTAATTCTATCAACACTGAGTTCCATTATGTAAGACGGATCTTTATGAATCAGAATACCAAGATATTTGATAGCATCAGATGACCATTTGAATGGAAAGAAAGACAAATCCGACATGGTGACTAGGTCATTTAACGGGAAATTTTCTGATTTCTCCCAGTTAACTAGATATCCCGATAAAGGAGAATATCAATCAACTAGATTGATGAGGGCCGGAAGGGAGGTGAGAGGATTTTTGATGAAGAGAAGGACGTCGTCTACATAGGCAGCGAGCTTAATATGTCTGGAGTGAGAAGGTATACCTGAGATTAAATTACATTCGCGAATGGATATTAGAAGGAGTTCAAGTGCAAGATTAAATAGAAGCAGTGACAGGGGGCAGCCCTGTCTAGTGCCCCTATAGAGTGAAAAGCTGATAGAAAGGAAGTTATTAATGAGAATACGAGAGGATGGTTGCCAGTAAAGAGTTTTGATCCATTTAATAAAGTAGTTACCAAAGTTAAATTTATGTAACACTCATAGTAGGAATGACCATTCGACACGATCAAACACTTTTTCAGCATCAATGGCAAGACCCGCTACGGGATCCGAAAGGAGTTTAACATGAGCGTTAATGTGATGAAAGAGATGTAACTTATCTCCAATATAACGATTTTTAATGAAACATGTTTGTTCTTTATGGATAAGAGAGGAGATTACCTTATTAAGTCGGAGTGAGAGTATTTTGGCCAGAATTTTATAATCTAAATTAAGAAGGGATATTGGTCTAAAGTTTTTAATGAGGGTGGAGTCTCTGTCCGGTTTCGGAAAGACTACTACAGTGGCTTCAGCGAATTTAAGTTGCTTTTCAGGAGAGCTATGGATAAAGTTATAGTAGTCAAGAAGATGAGGGGACAGGAGGTCACTAAATTTTTTGAAGAATTCATTGGTATAGCCATCGGGACCAGGTGCCTTATTATTCATTAGAGATGATATGGCGAGGGAAATTTCGGAGGTAGAAATGGGGGATTCCAATTCCGACTTGGATGAATCACTTAAAAGGGGAAGGTCGATGTTTGCTAGAAAGGAATCAATATCAGAGTAAGACGATGTAGATTCAGATTTATATAAATTGGTATAAAAGAGTTCAAATTGAGAAGCAATATCAGTGGTAGAGATTACAATTTGACTAGAGGAGGTTTGTATGGAAGAGATATGTTGTTTTTTTTATCTCGTTTTAAGATATCTAGCTAGAGGCCTCCCCATAAGATTATCACCTAAATAGTGACCAGAGGAGTGCAGAAAAAGGTCTTGTCTAGCTTTATAAGATAAGAGGGAGTTGTACTCATATTTAAGCTTCAAGAGATGTTGATAGGTGAGGGGGTTTGAAGCGTGTTCAAGTATATGTTTTGATTCAATTTGTTTGATAATCAGTTCTAATTCTTTTTCCTTCTTCATCAATTGTTTTTTCTTCCAAGAAGAAAGCTTAATCAATTCACCGTGAAGGGTGACTTTATAGGCCTTCCAGATAGTGGATAGGCTAATCTCCGGGTTAGTAGTATTAAAAGTGAAGAATTCCGCAGTGAAGTCTCAAACTTTTTTGACAATATCATCATCTAGAAGAAGATGGTTATTAAGTCTCCAAGAAGAAGTTTGTATTGTTTTAGAGGGAAGCGCAAGAAATAGAGAAATGGATGCATGGTCAGTGACGGTAATCGGATGTATGGTGACATCCGTCACAGAATGAATGAGATGAGAAGATAAGAGAAAGTAGTTAATTCTAGTGTAGGTGTTGTTTGGGGGAGAATAATGGGAATATTCTTTACCTTTAGGATTTAGAATTCTCCATGGGTCAATTAAGGAGAAGTTGTCTATGAAATTATGTAGTTCTAGATAGGTTTTAGATTTGGCAAGTTTACAGGAAGATGTTTTATCTAATAACAAATCTTGAATTTGATTAAAGTCTCCACCTATAATAAGGGAACAAGAATTAAAGCCTAAAAGGATATGCTGGAGATTCCTGAAGAAGTCAGGGTCATCTGTGACAGGCGCATAAATATTCAAAAAGACATATTCGACTGAGTGCAACACAGCATGTACCAAGCACCATCTACCCTCTGTGTCAGTTTTGTGAGTTCAAATATTAATAGGAAGTTTGGAATTAAAGAAAATTGAAACACCATTCTTCTTTCTGGGAGTTGCTGGGGAATAGAAGTGGGGAGTGAATCCCTGTATATTGAATTTAGATACAGCTACAGAGGGAAGGTGAGTTTCTTGTAAAAAGATGACATCAGGGCGCTTTACAGATAAGTAGTGAGAAATTTTCCGACATTTAATGGGGTGATTAAGCCCATTCACATTATGAGATATAATATGCAAATCAGCCATCAATCATATTAAGAGGTTCAGTGAAACAGGAGTCAAAACAATATTCATTGAGAATAAATAAGCAATGCCAATAAGGTAGAAGACCACATCTGGTAAGGAAAAAGAAATAGGAAGAATAAGAAAAGAAAAAATATGACAGAAAATCAGACAAAAGAACCCGCAGCAGGGCTGTGAAAAAAGCCATGCAGTGGGATAGAAATACACAGTTCGAGGGTGCTCCTGCAGAGCACAAGGGAGAGACACAAGCAGTGTGCAACAGCTCCATAGCAATAGTAGTAATGAGTCTAATGTGTATTCAGACCGAATGTAAACAGGACATCAACAGGCCAATGCAAAAAGAAAAAAAAAAGAAAGTCATTGCATCTTTAAAGAGTCCAAGAAATCTTTCAGATCATTGGGATCAGTGTATGAAGAGGTTTTGTTGTTATACGTTACCCTCATTCTGGCCAGGTACATGAGGCCATATTTCGTGCCGATGTCTCTCAATTCCTGGCGATGAGAGAGGAATTCTTTGCGCTTTAATGTGGTGGTCTTGGCGAGGTCAGGGACTATAAAAAATTTCTTGCCCTGATATAAGAGTTGTGGAAGAGATTTTGCTGCAGAGATGAGTTGGATAGCATGTTGAAAACGTAGTAATTTCGCAACTCTGGGTCTCAGAGTAGTAAGGTGGGGAGAAGGCTGAGAAGGTACGTGGTGTGCGCATTCAAATTCAAGAGGTGTGGTAAAAGATAGGCCCAAAGATTTTGGAAGAAACTCAGTGAGAAATTTAATCATATCCGACCCTTCAGAGGTCTCCGGAATCCCAATAATACGAATGTTGCTTCTTCTGCTACGGTTCGATAGATCTTCAACATCGCATTGCAGAGCTGAGATGAGTTTTTTGTGTTTGTCAATCAGAAGGAGTTTAGGTGAGAGTGAGGCAGTTTGTTCCTCAAGCTTGTCAAGACGATGTCTGGTGTCTACAAATTGAGCATTAATAGCTTCAAGTTCCACTCGCAGCAATTTGGTTTCCTCAACTTGTTCTTACATAATATGTTTAAACGAGCGCATCTCCTTGGAAAGTATCGAGCTGTGATTCATCGTGTTTGGGCGTAATTTTTTCCGTCGTGCTGGGATCAGTCTTCAGCGTTTTGCCACTGGAGTGTGGCATCAGTGAAGATTCACCTTTTGTAGTTTTCGGCGGAGTCATAGGTGTGATGTGATCCGATGATAGAGAGATGGAATATGGTAGAAATCGGCCCAAATACACAGCAGTAATCTTTAAATTAGAAGCCAATGTGGAGGATCAATCACTGCATGTGTCTACTCGGCTCGTGCATCAGGCTCCGCCTCCTAAACTGAAACTCTTTATTTTAACTTGCTTGCAGCTTCAACAGGATACTATTTACAGCCCGATTCAAGTGTAGAATAAATTGGTGTCTAGCAAAGTCAAATTTTCAGTCAATCCAAACTATTTCTCTAATACTCCTTCTTTTATTCTCTCCACTTTCCTTTACATACAGTCTCTGTTCTCTCCTGAATACCTCCTTGGGCAAATAAAGTCTTTTACTCTTCTTCATTTAAACCCACCAGGTTCCCTCTTTTCTCCTCCCTGTTTCTCTGCTCTTCTACAAACTCTTTAGACTCTTTCTCTTCAGATACACCACTTCAGGAGTCTCTCTCTGCACAGTGGCTCTGGGAAGAGAAACAGGATAACCAGAAGCCTTCTCTTTTATAACACCCCCTCCAACCTAGGAAAATGGCCTCCAACTCCACCTCTAGCCCTTTACTGTGCACTAGAGAATGACACGGTGCCTGTTTCCTGTGGTATACCCATAGCAACCACAGGAAACACATAAGAATGAGTACAAATTTGTTCTGTTTACCACAGGTATGGGAGCAAAGCTTTTTACCACTCTGTAGAAGTAGTAAAATGTTTTGATCCCATGGGGAACCCTCTCATGATCACAGCCCCCCACCATCCCTACCCCTCTCAGGACTCCCACCATCTCTCTACTCATGGCTCATCCCTTGCCCCCTCATGGATCTGGTGGCTCCAGGTGGCTTCCCTTTTTCCCTGCTGCTGGCATATACTTTGTGGAAGAGCAGCCAATCCCTACACAGGCCTACTCAATGGTGCTCATGACCTTCCCTCTGCCAGGTGCCTCCTTATGATACAACTTCCTCTTTTTGCAGTCAGGAATTTTCATCATAAAGAGGAGCCTGGCAGTGGGAAGGTCACAAGCACCACTGAACAGGCCTGTGTAGGGATTGGCTTGCTCTTCTACAAGTTGGTATGTACCATTAGCAGGGAGGGAAGGAGGCAGGTTAGACCTGCGAAGGAAAGGGAGCTGGACCTGCCGGACCTACGAGGGGGGGGGGAAGCTGGAGCCATCAACCCCGAGGAAGAGAGGGAAGGAATGCAAGACAAGGTAGATGCTGGGGAAGGAGGAAAGAACAGAGACAGAAGGGCTGGGGCATGTTTGGGGCAGTAGGCGTGACCATCATTAATCAGTTAGCACAGCTACATCGCTGTGCATTAAACGATTAGCAGGTTAGCACTTACCACCTAAAAGTAGCATGTAGCCATTAATGGAGGAAATAGAAAATGAGGCCATTTTACAGCCACACTAAAAGTGGCTTCAGTGTGCATGAAACCCCATGCTAGTCAGCGCAGGCCACTTTTTTTTACCACAGTTTAGTGAAAGAGCCCGTTAGAAAATTAAAGCAAAAGTTAATAAAAATCAAGTACTTGAAAGTTAAAATTTTTCTAAAATATATTAAAGATGACAAATCTTTCAATATTCTATTAAATTTACTGCTACTTCTTTAATCTGTTAATTACTAGAATGACAGTTACTCAAATTAAAAAATAAAACAATCAATTTCTGTGTTTTGAGGAAATAATGAAATTCACTAAGTTAAAAAAAAAGCCTATGGCACGCTTGTGTTTTATTTTGCTGCTAACTGAATTACAGCTCATTTATTACTAAATATGCTAATGTGACCTCCAAGCTACACAGCAGTGCATGACTCCATTAATAGAACAGATGCTAATTTTGTGAATCAGTTTAACATTTCATAATTCAAGTTCACAAGATCAGTTCAAGGTTAGCTGTGATTGATAAGTAGATAGTGAATCTGCAATATGATACCAATCTAAAATTTTAATAACTTTACAGAAGAATAATCAACTAGCATTAACATTAATAAATTTATTCTTGCATTAGGTCTGAGAAAAACAGAAAAAAAATGTTTTAGCACATCAAAAAGAACATAATGCATCAAGAGATGGCCTTCTAAACTTAGCTTTGGTAGAAAAATCTGTGAGTTTTCTACAATATTTGAGTGAAATGATGAGGTGGCTGGCTGTGTTAGTCCACTTTTCAATGTAATATATAGAAATAAAACAAAAAACAAAGAAATAAGGTAATACCTTTTTATTGGAGTAACTCAATGCATTTTATGATGACCTTCTTCTTCAGATCAGAAATAAGCAAATGATAACAAATATCAGTATATATAAGGAAAACATGAAAGTATATAAGAACATAAGAATTGCCGCTGCTGGAACAGACCAGTGGTCCATCGTGCCCAGCAGTCCTCTCCCGCGGCAGCCCCTCGGTCAAAGACCAATGCCCTGAGACCAGCCCTACCTGTGTACGTCCCGGTTCAGCAAGAACTTGTCTATCTTTATCTTGAATCCCTGGAGGGTGTTTTCCCCTATAACAGCCTGCGGAAGAACGTTCCAGTTTTCCACCACTCTCTGGGTGAAGAACTTCCTTAGGTTTGTACGGAATCTATCCTCTTTTAACTTTAGAGAGTGCCCTCTCGTTCTCCCTATCTTGGAGAGGGTGAACCACCTATCTTTATCTACTAAGTCTATTCCCGTCATTATCTTGAATGTTTCGATCATGTCCCTTCTCAGTCTCCTCTTTTCAAGGGAGAAGAGGCCCAGTTTCTCTACCCTCTCATTGTACGGCAACTCCTCCAGCCCCTTAACCATTTTAGTCTCTCTTCTCTGGACCTAGTGACAGTTTCACAGGAAGAGGGAGGGAAGAGTGGATGAATGGATAAATAGGAGACAGAAAGGTGACAAAGCAGTATTAAATTTTTTTGTAGTGTGAAAAAAACTGTCTCCTACTTACCCACCCATCCCTCCTTCTTCCTTGTAAAAGCCGGCGTAACCGCATAAGCTAGCTAATGGGCTCAAAACTAATACTATCCAGAATCTTCTCCTTCAAAGATTTATCACTACAAACTACTCTACCAATACATTTTGTTAATAATGACAAACTAGTTCAACACACCACCTCCAATCTTTGTGACACTTAGGCCCTCTTTTACTAAGGTGCGCTAAGTGTTTTAGCACGCATTTAACACACACTAAATTAACACGTGCACTAACCGCTAATGTGTCCATAGGATAACATGCACGCATTAGCTTTTAGCGTGCGCTAAAAAGCTTAGCGCACCTTGGAAAAAAAAGGGAGTTAGTCTATGAAGAAGTAGATTATGATCTACTAAGTCAAAAACAGAATTAAGATCCAATGAAACTGTAAGTGCTAAATTGTGCTATCCAAATTAGAATATACCTCACTTGAAAAAACTGCTAAAATAGTTTCCGTACTACGAGTCTTATGGACTCCTAATTGTCTAGGATATAAAACATATATTTTTCTTATTTAGGTAAGTCGCATTCTGTCTCTGAGTAATATTCAGAATTGTATTAATGTTTGACATTGCTCAGTCCTCAGTTCTTAAATTCTTGTCACTCAAGAAGAAATTAATTTCTTGTTTGCTAACCAGCGCAATACTTCTTTGAACTACAATGACTAAAAGGTTGCAACTGGGAGGTGTCAATGACCATGCCTTTACTGAAGGGTTTTTAAAATGAGTTCAGTTTTAGTTAGCCTTCAATAACTTTGCCAAATTTTAATTATAAACAACTTATTTTCAATCATTCCTCACTCAAACAATTCTAACTTACAGAGCCTCCTATCCCTGCATTAGGAGACATATGGTTGAGGTCTACAAAATCCTGAGTAGTGTGAATGGGTAAGAGTGAACTGATTTTTCACTCCTTCAAAAACTAGGGGACCCTCAAATTGCATGGGAATACTTTTAAAACAAACAAACTAAACTAAACTAAACTAAGCCTTAGGTTTATATACCGCGCCATCTCCACAAGCGTAGAGCTCGGCACGGTTTACAGGGTTAGGTTGAAAAGGAGCTACAATGAAGGGTTATAGGAAAGGAGCTAGGAAGATAAAGAGGGACAGGGTACCAAAGAGCGGGAGGTGTTAGATTTTTGAAAAGAGCCAAGTTTTCAGGTGTTTGCGGAAGGATTGGAGAGAGTTTAAAATTCTGAGTAGGAATGTGAGGTTGTTCCAGAGTTCTGTGGTTCTAAATAAGAGGAAATATATTTGTACTCAAATAATAGTTAAGCTCTGGAACTTGTTGCCAGAGGATGTGGTTACAGTGGTTAGCATAGCTGGGTTTAAGAAAGGTTTGGACAAGTTCATTGAGTTAAAGTTCACAGTCTGCTATTGAGACAGACATGGGGGAAGCCACTGCTTGCCCTGGATCTGTAACATGGAATCTTGCTACTACAGTACTTGGGTTTTATCAAACATTCATGTCATTAAAGTCTTTCAGAATAAGTCAAAAATGGGAGAGGTGAGGATGATTGTACAAACAAAATTTTTAGGGCTGAGAAGTCAAAGCAAAATATATAACACAGAGAGAAGACTTCTCAGAAGAAAGGTCACAAACTTAAGTTAAGTAGGATTTCTTTATCCTTCCTGCCATTGAAAAATTCAGTTAGATATTTCAGAAGAACACTTTATTTTCAATACTTAATAGCCATACACAGTGATGGGACGGTGGGTTCAGCTATAGGAGCTTCGGCTCTTGGTCGGACTACACATATTCTGAGTGTAAGCCTAAGTGTCATTTACAGTAACTAAATATTTTTCTAAAAATAAGTTTGTGACCTTTCTTCTGAGAAGTCTTCTCTCTGTGTTAGTTATTAAAGTCTTTCAGACAAACAAAATCACTGAGAGAAATTATATTGAATTAGAAAGATTGAATTAGCATATCTCAATCAATGTGATCAAAACATTCAGTTTACTATGACATGTCATCCTACATCTATTAATTTTTTAGATATACAGTTATATTATTGTGATGGGCAATTTGATACTTCAATCTTTCGGAAACCCACTGACACTAATACAGAACTTCATTATCGTAGTTACCATCCAAAATTATTGCGCAACAGGTCAGATGTTCAGACTTAAACATCTGTGTTCTTCTGACAGGGATTTTAAAATTCAGAGTCATCATATGTTTCGTAGATTCAGGCAACGGAGATATCCCACTCGAGTGATAAGACGGGCAGCCAAACGTGTGACCCATGCCTAAGCCCCCTAGTGATATTTCTGATCAAAGAATCACTTGTGTGTTTCTTTTCTCCCCCTTGTCTACTCATGTACAGAATATTATTGGTCAACATTGGCATTTGTTAGATTTTCACTCGGTGTTTATAAACAAGCGGAGTTTTGCTTTTAAATGTAGTAAAAATCTGGGGGAATGTTTGAAACATCATTCGCTCTTTTCAATTGCTGATGATGAGATGGGCCATACCCCTTGTGGAAAGTGTAGGGTTGCCAATATTCTATGAACACTGATTGTGTATCTATTCCCAATGTGGATATTCAGTTTAAATTACACCAAAGAACTAATTGCAATTCTACCCAGGTAGTTTACGGCATTTTTTTTGTCCTTGCCTTAAGCTCTATATCGGACAAACTAAGAGAGCCATCAAATTCCGTATTGCTGAACATCTTAACTGTATTAGAACTCAGAAAAGTGATGCCCCGTTGGTGGACCATTGGGTTCAATTTCATCACTCTCTATCTGATTTGCGGTTTTGTGTCTTTAAACAGTTTGTTACCAACTCTGGGGGGGGGGAATATTTCTCAGCTGCTTATTTACCAGAAGCAACATTTGATTTTTGCATGGCAGACTGTGATTTCAAATGGTCTGAATAGAGAAATTGAGTGGCTGGTGTTACGTTAATTACATTCATTATTTTTTCTGCTTTTTAATCGCCATCTGTGATTCGTTTGCTTTTTAAGTTAATTCAGCTGTTGTTTTCGTCATCACGCTGTCTCTTACTAAATGCACCACCCTCTTTCTACTGTCATGACGTTTGTGTGGCGGCTGTAATCTTTTCTCCTGGTCAAATCAGCTTCTATTTCTCGGCCGGTATGATTGCTTCTACTTTTGTTTATATTGTTTGTTTCGAACAAGTTGGAATGTGAGTTTATTTTGGTTATGTTGGTGTGTTTATGTGCTTTATACTTTTTCCAGTACGATTCTTCCTCTTGATAAAGAATGTTATCGAAACACGGCTCGTGTTGAGGAGGAGTGAATTGGAAGGTTTCGTGGAAGATTGGATGAATTGCTTGTTTATTTTTTATGTTTTTGAACACTATTGGATTACTTCACTGGTTTTTTGCACTTTGCACTTGCACTTTATCAAGTATATATATTGTATATATAAACTCTGGGAACATATGTGAAATTATGATATGTGCTCATTGGCAGTATGCCAAAGTCAATATATATATATATTTTTTTTTTTTTTTCCTTTACGTTCTCTAATTCTTAACTATAATCTTCTGACCCATCTACCACAAACATTTCTGCATATATGAATTAAACAAGACTATAAGGGTCCAATAAACAAGCATCTCATCATTGCATTTGTAATATTAGCTGTTAAAAAAAAATCTCCAGTTACATTCCATAACAAGAGAAATCAAAGCTAAAAATGAGAGGCAATCTAGGTTCTCTGCCAATTGGAGGAGAAAAGCTTCTCTTTTTGTCAACTTTATTGTTTAGTAATGATCTTATTAATAGAATCAATGCACATAGGAAATGACAAAGTGCAACTGGTTGAACATGGTTCAGTTGAAAAACAAGTGTATATAAATCAAGAAATAGAAACTAGCCAAATGTATTATTTTTTTTAAATTAAACGTTCCATATGAGTTACAATATAAGTAACATCAAAGAAATGAACATCATGAAATTAATATCATTCCACATTATTATCTTCTAGCCTATGGGCTCCTTTTATTAAGGCGCGCTACGAGGGTTAGCGCGTCGGACATTTCATCACGCGCTAAGCCCCGCGGCAGCCTAAAATCCTAACTCCTCAATGGAGGCGTTAGGTACTAGCACGACAGGTGGTTTAACGCGCGGAAATGGCAGGGAGGACTAGAAGCGCCAAGGCTACAATCAAATCCAGCATTCCAGCCACCATGGGGACCCAGGAGGAGATCACGGACGGCGTACGGAGGGAGGAGGACTCAGGACGGTGGACAGAGGTTTCCGTGCAGACCGAATCCATCCCCCGGCACTACACTACAGTCTCCACGCAGACAGAGGAGGCCGCTCAGCTGGATGGAGCCCTCATGCAGGAACTGTGGAGCCTCAGGGAGGAGGTGGTTCGCCTGAGAAGCATCCGAGAGGATGAAGCCTACATCGAAGGAGTCGTTCATGAGTTGTCCCAAATTACAGAGCAGACCCACGACAAGTCCATTCTCGAGACGCCCAAATCATCAGCTTTGAAGCCAACATTTGGGATATAGGAAATGGCTGGCGGCAATGACATCTGGCAGTTGGTGACCTCTTCCACAGGTAAACATAGAAGATCCCCCCCCTTTTTCAATCTCTTCATCCTCTTCCTTTTCTTCCCAACAGGCCAACCCTACATCAACCCCTCAACTCGTCCTGAAGAATAGATTCCAGATTCTTCAGGAAGAAGCTGCCGACAAAGTACAGGAGCAGGCCCAGCACGAAGAACTCGAAGAACAGAAGCAGGCCCAACACGCAACCCCATCTGCTGACCGACTTCACCCCCCACAACGGAAGAAGCGCAGAGTTATAGTCATTGGGGACTCCATGCTGAGGGGCACCAAGGGACCAATCTGCAGACCAGATGCACACTCAAAGGAGGTTTGCTGTCTGCCTGGAGCCAAAATACGGGACATCACCACCAGCCTGGGTAAACTACTTACACCTCATGACCATTTTCTTCTTCATATAGGTACGAATGACACTGCCAGGACATTTTCTTATCCATATAGGTACGAATGACACTGCCAGGAACACCCCGGAGACCATCACCAGAGACTTCGGAGCCTTGGGTGAGAGGCTGAAGCAGACGAGTGCGCAGGTAGTCTTCTCATCAATCCTCCCAGTTAGAGGCAAGGGAAGAGCCAGAGACGAATGCATCCTGAGAACGAACGAATGGCTACAAGGATGGTGTCGAGATATGAACTTCGGATTCCTGGATCATAGAGAGGTGCTGCAGGGACTACAGGGACCAGACGGACTCCATTTTACCAGCAGAGGTAAGAACATCTTCGGACACCGACTAGCCCGCCTGCTTCGCAGGGCTTTAAACTAGGTAAGTTGGGGGAGGGGACCTACTCATATACTGGTGTGGAAAGGAACTATCCTGATGGGACGAGTCGACACTGTTTCCGAGGTAAGGACCCAATTTGCAAACAGTTCTCTAGGAGCCACACAAACTCAATCAGGAATAGCCTTACAGGGACTCAGCAAACACAAAGTGTGGAGGGCCATGTATGTTAATGCACACAGTTTAGGCAATAAAATTCTAGAACTGGAAACTGAAATAAGAGATGCCAACCTGGACGTGGTGGCAATATCCGATACTTGGTTCACGGACGCACATTTTTGGGATATGGCTATACCGGGGTACAATCTACTTCATCAGGACAGAGAGGGCAGGTTAGGTGGAGGGGTAGCACTATACATTAAAGAGGACATCAAAACCACCAGGATCACTGATGTCAAGTATACCGGGGAATCCCTCTGGGTAAACCTGGCAAGAGGTGGCAAAAAATGCCTGTATTTGGTGTGGTATACAGACCTCCAAGACAACCGGAAGACATGGATGCAGAATTAATTGAAGACATAGAGAATATAACTCTACAGGGCGACACTGTACTGCTAGGGGACTTCAACATGCCTGATGCAGACTGGAACACATATTCAGCAACAACCGGCAGCAGCAGGAGGCTTTTGACCTCCATAAAAGGAGTACATCTCAGACAGATGGTAACGGAGCCCACTAGGGCCCAGGCGATCCTAGACCTGGTACTCACCAACGGGGAAAGCATCTCAGAGGTCTCGGTAGGAGATACGCTAGCCTCCAGCGACCATAACATGGTATGGTTCAACCTTGGGAAAGGATCCCCTAAATCAATTACAAAAACAAAAGTGCTCAAATTCCAGGGCACCGACTTCGCACGCATGGGAGATTTCATTCATCAGACGCTGCAGGACCAAGCAGAGACCAGCAATGTGGAAACTATGTGGTCGTACCTGAAATCATCCATACACGAAGCAACTAATCGCTACATAAAATCAGTAGATAAACGGCAAAGAAACAACAAACCCCAATGGTTCACTGAAGAGATCTCGTACCTCATTAAGGAGAAGAAAAAAGCATTTCTTTCCTACAAACGTACGCAGAGAAGAGAAACTAAAGTAGAATATAAGACCAGATCTGCAGCGGTCAAAACAGCAGTTAGGGAGGCCAAACTTCGAGTGGAAGAAACTCTGGCAAAAAACATTAAAAAAGGGGACAAATCCTTCTTTAGGTATATCAGTGATAGGAAAAGGAACACAGACGGTATAGTATGCCTTAGACAACCGGACGGAAACACCGCGGTGGCGGATTCAGAAAAAGCAGAACTACTAAATGAATATTTCTGCTCAGTCTTCACCTGCGAAGCACCGGGACACGGACCACAGTTGAAGGTAAAACAAGACGTGGATGACCCGTTTCAGAATTTTGAGTTCACACCTGGGGACTTCTACAACGAACTGGCAAGGCTAAAGGTAAACAAGGCCATGGGACCGGACAATTTACACCCAAGAGTGCTCAGAGAATTGAGAGATGTTCTGGCGGAACCGTTGGCAGTGCTCTTCAATCTCTCACTAAGTACGGGGAAAGTTCCGTTGGACTGGAAAACAGCCAACGTCGTTCCTCTACATAAAAAGGGTTGTAAGGCTGAGGCTGTGAACTATAGACCGGTAAGCCTCACCTCAATAGTGTGTAAACTCATGGAAACACTAATTAAGTATAAATTAGATACGATCCTGAACGAGGGAAATCTCCGGGATCCCAGTCAACATGGATTCACCAAGGGTAGGTCATGCCAGTCCAATCTTATCAGCTTCTTTGACTGGGTAACAAGAAGACTGGACTCAGGAGAGTCCTTTGACGTCGTGTACCTGGACTTCAGAAAAGCGTTTGACAGCGTCCCACACTGCAGGCTGCTGAACAAGATGAAATCGATGTGATTAGGAGAGACTCTAACTGCATGGGTTAAAGATTGACTTAGTGGCAGACTTCAGAGGGTGGTGGTTAATGGTACCCTCTCTAAAATGTCGGAGTAGACTAGCGGAGTGCCACAGGGTTCAGTCCTGGGCCCACTCCTCTTCAACATATTCATTGGGGATCTGACTCAAGGGCTTCAAGGCAAGGTAACTTTATTCGCTGATGACGCCAAACTATGCAATATAGTAAACGGCTATAATCTACAGGATGCTATAGAGCAAGACCTGCATACTTTAGAAAGTTGGTCCTCGATCTGGCAGCTGGGCTTCAACGCCAAGAAATGTAAGGTCATGCATCTCGGTAACGGAAATCCTTGCAGAACTTACATCCTGAATGGAGAAACTTTAACCAGGACTACGACAGAAGAGACTTAGGAGTAATCATCAGTGCTGACATGAAAGCAGCCACTCAAGTGGAGAAGGCTTCATCTAAAGCACGGCAGATGATAGGTTGTATCAAGAGAAGCTTCGTCAACAGGAAGCCTGAAGTTATGATGCCATTGTACAGAGCCATGGTGAGACCTCATCTGGAATACTGTGTGCAATTCTGGAGGCCACATTACCGTAAGGATGTGCTCAGAATGGAATCGGTTCAGCGGATGGCCACCAGGATGGTCTCGGGGCTAAAGGGTCTTCCGTACGAAGAAAGACTGAGCAAATTGCAGCTCTACACTCTCGAAGAGCGTAGGGAGAGGGGAGACATGATTGAGACATTTAAGTACATCACAGGACGGGTCAAGGTGGAAGATGATATCTTTCTTCTCAAGGGACCCTCGACCACAAGAGGACATCCGCTCAAACTCAGGGGAGGGAAGTTTCGTGGAGACGCCAGGAAGTACTTCTTCACGGAGAGAGTGATTGAGAATTGGAACAAGCTTCCAGTATAGGTGGTCGAGGCACGCAGCATCCCAGACTTCAAGAACAAATGGGATACCTATGTGGGATCCCTACGAGGGTCATGCCAAGGAATAGGGTCACTAGGATATGGACTTGAATAAACAGGTCAGTAGAGTGACAGTATAATTACAATTATACTTAGGGGGTCAGTAGACTTAAGAGGGTGGGTAAATAGTGTGGGCAGACTTGATGGGCTGTAGCCCTTATCTGCCGTCATCTTTCTATGTTTCTATGTTTCTATTCCGCACCTTAAACCGCTACCGTGCCTTTGTAAAAGGACCCCTATGTCTTGAGGAGCATAGAAGGCTTTACAAGCATAACAATCATTATAATAGCATTATCATTAGTGAATAGCAAGCAAAAAATTACTTTATTAAACCTTAGTTAGCCTGACTAGAAATTATTTAAAAGAAATGTACTTTTTATCTTTAAGAAACATCTCTGAATGAGTTGGAGCTAAAATAACATATGACTCTGTTTCTCAAGTAATCAGACATTTGCAGAGAAATTTTAGGAAAAAAGTATCTCTTCTTGCTAAAATCTGAGGTTTAAGCAAAAGTCTTCTGTTGAATTTGAGTCTATCTGGACACATCGGGAAACATCAAAATCGTTTGACCATAGAAAGGCACATCTTTTTTCTGAAAATAAATTCTACCCATTCTTGCCCCGTCATGCATCAATCCTGCCCCCCCCCCTCCCCCCAGCTGCCTGCTCAAGTCAGGCAGGAGGGAATCCGCACTTGCACGGATGATGTCATGCGTATGTGCGTGTGCGTGACATCATCGTGTGACGGCAATTTGATAGAAGCTTTTCAAAACCCAGACAAAGTGTCGGGTTTTGAAAAGCCATCCGGGTCCCCGGACATGTCCTCACAAGGAGAACATGTCCAGGGAAATCTGGACGTCTGGTAACCCTATGTATTTCAGCCTTTTCAAGCAGGTATCTAGTAAGTCATTCCTGGTCAATGATGTTCAGGAAGCAGATCCAGGGCCTAAAGACTGTCTGTTTGGGAAATCTCCTCCAGGGTCTCCCCTCCAAGCTCTTATCCACCTCCAGCAAGGCCTCAGCTACAAAAGCATTTATCACCTCCATGCTGGATATGCAGGTATCCCACCACCACCACCACAGGTGTAACCCGCTGATCCCAGTAACACCACTGTGCACACCTCCATGTACTGCACCTCATGAGACCCAGCACCAGCATACAGTCCTGACAGAAACCCAGCAGCAGCACAGAGCACAGTGACAATCTTGGACCAGACAAACGAAACAACAATAACACAGATGACAAGCAGGTAGGGAAGTAGAGTGGGAGGTGTAGGAGTTTGTGGACAATGAAGATTTGGTAGGGGAATGGGACCAGATATAGAGGAAAATTTTGAGGTGGGGGCGGGAGTAGGTGTAGGCAAGGAATTGAGAAGGTGAGACACAGAGGAGGAGGTTCAGGCTGGGAAAAATAAACGTAACAAAGCACTCAGTAACTCTCCATTGCTTCTCACAAACTATCACTTGCATCTCTCCAACTCTCTTAACTCATTAAAATTACAAATGGGTCCAAAGACAGGTTTGGACCTTGACCTAGATGCTTTTAAAGCAGGTGTAATTCACAGCATGTGGGGGAGGGGGTGTTCCACCCCACACCCAACCCTCAGGAAGTCATCTTGGTATCTATTATCACTAGAAAATGTCAATCACGTAATACCGCCCATGTCACGGTCACTCTGGGAGAGTTTTGTTATCAGCGACTATTGAACTTGGGGATTTTTTTTTGTTATTTGATTACACAATTTAAACATTTTGGGGTGAGAAACATATACATCTGCCACTTATGAACTTTTTTTTCTTTTATGAACTCCCGTGTGATTCCAAAAATCTCCCCAAGAATCATCTAGCAAAGTTATTGGCTCAATTCTTATTTAACAAAAAGTAAGTGATAGGCTTACAGGCATCATATGGGCATTTGGAGGAAGGAAGGGACAACACATAGGTCTACATTACCACAGGCTATATTTATTTGTTTACCATCTTTTTCAAGGAATATGTGTTCCTGGAAGCTCGTGCATAGGGTACTCAGGGTTAAAGAATGACATGGGGACAAATTTGTCCCCATCCCCACAGGAACTCAATTTCCCAGTCCCGTCCCCATGAGTTTTGGCGCTGCCGCTGTCCCTGCCTCATTCCTGTAAGCTCTGCCTTAACCACACAAGCCTCGAACACTTATGATTTTAAAGTGTTTGAGACTTGTGCAGATAAGTATAGAGCTTGCAGGAACAGGAAAATAACTTGCGGGGATGGGATGGGACAGGAAAATGAGTTCCTGCGGAGATGGGGAAAAATCTGTCCTCGTGTCATTCTCTACTCAGGGTATCTCATTAGGGTTAGGTCATGGCCAACTAGCCAACTGCAGCTGCAGAGGAATGAGTTAAAGAAAGATCAGTGAGGCAAATGCAAGTAGGTAATTTTATGGTAAGGCCAAAGGCGGGAGATAGAATTGTTCTGGAATTGAGGAAGATGGGAGTGCATGTTTCTATTTTGAGGAATGAGCTTCTCAACAATATAATCTGTGTTTTTACCAAAATTCCTGCAGTGTTGAGGCTTTCTATTTTTTTCATTTTCTGTTGCAGAATCCTTTTAGCTCTTAACTGTAATATTTACATTTTCTTTCATCAGAAAAGACCCATTACCAGAAGTATTTTAAGTTGTTTTCCTCTCATCTCATTTTTTCAGGAGCAAAAATATGTTTTAAAGATTGATACACTAACTGCTGCTGTTGGCATTTAACTAACTTTCATTCCTTTTTCAATACAAAGATAACAAAGACTGTCCTATGACCCTAATCACCATATAACATATCAATCCAGCAACAAGAAAAAATATCTTAGACCAGATAGAAGAAATATGTATAGTGAATGTACCGTACTTTCAATTGTTTAAAATTATATGTACATATATTCTAACAGAAAATATTTCAGTTTTCACTTTTGCAGCCTGCCACAGCTAATGCAGCTTTTGTATATGACTTCAAAACCAGTAACCGATAGATTATTACTGAGCAATGAAGGAACATTTGATAAATTTACCTTAGCAACTACTTCAAAAGAGGATGAACAGTGCGGTGAACCCTCTGGCATCCACATTTTCAATAACAGTATTTGCCGTATTGTTTTTGTTTTGTTTTTTTTCTCATTCTTGATGCAGCCACATTTTCACAATAAATTAATTTCCCAATAGAAAATGCAACCTTTTCCGGGAAAAAAAAATCTGTCTCGCAGAACCTGATTCCATTCTTGCTAGCCAGCCCCCTGAGGAACACAGCAAAAGCAATTCCCAGGCATGCCATTCCTATTTGTTTTGCACTTGCTGGCATAAAATGGGTAAGCATTTCCCAACTTCCTCCCTCCCTGCCCTCTTCTCGCACACAAACTTGTACACAGACTTATAGGTCCACACTTTAGCTTATCAGTTGCTATATTGTATGCATATTACTACTACTACTTATTTCTATAGCACTGCCAGACATATGATGTGCTATATGTTAAATGTGTAAGAGACCATCACTGGTCTGTACTGCCAAGTTTGTTTGATAGCATTTCCTCAGTACACAAAGAGATACCCATACATACAAGATAATGCTAATTATGCTTTTTTATTGGCTACATAAATTACAGGGCAGTAATTTATGGCTGATATAGATTTAAATTGTGAGGCAAATATTCAAAGAACTAATAATTCAAAATAACATCACCATGATTGATTTATGATATCACCATTCCTCACAACTGACTGGGGAATCCTTTCCAGGCAGTGATAGACCGGGTCAACCAACCATGGGACACCCTTTACAGTGCACTGATGGATTCTAAAGAGAAAGCCCCAGGATTGCCTTTTATATACTTTTTTCCACACTACCTCGTGTCACACACTGTTGATTTCTGCAGTAAACAACAGGTGTTTCACTTATCTACCAGCTGGAATGTTCCTGAGATTCATAGTTCTTTCACATGCCCACCAGACTCCCAGAAGCCTGCTCCTGGGAAATGGCTGCACACTGCTCAATAGAGCTTACAATCTATTCAAAACAGAAACAGAACAAATGGCGGTTAGGGAATTTCTCACAAAGGGAATGATAAAACAGACATAGATACTTTATGAGTCAGTAAGAGTTAGGAGTTAAAAGCAGCCTCAAAAAAGTCCAAGAGATGCCTACCTACCAGGTCAGGCTTCACCTGGAGCAGAAGCTTGCAGACCAAGGCCAAGGAAGCCCATGCTCATTGAGGGAGAGAAGTCTGCAGACCCATTTCAGAGTGTCCCTAAAGCAGGGCTTTCTCAATGCCAGAAACCTATATGGCTGAGTCTCAGAGAACCAAGCTGAACAATCTACTGCACTAGTCTAAGATGAGCACCTGCTGAAAAACAGAAATGTGGGGAGGGCAATTTTCAAAGTTATTTGCATGAATAAAACGCATTTTGCAACAATCATACAAGGTGTGACAATTAAGGTCATGAACGCATCCTAGAAAAAGTGCTACATACCTCATTGCTGAATATCACTACAGTCACCTTCAAAGTACTCCTCTTGGGAAGCTACGCACTGACACCAGTGCCTAGTTCACTCTTCAAAGCAATTTTGGAACTCTTTTTCTGGAATGGCCATCAGTGCTGTCCTGTTGTATTACACTTGATGTCCTGAATATCAACAAAATGTCTTCCTTTCAATATTTCCTTTATCTTCGGGTGAAGAAAAAAAGTAATTGAGGGCCAGATCAGGTGAGTACGGAGGGTGTTCCAATACAATTATTTGTTTACGAGCTAAAAACTCCCTCAGAGTGCCATGTGAGCTGGTGCACTGTCGTGATGCAAGAGCCATGAGGGACCACCTTTCTCATGCTAAGATTTTCAGTTAAAATTTTCCTGTTTCTCTAACGATGTGTACATGGTCTGCTATGCATCTCACAATCAGCCGATGATTTTGACACACAATTCAACAAATTTTTGCAATGTTTTCATCAGTTCTGCTCGTTACTGGTCGCCCTAACCTCTCTTCATCAGTGAAGCTTTTTTTGTCCTCAGAAAAATGTTTAATCCATTTGTACAACTGCTGTTTTCTTCATAGCATTAGCCCCATAAACTTGGTCTAACATGTCCCTGATTTCACTTCCACTTTTGCCAAATTTAACAAGAAATTACCGTATTTTCGCGGATATAACGCGCACCAGTGTAAAACGCGCACAGGGGTATAGCGCGCAGAAATCAAGATGATATGTACAAAAACTTTTCTATACCGCGCTCAGGCATATAACGCGCATGATGCCCGACGCTCCTTTCGCCCGCCCTGACTTTCCGTGCGCTGTCCCGACTCTCCGTTCACCCCCCTGACTTCCGTACACTGCCCTGACTTTCCGTGCGCTGTCCCGACTCTCCGTTCACCCCCCCTGACTTTCCGTGCACTGTCCCCCCTTGAAGTCCTGTCCCCCCTTGAAGGTCTGTCCCCATCCTGAAAGCCTGATGCCCCCCCCCCCCCGACGTCCGATACATCCCCCCCCCCGGCAGGACCACTCGCACCCTCACCCCGAAGGACCGCCGACTCCCAACAATATCGGGCCAGGAGGGAGCCCAAACCCTCCTGGCCACGGCGACCCCCTAACCCCACCCCGCACTACATTACGGGCAGGAGGGATCCCAGGCCCTCCTGCCCTCGACGCAAACCCCCTCCCCCCAACGACCGCCCCCCCTCAAGAACCTCCGCCCGTCCCCCAGCCGACCCGCGACCCCCCTGGCCGACCCCCACGACACCCCCACCCGCCTTCCCCGTACTTTGTGTAGTTGGGCCAGAAGGGAGCCCAAACCCTCCTGGCCACGGCGACCCCCTAACCCCACCCCGCACTACATTACGGGCAGGAGGGATCCCAGGCCCTCCTGCCCTCGACGCAAACCCCCCTCCCTCCAACGACCGCCCCCCCCCAAGAACCTCCGACCGACCCCCCAGCCGACCCGCGACCCCCCTGGCCGACCCCCCCCCCACCCCCCTTCCCCGTACCTTTGGAAGTTGGCCGGACAGACGGGAGCCAAACCCGCCTGTCCGGCAGGCAGCCAACGAAGGAATGAGGCCGGATTGGCCCATCCGTCCTAAAGCTCCGCCTACTGGTGGGGCCTAAGGCGCGTGGGCCAATCAGAATAGGCCCTGGAGCCTTAGGTCCCACCTGGGGGCGCGGCCTGAGACACATGGTCGGGTTTGGCCCATGTGCCTCAGGCCGCGCCCCCAGGTGGGACCTAAGGCTCCAGGGCCTATTCTGATTGGCCCACGCGCCTTAGGCCCCACCAGTAGGCGGAGCTTTAGGACGGATGGGCCAATCCGGCCTCATTCCTTCGTTGGCTGCCTGCCGGACAGGCGGGTTTGGCTCCCGTCTGTCCGGCCAACTTCCAAAGGTACGGGGAAGGGGGGTGGGGGGGGTCGTGGGGGTCGGCCAGGGGGGTCGCGGGTCGGCTGGGGGGTCGGTCGGAGGTTCTTGGGGGGGGGCGGTCGTTGGAGGGAGGGGGGTTTGCGTCGAGGGCAGGAGGGCCTGGGATCCCTCCTGCCCGTAATGTAGTGCGGGGTGGGGTTAGGGGGTCGCCGTGGCCAGGAGGGTTTGGGCTCCCTTCTGGCCCAACTACACAAAGTACGGGGAAGGCGGGTGGGGGTGTCGTGGGGGTCGGCCAGGGGGGGTCGGGGGTCGGCTGGGGGACGGGCGGAGGTTCTTGAGGGGGGGCGGTCGTTGGGGGGAGGGGGTTTGCGTCGAGGGCAGGAGGGCCTGGGATCCCTCCTGCCCGTAATGTAGTGCGGGGTGGGGTTAGGGGGTCGCCGTGGCCAGGAGGGTTTGGGCTCCCTCCTGGCCCGATATTGTCGGGAAGTCGGCGGTCCTTCGGGGTGGGGGTGCGAGTGGTCCTGCCGGGGGGGGGGGATGTCTCGGACGTCGGGGAGTCGGCCGGGCAAGAGGGCTTGGGCTCCCTCTTGCTCCGATCGTGGATGCGGGTGCGGGTGGGAGCGCGTGCGAGCGGTCGTTCGGGGTGGGGGTGCGAGCGGTCCTGCTGGGGGGGTGAATCGGGCGTCGGGCGGGGTGGGAACTATGTTTAAAAACTTTTGCATACCGCGCTCAGGTATATAACGCGCGAGGGGTATGCGCGGTACGTAAAATCACGTATAACGCGCGCGTTATATCCGCGAAAATACGGTAAATGTTTGTTCATTGCTCTAATTCAAGCTCCGATATTCTCACAATGGCACAAAAAACATACAACAAAGCCAACAGCTAGATAACATTTTCTTTTCCCTTAATTCTTCAAGTTCATTTGTCAGGGTGGGGAGGGATTTTAGTATATCATTTTATATAAAGTATTTTAATTACTTGTTATGAGGGGGTGGGAAGGGAGGGTGATAAGATTTTATGAATGGTATTATTGATGAATATTTAGTGATATTTTCAATGTTCAAATATGTTTGTTTATTATCACACTTAATGTATGTATAAAATGAATAAAGATTTTTTTAGAAAACAAAGATTTTCACCCACCTGTTTAAGATCATGACTGAGCATAGACCACATTAATTGTAGACAAAATAGCCCCATCTGTGTGTCAGCTGAGATCTTAGTCTGAAAAACTGAATGCTGTGAAACCTAAGGTGGCAATTTTTTAGAAATTAGGCACCAATAGCATGCCCAAAATCAATAAACAACTGCCTAGTTGAAGTTCTGCTGGGTCACATATGCTCTATCCACATGTAACATCCTCTTTCTGTCCCTTTCACAGTTCCTATCCAATCCTGCTGTATGAGAGGGTGCTGAAAAGTTCTCAGCCCAAACAATGGCGGTTCTGGGGAAAATGGCGGAAGCACTGATAAAAGAAAACATCGATGAACATTTTGAAAAAAACAAACTTCTGATATCCAGCCAACATGGTTTCTGCAGGGGAAGATCGTGCCTGACTAACTTATTGCACTTCTTCGAGGGAATTAGCAAACAGATGGACAGAGGAGACCCCATAGACATCATATACCTAGATTTCCAGAAAGCCTTTGACAAGGTGCCTCATGAACGTCTACTCCGGAAACTGAAGAACCATGGGGTGGACGGAGACGTGCATAGATGGATCAGAAACTGGTTAGAGGGAAGGAAACAGAGGGTAGGAGTGAAGGGCCACTACTCGGACTGGAGGAAGGTCACGAGTGGTGTTCCGCAGGGCTCGGTGCTCGGGCCGCTGCTTTTTAATATATTCATAAATGATCTAGAAACAGGAACGAAGTGTGAGATAATAAAATTTGCGGACGACACCAAACTATTTAATGGAGCTCGGACGAAGGAGGAATGCGAAGAATTGCAAAGGGACTTGGACAAACTAGGGGAATGGGCTGAGAGATGGCAGATGAAGTTCAATGTTGAGAAGTGTAAAGTATTGCATGTGGGAAACAGAAACCCGAGGCACAATGGGAGGGATGTTATTGACTGAGAGTACCCATTTGTACAACAGGAAAGGGACTTGGGGGTAATGGTGGACATGACAATGAAGCCGACGGCACAGTGTGCAGCGGCTGCTAAGAGAGCGAATAGAATGCTAGGTATAATCAAGAAGGGTATTACAACCAGAATGAAATAAGTTATCCTGCCGCTGTACCGGGCAATGGTGCGTCCGCATCTTGAGTACTGCATCCAGTTTTGGTCGCCGTACCTTAAGAAGGATATGGCGTTACTCGAGAGAGTTCAGAGGAGAGCGACACGACTGATTAAGGGGATGGAAAACCTTTCATACGCTGAGAGATTGGAGAACCTGGGTCTCTTTTCCCTGGAGAAGAGGAGACTTAGAGGGGATATGATAGAGACTTACAAGATCATGAAAGGCATAGAGAGAGTAGAGAGGGACAGATTCTTCAAACTTTCAGAAAATAAAAAAACAAGAGGGCATTCGGAAAAGTTGAAAGGGGACAGATTCAAAACGAATGCTAGGAAGTTCTTCTTTACCCAACGTGTGGTTGACACCTGGAATGCGCTTCCAGAGGACGTTATAGGGCAGAGAACAGTTTTGGGGTTTAAGAAAGGATTGGACAATTTCCTGCTGGAAAAGGGGATAGAAGGGTACAGATAGAGGTTTATTACACAGGTCCTGGACCTGTTGGGCCGCCGCGTGAGCGGACTGCTGGGCGCGATGGACCTCAGGTCTGACCCAGCAGAGGCATTGCTTATGTTCTTATGTTCTTATATGGTTCAATCAATGATCTGAAACAATATCAAAACAAAGAATTTTGTTTCTGCAAATTGTCACCTAATGAAATAAGATACATTCTTTTCAGCTACAGTGACAAAATTTAGGAAATTGGTTGGTTGGGATGAGAACTTTTCAGCACCCCTCCCCCCCTTTAAATGCTAGTGATATGTCTCTGGTCCACCTACCAATCAAACCCATGTCTACCAAATTTATGCATGGATGCACTTTCAAATATATCTGTTTATCTTGTACTCATATCTAGTCTAGTAATCCCACCAGCTCTGTTTCTCTCTCTTGACACTTACCTCTCTGTTATATGATGCTAGCCTGTAACATTCATTTTTTTCTTGACTTTTCTCAGGTCCTCCTCATGGGCATATGGTCTTTTGTCTGGCCAGGCACAGGGAACAATTTGTGTTCTTTAGACAGGAAAGAAGTATCTGCAGCTCCATTGTAAATGTCTCCACATATACAATACCAATGCACATGTCATGTATATACACGGATGTACTTGCAACAGTGTGACCCAATGACTGGATGCATGCATGCCTTTTATTTGGCCATTTACAGTATGTGTATGCTCATAAAAATCAGTGCCCTTTATTGAATTGTCCGTGTGTATAAAAAGAAAACATTTTTGATAATGGTATTTCTAACCTGCAAAGCAATGTCACATGGTTTGCAACATTAATATAAAGAATAGAAATTTTAAAAATGTTGAAAACTTCTCTTTTTAGACTATTCTTTCCCTTCTCATGATGCTGAGGTGTTGAAAATCTGTATTGGATTTGAAGTAATTTTATAAAGATTTATTTGCATATATTCCTTATTTTACAAATGTAAGAGGCCTCTCATAAAATTGCACATAATGTCTGTGTTATTTCATAAGTTGTGTTTAGACTTTGGAGGGAGTTCTGTTTAAAAATTTTTGTCTTTGTTTTAAATCAATATTTGGTTTCTCATTTTATTTTGAATTGTTCTAACAGGCCTATTTGTAGAATGCACATGTTCACTTATCCAACAATAAAGGTCTGTCACTATAAAAGATTCCTGGACAGAACTATTGCTTTCCAGGCTGGTAAATTAAACGATTGGCTGGGTAATATCATCATGCATTCCTCATCCTATTTTAGTTTCAGAAAATTAGTAGAAACGGAACTGTTTAATCGATTTGTAACCTAAGGATTCATTGTTTTACTTCTTTTATTTGTATGGAGCTATCTGATGATTTTACATTGTGCTTTTTTCTCTGATTGTCCAGCACTTCTTATTGTAAACCGCTTCGAACTATTATGGCTTTGGCGCGATATAAGAATAAAATTATTATTATTATTATTATCAATGGCGCCTAACTTAAGTTGAAAATGCCCAAATATATCACTGAGCTCTTTTCTTTTGCAACTAATAGACATAAGAGAACTTCACATTTGAATTTTGTCTTTACACCTGTTAGGGGTTGTAAATTTTAAAAAACATCATCAATATCTTTTTTCATATCATGCAGCATTATGGAGTAAGGATTTGGAATACCTGCTTATGCTTTCTGATTCCTATGTAGAATTTAGGAGACATTTAAAGACATACTTGTTCACGAAGTACTTATGTAGTAAAGAGGCAAGGACTCTGTAATGGACCATCTAGAATAGATTATCAAAGTATTATTTTTAATTATTTGCTTATCTAACTTTCTAATCTTACCTAACTTCTTTAACTTGTATTTTTTTAAAATTTTGTAAACCACATAGAACTTCACGGCCTTGCGGTATATAAACTGATTATTATTATTAATAATAATAATTTAAGGACAAGCATTGAATATAACTGAGATCTTGGAGAAGTCAGACAAAGATGTGGTAACACCTGCAACTTTAGTAGCCACATTGGCTCTTTCTATACATAAATCTTGGTTACTGAGACTATTTCTAAAGAATAAACAGAAGGAATTTCTTGAATGTAAAAGTCAAATGTTCCCTGATGTTTCAAGGGAAACTCAAAAGCGTAGATGTGATTTCCTTCTTTTGAAACCGGGGGTCACCTCATTGGGGGCTAATTTTTATTTAAGACATCCTTGTAAGTGCATTGTCCTTTATCATTCCATTAAATATGTATTTTTTGAGCCCATAACATTTGACTAATTTTCTGGCTATGTCCCGTCTGGACAAGGAGAAAATTTAAGCTTGAGCTCTAAAAGAAAATAGTAACTCCCTTCCCGATCTATAAGTATATCATTACTCCTTTTTGATTGTTTTTTTATTTTCTTGCAATTAAAATCTTGGATCTAAAGAGGACTTGAGCTAAATTTACCATAACAGTTTTTCTTGTAAACTGCTTAATTTTTTTTTAAGTATGGACCTATATGATTGTAATATGCATGGTTAAATTTGCTTTCTGTACAAGTTGTACTTGATATTATATTGAAATCAATAAAAATACTTAAATATAAAAAAAAAAAATAATTCAAAGTATTTTAAATCAAAACATGTAGATGCCTACTGGCGCCTTTAAAAATGGCACCTGCATTGCAACTACGAAGATGCTTTATGATGCCTAACACCACTGTAGGCGTGGCTAATGCCAGAAATGGCATTAGGTGTCATAAAGCGCCCCCATAGATGTGATTCATCTGAAAGGTAAGCACTGGAAATGTAGGCCTTGCCTGCGTCTACCTTTCCTGTAGCCAAGATTCTATATACAGTGCTGTTGCAGTGCTGTTGCATGATTGACATGTGATTGGAAGCCATTTTTAAGGTAGCAGTTGCTAACAGCGCCATTTATAGAATCTGAGCCACAGAGCTTTTGCTGGAACAGTCATGAAGTACACAGATAAATTATAAAATATACATCTGGATGTGTAATTTAGCCCCCTATGTTTTATACCAGCTCCCAATTACAGCTATTTTATAAAAACACAGAGGCCTTGTGAGGAAGTCTATAGGATAATGCCCCTTTCCTTTGAGAATACTCCCTCAGGAAGCCAGTAGACACAAAGGGACAAATATCTGACTTCAAAATATCTATGAAACTAGAATTCTAGCAGAACCCAGATTTGTAAAAGCTCTTGGATTTTTCAACTTTCCAATGAATGCAAGTTGCAATTTATGTTTACCAGTTGCACTACTACAGGCTAGAACAGGGCTGCCCAAGTCCGGTCCTCGAGATCTACTGGCAGGCCAGGTTTTCAGGATATCCACAATGAATATGCATGAGAGAGATTTACATACCAAGAAGGCAGTGCAGGCACATCTTTATCATACATATTCATTGTGGATATCCTGAAAACCTGGCCTGCCAGTAGATCTCAAGGACCGGATTGGGCAGCCCTGGGCTAGAATAATAATAATAATAATTTTATTTCTTATATACTGCCCAACCAGAAGATCCGGACGGTTCACAGCAAGAGAACTGAGGCATATCAGCGAAGATGCAAGATACTGTAGGAATCAGTAGAATTCAAGGCTATACAATACAATACAATACAATACAATAAAATACAACATGATACAATGTAGTGATACAAAGCAAAGTCATCACATAAATTTACCAAACAGATAGGTTTTCAGTGATTTTCTAAACTCATAGTAAGATTGGGAGTGGGCAGTCAGAGAACACATCCAAGGGTTCATTCTCCCTGCTTGAAAGGCTAGAGTTTTGTCTAAAAATATTTTATAGCGGCAGGCTTTCAGAGTAGGATACATGAACATGCCCGAGTTTCTTGTTTTCTTGCTTGATGTGAAAGGATTTAATTGGGAAGATAAGTATGATGGTAATAATCCAAAGATAGCTTTATAGCAGAAGCAGCTGAATTTAAAAATGACTCTAGCTTCAAAAGGGAGCCAATGGAGTTGCATGTAAAAAGGGGTTATATGGTCAAACTTTTTCAGTCCAAAGATCAAATGTACAGCAGCATTTTGAACCAGGTGAAGTCTTTGTAGTGTTTTCTTGGTTGACCCTAGATATGTGATATTACAATAATCTAAGGTGGATAAGATGGTGGATTGAACTAGTATCCTAAAGGACACTTCATTTATAACCGGGAGCTGAAGCATCAAGCTGTGTTTTTTAGCTGGCAACATTTTCAAATTTAATCCAATTTCATCAGTTATATGTTTGTTCCCTTGATACTCCTATCTTTTTTTTTTAAATGGTAATGAAATTTTGGTTTAAATCTGATAAATTCCTTTAGAATCTGCTGACAGTTTTTTCCCCCACAGAAATACTGAGTTGTCTTATTCCATATCTATTTTTTCCAGTGATCAAGTCAACATACACTGGCAGTGAAATCAGAGTCACTTTCATTAAATTACTTTCAAAAATAGAGCTTTCTCTTGCATTATAGGGTACGCCCTTGTATTTGCTGTATGAGCCACAGGAACAAAGCTTTGCTCAACTTCTTGTATTCACATTATTTTATAGTTTTTCTAGTGCTCAGCGTATAATTAGAGTCACGATTGGAGCCCCATTTCTCCAGCTCACTTTGTTGTCTTTTCCAGTCAATAATGGCTACTCTCCTAACTCCAAGTTCAGTTGCAGTTTTTGGGATGGGCTTTCCCTTATGCATTCTTTTTATATGAGGGGCTGGTAAAACGTTTTCTGCCCAACCGACAAACTTGGGTCAGTCTCCATCAAGGGCTATATACTTAGTACAGTGATTTTCTACTGTTTTCTTTCTGTTGAAAAAATACAGAATGAAAAAAGTGGAAATCGTTGGACTAAGGCCCTCTTTTACTAAGGAATACTAACCGATTAGCGTGCGCCCTAAACGCTAACGCGTGCATGTTAATCTATGGATACATTAGCGTTTAGCGTGCACAAATTTGATTAGTGCATGCTAATTGGTTAGTGCACCTTAGTAAAAGAGGGGGTAAGTGCATGCTATTAATGGAGACTTCTCCAACTTTGTTGGTTGGGCTGAGAACTTTTCAGTGACCACTTGTGATTTAAAGTTTCTCCTCCATAGACAGTATAACTTTTTTTCTCTTTTGACTTGCCACTGCAAAGAAAGGAGGGCCATAGGTGAAAAGTAAAATCTGATTTAAGAGTAAGAATGAAAAAGGTACTGAAAATGTAAAAGAAGAAGAAATAAGAGTGAGTATACTTTTTTATAGTAATTAATTAAGTAGGGATGTGCAAGGTTACTAATCACCGTAGTAGATATATTTTCAGCATTGTGTCCCCTTCAATTAACTTTTAGACCCTTACCATGACCCCCCAACTGAAAATTTGAATATTAAACAGAACAATTAAAATAATCATGTCTATTTGCATACCTTATGGTAGTCAGAAGTGTACAAGGTGCTATCCAAAAGTTTGGGGGAATTCAATTGTACAAAAAAAATTGCTTACTGAAACTCCTAGTTTCCACTGTCTCCTTCAAAGTAGTCCCCTTGATAATGTATATAGCGATCCCAGCATTTTTCCCATGAGTCCATGCATGTATGGAAGTCATCTTGGGTGAGTGTCTTGAGGACCTCCTGTGACTCTGCCTGGATCTCTTCAATCATGTCAAAACAGCGCCCTTTCAGTCGTAATTTAATTTTGGGGAATAGGAAAAAATAGTGGTGATACCAATGAAGCAAATACAAAAATGGGTGTAAATACAAAACAGTCTAAACCACAACACACCCTCAAATTAGCACCACAAAATGGTAATTTTGTGAATATATTGAGGGGAGCCTCAGAGACTATGAAATCAAGCAATAAAATGCCAGGATTCCAGTCAGGTTGAAATCTCAGTCATTGGCTCCACCCTCATAGATGTTACAATCAATTTGATTTTTATAAACTTTTTGTAGACTTTTTTGTTATTAATTTGAATCTATAAATATATAAATATGAAAAAAAATAGTGCAGTAACTTGGTTAATGTGATCAACAACACTGAAAAAAATTTTTTTGAGCCACGGAAGAAGTTATGTTCTGTATTGCCAAAATCTTAATCCCTGATGAAGACAATTAGGGTGAAACGGAAGCCCCGTCGGGTTTCACATTGCAGTGCCGTTGATCACATTAACCAAGATAAGTGCTTTTGAAAGTTACTGCACTATCTTTTTTTCATATTTATAGATTCAAATTAATAACAAAAAAGTTTACAAAAAATTTATAAAAATCAAATTGATTGTAACATCTATGAGGGTGGAGCCAATGATTGAGATTTCAACGTGAATGGAATTCTGGCATTTTATTGCTTGATTTCATGGTCTCTGAGGCTCCCCTCAATATATTCACAAAATTACCGTTTTTTGGTGCTAATTTTGAGTGTGTGTTGTGGTTTAGAATAGGAAAAAATCACAGGGGACAAGGTCAGGCAAAAAGGAAGGGTGCGTAATCACTGTAATGTTTCTGGAAGTTCCGAACAGACAGAAACTCGATTAGCCTTCTGTTCACCGGTTACCAGTCTTGGCACAAATTTCGTAGAAATGCATCTCATGTTCATTTCGTCCGACAAAATTCATTGAACTGTCCCGTATGGCTGTCCTACTATCTCACAAACATCATGGATAGTTTGCCTACGATCTGAAAGGATAGTTTCACAAACTTGGTTTCTGGTGGTGTGCTTGTTGATGGTCGTCCAGAACGGTCATCGTTGTGGACAGATATTTGTCTGT
Organism: Geotrypetes seraphini; assembly: GCF_902459505.1. NCBI lineage: Eukaryota > Metazoa > Chordata > Amphibia > Gymnophiona > Dermophiidae > Geotrypetes > Geotrypetes seraphini. The sequence continues at coordinate 510,063,885 of NC_047084.1, read as the reverse complement.
CCTTGAAGCATTTGTACCAAAGAAAGGTTTTGCTTTGGCACATGGCATTATCTCCAAAGACTTCCTGGAGCATATAATGGGTTTCTGCAGCAGTTTTCTAAAGTTTGAAACAAAATTTGATGCAGATTCTTTGCTCAGTAAAATCCATCATCGAAATCTGCCGAGTCACTAAAACACAACCTTACAAAAACACACAGAACAAAACAATGCGACCACTCAGCTGCACGCCCATTGGCACACTGATTCACAAAGCATACTGCTAGACACCTATAGTGGTGGAAGGGCATACTATATCCAGTTCGCGCACTGTTCACATTCCCTGAACTTTTGGGTAGCACCTCATATAACTAGGCATTTAAGTACATAGGTAGCCAATGTGGCGGGGACTCCCAGCTGACCCCGTTTAGGTTCCCTGCAGCCCACCTGGCTGAGCAGTTCAACATGTGACTATGACTGTTGTCCCTTTCAGTGCCTCCCATGTACACTATTGGACTAGGCTTTAACATCAAACTTCCCACCGAACAAAATAAACTTCAAGTCGACTCAGTATTTTAATGAAACAAAACCTGCTTTATTATCTAGGTTTCATTCACCCTCAAAATACTCATACTTGTCAGGATTATAGTTCTCAGGCTAATGTCCAAACATAATTCACGAACAAAAAAAACCCAAAACCTTGTGTAATCCACAAGGACCGGACTGGCACCAATATTGTCCTTCCCCTGAAGGATCCAGATTCAGAAGGCTTCTTTTCCCCTCCCCCACCACACCAGTGGAGAAAACACCCCCTTGGGTTCAGTAAGTCTCTTTAATTCTTTCCAGCATACAAACTATCACTTTATTCATTTCCTTCTTTGCTAGTGACCATTTATTTTTTTCATCACAACGGGACATCTATTAATATTCAGTCCCACCCCCAATCCCACCCTAGCCCCACCCCAATCCCACCCTAGCCCTGCTCCCAATTTCTTCCATTCATTTTTCATGTACACACAATATCTTATTATTTCATAGTGGTAACCATAAAATTAAAAAAAACACAAAGCACCCTATATGCAGAGAAAATGTTAATTATCATTTATATTTGGGAGGTTTTCAATGATGTCACATCAGTAAATATAGAAAAATAGACAAATATAGTGCAAAATATAGACAGCAGATATAGATTCCCAAAACTGACACATTTTTATCACTAAATTGAAAATAAAATCATTTTTCCTAACTTTGCTGTCTGGTGATTTCATGAGTCTCTGGTTGCGTTTCCTTCTGATTGTGCATCCTATCTTTCATTTCTTTCTGCACTCAGGCCCAACAATTGTCCCTTTCTATTCCCTCCCTCCTTCCTTCCTATGTCCTTAGTGTTCCTAGCGCCTCCTTCCTATGTCCTTAGTACCCCTTTCTATGTCCTTAGTGCTCCCAGTGCCTCCTTCCTATGTCCTTAGTGCCCCCAGATTCAGTTCTCCTTTGTACCTTTGTTCCAGGTCTCCCTCTCTCTCTCTCTCCCTCCTCTGTTATGATCTTGCCTCTCTCTGCTCTTCCTCAGGGGCTCTCCCCCTCTGTCTGCACCTCCCAAAGTCTTGCTTCTGCCTCCTGTCTTTCCCCTTTGGTCCAGGCCTTTATCTCTCTAGTCTTTCTTCTACTTACAACCACCCCCTTCTCTGCCATTTTCTCTCCTTCCTTCATCCCTCCTTCCTATGTCCCCTCACTGCCTTCCAGCCTTTGTCCCACCCCCTCCCAAAAAGCCTGCCGACCTACCTCCCCCAAAGCCAGTCTGCCTGCCTACCTCCCCCAAAGCCAGTCTGCCTGCCTACCTCCCCCAGAGCCAGCCTGCCTGCCTGCCTCCCCCAAAGCCAGCAAGCCTGCATGCCTACCTCCCCCAAAGCCTGTCTACCTTCCTCCCTCCCCCAGAGCCAGACAGCCTGCCTGCCTACCTCCCCCCCCCCCACCGCGGAAAACAAAAGCCTCCCTCCAGGCCCGATTAAAAACTTCCCCTAGTGACCCGGAACGTCCTCTCCAATGTCAGAATTGACGTCGAGAAGAAGGCTTCCGGGTGCGAGTAGTGGCAGGGAGGTAAGCAGAGGAGCAGCGGCAGTGGACCGGGGGAAGTTTAAATGGGCCTGGAAGGAGGCTTTTTTTTTTTTGTGCGGCAGGGGAGGGACAGGAAGCATTCGCCTGTCCCATTGTCCCCGCACACAGCTTCGGGACGCAGTCCCTGAAAACGGGACATTTTGGCATCCCGAAGCTGTGTGTGGGGACAACAGGACAGGGGATCCAAAAACGGGACGTATGGTCACCTTATTCTTTGCCAAACACTGGGCCCTTGCACTGCTATGTGGCACCCCGGCCTGTGCATCACTAGCCTGGCTGGGTCGGCTGTCCCAATTTACTTTTACTAGCCCACCCACCAAACTGCAAAACTGAGATTTCATTGAATACAGCCCAGCAGTGTCCTGATCTTCTCCCCAAGCTAGGGTTCAGGGCAACAAGGGCAATCAGCACTGTCTTGTGCTTTCTTCACTGGGAGAAAATTAAAAAAACCTTTACAGGATTTGGGAGAGAAAACTGAATCATATTGTCCCAACATAGGAAGTCCAAACTTAAGCTTCTGCTATGATTCTCTCTCCCTTCTATTAAGGTGCCCCTCCCAGCAGGGCAAAAACATTCAGTCCCGGGCTCACCCGGCCCTATATAACACATTAAACAAGGCAACAGGTTTTACAAAAATCCTCAGAGGCAAAAACAAAACTCTGACCTGTTCTAGGCTGCTCCATTAAAACTCCATGGTCTCAGTCAGCTGTTCTACATTTGGGCAACACTCCCAGTCCATGTGAGGCAAGCAATCCTCACTTTCAGCTGGCTGCAGTTCTTTCATGGAGATATCTCCCGCTCCGTGTGAGGAATCCCAGCTGCTCTCAGCTCTTGTGTTCTTACCTAGCTCTTCCCCCTCTGCCTGAGCTCTCCTGTGGGAAAAAGGCTCTCTCAATCTACGCCCTTCCTTCCCCCTCATTAACTTATGTTAAGGTTTGCTAAAATGGCTGATCTCTGTTTCATGGTTTTATATGTCAGTGTTTAATAAATTATCTCCAGAACATCTGTATCCACAGTTTTTGTTTTTGTTTTCATCGGTGGATTGTTTTCACTGTGGATCATTGGGTCTCCCCATTTTTCTTTGTTGATCTCTGTTTCAAACACACTTGAGCCTCTTCTTAAAAGGCCAGACTTAAAAGAAGCAGCATAGAAATATTTCTCCTTTCTAGGCTGTGCTGGCCTGGCACCTATTCTAGGCACAGGGGTAGGACTAACCTGTACTGGGTCAGGTTCAAAGTCCATTATCTCACGGTCTGGGGCGTGCAGCACAGGGGTCCCTGCCACACCACATATACATAGAAATGACTTTACAACAGTATGGGCCTCTTTTATGAAGTCAATTAGTGCAGGCCACTACAATAACTGCCCTGAAGCCCATAGGGATTTAATGGACTTCGGGGCTTTTGCCGCTCAGCAGCCACTAGCAAGGCTTTTTTAAAAGGAGGAGTATATCCTTAGTGGCTGTTGCTATCTGGACAAATTGTTTTGTATATTGAACCATTTCCTTGTATAAAATATTAAAATAGTTCTATTAAATTAGACTAAGCACATTGATCACTAGACTTACGCACCTGAACATGTCAGAGAATAGTGTTTGTTAATCGGTGTCTTCGGTTTCAAGTAGCCACTTCTAATTGCTCCATTATAGTTCTGAATTCTGAAAAGAAGACATGTCTTGAGGGATATATATGCTGTCAATAGAGTTATAACAGCACAAGTGGAGTTTGAGTTTTTGGGCCTGTGAACACACAGCCATACATGGCCAGCAATAGTGCAGAAAAGTTCTTTATTGACTCTAACAAGCCTCCCTGAATCAGGATAGGGCATACACTTCTCCCTCGTTATTCGCGGGGGATAGGGGCAGAGCCGGACCGTGAATGGTGAAAAACCGCGAATATCCGGCTATGACCCACCCCTGCCTCCCTTCCGCCTTCCCCTGGCATCCCGGCCTTACCTGGTGGTCTAGCTGGTTTTTGGGGCAGGAGCAATTTTCCTACGCTCCTGCCCTGTGCAGATAGCCATTAAGAAATAGCAAAACCGTTTGACTAATATATATACTATCATGGTATATATATTAGTCAAACGGTTTTATAAGTATTGATTTTTTTCCAATAAGTCTGCTGATTAACACTATAGAGCAGAGGTGTCCAACCTTTTGGCTTCCCTGGGCTGCATTGGCCGAAAAAAGTGTTTCTGGGGCCGCACAAACACTGCAGCAAAACAGAGGAGGGAGCCAGTAAGATGGTAAACACCCGGGGGCAGCAGAGGAAAACACTCCATCGTCCTTGACCGAGACCACACAAAATACTTCACGGGGCCGCATGTGGCCCTCAGGCCGCAGGTTGGACACCCCTGCTATAGAGCTTTCAGACTCCTGATGCAGGCTTAGTAGCTGATACACAATTAACATAAGAACATAAGAATTGCCGCTGCTGGGTCAGACCAGTGGTCCATCCTGCCCAGCAGTCCGTCCACACGGTGGCCCTCAGGTCAAAGACCAGTACTCTAAATAAGTCCAACCTCACCTGCGTACTTTCCAGTTTAGCAGGAACTTGTCCAACTTTGTCTTGAAACCCTGGAGGATGTTTTCCCCTATAACAGACTCCGGAAGAGTGTTCCAGTTTTCCACCACTCTCTGGGTGAAGAACTTCCTTACGATTGTATGGAATATTTCCCCTTTCAACTTTAGAGAGTGCCCTCTCGTTCTCCCTACCTTGGAGAGGGTGAACAGTCTTGTCTTTATCTACTAAGTCTATTCCCTTCAGTCATCTGTTGACTTTATAATACATTTGTTTGGACGCCATTGACTTTTTGAGTTGCTCGTTGACTTTTTAGTCTTTTGTCTCCTCTGTTGTGGTATAGCTTGCTCTTTGTTTTGCAGAAGACTTTTCTGTTTTTCATTTTATTTACTCCATTCTAGGATATATGAACTCCTCACTGCTTGAGTCTCACCCCATGACTCAGCAGGGTTGTGCCGCCTTCCCTAAAGTAATCTATTCTTGCACCCTGTGAGCTAGCACCCCCTCCTGTACAGTGGTATAATTATAGCACCAGTGAGCTATTGCCCACTGCTATATAATGGTGCGGTTGTAGTTTCAGTGAGGGAATACCTCTCACTCCCTCACAAGGGAATATAATTATTTTGTCCAAATGTGGAAAATTATACAGGGGTCTCCAAACTTTGCCACGAGGGCCACATTGGGTACTTCAGCACTTTTTAGTGGGCCGTAGTAAAAATATAAAAATAAAAAATAACTCTAGATATATCTAATCTAATCTAGTCTTCAATTTATATACCAGGTCATCTCTCGTCAGAGCTCGACTCGATTTACAAATAGTTTACAAATAGTCAGGAGACTAGAGTGTACATAGATGATTTAGAATAGAGAAGTGTGTTTAAAATGAGAAACTATCATATTGAAAGCAGAAAATTTTATAAACTAATTACAGAGTATGTGAGATTAAATTATCGTATATTAATGACGACAAACACTACCAGCAAATTCTCATATTTTCATCACAAATAATAAAACCATTAATGTGAATGATGGAACTGTTTTTGTGCTTTTGAAATTTTATTAAACTGAGGTTCAAATTTTGAAACGCTAATTACAAGTAGCAACTAGTAACAAACTTCCAGATTCAATTTAAAGATTAGTCACAGCACCAGGGTTACCTACAACATCACTGTCAATACTGGCTTAACAAGTACAAAGAAATAGAGCAAAGTATACAATTACCATTCAGTTACAGTTACAGTTGTGAATATTACTAATATTAACATAATATGGAATATCCATATATTTTGAACACAATTTTAATTAATGCATTTGAAATCTATCAACAGTCCGTGGTTTTTTGTTTTTGCGGATTCTCATTGGAAAAGTAGTCCAATTGGCACATTTCCTCAGAATTCTTTCGCGGGCCAGATAAAATCATATCGCGAACTAGATGTGGCCCTCAGGCTGTACTTTGGAGACCCCTGCAACAGAACATAGAAAATAAAATGTTCAGTGTCATCTATATTCCCAAAATTCAATTTTGGGATATTTTCTTTACCTCTTTCTCTTACCATCTATATCAATCACACTAAATTTTTATATAGCTGAGAGGTCATGCAACATCTGATACTTAAATTTGTTCTTGTAAGGGTTGCTTGCATGTCCACAGATAATCTCAGATGTTTTCAGTTAATTCCAACTAACATGACCTCTGATGTAATGTAGTTCTGATTCATCAAATTCAAAAGCAGTCATGCATGACAATAATGTATAGGGTTTTTTTCCTTTTCCTGCAGAAAAAAAGCTGACCAAACAGACTTTGCTGAAACTTCAACACTAGAATTGAAACAGAAGCACAAATCCTGCCCTGTAACATAGATATTTTATGCTAGCTAGAAATGGTCTGGTTCAATCTTATTTTATTTGCTGTTTGCCAATCTGTTTCTTTTTTATATTTGGTGAACTTGATGGATGCACATTAATGCTGAATTATTATATTCTCTCCATTTTAACATGCCTATTCAATCCCTGGGTATTTAATAAATAAACTGGGTTATAAATGCATGCTATTTACCAGTGGTATCCTCATCATTTGTAAATTAGTTGAGAAACAAGTAAAAATTCTGTCACAGCTGTAATTATGTTTAGTTAAATTCCAGAGATGGTTGATTAATTCATGATTAAATTATTTGGGGTTAGGTTTGGCCGGGGGAGGGGGAATGAATGGAGTATGCTTGTTGAATCTCTTTTTCTTTTCTTTTTTGATAGCTTAGAGACTAAGAGTGGGAGGGTTATTTGTTTGTATATTGCAGAATGGACTGGCAGTCTGCCATGACACGGAAGAGACCTACGACTTGGTTATGTTTTATCACTTGCCCCCTCTGCTACGAAACTGCGATATCAGTTTTTAACACGGTGAGCCGCACTGAATGGCCCGCGCTGCTCCTGACGCTCATAGAGTTCCTATGAGCGTCGGGATCAGCGTGGGCCGTTCAGCGGGGCTCTCTGTGCTACAAACTGCTAGCGCAGTTTAATAGAAGAGGGGGTTGGTTTGGCATACTGTGATTATACCAGCTCTGTTGGTGCAGACTGCTGTTTTTTGATACTATGTTTCTTTCTGTGTTATGGCTGTACCGGTTGCTCCAATAACGATCTTATTTTTTACAAAAATTATCTTTCTTTGACATTTCTGATACTAAGACTATAGACGTCCACCTGGTACTGTCATTAGGTTCCAACTACTGGAGTTGCCGGTAAAGCCCCGTCCAGTCTACCAAACTGTCTTGTCATTTGAGGGACACGGTCTGTAAAAGTCTGCCCAGCACTGTCCTAATGTTACAAATTATTGAAGTTTCTGTTGAAGTCCTCTCCAGCCCATCTTATACCCATGTACAGTACACAGACTGTGCAAGTCTGTCCAGTTCTTCACAACCAAAGTCACCATCCAATTACCATTTGACACACCAATATTTTCTTGGATCTTCTGTCAGTCTGTCTGTGTAAGTTAGACCACTGAATATGTTGTCTTAACTGTAAATACATCTTAATTATATGTGTATCTTTACCTATATAACTTTGTACAGATAAGGAGTCTCTATAACTTTATACAGATGAATTTTCTATTTAGAGTTGATTGCTACTTCTAGTCTTAGACTTACAGTAAGTGAATAAGTTCAATGAATAGCAGTTAAATACTGAACATATATGCATACAGTTTTCATATTGTTTGTCTAATGCAGATAGACCACAATTCAATAAGAAATAAGAAGAGGCAGGATTCTACTAAGGTGCAATGACAGAAGTGCTAGCATTCACAACACAAGATGGAAAGGCAGTATAACAACCACAAAATATTTTTATTGGAGCAAGTAGTCCAAGGAAACCTGATGCAGCCATATTTCATCAAGCTGCATGCATTAGAGCAGTGTTTTTCAACCGCTGTTCCGCGGCACACTAGTGTGCCGCGAGATGTTGCCTGGTGTGCCGCAGGGCCGCCGGGCCCGGAGCTGACAGGGGGCCCGAGGCAGGGGCGCCAGTAGCTCGCCAAGGCAAAGTGAGTCGATCACCCAGGACTCACTTTGTCTTGGCGATCTAATCTATCGAGCCGATAAGTCTTCTCCCCGACGTCAATTCTGCAGTCGGAGAGGAAGTTCGGGCCAGCCAATCGCTGCCTGGCTGGGCGGAACTTCCTCTCCGATTGTAGAATTGACGTCAGGGAGAGCATGCGTCGGCGTCGGCTTTGGGGCCTGTTATCCATTGGTGGGTCCTGTTCCCCGATGGCAGCGGCAGTGGCAGTGGCTTGGGGAACGGCAGGGAGAAAGAAAGAAAGGAGGCAGGCAGGGAAACAGAAGGAAAGAAGAGAAACAGAAAAAAAGAAAGAAAGGTCAGGGAGAGAGGAAGAAAAAGTTGGGGGAGGGAATGAGGTGTGGAGGAGAGAAAGCATACAGGCTGATAGAAGGGAAGAAAGATTGGATGCACAGTCAGAAGAAGAAAGTGCAACCAGAAATCACCAGACAAGGTAGGAAAAATTATTTTATTTTAAATTTAGCAAAGTGGAGGCAGTATTACCACAGTTTTCAAAGGAATTTGCCCAAATAACTTAATAGTTATCTGGGTAAATTCCCAGAGATGAAAACTTCCCTTCACTTACTATGCACAGTTCTGAATTTATATCTGCTGTCTATATTTTACAATATGGTCACCTTTTACTAAACCGCAATAGTGGTTTTTAGCGCAGGGAGCCTATGAGCGTCAAAAGCAGTGCTGGGCATTCAGCGCAGCTCCCTGTGCTAAAAACTGCTATTGTGGTTTAATAAAAAGGATGGAGGGTATATTTGTCTATTTTTGTATGCTATAAAAACCAAATACAGAGAGAGACTGAGAGCTGTTGACGAAGAGCTACGTGTGTGTCTTTCTTCGATTCCAGCCAGAATATCAGCTTTGTGTTCAGCCAAACAGGCCCAGGTTTCGCACTGAATAAAGTATTTTATAATTTTTATTTCGTAATAAAGTAATTATAAAATACTTTCTTTGTGTTTATTTGATTCCTATTCAAGAGAATTACTTTATATATAGTCAATATAGGCAGAGAGTTAAATTTTTTAACATTTTCTAATGGTGGTGTGCCTCGTGATTTTTTTCATGAAACAAGTGTGCCTTTGCCCAAAAAAGGTTGAAAAACACTGCATTAGAGGATACATCTTTTGAAGTTGTCTCAATTATACTTCACCGAAAGCTATAGCAATGATCTGTCAGAGCTTTAGTGCTGGCACTCACACAGCTAAGTGGGCAAAGGTCTGCGCCCACTTAGTTAAATGGGCATGACACTGAATATGGCCAGTGCCTGTATAGGTGTCAACTCCTCCCCAACTCTGCCAGTACTAACTAGGCAGTGCTGAGGCCAGAGTTGTAGGCCCCTCCCCGGATGCACCATAGGAGGGGCCTTAAACAACCTGGGCATATCAGAACCTTAGGCCCCTCACTGGTGTATCCTGGGAGGGGAAGGCCCACCATTTTGAAGAGGTGGTCCTGCTGACCAGAAGGAGTACGCATTCCTCTGGCCAGCCATGATAAGTAAGGAAAGAAGGAGGGGAAGGGGGTCATCAGAGGTACAGGGGATATTTGGAGGGGGTTTCATGGTGGCAGGATAGAGTGAGCATCTCTCCTGCTGCTGGGGGGATGTTGGGTGTTGCTTGGTCGCAACAGGGAGTGGACAACTCTCCCGCTGCCACGAGTGGTTGTTAGCAGTGTTGGGTGATTGTGTGACATGGTAGGAGAGAGTGGGCGGCTTTACTGCTGACGGGGGGGGGGGTTGCTTGGTGGCGGGAGGGACTGGGCATCTCTCCTGCTGCTGCGGGTTGTCGGGTGAGGGGTTGCTTGACTTTGGCAGCTTGATTTGTGGTTGGTTTTGGTGGGTTTTTGCGTTTATTCTGTGCTTGTACCCATCGCTATCACTGGTGAAGGACACATGCAAATTAGCGAATCTTTGCTACTCTCCGCCAGCCTCATATGCATGAGCATTTTTAGAGAATGGCTTGCTTTTTTTAAATTGCTACAATAATGGCTGTGACAGCAGCCCATCTTTTTTAATGCAAATTTTGAGAACCTAGCCCTGAGTATCTCCTCTGACCACAGTAGCAGTGCACAGTTAGTACTAGGGTGGTTCAGGTCAGGAAGGAGCTTGAAATTATGCAAGAACCAGCAATATTCAGTGACAGTACTTGCATAACTAACCAGGCAAATAGGAAAACATAAAGTGCAATCCTATCCTTGTTCAGCTATCTATGTGTTTGCCAGCACTGAACATTGGTTAGCACCTGCATAATTTCTGGGCCAGTGACTGACCTGAATATTCAGTGCCAGTGTTTGAACATGGCCCAGCATTCAGTCCATGGTGGTCAGCAGCTGAATATTGGTACTAAAAGGAGAAAAGGAACACTTTTAGTTTAGTTGTTTGTTGTTGTTTTTTTATTTCTCAGTATCGGATAGTAAACTGAGAGCATTTGGAAACTTGTTCCACTCCTTGACCATAGACTGAAAAAGAACAAGATCTAATTTCTGAAAAAAAAATGCATCTTGGTTCATGACAGGTAAGTTCTGCATTCCTTCAGAAACATCCATTCCTTCAGAAACATTCCATTCCTAAACATCTGTTCTACCTGCCAGTTATCAATACTATCGACAAACAGTGTGGAGTGGTCATTCTGCAAGGGCTTATGTATTAAAACTAGGATCTTCAGTTCATTTCAGCACTGTATATGCAATCTGTGAAATGCTTATAAATATGTCAATAATTGAGCAATAGAACTACACGGACTTGATGGGGGAGTTTGAGATAATACGGGGACAGCCTTGAGAAAGCCAGAATGGTGAAACATGTTGGCAGAGTTACCTGACCGACAAAACTTCAAATAAGAAAAGATAAGTAACAAAGAACCTTTTAAACAAGTTAATTAAGTCAAGAAATGAAGTAAATTTAAAAAATAGAAAAAATTAAAATAATGGGATCGATGACGATTTAGCAGTTCTTCTATACAAAAATGTGAAGGAACAGCTGCACTAAATTCTGATAATCCAAGAAAGGGATTAAAAAAATATATACAGTATTGGTATATGATTACACATTATAGATTTATCAATAATTGTGCAGTAGCATTCAGTATCTTCTACAAGGCTTTCATGTGTAATTTCAAGATGCCTAGCTAAAGTGAATTACAGTAATCACACTTTGAGAACATCATGAGGCCAATTTTCAGACCAAAGGATGCAGCCCAGCCACCTCCTGTAGTTGCCACTAAACCCAGAAATTTTAATGCCAGGGCCATATCCGGTGAACGGCATTGAACTTCTGGTCTATTTTTTTGCCATGTTTGATATAGCCAGCCAAAGCAATATTCATCAACTGGCCGGCTAAGTCATAGTAGCCAAAGATAGACCTGCTATTTAGGTGAGTCTATGCGGTTGCTAAACTTAGCTGGTTGGCTGATAAATATTGTTATTGACCGCAATGTCACATGATGTAGCTAGTGACCAGATATTCAGTGGGAGATAGCCAGCTATCTTCCACTGAATATTGGAACTTAGCCGGTACTATTTAGCTAGCCAAGAGCTGTTCCTGGCTGGCTAAATAGTGCCGAATATCAGGCAACATATCTTGGAGGATGATTCTAAGATCATCATCAAAAACAGCTTATAAATCATAATCTAAAGAACACTCACCAGACAATTGTTTTATCTTTTATTATGATTCTATAGTCTAAAATATCCCCTAAACTGCTGCAATATTAGGGATAGGATTTGATATATTACTTTTCTATAGTTGCAATGTGGGTTGCATGCTTAATTTTATATCTAGAGTACTGAAAGGTTATGTGACTTACCTAGGATCACATGAAACAGCAAAGGGCCTTGAACTCAGGTCCCTCGGTGTGTACGAGGAGCTGCTGAAAAGTTCTCTGCCCAGCCAAGAAGAGAATAATGTGGAACCATGAAACTTTTCTTGACTTTTTTGCCAGAAAATATTTTAATAAAATTGTTTTAAAATGACTGATATAATATGAAAATACCACATACAGAATTTTCTAACTTTTTCTGACAAATCAGGGGCTGTGGATATAATGCCATCTGGTTCATGAATGGCTTTATAACTACCCTTTATAAGTTCTTGAAATCAGAATGCTGCCCAGAACTGTGCAAAGCATGGCAGCAGAACTATGAGATAGAAACCCATTTAAAGGGAATTTTTTTTTTTTTTTTTTTTGGGGGGGGGTTCCTGATTGAAGCAAGGATTTGCTGTAAAAGAGGACTTTATTTGTGATAAATCTTTTCCAAGCATCATCAACCAGTGTGGCTGTATTAGAACCAGTGCAAACTGAACTGGATAATAAAACTTGGAACTGATAATTATTGGTGGAAGGGTTTTATTTTCCTTTTCTTTTTCTCTGCTGTGCTTATTCCAGAGTGGTCCTCCAAAGTGCGCTAATACTTGCGCCTGGGACAGGAGCTGGGTTGCCAGCGCTAGGTTTACTCCTGGCCATGTCACAATATAAGCAATAGTACTATAAGACATCATAATAAGCTGCATAATTCCTACACAGTATAATGAAGTCATGAAATATTAGTGCTCAGTTCCTTACAAAATTCATCTAAAGGAGCCCAAGTTGTATTGAAGCTAGCTATATAATTATTTTTGAATGCTATTATTTCTTCATACTTTCTTAATACACAGAGATGGTTCCAGCATTCACAAAAGTTAAGCTTAGAGTTATCCTTCCATACTTACATACTATATGATGAATATCTAGTGCAATCATGAAATCAAAAATTTTTTTCATTGATGTAGGCAATGAGACATCTGGATTTGAGGAGCGCAGTACAATGGACTTATAAGACAGAGGTATTTTATTAGTCATATGAATTCTAGAAAGGCTTCTGGACCAAATTTTTGCCAATAGATTTGCAGGTTAAGACATGCAAATAGGAGATCTAATAGGATCCCAGGCTGCTGGCGACAAGACCACCACAAGTCGGAAGGTGAATGCAACACCCTTGCAATTTTAGTAGGGGTCCAATAAGCTCTATGCATTATAAAATATGTAGATTGATATATAGAGGCTGACATTGTGGGGCTTGTTGAAAATGAACAAAATATATTCCAATCTATTTCCCCAGGCTTTATATTCAAATCTTCTGACCAAATATCATCAAAGGAAAATTCCCTCTCACTCTCAAATTCTCTTATGACTTTATACAGTTTTGACACTTTTTTCTTTTCTATCAATAATAATCCTATAAATTTAGAGAAATTAGATGTGCCCAAAGGTTCCCTATATATTGACAACATGGAATTGAGAATTTCTGAGGCCTCATTCCAGTAATTAATGTCCAACTTTGGATTTTCCAAAATATGTTCCAACTCATTTGCCAACAGTAATCTACCCTCAAAAATTAATTGAGAAAGAACCCAAATGTTTTTTGATTGGCAAACTGTTTTTATTTCGAAGAATATTTGGGAATCAAATGTGATATTATACCACAAGGGAACATGCTGCCTCTCCCTAAGTTCCCTATTAATAGAAATGAAACGAAAAGTATCAAGAAAAGTGTGGAATAACTTGTAAGTTTCATGGCTCCTTCATTAGTGTCTTCTTGGTTGGACTGAGAACTTTTCAGCTGCCCCACATAAGCTATTGCACTAACCATTAGTCTATTCCTGCATTCCTAAGATGAAGAGCTCCTGAAAATATTCACCTCTATTTCTGAAAGATTCAAACCCAGCCTGCTTGTAGTAATATAGGTTGTTAAAATTTTGAAAAAAAAAAAAAGCTGAAATTTTGCAATAGCTATAGAAGAAAAGCTGTCAAATGCCATGAAAAATTGGATGTCATCCACATAGATTCAGTAGAGATCATTTAGTTCATTAAACTCCTCTCAAATGGGAACTAGATAAAGATTAAATAGAAGAGATGACAAGGCAAAGTCTTGAGGTGCACATGATTTCAGAGGTTTTATATACAGTACAGCAGGAGTTTTCCAAATGTACTTCATGGTACCATTCCATGAGGTAAGAAGAAAACAAGGATACAATGGTACCAGACAAACCAAAAGACTCCAATTGCTTTAAAATAATTGATTTTTTTTTTCCCAAACATGACATAACTTGTAGTTAGGCCACAAATGAAACAGAAAACTGAATGATTTTTTTTTCTGTACACTGCTACTAGGCAAACAATGCAGTTTGATGGGAAGATAAAGGAGTCCAGAGGATTTTCTTCCTGAACACATCATTCAACTTTGCAAAATGGTTAGGTGCATAAAGTAACGGATATTGCCATGCTCCCCCTCCCATTCCAATTTCATTGTCTTTTTCATACTAGCATGCACACCGTGCACTTATCTTCTTACTTCCCCTTCCCCCTTTTACTAAACCACGATAGCGGTTATTAGCGCAGGGAGCCAGTTGAATGCTTCGCGCTGCTCCTGCTCATAGGAACTCTATGGAGCATTCAGCGTGGCTCCCTGCGCTAATAATCGCTATTGCAGGTTAGTAAAAGGGGAGGGGGAATTATATCTTATTTATATATCACCACGTTCCAGTTTTTTTTCCACACTTACACATACATTCATATTTGTAGGACCCCTGAGGAAGACAAGTTCATCAAAACAAGGACCGTGTTGGCTTCTCTTCACCGTCTTCATGCATATGTAGATTGTTTTATTTATGCAAAATGGGGGTCATGATCTCTGGATCCTAGATTATAAATACGGTCCTCTCACATGAGGAAAGGCTAAAAAGATTAGGGCTCTTCAGCTTAGAAAAGAGACAGCTGAAAGGGAATATGATTGAGGTTTACAAAATCCTGAGTGGTGTAGAACTTCCCAAAATCTCTTAGTTATACCTTCCTTAAAATCAATCAATACGTTGCGCTCCAATAACTTTGCAGTTACTGCCCCCACTCTGTGAAACTCATTACCGATCCAACTGCACTACGAATCTGATATAAAACAATTTAAAACTAAACTAAAAACATTTTTATTCCAAGATGCTTTTGGATAACAATTGCCCTTTCAAGGGCCATATTTAAATTTTAAATTTAAATTTCTGCTACTTTTTACCCAACCTATTGTTTTATCCTTTCATGTCTCGCCTTTTCTATAATAATTGTAGTTCATTCCTACTATCCCATTGTTGTGTAGTCTGTATGTCTCTGACTTTTATCCGTTATCCCTGTTTTTATAAATTTCTATGTAATTTATTATCTGTTTTTATGTAATTTTATATTGTTAACCGCTTAGAAACCAGAATAAGCGGTCTAAAAAATATTTTAATAAACTTGAAAACTTGAAACTAGAATGCATAAAAGTGGATCAATTTTCACTCTCAAAAAGTACAAAGACCAGGGGGATACTCAATGAAGTTACATGGAAATTACTATACAACCAATAGGAGGAAAACTTTTTGCTCCAAAAAAAAAAAACAGTTAAGCTCTGGAACTTGTTGCCAGAGGATGTGGTAACAGCAGTTAGTGTCGCTGGGTTTATAAAAGGTTTGGACAAGTTGCTGGAGGAAAAGTCTATATTTTGCTATTGAGATAGACACTGCTTGCCCTGGAATCGATAACATTGAATGCTGCCACTATTTGGATTTCTGACAGGTATTTGTGCTTTAGATTGGCCACTGTTGGAAACTTGATACTAGGCTACATGGACCATTGGTCTGACCCAATATGGCTATTCTTATGTTCTAATAAACATCTCATTACCGCAAATATTTAGATGTCCACAACTTTGGTGAACTGAGCCCTGCAACTTTATTATTGGTTCATGATATGCCCATGCCTGTTTGTGTTAATTGAAATCTCACTAATTAAGAGTCTTTTCCAGAGACAGTGGAAACATTCATTAAATCAAGTAGTTAGTCAATCCATTGAGACAGAATAGAATGCATGATCTAATTAAACTGAGACAAACATCAAGACAGATGACACCCAGGTGCACCTTAGTTAGTAAACTGGGAAGTTATCAGACAAGCAGCTGATTTTTAGCTCAGTAGCATTCTGGCTGCCAGAAATACATCACAAGCAGAATATTTTTTTCAACAGATTAATGATGAACATTTGGAAATAAAGGACCGGATGCAGTTTATGTCACATATATAATTTTATGTTGGTAAAAGTATATGTGCTGTGGCCCAGAATAGCAGGTTTCTGTATTCAGTTAGAAATAATGATGTCCGTGTGCTGATTCTGCAGTTTTTGACTGACCTAGCACAGCCCTTTACATCTAGCTTTATTTCTGAAGTCTGATTGAAGGCTTACAGCACGCATCCTAGGAGACCAGAAAATCAAGTCAGTGCTGTACTCATAAGAGAGACCATCAGAAAAAAAAATATTATTCAGAAGAAAGGTGATTATGTTATGAATCTTATGATTTGCAAATAAATAGAAAAAGACACAAAAAAGCAGACATTTGACAGAGCAAAGGGGTATATAAAAAAAAATAACTGCAAACAGTCTTGCATATATTTTTTTAAAGATGCAAATCATGGTAAAAATGGCAGCATGAAGCAAAAGCAAAAGAAGCCAATTCCATAAAGAGGCACCTATATTTATGCACCAAAATGATAACATACCATCACGTGACATTAGAATGTGTATTGTTCTTTTACCTCCACAGTTCTACGTGGATCACAACCAAAGAGACATTACATTACGTTAGTGACTTCTATTCCGCCTTTACCTTGCAGTTCAAGGCGGATTACATAAGAATTGATTTGATCTTAATACATAAGGTTACATAGGAACATTTTCTAAATTGCTAAGGAGTAGATTAGTAATGCCGATGGGGTTTGGAACTTTATTGGTAAAGTTATATTGATTTTATGTGTTTTTTAAAGAGTAAGGTTTTTGTTTCTTTTTTGAAAGTTTTGTAGTCTGTGGTTGAAGTCAGCAGATTGGTGAGTTGTCGGTCCAGTTTTGCTGCTCTGGTGGCCCGAAGGTTGTCATATATATTTCTTTGCTTGACATTTTTGGCTGGTGGGTGTGCGAATATTGTGTGAGTTCTCCTGTGTCTGATTGAGGAGGAATGAGTTAGTCGATTGTTCCAGTAGGAAGGGGTGTTTCTGTTTATAGCTTTGAATAGTAGGCTGCATGACTGTATTTGTTATATAGTTTGTTAGTCTGACCATTGTATAGGTGAGAAGTGGGACCAGGTTCTGTCTGCTGCTATCGATTCTTTTTCTGTGGGAGGAGTTGAGATTTCTTCTAGGTGAGCCAGGGTATCATTGAACGTGGATCTGATATTAGCGATCTTATTTTTAAAAAATATGGCTAGTGCGGTGGCTGGGGGAGGGGGGGAGTTGTTAGTGGTCAGATATGGTGCGGTGTCTGTGAGTTCTTTTAGTAACTGGAATATCTTTTTTATGTCTTGGGATCCTTCTCCTATTTGCTTTGTGTAGTATGTCTTTCTTTTTTCTTTCAGCTTTTGTTTGTAATTTTGGTGAAGTATTTTCCATTCTGCTTTTGTGGAATCTTGGCTACTTTTTCTCCATTTTCTTTCTAGTTGTCTGCATTTTCTTTTGAGTTGGAGTAGTTCATTGTCAAACTATTTGTCAGATTTTCTATGTATTCTTGTTTTGGATTGCTCCGGGGCTAGTTCATCTAGGGATGCTGTGCATAGGATGTTCCATTGTGGGATGAAGTCTTTGGGGTTGTAGTCTTGGATTATGGTGTCTGTCTTTGTCCAGCATTTGGCACAGCTCCCTGCGCTAATAATCGCTATTGTGGTTTAGTTAAAGGGGGGTATTTCTATTAATGTGGTATTGTTATGTGCAAAGCTATTTAGTAAGATGTTTTGTTGAATATTTTTTAATGGTTATTATGGCTTGTTTACATGTTTGTTTGTTTTTTATTTTATTTATATAGGACTTGTAGACTCTTGAGGAAAGCATATGGTGCCGAAACACTGGCCATGTCAAGTCCAGATTAATATTAGATCTAATAAAGATTAGACCTAATAAAGATCCTCTTTGTTGAACCATATTTTGGTTGGTGAAATCTCCTCTCTATGACTTCTGTGTTTGGTTTACTTATTAGGGCCCCAGATAAAGTCTAATGATGCCTACAGAGGGTACAAAACACAGCTGTGAGACTTTTGAAGAATCTTGGCCCTTTTGATCACATATCTGCCTTATTAGCTGAAGTACACTGGCTTTCAATCAAAAAGTGAGGTAAAGAAGAACACCAGATTCATCTGGTGTGATATAACATTAGCTGAGCTGATGTCACCGGCTGGTAATATTTATTGAATGATGGTGTGGGTAAAATGGGAGGGGGGACAGATAGTGAGGGGAATATATGAGGTGTTATCAAGGGTCTGTAGAATAAGGATTGACAATTTTATAAGAGGAGGTAAGAAAGGGTTAATAGATAGAGCTTGTAAGAAAGAAAAATGATTAGGGAGGTTGCTAAGGTGATGGGGTGGAGCAGTCACGTGATTGGTTGGATGTTGTGGCACTCTGGAGTGAATTCTGTGAGGAAAGGAGAACAGTAGAGTAGTCTCTTCAGGAAAAGATTATTCTCTTCAGAGTATATTAATTCTTACTAAAAATATTCTTTTTCATTGTGATTTTAATGTTAGGAAGTTTGGTTTATTTTGAGTAAGATAATTTTTGCCTTGTTAACCTTCTCTGTGTCTGTGTTTTAGTCAGGACAGGCTATTTGTCTGTCAGGTGCTGGATTTGTTGCCTGATTAAGCAGAGACTGCAATGGAGAGGAGCAGTTTGGGCTCTTCTGTGGAGGTTTAACAGCCTGGCAGCACAATAGTCCCCTGTGTGGAACAGTAGTTAGCGCTGGGCTGCCATTTGGTGAGTTTTCTGCACGACCGTGGGCAGAGTGGGTTGGCTGTGAGGGAGATGGGATGTATAAGGTGTTTGCTCGCTAATGTACAGTGTGTCAGAGAGGGACTTACCTGTTGGGGTTATTTTGTGTGACACAGAGAGGTCTTTCTGTTGAGGTGTAATTTTGCCAGGTTGTTTCTTAGTAGGCTAGTTTGGAGGAACTGGCAGGTGGTTGGTCTTTAGTTCACGAGGGTAGTGACTGGCTGGTCTGTGTGCCACATGGTAGGGCACTTCTAGATAGGTTTGAGGCTTTGACTCTAAATTCTGGTGTTAGAAGGAGGGAGTTGGGAAATGCCAATGCTGCATTCAGGTGTTTGTTTTTACAGCTAGGCAGAGTTGTGGATTTGCGGCCTTCGCGGATTTGGTGTTCCCGTGTCTGGGAGCTTAGGAGCACTGGCAGCTGCCATTGCAATAGTTATGTGCTCAGCGGCTGCATGACTGTATGGCATCAGCATTCACAGTATTGTGATTTAAAAATTTTGTTTGGAGTGTCAATAGGGGCCATCTTCCTAATTTTCCTTTTGTGCTATGGCCTTTCTGGGTCTCTTGGATCTTCCTGTGTCTGCCATTCTTTCTGTGGTGATTCAGCATGGTGTCAGCTGTCCTGATTTGTTAGCTCAGCTGGAGATGACCTGTTCTTGGTGTTTAAGCTACATTCATATTATGTACTTGTGGTGTTTTTCTGGATGTGTGGTGTGTGTGTTAGGGGGAAATAGATTTCTTGGTGTCTGTCTCTGTGGAAAGGGAGAGGGTTCATTGTAGTAAAGTTGAGGGTTTGGTTTATTTGTGCTGGAGAAATTAAAGGGTAAAAGTTTTTATGGTGTTAGTGGGGAATCATCTAGGTAAGTGGTGAGCAAACCTAAACAAAGTTATTGTAAGGGTAACAACCTATTGTGTATGTCATGTATAGGAAATACTGAGTGGAGTGCAGTGAAAAGGGCTGATGTGAATCGCTGGTTCACTCTTTCCAAAAATACTAGGACTAGGGGGTGTGCAATGAATCTTTTAAGTAGTAGATTTATAACAAACCAGATAAATATGTCTTCACACAACATGTGATTAATCTATGGAATTCATTGCTGGAGAATGAGGTGAAATCACTTAGCTTAGCGGGGTTTAAAAAAGGTTTGGGTACTTTCCTAACCGAGAAGGCCTTATTGAGATGGCTTGGGGAAATCCTCTGCTTATTCCTATGATAGGCAGCATAATTTCTGTTTTATTACTAGGGCATAGAATTTGGATTATAGGATCTCACTAGGTTCTTGGGTCCTGGGTTGGCCACTGTTGGAAACAGGATACTGTTCTTGATGGACTTTTGGTCTGTCCCAGTATCACAATTCTTCTGTTCTTATAAGGTGCAAGGCATCAGAAGCACTATTGGATAGAGTTAAGGGGGGGAGGGGGTTGGTCGAGTAGTCTGGAAAGTAAAGATAGAGATGGAAGGATAAATAGCTGCCACGATAATGATGGGGGACAAGACATTTTTGGGTTTATTAGGGATAGGAAGACATGCAAAAGTGGCATTGTGGAACCCAAGGGTACAAGAGGCCAATAAGTAGCAGATGGTAAAGAGATAGATGACTTCTTCACTAATATTTTCTGTTCTGGGTTCACAGCTGAAGTGTTTGGGGGGGAGGGTGTACAAACACCTCATGTGACTGGGGCAGGAGGTGTAAAAAACCCTGATTGATTTTCAGTGGCTTGGGTTTGTGAGGGTTCGTTAGAACTACGGGTGGATACCACGAGGGGAATGGCTGGTACATCCAAGGGTACTGCAAGAATTTGGGGGTAGTTCTGGTGACTCTGCTGACTACCTTCTCACTGCTTCTGTAGAGTAGGGAGTGGGTAATGCATGAATATAGCAGGGAGAATATGGTTTCCCTCCACAACAAATGGAGAAAAGGCAGCACTAGGGATATACAGACCGGTAAGTTTGACTTATTGGTGAGTATCTCAATAAAAACACTTTTACAACAGAGCTTGGGGATTCACTAGAGACAGATTTGGATCGACAAATCTGCTTACTTTCTTTGGGTGATCTTGGCATTAGATAAGGGGAGTGTGGTGAATATGGTGTATTTTGATTTTAGTCATTTTACCATTTTCATAGGCATATCGTATTCAGTGTTCTCGGTATGGAGGGCTCCACTGGTGATCCGGGGCAGGAACTAGTTGGTCAGTAAGGTGTCAGTGGGTTGTGGTCCCAGGAGATGGTTATGCCAAGGGAGGATCTTATCGGTAGTGTGTTTGAAGGTTTGTTATTGGGCTTGTTCTTTTCACAATTATGTAAGTGGGATTGTTGTAGGAGGCCAAAGCAGTAATGGACCAGACAGTCCTGATGGTGTGCCTAACGAGGATGGGCTTAAGTTGTAGAATGGCTTCATATTGTGCAGCTCAGATTTCATGTTTAGAAATGCCAGGTCATGCATTTGCATTGCTAAACCACAAGGGAATGGTGCGATTAAAGGGTGAAGACCTTGGTGTACGAATGAGGAGTGCGGGTTTGGTGTGATTGTATGTGATGAGCTTCAGGAGGCAACCAGGTTGTAACAGTGCTAGCAAAAGCTAGACAGATGTTTGGATGCATGGGAATCAGTATGGCCAGCAGGACAATGGAAGTTTGCTGCCCCTCTACAAATTTTGGTGAGACCTCCTTGTGAATTTTGTGTACATTTAAGTTCAGTTCAAAGGAAGGCTACTACAAGGGTTGATGGCCTATGTCCTATAGGCATATGGGAACTGAGTTCATGATCTCCATCTGTATACTTTGAGGAGGAGCATGAGAAGGGAGATAATAGTGATGTTTAAATACCTATGTGGCCTAACTATACATGAGATGACTCCCCTTTTATTTGACAGCAAATCCAAAGTAAGAGGGCAGGGGATCCAGTGCAGCAGTGCTGGGCTCTGCAGTACGGTATGGCGCTACATTGTTACAGAAGGTGAGGTAGATGCATGAAATAGTTTTGGAATTCCAGTAGGTGTAGGAGTAGTAGATGCATGAAATAGTTTCTGAATTCAGGACGGCTTTGGATAGGCACATGGACTCTCTGGGAGAGAGGAGTTAATTGTTACTGTGGAGGGGTATACTGGCTGGGCATTTTGGTCTTTATCTGTCCTTATGTTTTTTCTAAGTGGCTTTGTTTGTGTCCTCAGACTGGAGGAACTGCAAGGCGCTGGATAGGTGCTGAGAGCCAAACTGCTTTGTTTGACTCATTTTCTGCAATTTTGGGTGCCAGAGGTGCATTGCTCCTTTCTCATATGGAGCAGCCGCATGTTCTATTAGTACTGTATTGTTTGTTTGTAGGATGATTTTAGAAGATGGTTCACTTGACATTTGCTGGTGTGGGGATTTTATGGAAGTTATGAAATTGGTTGTGGGTGCGTGTGATCTGGTGTCCATGTGCAGGGTTTACTTGTTTGTTTGTTTTTTGTATGAGGGTTTAGTGACATTTGTTTGCAGTATTGCCTAATGTGTGCACTTCATGATTTGTAGTGGTGCTCTGGCGATTAGCCTTTTTGCAGCACTGGGCAGATTATCGAGTGGGTAAACTGGCACCTTCTCGACCTGCTATTGTGTTCATGGGGTAGCTGTCTGGAGATGTTGGGTTGACTGCAGGTTAAATGCAATTGCCTATTCCCCGGTCACCTTCTTGGAAGGATCAGGAATTTGGATTCTTTTATACGTGTGTGTGTGGAGTAACGGGATGTGCAATATCTTGTTTACCATTCTATTGGGCTGGTGAGGATTTTCTTATCTGTTTCTGAGTCCAGTGGAGCATGGACTATAGATTTTATGGTTAGGTATATGGAGCATTTGTTGGGAGTGACCCTTGCTAATCCTTTTCCAGCAAAGACAGTTTCCTAATCTTCTATTCTGCTTCCCTTATGATTCTTTTGATGGGTTGTGACATTTGTTCAGCAAAGGGAGAGGATTTCATACTGCCCCTGAGGCAGGATCTGTTGTCTGCTGTCTGTGTTTTCCCTAATGCCCCCACCCCTTTTTGTTTTGTTTGGTCCTCTATTGAGTGTGTAAGGAGGATTGGGACATGGTTGCTATTGAGTGGGTTTAATACTAAGCTTTTGGAGTTATGGATAGCATGTGGGGGTTTAGAGTGGTTTCTCATGAGTTTGTTGCAGCTATTTTCCATGGACATTATTGTCCTGATGCTGTCAACCTTTCAGGCATAGGTTTGGCCTATTTTATTGGAGACTTGTTTTAAAGCTGTTGGCCGCAGCTTATGTGGTGGGGGGAGCGGTGACAAGCTCGAGGCTGTCACCGCTTGTGGCGGAAAATGGGGTTTGGCCCAGTTGGATCTGGGAGATGAGCAGTTAATAAATAAATAAATGTGACACTCATATGCGATACCGCTGCGAGGGGAAGCATGACCTTGCGTCACCGTGGATCATGTTTGGGGGGAGGGGAAGCATGACCTTGCGTCACCGTGGGTCATGTTTGGGGGGAGGGGAGGGGAAGCATGGCCTTGCGTCACCGTGGGCCGTTTGGGGGAATGTTATAAATTTAAAGACTTAACTGGAGCTAGTTTCGACACCGAATAGCTCCCTTGGGGTGTGTGAAATATGCATTGGGGGTTTGTTGGTTTTTGGACACAGATTGCATTGTAAGTGAAGATAATATTCAGATAGATAATAAAGCTGCGGCCAAATATTTATTCCAATAAAACTGAGTTGTGTGATTATTGATTGATGGTGATTAGCTTTCAGTTGCAGGTGACGGGAATGCGAATGCTAATGTTAAGAAGAACACCAGATTCATCTGGTGTGATATAACATTAGCTGAGCTGATGTCACCGGCTGGTAATATTTATTGAATGATGGTGTGGGTAAAATGGGAGGGGGGACAGATAGTGAGGGGAATATATGAGGTGTTATCAAGGGTCTGTAGAATAAGGATTGACAATTTTATAAGAGGAGGTAAGAAAGGGTTAATAGATAGAGCTTGTAAGAAAGAAAAATGATTAGGGAGGTTGCTAAGGTGATGGGGTGGAGCAGTCACGTGATTGGTTGGATGTTGTGGCACTCTGGAGTGAATTCTGTGAGGAAAGGGGAACAGTAGAGTAGTCTCTTCAGGAAAAGATTATCCCTCCCTCCCTCCCATTTGTGCTGATGTTATGTTTTGTGTCAGTGTTGTGGGGTGGGGTGGGGGGTTTACATGTTATATGTCGACTTGAGTGGGTTTGGTGGAGCTTATGGGGTTGGGGGGAGGTGGTCGCAGCTTTGGGTGGGGCGGAAAATGGGGTTTGGCCCAGTTGGATCTGGGAGATGAGCAGTTAATAAATAAATAAATGTGACACTCATATGCGATACCGCTGCGAGGGGAAGCATGACCTTGCGTCACCGTGGATCATGTTTGGGGGGAGGGGAAGCATGACCTTGCGTCACCGTGGGTCATGTTTGGGGGGAGGGGAGGGGAAGCATGGCCTTGCGTCACCGTGGGCCGTTTGGGGGAATGTTATAAATTTAAAGACTTAACTGGAGCTAGTTTCGACACCGAATAGCTCCCTTGGGGTGTGTGAAATATGCATTGGGGGTTTGTTGGTTTTTGGACACAGATTGCATTGTAAGTGAAGATAATATTCAGATAGATAATAAAGCTGCGGCCAAATATTTATTCCAATAAAACTGAGTTGTGTGATTATTGATTGATGGTGATTAGCTTTCAGTTGCAGGTGACGGGAATGCGAATGCTAATATTAAGAAGAACACCAGATTCATCTGGTGTGATATAACATTAGCTGAGCTGATGTCACCGGCTGGTAATATTTATTGAATGATGGTGTGGGTAAAATGGGAGGGGGGACAGATAGTGAGGGGAATATATGAGGTGTTATCAAGGGTCTGTAGAATAAGGATTGACAATTTTATAAGAGGAGGTAAGAAAGGGTTAATAGATAGAGCTTGTAAGAAAGAAAAATGATTAGGGAGGTTGCTAAGGTGATGGGGTGGAGCAGTCACGTGATTGGTTGGATGTTGTGGCACTCTGGAGTGAATTCTGTGAGGAAAGGGGAACAGTAGAGTAGTCTCTTCAGGAAAAGATTATCCCTCCCTCCCTCCCATTTGTGCTGATGTTATGTTTTGTGTCAGTGTTGTGGGGTGGGGTGGGGGGTTTACATGTTATATGTCGACTTGAGTGGGTTTGGTGGAGCTTATGGGGTTGGGGGGAGGTGGTCGCAGCTTTGGGTGGGGCGGAAAATGGGGTTTGGCCCAGTTGGATCTGGGAGATGAGCAGTTAATAAATAAATAAATGTGACACTCATATGCGATACCGCTGCGAGGGGAAGCATGACCTTGCGTCACCGTGGATCATGTTTGGGGGGAGGGGAAGCATGACCTTGCGTCACCGTGGGTCATGTTTGGGGGGGAGGGGAGGGGAAGCATGGCCTTGCGTCACCGTGGGCCGTTTGGGGGAATGTTATAAATTTAAAGACTTAACTGGAGCTAGTTTCGACACCGAATAGCTCCCTTGGGGTGTGTGAAATATGCATTGGGGGTTTGTTGGTTTTTGGACACAGATTGCATTGTAAGTGAAGATAATATTCAGATAGATAATAAAGCTGCGGCCAAATATTTATTCCAATAAAACTGAGTTGTGTGATTATTGATTGATGGTGATTAGCTTTCAGTTGCAGGTGACGGGAATGCGAATGCTAATGTTAAGAAGAACACCAGATTCATCTGGTGTGATATAACATTAGCTGAGCTGATGTCACCGGCTGGTAATATTTATTGAATGATGGTGTGGGTAAAATGGGAGGGGGGACAGATAGTGAGGGGAATATATGAGGTGTTATCAAGGGTCTGTAGAATAAGGATTGACAATTTTATAAGAGGAGGTAAGAAAGGGTTAATAGATAGAGCTTGTAAGAAAGAAAAATGATTAGGGAGGTTGCTAAGGTGATGGGGTGGAGCAGTCACGTGATTGGTTGGATGTTGTGGCACTCTGGAGTGAATTCTGTGAGGAAAGGGGAACAGTAGAGTAGTCTCTTCAGGAAAAGATTATCCCTCCCTCCCTCCCATTTGTGCTGATGTTATGTTTTGTGTCAGTGTTGTGGGGTGGGGTGGGGGGTTTACATGTTATATGTCGACTTGAGTGGGTTTGGTGGAGCTTATGGGGTTGGGGGGAGGTGGTCGCAGCTTTGGGTGGGGCGGAAAATGGGGTTTGGCCCAGTTGGATCTGGGAGATGAGCAGTTAATAAATAAATAAATGTGACACTCATATGCGATACCGCTGCGAGGGGAAGCATGACCTTGCGTCACCGTGGATCATGTTTGGGGGGAGGGGAAGCATGACCTTGCGTCACCGTGGGTCATGTTTGGGGGGAGGGGAGGGGAAGCATGGCCTTGCGTCACCGTGGGCCGTTTGGGGGAATGTTATAAATTTAAAGACTTAACTGGAGCTAGTTTCGACACCGAATAGCTCCCTTGGGGTGTGTGAAATTAGCATTGGGGGTTTGTTGGTTTTTGGACACAGATTGCATTGTAAGTGAAGATAATATTCAGATAGATAATAAAGCTGCGGCCAAATATTTATTCCAATAAAACTGAGTTGTGTGATTATTGATTGATGGTGATTAGCTTTCAGTTGCAGGTGACGGGAATGCGAATGCTAATGTTATGTATATTCAAAATTCTTGTGATTGCTTTCAAGCATTTCCATGGTATGGTCCCCCATTACATGAGAGCAAAGCTTCTAATATACCGCTCAAAATGACCACTTCATTCACAGCAAAAAAAAAAAAAAAAATGATTCTGTATTCCCCCAGCAAAACTTCTCCATTTGGAAGGTGCTTATAAGCGAATATACTCCCCTACTGTGACAAAACTATGGAATCAACTGTCTCTCCACATCAGATCAATAGACAACCTGTTGTCCTTGTGGAAATCAATAAAAAAATCCTGTTTAGTGATCCGTTTACACCCTAAGACTACAGCTTGATATTATTACTGTTTTCCTTTATATCCCACTGTGTTAAGCATATGAATCTTGATCCCAATGCTCTGTTAAGTTAAACTAATATTGTCCAATGTCTATTGACAATTACCCCTTGTTAGTTATATTAACAATGTCCTATGTATCAACTTAATGTGGATATACCAATGTCTGGTAACTAATTGCGAATGTACTTATGTAACCCATTCTGGGCTATCCTGGGAGGATGAGCTAGAAAACCAATAAACTAAACTAAACTAAGCATCACCAAAATCTCTCCCTTCCTCTCTGAGCACACTACCTGGACTCTTGCCCACACCCTTGTAACCTCACACGTAGACTACTGCAATTTATTTCTAACAGGTCTCCCTCTGCAATCTGTGCAAAACTCTGCTACATGACTTATCTTCTGCCAAGCTCACTACACTCATGTTACGTCTCTCTTCAAATCAAATCAATATCCTCCTTCACGTACAGTTAAAACTCCCATTACTAACCTACAAGTGTGTTCATTCTGCAGCCCCTCAGTATCTCTTCTTTCTTGTCTCTCCTTATACGCCTCCCTGAGAATTCCATTCCTCAGATAAGTTGCTTTTCTCTGTATCCTTCTCTTCCACTGCCAATTCCAGATTTTCAATTTCCAATTCCTTTCACCTTGCTACCCCGTATGCCTGGAATGGACTACCTGAGTCCATGCAGAAAAAAAAGCCCACCTTTTCGAGATTGCTTTCAATGTATAAACCCTCTCCCTCTGCTCATCACCCTAGCCAGAATATTAACCATTCCCTGATAACTGTAGCCCCTACCCTGACATCCTGTTTGTTTGTCATGATTGTTGCGTATGTCTGGTAGTGTCATGGCTCCCACTCTCTGGAACTCTCTGCCTTTTTATCTCTGTTCAGAAAAATCATTTCCAAATTTTAAGACACAACTAAAAGCATACTGCTTCTCCTTGGTTTTCTGTTCTTAATCTTCTTGGTAGCCTTTCTCTAAAGTTCCATCTTTGGCTTTATCTCAACTAATGTGGGCAGAACTATATAAGAACACTAGCTGATGCCCCGGCGTTGCACGGGTATTTAATTATAGCAATAACACAGTAAATGGATTGAAATAAAGATACTTTATAGTGGTGAATGAAATTATTTTTTTACAGCTTTATAAAAAGTACAATAATCAAATTATAATGTGAAATATTTGACAAAATGAATACAATACAACTAACACAAAACTTGATTATAAACAACAATTTTTGTTTCACCTCCAGGAGCAAGAACATATAAATTCTTGGGAGAACCCACCCTTGATCAAGCAACATAGAGTTGTCCATGGGAAAAACAGGGGGATCTTTAATCCACTCCACAGTATGTAATAGTCTGTCCCTGTGATTTGTTGATTGTGATAGAGAATGCAAGTCTCACTGGAATTTGCAATCTCTTAAACTGAAAAGGAAGATCTGTTGGAATAAGTGGCATCCAAAAGTTTCAGTATTGATTTAAACAACTCAATATGTGGAAACTCAGGTTGAAAAGAAACTCCATGCAGTTTGTTCCCAGTTCAGAATGGAACCTGTGTTCCTAGTTCAGGATATGTGAGTACTCATGTAATGTAATAACATTATGAACTGGGGTGCATGAAGGAAACAGTTACAAACACAGTTAGAACATACAAACTCTATATGTATGGTGTCCGTGGTAGAATAGAAACAATGTCCCTAGTGGTTATAGTGTCATAGAAAGTGTTTTATAGTTGGAATTACTGTGAGAATGGCAGCTTTTTACATTTTTTCCATTGACATGAATGGGTGAAATCTGATTTTCTGTTTGTAGCTCCGCCCACGTGTGCAGGTGGGCCGCGAGACCCCCAGAACATATCACCCCAGGTAGTGAGGGATCTGCATACCAAGTTTTGTTCAAATTAGTCAAGCCGGTTTTGAATTACAGTGAGAATGGCAGGTTTTTACATTTTTTCCATTGACATGAATGGGTGAAATGTGAATTTCTGTTTGTAGCTCCGCCCACGTGTGCAGGTGGGCCGCAAGACCCCCAGAACATATCACCCCAGGTAGTGAGGGATCTGCATACCAAGTTTCGTTCAAATCGGTCAATCCGTTTTTGCGTGATCGCGGCACATACACACACACATACATACATACACACATACATACCTCCGATTTTATATATATATATTATTATAAACCGCTTAGACTAACTGTAATTGTATTTGCAGTAAATAAAAAAAAATGTAAACTTAAACTTTTTAAAAGCACTGAATTTTTGTATTTAATTGAGATAATTTCCAACAGATTATGACACCTGATTCGGCCTGCTCTGACAAAATGTGGCAATTCTGGGGTTTTCCTGTGATAAAGGAGAGGGAATCTCTTGACAATAAACTTTATTTCTCTATTTTAGATTCTTGTAGTCTTGTGCTACTTTCCTGTGCGCCCGCCCCCCCCCCCTTTTTTATGGTAGAGGCACACCAGCAGCAGGGTGGAAAAGGCTGTGCTACATACCTTGATGATAGATGATAACCATACCTTTACCCATATCATAATGAACAGCACTTAGGCCAGAAAAAGAAATCCATGCATCTTGGCTATTTTGTAAAAGAAAGAAGCAGGGCATGGTTAGGTCAATGCAGGAGGGAGATTTTATAGCATCCAGTGTTTTACACACTTGCTGCAGCTGCTAGTAAGAGATACCCTAACAGAGTTTTAACTAAACAGTTTTGAGCTGCATGGGGTCCTCTGCCAATATTCCTGATGATAAGAGGAGGGTAGTTGATATCATGCTTTCAAACATAAGGGACAGATAGATTGCAAGTGATCTGCCTGTCCTTCTTGATTGAATGCATATTTTCACCCCTTTCCCTACTGGCTGGTACACCAGAAGAAGATTCCCATGTAGGTCAAAGCTGCTTAGAAGTAAATGACATCACTGCATGATGCTACTAGTAAAACATGCAAAAAACAGAATGATTGAGAAGCAGTAAGGCACACTTGTCTACCGGCTTATTTTGAATATTGGTACCTGGTAAAATTCTACCTATTTGATAAGAGTGATAGGCCAATGGGCAGTGTCTAACAAAGAAATGTGGAAAAATGATGGAAGCTAAAGACCATATTACCTATCCAGTCTGCCTTCCCATTCATATCACTTAATACACGCTACAATTCTTTCTTCTTCCTCAGTTTCACTGCTTGTCCCATGCTTTCTTGAAGAAGCTATCTTTGTGTCTAATATCTCCACTGGGAGGCTGTTCTATGTATGCATCAACCTTTCCATTGGGAAATACTTCTTTTGATTATTCCTTGGTCTACATTCTTTCACCCACATTCTGTAATCCCTTGTTTTTGAGTTTTCTTGTAATTGAAAAAGACCTACTTCCTTCAGAGATATCTAAAAATCTATCCTATCCTCCCTATCCCACCTTTCTTCCAAAGTATATACACTTGGATCTTTTAAGCTTCTCCCTATATGCTTAGTCATAATGACCACTGAAGACCACTGACCATTTGATAGCAGACCTCTGAACCAATTCCATCTGGTTTTTATCCTTCTGAAGGAGTAGTCTCCCCACCAGCAACTTACTGTATATAAAATCACTATCCCCTCTTTATTCCACACTGGCCGTACTCTTCATGGGCACCATATCTATTTATCTGGCTGTCTTAAGATCATCAAATATGATTATCCCCAAAGCTTCTTTTATGCATAAATCTTTACTCCCTATACTGTACTGTTCCTTTAGGATTTTAGCTGTCACACTCTGCGAGTAAATCATTCACTAGATCACGTTTTCACATTTTCCAAGGTATCTACTTTTTTGCAGATTTTGGTATCATCCACAAAAAGATTCTTGATGACAGAGATTTAACTGTCCCTGTTTTCCTTTTGTGATTTTCTGTGAAATGTTTGGTAAAGTTTAATAATGTGAGATTATACTGTTTTTTTTCTATGATCCTAAACAATTGCAAGCTTTTCTGGATAATAGGTTTCCTGTTCTGTTGGGGGTTGGAAGCCAAGTAGTTGAAAATCAATACAGGGGGGAATTCATGAAAGGGCATTGAGCACATTTGCATGTACTAACTGCTAAAGATGCCCATAAGAATATATGGGTGTCTTTAGCGGTTAGCAAAGGCTAACACGGTTGTACGTACTAACACGATTGCATGCGATAATGCTCTTAACGCCCTTTCATAATTCCCCCTAAATGTTAGATTATAGATATTTGCATGCTCAGTGTACATTACTATATTGGTGTTTTTTGACTTTCTCTTCTGTAATTTCGTCCTAAGTTTCTTTGGCCTCTCCAATTTTAGGGTACTAAGGGGCAATGATTTATGGGGGATTATTTTATAGAAAGTTTTAATAATGTTTCCTTTCTTTTTAATGTTTTTCCCCTTATATATCTAGCTTTCTGTACTGAGGTATTACTACTTGAATTGTAATTTTTGAAAATTTTCTATAAATACAAAGTAAAAAAATAATAAATTTGTTTATCCCCATGTTGTATCAGTTATGTCCTCTGGGGTACCTGATAGAACATGATCTCTGTGTTGCTGGGAGTGGTGATAAGAACTGTTGATTTGACATGTCACTCCTTGGGCCTGGTCAAATATGAGTCTCACCTCCTCCCTTCTGCTTAGGTTTTAGCGTTAAACCTCACAATACTATTCATTTTGTATGTTATAAAATCTATCTGGTGGGGATTAATTTTGTCAGGCCTTTGTGAGTTTGAGGTCACTAGGCTAAAACTGAATTGCCTGATGAGGATGGGGAATTTTAATCTCCACACAGACTCTGATTCTAGCCTTGCAGGAGCAAATGATTTTTCTTTTTACTGCCTGCTTTAAATTTTTCCCAAGTGGTTTTTGGCTCCACATATACATACCTATAATTACTGTGTAGAATGATGGAGGGGTCTATGTTACCAATAGTGAGTAAGATGCCTGTGCCATAGAGTGATGATATATTGGTCATTACTGAGATAACTGTGAGACATTCAGTTTGACAAATGGATATGGTTGTGAATAGGTACTATAAAAATGCTTAATTAGCACTATTGAACTTTCACATACTTGGAATGAAATAATTGGGAATAATTATGAGTACTGATAGGAAGGTGGAATAGATGAACTGGTAAATGCCGAGACTTAGTCTGTGAATCTGTGAATCTTAGTCTGTGAATCTGATCAAGCTGAAGTTTTCATACAATTTAGCTGTGAAGATGAGGTTGCTACAAGGATATACTGATGGAGGTTAGGACTCTAGATGTCTCTATTTGAAGTCTTCCCCTGATATCATACTCAACAAGTCCACATTTTTTTTTATTCCTTCATAAAAGAATCTGATAAAGTCAATATTGAAGAATACCATATTCAGCTGGTGTAATATAACATTAGCTGAGCTGATATCACTTGCTGGTAATATTTATTGGATGATGGTGTGGGTGAAATAGGGGGGGGACAGAAGGTGAGGGGAATATATGAGATGATATCAAGGGTCTGTAGAATAAGGATTGACAAGTTTATAAGAGGAGATATGAAAAGGTTAATAGACAGAGCTTGAAAGAAAATAATTGGAGATGTTTTTAAGGTGATGGGGGTGCAGCAGTCACAGGATTGGATGGATGTTTGTGGCAGGTTGGAGGGAGTTCTGTAAGGAAAGGGGAAGAGTAGAGTAGTCTCTTCAGGAAAAAAATAGTTTCTTCAGAGTATATTAATTATTCCTAAAAATATTCTTCTTCTTCATTGGACTTAAATGTTAAGAGGTTTGTTTTGTTTTGAGTAAGGGATTTTTTCCCTTGTTAACCTGTGTTGTTAGTTATGGCAGCCTATTTCGTCTGTCAGGCTGCTGGATTTTGTTGCCTGGGGTAGCAGAGGCCGCAATGAAGAGCAGCAGGTTGGGCTGCTCTTCATTGGTTTGATGGCCTGGCAGCACAACAGTCCCCTGTGTGGAGCGGCAGTTAGCGTCAGGCTGCCATTGGTTGAGTTGTCTGCACGACTGTGGATAGAGAGTTGGTTGACTGTGAGAGAGATGGTGTGTGAAAAGTGTTTGCTCGATAATATACGGTGAGAGAGGGACTTACCTGTTGGGGTTGTTTTTGTGTGGCTCAGTGAAGTCATTCTGTTGAGATGTGATTTTGCTGGGTTGTTTCTTAGCAGGCTGGTTTGGGGGGAGCTGGCAGGTGGTTGGTCTTTAGTTCGTGGGTGTGGTGGCTGGCTGGTCCATGTGCCGCATAGTTGGGCACTTCTGGAAAGGTTTGGAGGCTTTGACGCTGCATTCTGGTGCCAGAGATAAGGAGGGAGTTGGAAGGCACAGGCATTGCATTTGGGTGTTTTTTTTTACAGCCGGGCAGAGTTGTGGCTTTGCGGCCTTCGAGAGTTTGCAACAGTTGTGTG
The DNA here is from genome assembly GCF_902459505.1 of Geotrypetes seraphini. Classification (NCBI taxonomy): domain Eukaryota; kingdom Metazoa; phylum Chordata; class Amphibia; order Gymnophiona; family Dermophiidae; genus Geotrypetes; species Geotrypetes seraphini. The sequence continues at coordinate 510,030,547 of NC_047084.1, read as the reverse complement.
TTCAGTGGCTGCATGGCTGTACCGCTTTGCTGTTTTCACGGCATCACAATTTTTAATTTTGTTTGGCGTGTCGATCGGGGCCATCTTCCTAATTCTCCTTTTGTGCTGTGGCCTTCCTGGGCCTCTTAGGTCTTCCCATGCCTGGTATTTTGTTTCTGTGGCAATTCAGCACAGTGCTAGCAGTCCTGATTCATTGGCTTAGATGGAGAGGACCAGTTATTGATGTTTCAGGTGCATTCATACTGTGTACTTGTGGTGTTTTCTTGGTGTGTGATGTGTATGTTAGGGGAAAATACATTTGTTGGTGTCTGTCTTTTTGGAGGTGGGGGGGGGGGATCGTTGTAGTAAAGTTGAGGGTTTGGTTTGTTTGTGCTGGGGAAATTAAACAGGCTAGATGGCATTTTAAAAAAATAATCACCTCAGGCCGGGTGTAGGAGCCTTCTGAAGTGACCTGTGGTCTTGCCACATCTGGGCAACTGCAACAATCATGACAACAGCTGTGGAAGCCTAAGAGAGCATGCTAATAATTTGCTTTGTTGTTTGAATGAGGTTTGTTGTTGTTCAATAAAGGATTTTTTTCTATATGTGTATGTTTTGTTTGAGTAAAGCATGATCCACAGGATTTTTCAGAGTGTTTAATGTAAGGCAGATATAGCATCCCATAGTTCAGCATACTTCAACTGCATTCAGCAGGTTTTCCATAAGATGGTGCGTACTAGTTATATTTCCAATAGCCCTTTGTCACTGTACCACTTTGAGGATATGGTACACAGTTTCATATAGGCTTTCTTACAAGTAGTTACAGAATATTTCAAATTTGCTATTCTTAGCAAGTTCACTGAGTAAGTGGTTTATTTAAAATTGCAGGTATATATAGATGAATCCTTCGCAGAATTAGCATCAGCATTGTTTCAGAGATGTTATAACCCTTGTTTGATATTTACATGGAATTCCTCCTTGAAGAGAAAGTTAGCTTGAGATTTTTTTACTTTTGTTTTGTTTTTATTTTGTTTTGCATCATTGAGAGATATGTTATGTCTTTTGATATTATGCATGTTTATTGTGAGCCGTGTAGGCATTAAGCTTATTATAAATATTTTAAATAAATAAATACATAGTTCTGGTATCAGCAGCGTAGTGAAGGGAGGAGGCTTCTGGGGCGGTGGAACCCCTGTGAACCTCTTCGAAGTGTTCAGTGGCAGTGAGCAGTATCTCTTTCTCTGACATCACTTGCTGGTCCCATGACCAACAAGTGATGTAAAGGTGAGCTGAGGCTGGCACGAGAAGCAGCTAGGAGATGCTGCTCGCTGCAGTCGAACATTTTGAAGAAGTGGACAGGCAGAGAGGAAGTGAGGTGCCAGTAAACCAGCCAAGATGGCACTCGAGGGGGTCCTCCCCCTCTGCCTCCCCTCACTACACCACTGTCTGGTATGAATGCATATTTTATGATTATTTAGATATATTGGTCATGTTTGATATCTTAAAGAATGATATCTTGCTCCCCTGCTTGTATTTATCTAGCCTCAGCTTGTCAATTTTGCAGTGATTTTGTGACAGCAACAGGTGAGATATGGATTTAGTTTACACCTTTTCAGCAGTAGTTCACAATGAGTTACATTCAGGTGAAGCAGATATTTCCCTGCTTATAGAGCAGTGTCTTGTAAACTTTCCAGTCGGTGGCATACTAAATCAAGTGCCCCGCCCCGAAGGCACCCGGAAGTGCGCAGACATCATCGTGTCAACGTCCGCACATGCGCTGTGGCCCATCTGGCCACGACCCGCTTCGGTGGAGGGATCCGGGAGGTGCGGAAACTGAAACAGAAACTGCTACGAGTTTGAGAACTGATACTGTACAATAAGTGGCAACAAGTCAGTCAGCTTTTTCAGTGGCAGCAGCGAGAATGTGGAATAATCTACCGGGAATTTTGAGATTATGTAAAGGTAGCGACCGGTTTCGTAAATTGCTTAAAACACATCTTTATCTGCAAGCTTTTTATCATTAAGAAATGCAGGTTCTTTGATGATATTGCAGGCTGACTGCTAATAATTGAATATGTTTTGTATTGCCAATATTTTTATAATGCAAATGGATTTTATGTATGTTATTTGTAACTCGCCTGGGTATCAAGCGAGAGATAAATTGTAAAATAAAAACTCTCTTCATCATCCACCCTTACTACACTTTCCTTCCCCATCAACCACCTACTCAAAATACTACACAGTCTACCAAAACACCCATATCAATGTTGCCAATTTCAAGTTTTCTTCCATCCCTCCTCCAATCAGTGTGCTTTACTCCCAAATCACCTCTCCTTACACGTATATTGCTACCTCATAAAATAGTTTTCTTGACAATTCTCATGTCCTCCAAACCCCTCATATTCATCCTTCCTATTTTACACTCCTTAAGGCTCAGATCCTTTTGCCAGTGTTATGTGCCCTTATCTTAATATGCAACTATGTGTGAACAAACTGTTTGAAGCTGATTTTTATACCAATAATAATAATAATTTTATTCTTATATACCGCCAAAGCCATGATAGTTCGAGGCGGTTTACAAAAAGATATACTGGACAATCAGCGAAGTGGTTACAATAAAGAGTTATCGGATATAAGCCATGATATTTCGAGGCAGCTTACAACAAAAGGTGCTGGACAAACAGCGAAATGGTCACAATACAAAGTCATCGAACACAAGCTTACAGAATAGAAGAAGTGGAAAGTTATAAGATTCTTAGGTTACAAATCGATTAAACAAATTCGTTTTTACAGATTTTCTAAAATTGAGACCTCAAACATCCAAGACACTACTTATACTTGTTTCGTGTCCTTACTGGGGTGACGTGTTCATAATCGGTCTTGTTGACTTTTTTAATGCAGGCTATACCCTAATGCATCTATGTGGTGCGATAAATAATTTTAGGAAGAGCACTTAACTTATAGCCCGACGGCTACCCAGCAGTTTCATTGGCATGTTTCCTCAGGGGCAGTTGCTCTTCTCTTCAGTATTATTTATTACCACCGATGAATGGGCTCTACCTACACCACTTGTGTTCCAATGAACACATCACCCCAGTAAGGACACAAAACAAGTATAAGTAGTGTCTTGGGTGTTTGAGGTCTTGGTATAAAAATCAGCTGCAACCAGTTTGTTCACACATAGTTGCATGTTGTATGATTAGTTGAATGTGCTATTTTTCCACACATCAACTTGGCTTACCTTACTATGGGCACCGAAATATTCATCTCAATTTATCTGAACTTTATCAGTACTTCAAACAACTCCGGCTATTTACAAATGGTTCTCAAAGCCAATGTTCAGTAGCACTTTTACACACATCCTCATCCCTAAATTTATTGCATATTCAGTAGTTTCAGGTCTGTTTATCATCAGAAAGGAGGTTGCTTGCCTACATTTTAATGCTGACTGATTAGTATTCTTAAAAGGGAATATGCAAAACAAGCAGTGTTTTTTGTGCTTGACCTTATTTACAAAGAGATGAGATCATTCAAAGCAGTGATGATGATAGTGAAAGCAGATGGTAAATGATGAGAACAGAGGATAATTATGAATTCTTTTTAGCACTGACACATTGTGCCATTAGATACAATAGTTACGATGTCTTTGGAAATTACATACTGAAGTGTCAGTTTAGGGACAACCTTAAAAACAATCTATTTTTCTTTTGACAAATAGTATTCTCAAATCAATTGAAATTGGTACAGGCCGTGTTTAAGTTTAAATAATGAATATTGAAATGATTAATTAAGACCAGATTTTCCAGTGGCTTTTGTATTAAGATAGTATCTTAACTCCATTATGTTCTCATGTTTGTCAACTAAAAGCTTAGTGATCCTGAATTATATATCCCTGTTTTTGCTTCAAGTATTGAATCTAATACCTTCCCTCTCCCTTCAGTCTTCTATTCTCAGCTAGTAGAAAAAAATAATAATTAAAAAAAAGACCCCTCTTTTCCTTTACTTTCTTGGGAAGTTTTTGGTTTTAATCTGCTTGGTTCTCTGCTGAATTAGGGATTTTGGTCCCACCCACCCATCCTTCATCCTACCTACTCCAGGGTTTGCTGCTAATATAAAGACAGCCTAACAATCAAGCACACTTCACAGCCAATTCCAATAACAACCAATCAGGATGACTTTTATTCAGTGCAATCATTGTGGTGCCTTAGTTTGAAGGCACACCATCAGGAGATTTAGGGCCTGCTCTAGCTGTCTTCAGCTTTCTAGTATTAAACAGGAACTCTAAGCTTAAGCAGGAATTAGAGGATATTAAAGCTGCTTCTATCACACCACAGAATCATACAAAATTACCACCACTGCCTCAAATAATAAAACAATCCAAATTACCACCACTGCCTCAAAGACTAAAATAATTCAGCAATAAATGGATAACAGTAGGGTCAGGTAGATTGTGACATGTGACACAGAAACATCCATCCTCACAATTGTTGCATCTACAGAATTATTTTGCTCTGTTGGAGCACTACAATAATGAAGAAAAAAGAATTGAGATGGAACTGAAACCAGAAAAGGTAACTCAAGAAGAAAAGCACTTCCAAAGGGGAAAAAAGAAAGCTCAATCAAGAAAATTGCGTTCTGGACTCATGCCCCCCAGAAATCATGAAAGTGGCACCTTTAGTATTTAAACTATCGTTGATGCAATATTTGGCTCATAACCTAAAAACTGGGAAGTTCCTCTCTAATAATGGTCACATAATAATAACCCCAATTCTAAAAAAATCAAAAAGAATCTTCAGCTATAATATTCAACTACAGACCAGTAGCATCCATTCCGTTTATTGTAAAAATTATGGAGGGATTGGTACACATCTAACTGATGGATTATCTGGATCAGTTCTCTCTCCTACATGAAACTCAATCCGGTTTTAGACCATTATTCAGTACTGAGACAGTAATTGCGGCTATTTTAGACAATCTGCGCCTACTGTTTAGTAAGGGCCTTAATGCCCTGGTTATGCAATTCGATATGAGTTCTGCCTTTGATCTAGTAGACCACGGTAAACTGCTGCAATGCCTAGACGCCATTGGTATCAGGGATGAGATGCTGAATTGGTTCCGTGGCTTCCTTATGTCCCACACTTATCAAGTACGTTTTAATTATGAACTTTCAGATACCTGGAGCAATCCATCCGCTATCTCCATTGCTCTTCAACGTCTACATGTCCTCACTAGGCACGCAGCTAACCCAGTTAGGGATAAAACTATTTAGGTATGCAGATGATTTTACGATCATCATTCCATTCGTTAATTCTATCTCTGAAACTATTCCTAAAGCTTCAGAAGCCATAAACGTGATGGAGCACTGGATGACAACCTTTAGGCTCAAACTTAATTCAGAAAAGACAACTTTCTTCGTTGCTTCGCCACATCTGCTTGACACCAAATCACCACTATGTATCAATAATCTTAATTACCCTATCCAACCTACCATAAAGATACTAGGTGTAACTTTGGATCAGTGCCTAACCATGAGATACCAGGTGGATTCCTTGATCAGAAAGGGATTTTTCACTCTCTGGAAACTCAGATCCATTAAAGCTTATTTCGATACAGCGGCATTCAGAACCCTAGTCCAATCCCTCGTACTGAGTCTACTTGACCACTGTAACATCGCCTATTTAGCAATTTCCCAAAAGAACATGCAGTGTTTACAATTGATGCAAAATGCAGCGGTCAAACTGATCTTTGGGCTGAGGAAGTTTGACCACGTGACACCCTACTACCGGCAGCTGCATTGGCTGCCAATGGAGGTGCGCGTAAAGTTTAAATTTGCCTGCTTCTGCTTCAAAGCACTACACGGACTTGCCCCTAAATATATAACTGACCTTTTCGTCTTCTCAGCCAACAGACACAAGAGAAGCTCACATTCCAACTTCGTTTCCCCCCCAATGAGAGGTTGTAAACTGAAAAAAACACCATAAACATCTTCTCTCGCACCAAGCAGCATCATGGGGTAAAGACCTAGAACAATTGCTTTCGCCCACTACTTATGAGGAATTTAGGAAACGTCTGAAAACACACCTGTTCCTAAAGTATCTAGACAACTGATCTTCTGTTCTCTCTCCCCTCTATAGCGATTAACTTGTTCTATTGATCACTCTCTCCTCAAAAATGGATTTCCTGTCCAATTAACCCTCTTTCTTCCTCCCCTCTTAAAGTTAATTGATTTGTACCTTTGCTTAATCTTTGTAAACCGCATAGAACTTCACGGTATTGCGGTATATAAGCTGTTATTATTATTATTATTATTTCCATCATAAGAGGCATCAGTCTTGTAACACAAGTCAAAGAGACTAAAATAGTGAAATGTCTTCCATGATTTTCGGCTACCAGGAATACCAAACAAATACTGTCTATAATTAAAGAATATAAAAATTCTAAAGCTGATCTTGTTATCCACTTGGGAACAAATGACCTAGCCAACTATACCCCACTTATGGCGCATAAAGCTTTTCAGGAAGGGTTAAAGAGCCTTTTGTAAAACTGTAGCATAAGTACTATCTACATATGAAAAAGGAGATGAAAAAGCCTGGTATCGTCAAGAAGGCTTTGGGTACATAGGAAGATGGGGAAATACATGGAAAAACAAGAGACTATATTGTAATGATGGGCTGCATCTTACATGACAGGTAAAATAATCCTTGCTGAGAAATTCAGGCAATATGCTTCTAGGCATTTAAAATAGAAGGTGGGGGTAGCACTTACGGTGACCACCTCCAGCAAAGGTCAAGAGGTAACAGCAGTAAAGATAACAATGTACACAATACAGTACAGTGGAACCTTGGTTTACGAGCATAATTCGTTCCAGAAGCATGCTCGTAAACCAAATTGCTCTTATATCAAAGCAAGTTTCCCCATAGGAAGTAAGGGAAACTGCTTTGATTGGTTCCACCTCCTCCCCCCCCACCCCGAGGCTACCGGCGCTGCTCCATTCTCCCCCCTTGAGGAATCCGACGCTGTTCCAAACCCCTCCCCGTGATCCGGCTTCCCCCCTTGCGAACCGGCATCCTCCCCCCACTCGCGTTGCCCCCCCTCCACCGCAATCCTACCTTCCCCCCCCCCCCCCCGAGCACGTCAATGACACTTCCTTTACCCGACTTGGCACCAGTGCCGGTGCCCGAAGATCCTCCCTCTTCTGGCGCGGCCTGGGCTGGGCGGTGCGTTGGAGATCCTCCCTCTTCTGGTCTGGGCTGGGCTGGACTGGCTTTGAGCATTTGCGCATGCTCAAAGCCTTCTGGTCTCGCTCTGTCTGAGATTGAGAGCGAGACCAGAAGGCTTTGAGCATGTGCAAATGCTCAAAGCCAGTTCAGCCCAGCCCAGAACAGAAGAGGGAGGATCTCAAATGCACCGCTCAGCCCAGGCCGCGCCAGAAGAGGGAGGATCTTCGGGCACCGGCACTGGTGCCAAGACGGGGTAAAGTTAGTGTCATTGACGTGCTCAGGGGGGGGAAGTAGGATCGAGGTGGAGGGGGGGGCAACGCGAGCGGGGGGGATGCCGGATCGCTGGGGGGATGCCGGATCGCGGGGGGGGGTGCTCGTACAGCGAGGCAAGCTCGGTTTACGAGGCACCAAGTTTGCAAATGTTTTGCTCGTCTTGCAAAACACTCGTAAACCGGTGCACTCGTAAACCGAGGTACCACTGTATTAGCAAAACCCTTCTTAGCAAGGCAACAGGCAGTGAGACTAAACAAACTAGGCAAAAAATGAAATTGACACAAAAAAGTCGCTGGAAAGCAATGACCACAAATGCTCACAGTCTAGACAACAAAAATCATGATCTGCAAGCCCTAATGTTAGAGGCAGACTTGGATATTGTAGCGATCATAGAAACATGGTTAAGTGATTCCCATGGATGGGATGCAAACATTCTGGGCTATAATCTTTTTAGGAAGGACAGAGATAGTCGAAAAGGTGGAGGAGTAGCTCTATGTGAAGACTGTTATCCAAGCGACTGAAATGCAGGGGGCCTAGGGAAAAGAATAAGCAACATGGATAGCTTTGAAAAGAGAAGATGGAACTTCTATCTATGTGGATGTTGTCTAAAGACCTCCAACTCAAGCACAGCAAATTGATGAAAATATTGTTGCAGATATCTAAAACCTGGGGAAGAAAGGAGAGGTAATATTGCTGGGTGATTTCAATATGCTGGATGCTGATTGGAAAATTCCATCTGCAGAATCGGAGAGAAGTAGAGAGATAGTGGATGCCCTTCAAGGAGCTCTGCCCAGACAAAAGGTGACAGAACCGAAAATTGAAAAAGTGATACTGGATCTGGTACTCACAAATGGGGAAAGTGTCTCTAATGTCTGAGTGGGGGGGTCCACCTTGGAAATAGCGCTCATCATACTGTTTGGTTTGATATAATAGCCAAAGTGGAGAATGGTCACACAAACCTCAAAGTCCTGGATTTCAAGCGTGCAGACTTCAGTAGCATTGGGGAGTACCTGAAGAAAGAACTGATTGGATGGGAAAACTTTAGAGAAGTGGAAAAACAGTGGTCCAAGTTGAAAGGTGCAATAAAAAGAGCTTCTGACCTTTATGTGAGGAAAATAAATAAAAGTAAGAGAAAAAGGAAACCGATGTGGTTCTCCAAATTAGTGGCAGAAAAATAAAGGCAAAAGAGTTGGCGTTCATGAAATATAAAAAAACTCAAGAAGAGGCATACAGAAAGAAATATTGGAAGAAACTGAAAGAAGCCAAGAGTTATGTCTGGCAATAATGCAACTGGAAAGCAAATGGTTAGAAATATAAAACAGGAAGATAAATTTTTTTTCAGGTATATTAGTGAAATGATGAAGACAAAAATGGAATTACGTGACAAAGACCGTCACCATATGGACCGTCTTTGTGAAGACTGATGAGGCAAAAGCAAACGCGCTAAACAAATACTTCTGTTCAGTGTTCATGGAAAAGAAAACCTGGATAAGGACTGTGATTGGTTAGCAAAGTCACACCTGAGAATAGAGTAGATACTGTACCGTTCACGGAAGGAAGTATTTATGAACACCTTCAAAAATTGAAGGTGGACAAAGCTATGGGACTGGATGAGATCCATCCCAGGATATTGAGGGAGCAATGAGAGGTTCTGGTGGGTCCTCTTAAAGATTTGTTCAATAAATCTATAGAGACTGGAGAAGTTCCACGGTACTGGAGAAGAGCAGATGTGGTCCCTCTTCACAAAAGTGGTTGCAGAGATTAAACAGGAAACTACAGGCTGGTAAGACTCACTTTGGTTATTGGAAAGATAATGTAAACGTTGCTGAAGGAAAGGATAGTGAAATTCTTAGAAACTAATGGATTACAAGATCCAAGGCAACATCATGCCAAATAAATCTGATTGAATTCTTTGACTGGGTGACCAGAGAATTGGATCAAGGACATGCACTAGATATCATTTAATTAGATTTCAGCAAAGCCTTTGACACTGTATCTTATAGGAGGCTCTTGAATAAACTCCATGGGCTGAAGTTAGGGCCTAAAGTAGTAAACTGGAATATAAACTGGTTGATGGATAGATGCCAGAGAGTGGTGGTTAATGGAATTCATTCAGAGGAGGGAAAGGTGAGTAGTGGAGTTCCTCAGGGATCGGTACTGGGACCAATTCTGTTCAATATGTTTGTGAGCAACATTGCTGAAGGGTTAGAACAGGGGTGTCCAATGTCGGTCCTCGAGGGCCGCAATCCAGTCGGGTTTTCAGGATTTCCCCAATGAATATGCATTGAAAGCAGTGCATGCACATAGATCTCAAGCATATTCATTGGGGAAATCCTGAAAACCCGACTGGATTGCGGCCCTCGAGGACCGACATTGGACACCCCTGGGTTAGAAGGTAAGGTTAGCCTATTTGAAGATGATACAAAGATTTGTAAGAGTTGACATCCCGGAGGGAATGGAAAACATGAAAAGTTAGAAGAATGGTCTAATGTCTGGCAACTAAAATTAAATGCAGAGTGATGCATTTGGGGAGTAGAAATCTGAGGGAGCTGTATGTGCTGGGAGGCAAGAGGCTGAAAAGCACAGATGGAGAGAGGGAACTTGGGGTGATTGTGTCTGAGGACCTAATGGCATCTAAACAGTGTGATAATGTGGTGGCTTTAGCCAGAAGGATGCTAAGCTATATAGAGAAATGAATAACCAGAAGAAGAGAGATGTTGATACTCTTGTATAGGAAGGTAATGAAAATGGTAAGGGGTTTGAACAAAAAGAGGTATGAGAAGAGACTGAAAGACCTAAACATGTATACTCTAGAGGAGAGGAGGGACAGGGGAGATATGATACAGACGTTTAAATACTTGAAAGGTATTAATATAGACCCAAATATTTTCCAGAGAAGGGAAAATTGTAAAACTAGAGGGCATAACTTGAGGTTGCAGTGAGGAATACTTAGGAGTAATGTTAGGAAATTCTTTTTCAAGGAGTGGGTGGTGGATGACTGGAATGCCCTCCTGTGAGAGGTGATGGAGAGGAAAACGTTGATGGAATTCAAAAAAGTGTGGGATAAACACAAAGGATCTCTAATTAGAAAACAAATGATATAAATTAAAGATCTAAGACTGGTATTGGACAAACTTGTATGGTTTTTGTCACATATGTGGTGATTCAGGTAGGATGGGCTAGGAAGGACATCAATGGGAGCTCCAGTAACTTGGAACATGAGGATGTTGCTGAGCAGGCTTTACGGTAGATATCCTGCAAACAAGGGATGGTTGGATAGGCTGGAGTGAGCTTGGACAGCAACTTCAGCAGTTGGAACCTAGGACATTACCAGGTGTACTTTAGTCTGTGGCCCATAAATATCAAAGAAGAGATAAGTTAACTTAATCATGTATTTCTAATGAGACTAACTAATGGGCAGACTGGATGGACCATTCCGGTCTTTATCTGCCATCATTTACTATGTTACTATGCCCATGATGTCAAAGTCAGAATGGCAATGAGCCTATTAGAAGATTAGAATAATCCTCTGTTTTAATGGGAGTAAATTCATAATAGGATACCTATGTGAAAAGACCAAAAGAGCATCCGCTTTATAAAGGCAACATAAGTGCCTGTAAGACTCATTTTAAAAAAAGACAGCCATCCAAAAAAAGACAGCTTAAACTAGCACTTGGATGTCTTACTAGTCAAAACATCCAAACAGACATATTTGAAACTGACTTTATAGACATCTTTCTGGTCATTTTGTCTCCAGTGCATCTAAATATTAAGGGGGCATGTTAGAGGTGTGTTTTGGGCAGGTTTAGCACTTGGACATTTTACAGCTATGATCAAACATTTCACAAAACATCTAAGGCACAATTTGGACGTTTTGGCCTAGACCTGTTTTTAAAATGAATAAGGGCCAAAAAGATAACCAAACTGACCAGATGACCACTGGAGGGATGAAAATATGGACCCCACATACTTCCCCAGTGGTCATTGACTACCTACCACCCCAACCCCCAAATATCTGCATGAAACAGTACATATCAGTCTCTATGACAGCTGCAGATACTATGGCCAGTCCTAGTAGAGCTGTAAGCAGGTCTCTGTAGTAGCCTGGTAGGCAGTCCAATGGATTGCAGAGAAGAGGACCCAGGCCCGTATGCCACCGTAATTAGTACACTTGTGGTGAAAAGTGTGAGCCCACCAAAACCCATAAAAACCCCCACTGTACTTCCATATAGGTGATACCTACAAGCATAAGGGCTATTGGAGTGGTAGCAGGTGGGTACTGTAAGTTTTAGGGGAGTTTTGGAGGTTTCACCATATAATGTACAGGGGTTATGACGGGATGTGAACCTGGTACCCTTAATGTGAAGTTCACAATAGTGTCCCCTAGGGTGCCCAACTTCTCTGCTTGCATGACTGTGTGGCTAGTCTATTAAAATGCTGTCCCCTCCTACATTTAAAAATTGAACAATGGTTTTTATTTGGGGCGGGGGGTTAATAATGGCAAAAAAATTAGACCTTTAGCTGGATAAAATGTCTAGCTGTGCCATAAAAAACTGATCTATGATTCAACTGATCTAATATTCAAAACTGGCCATTTTGTTCACCTGATTTTTGGACATTTTTCTCAAAATGTACAAAGTCAGATTTAGACGTCCTTCCAAAATATGCTGCTAGAACTCTCTCTTATAGTGCAAAAATTATACATATTTACACTGACTTCAAAGGTATAAGTTTGTGCAGCTACTCTATGCATGCACATTTCATAAAATACACATGTACATATATCACAGTTTTTTATAATCAGTGTGACTGAGTAGCCTAATGGTTAGTGCAGTGGGCTGAGAACCAGAGTAACTTGGTTTGATTCCTTCTGGAGCTCCTTATGACTGGGTAAGTTGTTTAACACTCCCTTGCTCCAGGTACAAAAGAAAAGCCAAATAAACAAAGCAATTTAGAGGTATAGAGAGAGAAAAGAGATCCTAAGACAGAACCCTAAGGTATGCTAACTGCTAGAGGGATAGCAGCAGAGCAGGACCCACCAATGCATATAGTAAAAGTGTGATGGGAGAGATAGGAGGCAAACCAGGAGAGGACAGATTTGTGGAATCCAAGTGAGGACAGTGTATCAAGGAGTAAGCAATGATTAACAGTATCAAAGGCAGCAGACAGGTTATGAAGGATGAGGATTGAGTAAAGGCCCTTAGATATGGCCAGGAACAGGTCACTGCAGACTCTGGTGAGGGCAATCTCTGTGGAGTGTAGGGGGAAAAAGCGTGACTCTTGAGGATCAAGAGTCTTTCAAGATGAAAGGAAGTCAAGACAGTGATGAAGGACAGAACGCTTGAGTATCCTGGAGAGGAACGGAAGAAGGGAAACAGGGCACTAGTTGGATGGGCAAGTGGGGTCCAGCAAGGGTTTTTTGAGAAGCAGCTTAACCACTGGGGACAGTTGCAGTGGAAATGGATAGGTTGAAGATATGGCAGATGGAAGGGATAGCAGTATGTGAGATGGGGTCAAGTAGAATGGTATGAATAGGGTCTGAGGGGCACGTAGTAGGCTTAACTGAGAACATAAGTTGTGCGGTTTCTTCTTCTTTTCTCTGGTTTCAGCTACCATACACACACATATACCCTCAATCCTTACTTCCCCAAATACATTCCTCTTCCACCTCTCTGTGACTCTCTACTCATTCTCTTCTCCCCATCTCTTCTTCTATCCCCCATCCTTGATTCTCTCCTCCACATTACCCTCTCTCTTCCTTCTCTCTCTACTTCTGCCCCTTCCCATCTCAGTAATTCTTCTTCTCCTTTCATCTTTTCTTTCCCCTTCTTCATTTTCCCTCTATTCTTCTACTTTATATTTTTCTCCATCTCTCATCTGCCATTTTATTTACTTTTAGCCATGTTTATTCTATTTTATTTATTTCCACAGTTTCTAGACTGCACTATCCCATGTACTAGGCAGTTTACCATTCAACGTTCATAATATAAATAAGACACCCATACCATGAAACAACAATAAAACAAATATCCATAAAACTCATTAAAAAAAAAACCAAATTTAAAAAACAGAAATACAAATATGAACAAGCTTCAGTAACCATATGAATTCTGCCATATTTCATTGAAAAGATTTCTGGAATTAAACATCCTTAAACAGCTTTCAAAATGTCAGGTAATCCTTTACAGTTCTAAGTCCTAAGTTGAGAAGTCCACAGGTCCAACATCAAACCTCTATATTCATTTAGTACTAGGACAGCATATCTGACATTGATTTGCCTGCTGATCATAGTGGATGAACGGAACAGTAAATCTGTAAGGTTGTGAGAGATTCAGGGTTTTTCTCTCACTGAAGCTGCAGTTATACCCCTGGGCAGCAGGGGGCATTAGATAAATCTGGGGAAACTACCTGTTCTAGAATACACTGAGCTTTGCAGCTCAGTGCTGAAAGCCATTAAAGAAGTGATAAAGCCCTGCTGAGTCAGAGGAGGTGGTACTCAGGCAGAGAGAAAGATATATGCCTTGCTCAGAGTTATTCAGGAGAGGTCCCTGAGAGAAGAGGTCCCAAGAAGAGGATTCCACTAGAGAACCCTTCACTAGCTGTGAAGAACCCTGGGAGGCAGGGAGATTCTTGTGTGTGTGTGGGCTGAGGAAAATCCCTGGGATGTCAATAAATCTGGCAAGGACTGTTAGAAAAGCTGACAGTGCAAGACTGTTGATACATGACTGGCTGAGGATTGTGGACTATGTATGGATCTGGCTGGGACCAGCCCTTGAACCTTGCTTAAGAAAAACTGTTTATCCATGAGCTGAAAAAGAATTTTGCCTTACCAGAGCCTGTGAGGGAACAAGCTCAGGTCTGTTCTTAACAAAAACAAAACAACTATAATACCTGCAAGAGTATCCAGGCTGTTTGAATGGGCACAGGGTCCAGAAAACCCCAGACTGAACTCTACCGCAAAGGTATTTGGCTAATGTTCTACCTTTTCTCCCCTCCATCCCTGTCTCCTTTTACTTCATACATTTACTTCTCTACTTTTCTCATTTCACTTGTTTGCCAACCCCTTTTACTAATCGCCTATTTCTGTACCCATATCCTACCTAGCCTGATCTACTTCTCTCTTATCCCCTTACCAACCACCATTCCTTCCCTGTTACTCATCTCTTCCCTATATCCAGATCTTTTCTTTGTCTTACCCCTTTATATAGACTCCAATTCCCTTTTTGAGTCCTCATTTCCTTCTTTTCTCATCTCCTTCAAAGATCTATCCCCTTCCTTTGTCTCATCTTCTTCAAAAATTTTTGCCTTTCTCTCCTTACTCTACCATCCCTACTGCCTCTCCTTCATAATCCTTTCAGCCGCATCTGCCCATCTACCTCTTTCTCCAATATTCATCCCACTTTCTTCCTTCTTGACTCTAGAAGCCATCCCTTTGCTCTTTCATCTCCACTTTCTACCGCATTTGCCCTTGACTTGCCCCTGTCTGTCCTATTTTACCTTCTTCCTCCCCTGACATTGATGTCCTAAAATTGTCACCCACCAGCTTCTGCCCCTTCTCCCTGTCACATCATCAGACCCTTTTCCAAAAATTTGTATTTCCTTCAACTCAATTCTCAGTTCCAACATCTTCTAGCATCAGTGCTTTTGTCTCATTTCCAACACCCAATAGCTCCCTTCTCCCAGCTCCTGCATCAGATCATCTTCAAATACCTCCTTTTCCCCAAACCTACCCCCATCTATAGAACTTACCCCCATCTATAGAATCTCTTATCTCCAGTATCCTGACAGTCAGTCCCATTTTCCCATGTCTAGCCCCTGCATCAGTCTCCAGTCCCAGCATCAGGTCATTCTCTCAAATCCATTCCATTTCCAGCACTGTCAGAATCAGCACCCTTCTCTCATTCCTCTTATCCTAACATTAAGAATGGACACATCCCCAAATCAACCCAACTTTGCCCAACTCAACACCCCAACCTCAGCATCAGATCTTTTTCTCAGCCTATCATCTGCTAGCATCAACCTGTCTTGTCTCATTTTCCTATTTGGAACCTGAAATAAATTTTAGAACACAACAATACCATAGATAAGAGATGAAAACTAAATTTGCCTAACAACATAAAAAGTTTTCACTCATAACTATATCCAGCATTTCCCCGTGTTGAACATCTTCTGTCTTTTCTACTTCTGCCCCTCTTCTGTGAAAAGTGAATCTACTTGCAGCATAATCCTCCCAAATTATACACCCTTTTAAGACAACTTCTGACCATTTATTCATTTGTAAGTCAAAATTTAGGCATTCCTCAATGCAATTTTTTTAATCACTTATACAGTTGTTACCTGATGATGATGACATTTGTGGTTTTACATTTTTATCTGATTAGGTGCAATAACAGAAATCAACATTAAAAAAACACCACAAAATATTTTCAGAATAATCTCCAAACTTCCTTCTAACATTCTTAATTTACTAGATGCCAGGGAAAAAAAAAAGTCTGTAAGTCTTACTTGGAAACCCACTTTATTACAGGGGTACAGAGTTGATAAACAGCAAACATTAAAAACAATACATGCAATTATATTTCTCTAGGTCAGTGTCACACAAACTTTCTAAAGTCACGGCATATTACTGCCGTAGCTGGAGGGCATCCGAAAAGGTGTGACCGTCGATGCGATGATGTCATGTGCATATATGATATCATCACGTCTATGTCCATGCATGCACAAAGCCTACTATTACTACACCGGTGGGGAGATGTGCCGGCACCGGCTGACTGCCTACAGGATATGCTTCTTGCTGCAAGAGGCACGTCCTGTGAGCAGTCAGCCCGGCACCAGCGCCTCTCCTCACTGGCGTCTCATGGCACACCTAGAATCTTGTCGAGGCACAGTTTGCGATACACTGCTCTAGGTCTATTACACATTGATCTTTTGTTTTGTGTGCAAATCCCTCCTGCTGATTCTGCCCCAGTGTAAAATTCACTCCAGTTCATTATCTTTTTCTTCTTTGCACTCTTCTTGTCTTAATCAATGTTGATGTTTGCTAAACAAGTAATTTATATGGTGCCACTAATTAATGCAATCTGTTAAACAGTGGTTTTAACATCCTATACTATTGATCCTATTCCCACTTAGAAAAGAAATGAACAACTTCAGGTATCCACAACAAATTACTAGGGCAATCTAATTTTAAGAACACGGGAGTTGACCTCCAGGAAACATGCTACTTGCAACTTATAAAATGAGGCATTTGGCCCTTCTAGAAATAAAAAAATAAAAAAAAAGACAGAACAAAGCTAATTTTCTACTGCACTGCAAAAACTGAAGAATGTAAATGCCAAATGCCATCTGTTCTCACAGAGATACAAGATTCTGCTGAAGGAATATGTTCATTAAAAATAAGAGCATTTTTCTTCTTTTAAATTGACCACCTACTATATATGAAAGGAAGGGGGCATGAACATCTGAGCTATGTGCTTCCCTACAGCAACCTTTAAGGGGTGCATCTAGTCGTTTCCCTCCAGCTGCTCACAGCTGCCCTATTGCCCTCTCAGAAGGATTCTGTTGTGAGATCTTACAAGGAGCCGGATAGTGATGAGATTAACATGTAAGGAAAAAAATACTGGGGGTGGGGGTAAAATATGAAAGGAACAAAGGAAAATATATAAAAGGAAAAAAGAAAGAATTTAAGACTCAAGAGATATTTGAAAGGTAACTTGGAACCGGAAATAAATTTTAGAACACAAAAATACCATAGATTAGGGATGAATACTTAATATGCCTAGCAACATAAAAAAATATCACTTATAACTATATACAAAGCTCAATAACTCATACAAATTTCAAATAATAGCTTCTGTGAAATAGCAATAAACTTGTTTATGATAAAGGAACTTATAATTTATAGTTTAGGAGATCTTCTGTAATGGGGCTTGGAGAACTATTTTTAACTCTACGACTCACCACAATTGTTTTCATACGTCGCCAACTATAGAATTTGCTTTCAAGATTTCTTTCAAAACTTTTCATAGTCTTCAAAATTCTCCACATTGCTATGGTTGACTTATATAATAGAGCTTAGAGGCATAATTATTTCAATTTATTTTGCAAATAAGCTAAAGGTTACAATATAGCGGTCTAGCATATATAGTATTAAATTCTAACAAATATCAAATAACTTGAAGTGTCTTGGAACTTCAGAGGTGACACTCATAGGACCAGATTAGGTTGTGAATGAACTTCCATCGTGTCTCCATTTCTTAATTATTTTTTGTATTTTTCTTAAAGTGCATAGAAAGTGTAGCCATATACTTAATAGCTGATATCTTCATAGTATATTGTACAATTTCCACAATAATTTAAAGCTTTATATCCCAAAAACTTTATAGCAAAAAAGTTTATAAAGACTTACCCCCTCTTTTACTAAGGTGTACTAACTGATTAGCACGCACTAATCAATTTAGCACAGGCTAAACGCTAATGCGTCCATTATATTCTATGGACGTGCTAGCATTTAGCACACGCTAATTGGTTAGTGCACCTTAGTAAAAGAGGGAGTTAGCTTTTAGTCATATCAGGGCAGGAAGACGATGCCGACACGATCATGTTTCACTGGGTAGGCTGTTTCAAGGCACACTCCCCCCTGTTTATGTTACAGTCAAAGAAGCCGCTGAGCGCCAAGCAAGAGTGTCAGAGCGCAATCCCGCAAATTGCTGCTTAGTGGCAGAAGAAATAAGCTGCGAACAGCTGGGTTTGCAGCGGGACAGGAGCTGGAAAGCTCACGCCTGCCCGCTGCACCTCTGAACCACCAGGCCAGAGGAGGTAGGAGGACGGGGCAGAGTGCAGAGCAAGGGAGCGAGAAAAGGGGGCTGGGTGCAGAGTCAGAGGGGAGGGTGCAGAGTCTTATGGGAGGGCTGTGTTCACAGTCTGACAGGCTTTCCCCGTTGGTATTTAATCTGCTGAAATTGGAAGGAAATGAAGAGAATAATTTTCCTTGATGATTGGAAGCACCCAGAGGTCGGAAGTGATAAGTTCACATCGGTGCTGTCATAGTATGTCGAAAGAGGGTTCAACTGAAAAACAAAACGTGAGATGGTGGACTGGTCTCAGACACTAGAAGCATTCCTAAGTGCAGATGAAGCAGTGAAAAAATGGTATTTAGTACACGTTTTTGAAGTGGTAAACAGGTGGAACATGGACAGACACACCGCCTCAGTGTAGAGAAAACACTTGATGAAAAGAAAGTCCAGGGGAGGGAAGGAAGGGGGCTGGATGTAGAGCCTGACAGGGGATGGAGGGAGGGGGGCTGGGTGCAGAATCTGACGGGGGAAGGAGGCTGGATACAGAGTCTGACCAGGGGGAAAGAGGGAAGGGGCTGGGTGCAGAGTCTGACCAGGGGGAAGGAGGTAAGAGGGCTGGGAGCAGAGTCTGACAAGGGGGGAAGGGGCTAGGTGCAGAGTCTGACTGGGGGGAGGGGACTGGGTGCAGAGTCTGACCAGAAACATAGAAACATAGAAGATGACGGCAGAAAAGGGCTACAGCCCATCAAGTCTGCCCACTCTGCTTACCCACCCCCTGTCTATGCCCTAATGACCCAATTTCCTTATCTTGACCCTCGTAGGGATCCCACATGGGTATCCCATTTATTTTTAAAGTCTGGCACGCTGTCTGCCTCGATCACCTGCACAGGGAAGCTTGTTCCAATGATCAACCACTCTCTCTGTGAAGAAATACTTTCTGGTGTCGCCATGAAATTTTCTGCCCCTGAGTTTCAGCGGGTGCCCTCTTGTGGCCGAGGGTCCCTTGAGAAAGAAAATATCATCTTCCACTTCGACACGTCCCGTGAGGAACTTAAATGTTTCGATCATGTCTCCCCTCTCCCTACGTTCCTCTAGAGTGTAGAGCTGCAATTTGTTCAGTCTCTCTTCGTACGAGAGACCCTTGAGCCCCGAGATCATCCTGGTGGCCGTCCGCTGAACCAATTAAATTCTGCGCACATCTTTACTGTAATGTGGCCTCCAGAATTGCACACAGTACTCTAGATGAGGTCTCACCATGGCCCTGTACAACGGCATTATGACTTCAGGCTTTCGGCTGACGAAACTTCTATTGATACAACCCAATATCTGCCTTGCCTTAGATGAAGCCTTCTCCACTTGATTGGCAGTTTTCATGTCTGCACTGATGATTACTCCTAAATCTCGTTCTGCTGAAGTCCTAGTTAAAGTTTCTCCGTTCAAGAAGTACGACCTGCATGGATTTCCGTTTCCGAGGTGCATGACCTTACATTTCTTAGCATTGAAGCCTAGCTGCCAGGTTGAGGACCAACTTTCCAATGTAAGCAGGTCCTGCGCCATATAATTCTGTAAACTGCATTCACTTACTATATTACATAGTTTGGCGTCATCGGCGAATAGTGTTATTTTACCTGGGGGAAAGAGGGAAGAGGCTGGGTGCAGAGTCTGACAAGGGGGAAGGAGGGAAGGGGGCTGGGTGCAGAGTCTGACCAGGGAAGGAGGGAAGGTGACTGGGTGCAGAGTCTGATAGGGGAGGGAGGGAGGTATGGAAGGGGGCTGGGTGCAGAGCCTGGCAGGGAGAGGCTAGATGCAGGGGCTATGGAGTTGGGAAGGCAGGGAGGACAGATGCTCAGGGGTTTGTGAAAGACAGATACTGCATGTACTGGGAGAGGGTTGGGAAGGACAAATGCACAGGCTGGGCAGTTAGGAAAGGAGGAAAAGAGAGATGCTGCACAGGTGGAGTAGTAGGAAGGGAGAGAAAGAAATGCTGCCAGTGGGGGAGGGAAAAGGAATGGATAATTGTTGGACATAGGTGTGTGGTGTAAGAGGGAAAGAGAGATGATGCATATGGGGAAAGGAAGAAAGAGGGATAATTGTTGGACATGATAGTGGTGGAGAGGAGGGAAGGAGAAATGTTACACTGGGAGGGAAGAGAGATGACCCAAAGAAGGGAGAGATGTCAGACTACTTGAATGGGAAGGAGAGAGAGAGAGATGCTAGACCTCAGGAAGAGGGAAGGAAGGAGAGAGAGAGATCCAAGACCATGGGAAATGAGAGAGATTCCAGGCTATGAGAAGGAGAAGAGAAAGATGCCAGACCATATGATGGGGAAGGGGGGAGACAGAGATGTCTGACCATTGGAGAAAGATGAGATGGAAGGGAAGGGGAGACATAGGGAGGAGATGATGCATAGCTATGGTTGCGACAGGGAAGAGATAAGAAGAAATATTCCTTATGGATAGATGGGAAAAGGGGAGAAGAAAGAGGGAGGAGATGGTACACATGGATATATGAGAAGGGAAGGCATGAAAAAGTAGATTTAGAGAAGAAAGCAGAAAAACGGAAGAAAGCTGAATGTTAAATGTTAATGCTAAAGTTGGATGTTAATGCTAAAGCTGGCAGTTTTTGAATTAAACAACTGTTTTCCAGCAGAGAATCATTTTGATAGTCAAAAGAGCCATTTTTCAACTGCATTTCATCAGGAACCTGTCTGAATTACACCACTCGGGTCCCCTGACGCAGGGAACGAAACGGGGCCACGTTGGGACCCCCAAGTCCTGTTTAAGCTAAGTGTTATTTCAAAACATATTATAACACACAGTGACTCTCAAATACGTTATAAATCTTTATTATGAAAGTTTTTTTGAGACTGAATTAAGCAACATTCTGTGGAGTTAGTGATCAAAGTTTTTATAAAATCACAATGACTGGAAGGTGAACTCTTCACCCAAGGGAGGTATTCAAGCCTTCCCTACAGAGTTCCATATCTCTGAGTATTTTTATAAACTTTATTTTGATCACTCTCCATGAATTTTGTTACCAATGCGGGTCAGTTGAATGATTTTGATAAAGTTGGATGTATGGCAGAAAGTAAAGGAGAGAAAAACAGCAAATGGATAAGGTGGCCCTGGATACACAGTTAAGAGCACAGACAGAAGGAAGTGCAGCAGGAGACTGGGAAAGATGGTTTGAAAACCAAAATCACCAGGCAACAAAGATAGGGGAAATTATTTTATTTTCAATTTAGTGATTGAATTGTGTCAGTTTTGAGAAATTACATCTGCTGTCTGTATTTTGCACTGTTCAGAAAAAAATGTATTTGTTTCTATTTCTCTGGTGGTTGTACTGCATGCAGAGTCTTACATCTTAGGGTTTTGTTTGTTCTGTCCTGGTCCTGCTTTTGCATAAGGGTTATCTGTATTCTGCATGTGTGACCAAAGCCAGGTGTTCCAGTAGAAATGAATATTGAGAAACATACAGTGTGCTTTGCATAGTTTAATTTTGTGGTTAACCATTATGTATTGTTAATAGCACTATATTGTGTGTATATATGAAAAATGAATGGAAAAACATTGTATTACAATTAGTACTATTATGGGGGGTGGGGTCTGGGGTGGAGCTTGCAGGCCCCCCAATCAAAAAAGTGTTCCACTGCCTATGCCCTGATTGAGCAGCTGTCTACTGGATAGATTAAGACATGATATCTTGTTAAACCCCCAGTGACTGAATTCCTCCTCTCCCTCTCCTAAAAGTGAATCCGAAAGGAGATACCAGGATCTATGACAACTTCAGGTATTATAGGCATTCTTAACATAATAGAACACAAGTTTAAAGAGCAGTTAATGGTTAATGATTAGTACATTGGTTATAAGCTAAAAGACCCAGGTTCATATCCTTCTGCAAACTCTTTTTATATTTTATATTTTTTCACAATTGTGAGCCCTCCTGAAACAGTCCATATATGGTGCATGGGCTTGTCATGCCACTGGGGCTTGCACACATCTGAGAAGCTGAAAACTATCCCATTTCATGACCAGCAGGGTCTCCCAAGGTAGTCAGATTTCAGCGGAGATGCCAGACTAATGATATACTATCCATCTGGGCAGCAACAGATGGGCAGTGTTGGAAGTGGAAGATCACATTTGATATGATAATGGCAACAACATCAAATTTATACTGCACAGAAGAAAGTCAATCTATTTCTGTGTTCTGACAAGAAAATTTGATGATGATGATGATGAGACAAAAATAATTTACATATAGTGCTGGAAGATGGTCCCCTAGGTTGGAAGGCACTCACCATGATACTAGGGAAGAGCTGATCATCACCCAGAGTATTCCCAGTGTTTGTGAAGCTGATAGATCAAAGCCAATAAGACATCCTGATTCTGATGCTGCTGGACAGACAAGGGAAATCAGAAACTGTAAAGATATACTCAACATAGGAACATGGAATGTATAAAGCATAAATCAAGACAAATTGGAAATTGTTAAAGATCAAATGAAAAAGAAAACAAAATTGATTGATAGGGGTCAGTGAATCCAAATGGACAGGACAGGGCCATTTTTAATCAAATGAGCATTGGATCTGGTACTCTGAAAAAAATGGTATGGCATTCATCCCCTCAATAATAAGCTTTCAAAGACGGTACTAAAGTACAATCTTATCAGTGTTAGAGTAATGTCAATCTGTATATAGGTGAAGCCAATTAGTGTCACCTTGATTCAAGTATATGCCCCAATGACAGATGCAGAAGATGAGGATGCAAAATTATTCCATTTCATTTTGAACAACTAGATCTACTGATGATTAGGGGGGATTTCAATGCAAAAGTAGGAAGTGCACCTGAAGATGCAGCGGTTGGAAAGCATGGCATAAGAGAAATAAATAAAGCTGGTAATAACTTAGTACAGTTTTTCAAAAAAATCCTATTAGCAATCATGAATATGTATTTCCAACACCACAAACATTGACAGTACACATGGACCTCTCCAAATGGCATGTTTCAAAATCAAATTGACTATATCTGCATAGGTCAGAGATGGAAATCTGTAGTTTTGACTGCAAGGACTAAATCAGGAGCTCATTGTGCAAACAACTACAAGCTTCTGAGATGCAAGATCAAAGAAAACCTTTGCAAGAAGATCATTAAAGACCTCCCAAAATATGACATTGAAAATATTCCATCAGACTATTGGATAAAACTAGACAAAAGATTTGCCTTTCTTGATACAGGAGATAATGAGCCTGAAGAGTTATGGAATTACATTAAAAACATAGTGATGAAGCTAAAAAAACACTCCAGAAGAGAAAGAAAGCCATGAAATCACCTTGGATCTCAGAAGAAACTAGAAGAGCAGCAGAACAAAGGCAAGCAAAACTTTCCAGTGATAGAGAAAAAGTATCACAAATGAGCCAAGTGTTTCAATGTCAATTTTGGCAAGACAAAGCATGATATCTACAGGATATTTGTCAGAAAATTGAATCGGAACATGTAAACAGAAAAAAAATATTAGCATTTTAGGAGGTTAATAATAATAATAATAATTTTATTCTTATATACCGCCATGCCCATCGAGTTCTAGGCGGTTCACAACAATTACATTAGGATCCGCATTGACATGCCGATTTACAAGAGATTAAGAGATTGTGGCAGAAATTCCAGCCTCAATTGGGAATGTTTAAAGAAGCCAATGGAATGATATTGAATGATCCAGAAAGTATTAAAAAGAGATAGAAAGAACATAAATAAAATTTATACAAAAAAGGCAATGAGGATAACATTGAGGAAATTGAACTGGAAACTGATGCCAAAGAAGAACCAGATATTTTAAAAGAAGTCATAGCAGCAATTAAAGCTTTATCGAAAAACAAGTCACCTGGTATCAACAATATTCCAACTGAAATAATCAAAAGCTTAGAAGGTGCCATCATAGCCCTCACTCAACTGTGTCAACAGATTTGGAAAGAAAACATGGTGAGCTGATTGGGGAGGATCACTACCTATACTGAAGAAAGGTGACACCAAGAACTATAACAACTACAGAACAATTACATTAAATCCACATGACTGCAAAATATTGCTGAAAATAAAACAACAAAGGCTAAAATCATATGTTGAGCAAGAACTATTTGAAGTTCATTCTGGTTTCATACAAGTTCGAGGAACAAGAAACATTGTTTCCAGTGTTAGATGGATGTTGGAGAAGAGCAAAGAATACCAAAAGCCCCTATACTTTTGCTCCAACTACAGCAAAGCTTTTGACTATGTGAACCATAATAAACTATGGAGATCTCTACCACAAATGGGAATACCAAAACACATGACTCAGCTGATAAAGAGCCTCTACAAAAATCAAGAAGCTACAGAGAAAATAATAATAATAATAACAACTTTATTCTTCTATACCGTCACAATCTTGCGACTTCTAGGCAGTTTACAATCAAGAGTGCTGGACATTCAGCAAAATACAATAAGTAGATATTCAAAGGAAATACAGAGATCAGAGACCTCAGGAGGCAATAGTATAGAAATACAATTTGCTGAGCGACAGGACCTGTTGGGGATAAATAGCAACGTAAAGTTACGATAAGATGAAGATAACAGATTATATTTATAACAGTGCTGTAAGTTCAGGTGGAATAGGGAGGGGGGAGGGAGAGGGAGAGCGGGTCAATTGTTTATGAATATGGCAACAGTGATTGGTTTCCAGTGAAATGTGGCATCAGGCAAGTATGCATCTTGTCATTTTACCTGTTCAACCTTTACAGTGGCTCTATCTTCAGAAAAGCAAATTTGAAAGAAGTATGTTGGTTTCAAAGTGGTGGCCGAAGTATAAACAACCTGTGCTATGCAGATGATGCAACACTCATCACCACACGCTGTATCTACTGAGAAACCTCAAAGACAAAAGTCATAACATGGGATTAGAACTGAACATAAACAAGACGAAGATCATGAACATGGAAAATAAAGAAGATTTTGAGCTTGAAGGTGATAGAATATAAGTTGTAAAGGATTTCAATCTCATGGACTGTTTTGTAAACAAAGAAGCAACTAGCAGGGAAGAAATTCTCCACAGAATAGCACTTGGTCATTCTTCAATTAAGTCTCTCAACAAAGTATTCAAAGGCAAGGAAATACCACTTCAAGCAAAGATCAATTTGTATACACACTCATTTTCTCAGTGGTCAATTACAGATGTGAAAGCTGGACACTGCCGAAATAAAACAGAAATAAGATTGACTCATTTGAGCTTTGGTCCTGGAAAATGATTTTATGCATGCTGTGGAATGTCAGAAGAACTAACTAATTGATTCTGGAAGAGATGAAACTTGCTATGTCACTTGAAGCCCAAATGATGAAGTTACAACTGTCTCATTTTGGTCACACTGTCAGAAGAGAAAGATCATTGGAGAAGGATTTCATGTTTGGGAGATCAAATGAAACACAAAAATCAAAATGGAATTGTCCAGATAACGATGTGCACTAAAACAGTGTCCTCCAATTCATCTGGTAATATGAAGATCTTTATTCCTCCAATATCACAATGATATGTACAATGTCTCAATGACTCAACATGTACATGTTTCGGCCAACAGGCCTGCCTCAGGAGTCTTAAAAGTCACAAAAGATGGTATTTGAAGTATACTGCCACCCGAATAGATTTAACCAAAATTCAGTATCCCATGTAGTCCAACTACTGCCAACTGACACTGAACGTCTTACTGCTTTTTTTCCTCTGGGAGATCAAATGAACCAGGTTAAGAGGGTAACCTGCAACCAGATGGCTGGGCATGTTGAAAACAACTATGGAGATGATGATGGTGGACCTTACCGGACTAACACAGAACTGATTTCTTTTTAGATCTGTAATGCATCAAGTCGCTAAGACTTGAACATGAGTTGATGGCACTAACCAACCAGAAACAGATATATATCTACTGTACCTAAATATATAAGCCACCTGCAAGCCTAAAGACTATAGAAGTGGTGTACATTCAGGCACTGTAAATATGTTGCTGTTTCTAGACGGCTCACAATTACAAAATAAAAGAGTTAAAGTGGGATTTGTACCTGAGTCCCAAGGTTCACAGTCTACTGCATGGATGTCTATATGGCCATTTTTAAAGAATGCTGCCATACAGACATCCATATCCCCTGTCCCACCTCCGCCATTCATAAATTGGACATTCCAGTTTATAAAATGGATGTTCACGCTGTGTGATTCCAGTATATGGATGCCCATCTTACGTATTTTCAAAATAGAAATTCTGACATATTTCCTATTCCAAATCACATATGAGAATGACTTCTATTTGAGTTGTTCTGAACTGGATATCACTATTCTGACTTGGATATCATTTTGAAAATGTCCCTCCAGGTTTCATTCCATAAAATGAAACCTGAATTAGTTACCATAATCCCCACCCCTTCCCTTTTTATGAAGCTGTGTTAGGGTTTTTATCACAGGTCGCATTGTAGCTTTTACCACCACAACCTGCAATAAAAAAAAACCCTAGCATGGCTTCATAAAAGGGGGTATAAGTTAGTAATAAAATAATATGTCTTAATGGTGGTTCATGTTGATAATTAAACCCCAATATGTTTTAATAAAATTAACCTCGCAGAAATCACAGCTGAAATGAAAAGGGGATATTTATACCATCTCAGGTCATTATACTTGTTTATACAAAAGTATGTAAATATTGGCTCCACTGTGCTCCAGCCAAAATCTTTCCCAGTGTATGCTAGAATGGACTACAAATGTCACCTGAGCGAAAACTTACCGAAATTGAGGTGTGTTACTTATTTATACCACAAGAAAAGGAATTTCAGTCTCGTGTGTGGACTAATATATCTTTTTTAAAAAGCCAAGAAATGTTTATCAATAAAAAGCACTCAGAAGACTGAGATAATTTTGGAGAACAGCTGATTGACGGCTAGTGTGTAGCCGCAAACCTTTCAGCATTAGCTTTGCTCAGCGTTCTTTCTGCTTCTACCACCTGACACTGACATTGCACAGGACTACAAATCATTGCTTGCAGATAAGTTTGTTTTTTTTTCTACCATATATTTAATACTGCACAGTTTTTGCTTTTCTTTTGAGTACTGAGAATTGCACACTTTAAAAGGGAGATTGAAAATTAAATGGAGTTTTTCTGACTGAGGATATGTATTCCTGTTTCAACTGGTTGTTGATACAGGGTTGTCTGTAAGGGTGTGTGATAGAGTGGAGCAGCTTGCTCAGGAGAAGGGTTGCATAGCCAGACATATAGACTACACTCTGGGCATTCAAGAAAAAAACCCTCTTTTATTCAATAGTAGTGCATAGCCTGTTTCCTCACAGGCTCCTATAAGTTTGTGTTCTACAAATAAAACAGTTAGGCTTTTCCCCAGTCTTTCTCAAACACAAGGCCCCTTCTCCATAGTGCGTGCCACACCCCAAACAGTCTTTATTCCATGTGCAGGGAACAGTTAGGCAGCATTATGTCCCAGGTCTTAGCAGGTACTAGAACAGTGTTCTTCAACCTTTTTACACCTATGGACCGGTGGAAATAAAATAATTATTTCGTGGACCGGCAAACTAATAAGACTGAAATTTTTTAAAACCCCATTGCCGCCCCATCCCCGTGAGCTGGGTCCCATTAACCATCTGATCCCATCCGCACAAGCCTCAAATAGTTATTATTTTATATTGAACATACTTTATTAAAGTATAAAAAGAAACAATATTCTGTACAATTGTCATTTTATAAATATAAATAATACAGGGCAAGGATCAACAAAACCCTTGTCTCCCCTCCCCTTCACATATATCCCCTCTACTATCAAGAAAACTGAATAAGCCAAATTATTACAGAATGCTACACAAATATCATGCTAACAGAATACCACAGTCACACATGGCAGGAATGGTGTTAGGGGAGTGGAACTAGGGCAACTGCCTCCTGGTCAGAGAGAGCCCTAAGCCAGCTGGAAGCTAAAGACGCACTGCCTGGGCTTTGCACTCCCCAGTTATGTCTAACATCAGCTCTAGCAGGATACATATTTTAAATCTGATATATTCTAATCACAAGATAGAAATAAAATTATTTTTTTCTACCTTTTGTCATCTCTGGTTTCTGCTTTCATCGTCTTTTCACTCTCTTCCATCCAGCGTCTGCCCTCTGTCTCTTCAATCCAGCATCTGCCTCTTCCATCCACTGTCTGCCATCTACCCCTCCCCCTTCCATATGGTATCTGCGTTCTTTCTATGCCCCTCTCTCCTACACCAGATCTAGCATCTTTGTCCCTCTTTCCTTATTTTTCATCTGATCCCCCTTCCCAGCATCAATCTCTTTCTACTTTGTCATTCCTCTGTCTCTCCCCTTTCCCTCATCTGATCTCTCCATTCCATCCTGACTTCTTCCCCTCCTCTAATCTCCCTGCCAGCTGTTTCCTTCCAATGTTCCTCCTCCTCTGTCCAACAGTACCTTCTCCCTTTCTTCTTCCCCTTATCCAACAGTAAATCTCATCCCTTCCTCTTCTCCCCTGTCAGCAGTAGCCCCTTCTCCTCCCTTGTCCAGGAGTACCCCTTCTCCCTTTCCTCCTCCTCTTATCCAACAGTAATTCTCATCCCTTCCCTTTCTCCCCTGTCTGCAGTAGCCCCTTCCCCTCCCTTGTCCAGGAGTACCCCTTCTCCCTTTCCTCCTCCTCTTATCCAACAGTAACTCTCGTCCCTTCCCTTTCCTTTCTCCCCTGTCAGCAGTAGCCCTTTCCCCTTCCTTGTCCAGGAGCAGCCCTACTCCCTTCCCTCCTTCCCTCTCCAGCAAATGTTTCCTCTATGTAGGCTAGCGGCAGCTCTGTGTGCTTTTAACTTTGGCACACAGCTGCCCCTAAGCAGTATTTTAGCTGCAGTTTCATGAGGCAGCGTCGGGGCCTTTGGTAGGCCGGCCCGCTTTGATGATGCGATATGGGCCGGCCTATCAAAGGCCCCGAGGCTGCCTCATGAAACCGCGCTAAAATACTGCCTAGGGGCAGCTGTGTGCCGAAGTTAAAAGCACACAAAGCTGCCCCTGCTTGTCTGGGGGTGCGGAGACATACGTGGCAGGAGTAGGAAGTGGAAGGCAGGAGTGTCGGCATAGCGACGGCAACAGGAAGTTGCACGTCAGCTGACGCTGGCACTTTTTGCTGTGGCTGGGGACTCGAATCCTTCGCGGACCGGCAACATTTTTTTGCGGACCATCACCGGTCCGCGGACCGGCGGTTGAAGAACTGTGCACTAGAACAAATGCAGGGTTGTTAAATGCAGTAGAGTCTTACCACCTACAAACTCTGTCAGTGCCAGGCCCTTCAACCAGCTTCTCCAGCTCCTAGGTTCCATATAGTACACACCCCTCCTCCTGGGTCTGGCTCAGCCTTTTAAGTTCCCCTGAGTCGCTTCCTGGTTTCCTAATTTTCTCCCCCCTCCCCTCCCTGGCAGAAACTCTTTCTCAGTGCTGCTGTGGTTGCGAGACAGTTTAGTCAGGATGGGAAGTGCCGGGTTTTCCTGAAGTTTATTCTGAGTTTGAGCAGCAGTGTCAAGCAGGGGAAGTGGCAGGGTTTCATACACTCTGTCACAGGGTGTTTGAGTTTTCTGTATGCCCTTTTCTCAATTTTTTTGAGTAGTGGTAGTGCTCATGAGATTGATATGTAATGCAGTGTTGAGTATTTTTTTTGGATGAGTATTTATGTGAGAGCATTTTGGACATCCTAACTTTTTTTTTGTGGATTTTTATTTATAAAAAGCAACATTTTTTGGAAAACACATTTGAAAAGCAACAAACTTAAAACATCTATATCTGTAATCCATAGGAAATTATAGATGAAATATTGCAAGGTCTTTGTCTACTGATCCTACAGTGCACAAAAGTGAAAGTTATTTATAGTCGTTAACTATTTGTACCTCCACTTTTGGTGCCTTTTTGCTCAGTGGGTCACAAATACATACATTTTTATCAGCATACGTGCATATACAATATGTGAGGTGAATATTATAAGCAGCATGTTATATACATTCAGGGGGTACATAGTTTTACCTAGCTGCTAAGAAAATGTTCAAAAAGGACAAATTCTCATTGGACCATTGAGCAGGGAAAGCATTTATACCAACAATTTTCTTTTAAGGATGCTTAATCCCCAACAATAGACATTTGTGTTTAGAATCATTCAAACTATTGTGACCTCCAATACAGGCAGTTGTGCCAAAACATGGCACAATTTTGAGTTCTTCTGAACTCCTACTGTGTTGGGAGATTTGTTTTATGTACTGTAAGACCTGTTAGCCTATTTATTTCATCAGTTTTCTATCATAATAAACTTTGGTCTCCTTCTACTAAGGTGCGCAAGCAGTTTTAGCGCATGCATAGCATGCGCTACAATGCCACAAGCGCTAAACGCTAACGCCTCCATAGAGCTTGCGTTGGTATTTTTCGTTTAACGCGCGCTAAAAATGCTAGCACACCTTAGTAAAAGGAGCCATTTGTGTTTCTTATTCTTTGACTCTAAGTTTTTCTTTTTCTATTTTTTTGTTGGTCCTCTCCTACTTCCCTTTATTCTTTATTCATTAAGAACATGTTCAAATACTCATAGTGTAGTCATTTATACACATATATGACCACTAATGGGTATAACTGACTTCTCATAAAATATAGGCTAACACTGAATGCATTTTTTTTTTTTAACTTTAGATAATGAGCAAAGAGCAAATACTGTTGGCTTTCCAAGGCTTTTTCCTTCTTTATGATTAATAAATTCATTGAAGTTAAAGTGTTAGTATACGAGGGGCTGCTGAAAAGTTCTCTGCCCAACCAAGAAGAGAGTGAAGTGTAGCCATGAAACGTACAAGTTATTCCACACTTTTATTGACACTTTTCATTTCAGTGAGGCAAATGCACCTAGTAAATGAGCACAGTATAGGGAAACCAAACCATTGTGACATCACCGATGAGGCATAGGTGGAATGAAGCATTATGACATCACAATACAAGGGGCCGCTGAAAAGTTCTCAGCCCAACCAAGAAGAGAATGATGTGTGGCCATGAAACTTATAAATTAATTACACATTTTTCAATGGTATGGTATGAAACGAAACAAAAAGGGTCAAGAAAAGTATGGAATAACTTGTAAGTTTCATGGCTACACATCATTCTCTTCTTGATTGGGCTGAGAACTTTTCAGTGGCCCCTAAAGAGTTTAAATGGTATGTGAATATTGATTAAGAGAGCAGCAAGTTTATTAGTGAAGAGTATATTGGTTTAGTTTTAAGTGCTAGAACCTACATGAAAATAAATTCTTTTGCACTTACTCTAATATTTTATAAAGTCAAATATGTGCATACTTAATCTCATAAAATAGTCATAAAAAATGCACATGAAATAATATCCCACCCTATTACTAAGCTGCAGTGGAGGTAAATGTTACAACGTTGCTCCGACACTCATAGCACTTGAACGTCTTACTAGTCAAAACGTTCAAGTGGTCGTATTTGAAACTGATCATTTGGATGTCTTTCTGGTAGTTTTGTCTCCAGTGCATCTAAACCAGGGGTCGGGTTTTCAGGATTTCCCCGATGAATATGCATGCGATCTATGTGCACGCACTGCTCTCAATGCATGTTCATTGGGGAAATCCTGAAAACCCCGACTGGATTGCGGCCCTCAAGGAGGGACGTTGAGATCCCTGAAAACCATAATGGGGCATGTTAGAGGCGTGTTTTGGGTGGGATTTAGGGTAGGTTTAGCACTAGGGCTTTATGCAGCTGTAACCAAACATTTTACGAAACATCCAGGGAACAATTTGGACGTTTTGGGCTAGACAAAGTTTCAAAGTTTCAAAGTTTATTATTTTCTTGATTAATCGCTTTATCAAATTCAAAGCGATGTACATAATAAAAATTAAAAGAAAGCATACAATACATACAATACAGACTTTAAATACTTACAATAGGTAATATAAACTACATTACATTGGGAAAGAGGGGTTTAAGAAATACATTTGTATAATAAAAGAAATACAAAGGAAAAACACAAAAGGGGAAACATTAAAACGATTGGTATAAAAATATTAGAATTATTGATTTGAATATGATTAAATTAAGTATTAAAAGCATCTTTGAATAAAAATGTTTTTAGTTGTATTTTAAATTTTACCAAGTCTTGTTCATTGCGTAAAAAAATTGGGAGTGCATTCCAGGTTTGTGGAGCTGTTACAGAAAATATAAATTGTCTTCTGGTATTGATAAATTTTAATGATGGAACTGTAAGTAAATTTTGATCAATAGATCTCAATGTTCTGGTTGGTTGGTACGGTATTAGCAATTTATAAATAAAAGCAGGTGTCTTATATAGTAATGTCTTGAACCTGTTTTTAAAATGCATAATAGCAAAAAGGTACACAAACTAACCAGATGACCACATACTCCCCCCAGTAATCACACACCTCCTCCCAGTCCCCCAAATATCTGCATGAAACAGTACATATCTGTGTCTATGACAGCTGCAGATACTATGGTCAGGCCTAGTAGAGCTGTAATCAGGTCTCTAGAGTAGCCTGGTGGGCAGTACAGTGGACTATAGAGAAGGTGACCCAGGCCCATATGCCACCCTACCTAGTACACTTCTGGTAGAAAGAGTGAGCCCACCAAAAACCCACTGTACTGCCCTATAGGTGTTACCTGCAGGCATAAGGGATATGTGGGGTGGTAGGCAGGTGGGTACAGTAGGTTTGAGAGGGGGAGAGTTTGAAAGGCTCACCATATATGATGTATAGGGGTTATGATGAGATGCATACATGACATCCTTAATAAGAAGTTCAAAGCATTACCCCCTAGGGCAGGGGTAGGGAACTCCGGTCCTCGAGAGCCGTATTCCAGTCGGGTTTTCAGGATTTCCCCAATGAATATGCATTGAAAGCAGTGCACGCAAATAGATCTCATGCACATTCATTGGGGATATCCTAAAAACCCGACTGGAATATGCCTCTCGAGGACCGGAGTTCCCTACCCCTGCCCTAGGGTGTCCTACTGTTCCATGCTTTTGTGGCTAATCCATAAAAAATGCTGGCCCCTCCCTCATGCAAATGGCTAGTTTTGGATATTTTTTTATTTGGATTTTTTTTTTTCAATAATGGCAAAAAAATAGACATCTAGCTAGACAAAACATTTAGCTAGGCAACTTTGGGAAGAAAAGATAGAGGTCTTGCGGGTTTGAAATTGGACATTTGCTCCACCTGTTTTTTTACTTTTCTCTCAAAATGTCCAAAGTCGAGACGTCCTATCGAAAATGCCCCTCCACAAATGGATTCTATGCGTGTGTATGTATATTTTCTAAAATAAACATGTACAAGCCAGCTCTGCCCCAGCCATACCTCCAAAAACATCTTTTATACTTATACAAGCAAAGATCATAACATTAAAAAAATAACAACTAGGACACAGGAACAGCCATGCTGGATCAGACCTTTGGTCCATCTAGCCTAGTTTCATGTTTCCTACAGTGGCAAACTTAGGTCACAGTACCCAGCAGTAACCCAAAAAGTAGCAACATTCCATGCTACCAATCCAGCAATGAACAGAGGAGTAGCCTAGGAATAAAAAAAATTCAAGTTCAAATCCCAAAATGGTTCTTCCTGGCCTTGACAAGACATTTAACATTCTATGCCTTAGGAGCAGACAGTGACAAACTACCTGGTGTCACACCCACTTTAAACCTAATTGATTAGGGATTTGGTAGGATACAAATCCACAACATCTCGGTCTAGAAATAAAGTAGTGAAATGGAAGAAGAGGTTTTGAAGCACTTCTCTTACCCTTTTACTTTACAGCTTAATTTAGACACTGACATAATCAAACCTGGATATTCCCTTGCACACTAAATATATTTTCATCATCCTCAGTTTATTTTTCTCTGAACTAATGAAGTGATCTGAAGCCTTAGGATTGGGTGCACCTTGTTGTCATTCCTGCTGTTAATGTACTGCAATGCAAATTGTAATTGATTTGTATATTCAAACACCATCGTTCTTAATTCATCTGATCAAATGAAGGAAGCAAAACTTTTAAAAGGGAAGCTATTAGGTTAGCTCAGTGGCACACTTTTGTTTACAGCTTTTTTTTTGTTGACTTTTATTTCTATATTTATTCATTCATGTTTAATGAACTGTATTTTTGGAAGAGATGTTGCAATAGTTCTGTGCTTACTGAATAATTGGGATACATAACAATAAAAACAGGGATAACGTCCTGGGTGGGGAGATACTTTTATTTGAATGCAATTGTTGGATATGTAGAAAGGGGGGGATGATATATGTTTTTATCTATATATATAAAATCGGAGGTATGTATGTGTGTATGTATGTGTGTGTGTATGTGCCCCGATCACGCAAAAACGGCTTGACCGATTTGAACGAAACTTGGTATGCTGATCCCTCACTACCTGGGATGATATGTTCTGGGGGTCTCGCGGCCCACCTGCACACGTGGGCGGAGCTACAAACAGAAATTCAGATTTCACCCATTCATGTCAATGGAAAAAAATGTAAAAAGCTGCCATTCTCACAGTAATTCAAAAACGGCTTGACCGATTTGAACGAAACTTGGTATGCAGATCCCTCACTACCTGGGGTGATATGTTCTGGGGGTCTTGCGGCCCACCTGCACACGTGGGCGGAGCTACAAACAGAAATTCACATTTCACCCATTCATGTCAATGGAAAAAATGTAAAAAGCTGCCATTCTCACAGTAATTCAAAAACGGCTTGACCGATTTGAACGAAACTTGGTATGCAGATCCCTCACTACCTGGGGTGATATGTTCTGGGGGTCTTGCGGCCCACCTGCACACGTGGGCGGAGCTACAAACAGAAATTCACATTTCACCCATTCATGTCAATGGAAAAAATGTAAAAAGCTGCCATTCTCACAGTAATTCAAAAACGGCTTGACCGATTTGAACGAAACTTGGTATGCAGATCCCTCACTACCTGGGGTGATATGTTCTGGGGGTCTCGCGGCCCACCTGCACACGTGGGCGGAGCTACAAACATAAAATCGGATTTCACCCATTCATGTCAATGGAAAAAATGGAAAAAGCTGCCATTCTCACAGTAATTCAAAAACGACTTGACCGATTTGAACGTAACTTGGTATGCAGATCCCTCACTACCTGGTGTGATATGTTCTGGGGGTCTCACGGCCCTCCTGCACACGTGGGCGGAGCTACAAACAGAAAATCAGATTTCACCCATTCATGTCAATGGAAAAAATGTAAACAGCTGCCATTCTCACAGTAATTTCAACTATAAAACACTTTCTATGACACTATAACCACTAGGGACATCGTTTCTATTCTACCACGGACACCATACATATAGAGTTTGTATGTTCTAACTGTGTTTGTAACTGTTTCCTTCATGCACCCCAGTTCATAAAGTTATTACATTACATGAGTACTCACATATGCTGAACTAGGAACACAGGTTCCATTCTGAACCGGGAACAAACTGCATGGAGTTTCTTTTCAACCTGAGTTTCCACATATTGAGTTATTTAAATCAATACTGAAACTTTTGGATGCCACTTATTCCAACAGATCTTCCTTTTCAGTTTAAGAGATTGCAAATTCCAGTGAGACTTGCATTCTCTATCACAATCAACAAATCACAGGGACAGACTATTACATACTGTGGAGTGGATTTAAGATCCCCCTGTTTTTCCCATGGACAACTCTATGTTGCTTGATCAAGGGTGGGTTCACCCAAGAATTTATATGTTCTTGCTCCTGGAGGTGAAACTAAAATTGTTGTTTATAATCAAGTTTTGTGTTAGTTGTATTGTATTCATTTTGTCAAATATTTCACATTATAATTTGATTATTGTACTTTTTATAAAGCTGTAAAAAAATTATTTCATTCACCACTATAAACTATCTTTATTTCAATCCATTTACTGTGTTATTGCTATAATTAAATACCCGTGCAACGCCGGGGCATCAGCTAGTCATAAATATAATTTGATTGAATTTAAGTGCTGTTAAAATGTAAAATGTCTGTATAATATGTTGCACTTATTTTTGGCTTTAAAATGAATAAACATATAAATAATAAATAAAAACAGGGATATTAATAATTTTAAATAACCCTAAAAATGAATAGATGGACAGCCGTTGCTGCTTTTAAACTCCCACCCAAGTTTCTCTTCGCTGCTTTTGGCAAACAATAATGAATAAAAGCCAGTGAAGAGAAGCAAAGCTGAGTCTTCTGAAGACATTCAGGTATCTTCCTAAACCTTTTTTTAGTTTGTTATAAAAAAAAAGTAAAATTTGACATCTGTCTAATTTGAGACCCTTTTACTAAAACATGCTAAAATATGGGCATAGTGCATTTTAACATAAAAACATAAGATATAGGATTTGCCATACTGGAACAGTTTGAAGGTCAAACAAGTCCTGTTTCCAAAAGTGGCCAACCCAAGTCCCAAGTACCTAGCTAGATCCTAAGTAGTAAAGCAGATTTTATGCTGCTTATCCTAGGAATAAGCAGTGTATTTTCCTAAGCCATCTCAATAATGGCCTATGGATGAATTTTGTAGGAAATTATCCAAACCTTTTTAAAACCATGCTAAGCTAACTGATTTCACTACATTCTCCGGCAACAAATTTGGCAGTTTTGAAAGCTACAGCTTCTTATCATAGGGACAGGAAGCTGTGGCAGAGGGAAAGCTTCAGGGGCTGCTGAAGACAGCGTGTTTACTTCAATCACTCTGCTCATGGCCTGAAGAGTTCAGGACCGCAGCGCTGGAAACAAAAAGTGTTGGATCCTGACCTGGGGGAGGGGTGGAAGAACATGCCAGACCTCTGTGGGAAGAAAGATGTGGAGGAAAGGAGAAGGGCAGAGAGAGGGAGGAAAAGGGAAGAAGATGCCAGACCTCTGTGGGAGGAAAGGGAAAGGGCAGAGAGAGGGAGGAGATGGTGCACATGAATGGAAAGGAGGGGAAGACATGGAAAACTAGACAGATTGAGAAGGAAGCAGAAAAATGAAAGAAAATTGAATGTTAAAAATTAATGCCAAAGATGGTGGGCAGAAAGTGAAGGTGAGTAAAACAGCAAATGGATAAGAAGGCACTGGAAACACAGTTAAGAGCACAGACAGAAGGAAGTGTAGCCAGAGCCTGGGAAAAGATGATTAGAAAAATAAAATCACCAGACAATAAAGGTAGGAAAAATGATTTTATTTTCGATTCAGTGATTGAAATATATCAGTTTTGAGAATCTATATCTGCTGTCTATATTTTGCACTGTTCTGGAAGAAATGCATTTCTCAATATTTCTCTGATGGTGTACTGCAGACAGAGTCTGGCATCATGGGTTTCAGTTGATATTAGGACTTTTACTTTGTGGTTCTGTATTTGCGTGGAGGGGCTTAATAAAAAAAAAACGTCTAAGTCCCCTTTTGGCCTAAGGCCTTAAACATTGAAAGCAGAAGCAGGGAAAATGTCCATAACCAAAAATAACGCCCAAAAGAAGGTTTTTTTTGATAATGGCCTGCCTCTACATTCAACTGTTTAAATGCCCAGACCACCATTACATCTACACTTATCCCCCACGACGTCTACATTTATACCCCATAATGAACCAAAAAAATGCTTAAGCCCCAAACGTCCAACACAAGGGCTTTTAGGCGAAGAAGGAGCCAGTCCTTCACCTAAAAGCTGGATTCTGTAACCGGTGTCTGTCAAAAACAACACCGGTTACAGAATCCCCTCCACCTTAAAACGATCCGGGCAGGAGGGAGCCCAAGCCCTCCTGGCCTGCGGCACCCCAAACCCCTGACTATGTTCAGGGAAAGAGGGAGCCCAAGCCCGACTCCCTGACTCCCCGACAGCATCGGGGCAAGAAGGAGCCCAAGCCCTCTTGCCCCGCGGCACCCCTCCGATTACGATCAGGCCAGGAGGGAGCCCAATCCCTCCTGGCCTCTCGCCCCCCACCCCCCTACATGATCAGGCAGGAGGGAGCCCAACCCCTCCTGCCTAGGCGGACCCCCTACCCC
Organism: Geotrypetes seraphini; assembly: GCF_902459505.1. Classification (NCBI taxonomy): domain Eukaryota; kingdom Metazoa; phylum Chordata; class Amphibia; order Gymnophiona; family Dermophiidae; genus Geotrypetes; species Geotrypetes seraphini. Next base: position 509,992,216 of record NC_047084.1, on the reverse strand, counting down.
CTACTCCCCACTACAATATGGGCAGGAGGGATCCCAGGCCTTCCTGCCCTCAACACAACCCCCCCAACGACCGCTCTCCCTGAACCCCCGATTGGCCCCCCCTGCCGACCCACGAACCCCCCACCCCCCCAATCCCACATACCATACCTGTAAAATGTTGGCCGGACAGACGGGTGCCAAACCCGCCCGTCCGGCAGGCCAGTCGGCTGCAGAATGGGGCTGGATTGGCCCAGGCGTCTGAAACCCAGCCCACAGGTGGGGCCTAAGGCGCCTGGGCCAACCAGAATAGGCCCGGGAGTCTTAGGCCCCTCCTAAGGGTGGGGCCTTAGGCACATGTGCCTAAGGCCCCGCCCATGGCCTTCATTGCATAGAAATTTTAACTCATGAATATTGCAGATATCCTGAAAACCTGACTGGCTGGGGTTCCCCCAGGACTGAATTGGGAACCACTGTCTCAAGATATAATCATAGATACAAAATAGTAATCAAAATATGCAATTTATTCTCCAAAACTATTAAATATCTACTTCATTACAATGATGTCCCCCAAATTAGAATCAATGCCAATTAAAAGCTCGTGGGGTAGAAGAAACAATTTCATAAAATGAGTGAACTACACCTTTAACAGTATGAACCCATAGGACTCCTTTTACGAAGGTGCGCTACGGGTTTTTCCGCACGTACTGGATTAGTGCGTGCTATAGCACATGCTAGCCAAAAATCTACCACCTGCTCAAAAGGGGGCGGTAGCGGCTAGCGCACGCGGCATTTTAGCGCGCGCTATTCTGCGTGTTAAGGCCCTAGCGCACCTTTGTAAAAGGAGCCCATAGTTTCCTTAAGCAGACTGCATACAATAAAACAGCTACAGAGATTAAGAATTATTTTTATTGCTAAGTTGAGCATAATGGTGGCATTCAGTAAGTCTCATTGCTAAGTTTGAAAGAGCGTTTGCTGAGAAAAAGGGTTGTTTGCACACACTTCAAAAGATCTGGAAACCTCTCATAAAGTATAGTGACATATCATATTTAAAATGTTGAATATTATCTTTTCATAATTAGTGATGTGCATCCGTGCTGCTAGTTTTGTACTGGTTATTGTCATTGTTAGTTTATACTAGTTATTGTTACCATCATCTGTATATTGATTTTTGTAAACAATTTGATTATTGTGATCTGTTTATACATGATCTGTCCATATTTATCAATAAAATAAAATTTTATTGAACTGAAAAAAAAGCCAGCTATAGAGATTACATTTTTAAATAAATTACATTTACCACAGCAAATAAAATGCACATTTAGAAGTTTAAGACCTAAGCAACAATTGCAACCTTCTATGACCTGACCATTATCAACTGTTTCGCTGTATCTTTTATAGCAAGTAGGCTATCTGACACAGCAATCTAATATAATACTAAAGAAACCATTACAATTCTCATCTTCTTATAGACAAGAACTGACATGGTGAGTCGTGGCTACCTGCAGAATCTATTACTGTGAATTATCATGGCACATTATGTCAATTTTCTACACTGCAGCCTAGAGAAGAGCAATGAATAGCACCTATTAGAGCTTCATCTACTCTGTACACGCAAACATGAGCAGTACAGCTCTGCTGTCTAGAAAATCACCAGTCTCTAAAGGCAGAGATTAAGCACATCTGCTCATCTCTCATTTTCTCATTCGATAGTTGGCTTCTTCGTCCTGCTATTTCTATCCATTATTTTAGCTAAATTGTCATCCCTCTTCTTGATTGCTGGAGCTTTGACATTCACATTTTCTCCAGTCCCTGTAGTACCTGGATACTATGTGCAACTTAGAATAAGAATTAAGAAACAGAAGCAATAAAAATAAGCAAAAGACAGTAAAAAATAAAACTGCAATTTTTCATAAAAGTACTGTAAATTTGGTACCTTCCTGTTTGTCTTTGGCTTGTTAGTTAGCCGTATGGATGTAAATTTTTTTTTTTAATCTTTATTTATGGCTCCTTTTACTAAGGTACGTTAGTGTTTATAGTGCATGCTGCAATGCCGCACGTGCTAACCCTGCGCTACGTGCCAAGAACTAATGCCAGCTCAATGCTGGCGTTAGCATCTAGCGTGCACACTAAAACCACTAGCGCAGCTTAGTTTTCAAAGCCAACAAAAAGTGCAATCAATATACATACAAATAATAATCAAATAAGCACTTATAATCAATCAGTATCAATACAAAAATAAAACTCCTCTTCCATCCAACATTTTCCATCAGGGAATAATGCCAAACAAAATATGTATCCCCACCCTTTTTTTTTAAGTTTACAAGAAATAAGTACTGAACAATAAATTGATATAGGTGCCCTTTTAACAAACAGTGGTAAAAAGTGGCATTAGAGTGCTTTTATGTGAGTCATTCCCACATATAGCCATTTCCTTACTGGGGTAAAATGGCCGAAATTCCTATTTTGAGTATTATTGGCCATGCAGTAATTTTGTCATTAGCGTGTGGCTATTAAAACAGATCAGTATATGAGACCTTATTACCATCCATTCTGTATGTGGTAAAGGCTCGCATGCTAAGCATCTGCTAATATGTTAGTGCATGGCAATGAAGCTGTGATAATTAATTAACAGAGACCAGCCCAGATTTCTGATTTTTCATTACCTGGCATACACATGGCAAAAGTGTCGCAGGTTGTCTCACTACACTCCAAAGTATGCCCTTTTTTTGCTTGCTGTAAGCATACTTTAATGTTTACTGCAACTTTTTAAAACCTAAGAATTAATGGGTATTTTTGATTAGTGTATGCTAAAAAAGCTGTAATACAAAGTATCCCCCTCCCCCTTTTACAAAGTCATGCACCAGCCCCAAAGCCCTTTAAATCTCTATGGGCTTCAGGGCAATTACCGCAGCAGCAGCAGCAGCCGCTGGTGCGGCTATGCAAAAGCAGGGCATATTTTTTAAAGGAATGTGTGAAAAAGTCAAAAATCAGGGAAATGAACAATTAGCTCAGGATTAGCGAGGGAGCTCTTACACCCAAATTCTATATATGGCTAGGGTTACCAGATTTTTGGAAACAAAAATCCAGACCAATGGCCCCGTCCCTAAGCCCGCCCAATTCTATCCGGCCATGCCCCATTCCACACAAGCCATTCCCCATTCCGCCCCCAGCCCTGCCCTCTCAACCTGTTTGCTCGTCGGGAAGGCATCTGAGCAAGCACTGGTGTGACACAATGACACAGATACTGTCCCGATGTCACTCGTTGCTAGAAGCTTTTCAAAACCCGGACAAAGTGCTGGGTTTTGAAAAGCCATCTAGACCCCCTGGGGGGGGGGATTGGGGAGCCAGTGGGAGGGGAGATTTTCCTGTGGCCTTAGAGGACATAAGAGTACAGTCCTCTTTGGCGGTAGTCTTTATTGGGAAAATTGTTTGTTGTCATTTTGCTTTTGTTTGTTCATGGTTCTTTCTTGTTAATAAAAAACAGATTTAAACATATAAAATTACACTTAGCGGCCATATGCGGCATTACATTTAGCTACCAAACCACACTCTCAAAACCTTTTCAGCACAGCAAACATATAAACCAAGCCACACATGCAAGGCCCCTTGGAAGCACGAGTGTATGTTAAAGAGGTTTCCTTCAAACAACCCAGGTGCAGCACATTAATTGTTTTAACATAAGAACATAAGAATTGCCGCTGCTGGGTCAGACCAGTGGTCCATCGCGCCCAGCAATCCGCTCCTGTGGCGGCCCCCAGGTCAAAGACCAGTGCCATAACTGAGACCAGCCCTACCTGCGTACGCTCCGGTTCAGCAGGCACTTGTCTAACTTTGTCTTGAATCCCTGGAGGGTGTTTTCCCCTATAACAGCCTCTGGAAGAGCGTTCCAGTTTTCCACCACTCTCTGGGTAAAGAAGAACTTCCATATGTTTGTACGGAATCTATCCCCTTTTAACTTTAGAGAGTACCCTCTCATTCTCCCTACTTTGGAGAAGGTGAACAACCTGTCTTTATCTACTAAGTCTATTTCCGTCAGTACCTTGAATGTTTCAATCATGTCCCCTCTCAGTCCCCTCTTTTCAAGGGAGAAGAGGCCCAGTTTCTCTAATCTCTCACTGTATGGCAACTCCTCTAGTCCCTTAACCATTTTAGTCTCCAGATGAGTATCTCCTTATTTAAGTTATAAGAGTATTGGTTTACAGTATTGTTATTTAGTGGTTTCCTTCAGATACTTTAAAGGTTTGTATTGCACAAGGCTTTTTTCATACGAGGTTTTTTTATGCCAGTGATTTAACTTTACCCCATGTTAGCCTCCACTTTTTCATGTCTTTTGTTGTTTGGTTAGGTGAAGGAGGGGCTCTGAGGCTTTTTCCTACCTCAAAGTGATTTTCTTAGGGAAAACAATTAATGTGCTACACCTGGGTTGTTTGAAGGAAACCTCTTTAACATACACTCGTGCTTCCAAGGGGCCTTGGTTCATATGTCTGCTGTGCTGAAAAATTTTTGAGAGTGTGGTTTGGTAGCATTATATATTTTCTCATTTTTGTTTGTGTGGTTTGGGCATTACATTTAGCTACATTAATGTAGGCCAAGGAAAATCAGGCCTAAATATCTGCACCTAAGTTGTGCGCAGATCAGGTGTATTCTAAAACAGTGTGCCTAAGTTTTAGGAATGTTCTATCCCTGGCCATGCTTCTTTTGAGATTTTGAACACTAAAAGTGATATGCGCCACTTTATTGAATGCACCTACAAAGTAGTTCACATAGGGCTCTTTTTACTAATTGGCGCTAAAGGTTTTCCGTGTGCACTGGTGAGGTAAATGCTCTGATGCTCACAGACTTCCTATGAGCATCGGAGCATTTACCTCACCAGCCTGCGCTTAAAACCTCTAGTGCCGTTTAGTAAAACCCAACGATTATTTCTAATAAGTGTCAATTGTCTTCAATTATTAAGTGTTAATTGCAAATTATCAGTGCAAATTAGCTTGTAAAACAATTACCAGCCCTTTTACAAAGCAGCCCTTTTACAAAGTAACTGCCCTGAAGCCCATAGAGATTTAAAGGTCTTCGGGTCTTTTGCTGCATGGCAGCCGCTAGCGTGCCTTTTAGCTTTGCGTACCAGTTTATGCATGGACTTTAAGACACATAGAATTTGGCCTTTATCTCCTATAAAATGGTGACAGTAAGGGATCATGCACTAATGGCCATATGCTAATTTTGAAATTAATGTCTGGTCATGAATAGGGAAAGCGAAAGGTGTGGGTGAGGGGGTAGTGCAGCAGGTATGTATGAGTGGTATAGTTGTGGGAATGCTTGGTTTAATTACAGGGGGGCTGGATTCAAGGGGGGATCCATTGGAGGAGAGTGGTTGGGTTTTCTTTCATGGGGGAATGGGGGGTCCTCGCTCGTTGACTGTCGGGGAGTATCAGAGTACAGCTCTCTGATGAGTGTACCTGCTAGTTTCTTTATATCTGGGGGGTTGGGGCTGAGGTTCGTTTCGGGGGTATATTTCCTTACTACTGGATCTTGGGGTGGGTGAGCATTATTCTTGGCCTGTTCCGCCTCATTGTGTTTGATGGGGGGGTCTCTGATCTTGTTTGGGGGGGGGTTGTGGAGAGGTACGGGAGGTGTTTCAGGGTGGGGGGCACTTACCATTTGAAAATTCTTGATGACTGCCTATTTGTTGTATATTATTCCTTGCATGTTATCTCTGTCTGTATTCTTGCGGAGTGGTTTTGGAATTTTTTGGTTTTGTTTGAGATTTGTCATCAATAAAAATTATTTGACCTAATAGGGAAAGCAAAATTGCAGTCATTTTAGAGTTGGGCTAAAAAGTAACCTCAGCGCGTGGGTAGCTCGGTGACGGGACAATCGCGCGCCAGACACCAGTGCGCCAACAATCGAGCGCTGACAATTCGGCGCAAGACACAAGCGCACCGTGGGAAAACTTAGTTTTAAAGAGCTCCAATGGAGGGGCTTGGGGGGGGGCTTGGAAGCCCCCCCCCCACTTTACTGCATACTGTTCGCGCTGCCGTTCGCTGCCATTGGGGGTGTGTGGGGGGTGCAACCCCCCCCATTATAGAGAAAACTGAACTTTTCCCAAAAAAAATCAGAAAAAGTTCAGTTTTCTCTATAATGGTGGGTTCCAACCCCCCAACCCCCCCCCCAACAGTAGCACGAACACTATGCAGTAAAGTGGGGGTGGGGGGATCCCCACTCACACCCTGCTTCGGAGCTCTTTAAAACCAAGTTTTCCCGCGGCACGCTAGTGTCTTGCACTGAATTGTCTGCCCGCCATTGTCGGCGAGCTAGTGTCTCGCGCGCGACTGACTATGAACCGGGTAGCTCACATGCTAAAAACAGCACAAGCCACTTTTTAGGACAGCTTGGTAAATGGGCTTCTAAAAGAGAAACTCAATGGAAATGAGGTTTCATAAATTAAAATGAATACTCTTAAGTACTGCAGACTGTGATGTGGTTTGTATTATATACGAATTTTGTAGGAAATAACCAGTATATAAATTATAGCTTGTGAATCATTCAAGTTAGAAACGAGTAACTCCTAGAACATGCAGAAAGTAAAAACGGTTTGCAGACCAACTTGTGACTCCTTCAGTCTACGGGAAGAAGTTTCTGCAGCTTTTAGAAATAGTGTGACATTTAATTTTAAATTCCTCTGGATTTAGGAAGTTTTGCTATGAAATCATGCAAGATGCTATGTTAAAGTACATCAGGAAACGACTGCAAATTCAAAATTAACAGAATTTATCATACCTCTTTGATTCCCTGAAAGTTTTACTAAGAGAGAGTCTCATAATCTAAGATCAAAGGCTATCAGTATATACAATTTGAAAGAAAAAAGCACTGGGTTTTGAGCATGAAAGCAAAAACACATGCCTCTCACTATGAGAAATGTTTAATGAAAAACGGATTTAACTCTTTTTTTTTTTAGTTCAATAGTTTTTATTGAATATTATAAGAAATTTACAGAAAGCAGTTCAAACACACAAAATCTGAATAAGACACAATGGTATAGAAAAAGTCCATATCTATAATCATTTACTTACAACCAGATTAATAAAAAGAATCTAGGGTATGTGTAACTGCTATTAGAAGATATATGAAAGGCAGAAAAGCAGGGAGAGTGAAATAAGAGAGAGGGAAAGAAAGAGGGAGAAAAAGAAAAAGAGAGGGATAGATAGATAGAGAGGCAGAAGTGTCTATTGGTTAGAATGAACATATGAATCTAAGAATGACCAAGGTGATTTATTTTGCACCATGTTTGTGGAGAGTTGAGAAATCATGTTTTTCTCATATGCATAAGATTCAAATTTGTGATACATGCTCAGAGAGTTCCACCAAAAGGTGTAGTCATGTAGCGAGGATGATTTCCAATTTTTCAGAATATGCATAAGAGCTGTTACAAACATGGCATCAATGAGTTTAGGTGGGCAGTTTGTTTGTGTGAAACAAGGGTGTTGAGAATGAAGAATTACAATGTCCATGGAAATCTCTTCTGAACACTTAGTAATAGATTTTATAGTGTCCCAAATACGAATCCAGAAGGAGTGGACTATAGTGCAATGAAAAAGCATGTGATCCAATTCAAATTTCCTGTTGTATCAAAGTGTATTATTGGCACTTTGAATCTTTCTTGCATTGTTTCTTCAAAAAATATATAGTTTATAGACCACGCTTCTCTGACTAAACAGTAAACTCTCTCGCGCTATATATGAAGCACTTTCAGTCAAACTGGCAAGATTTCACTCTATGTTCAGCATTATTACCATCACTAAAAAATATGTTGTACTGATATAAAAGATTTTTTTTTTATATATATATACTGTGTTTTGCATCACTTCCTCCTGGATTTTGTTTAATTTGCTCTTCCCTCTCCTTCTGTCTCCCAGATTGAGAGCTGCAAAACAGCCTCCTCATCCCTTCTCCCCTATTTTCAGTGCAACCAGCATTCTATTAAAATTTTAATTCCCTATCTTCTATCAAAGAGCCTCCTCTTGAAAACTATCTCCCATTGTGACTATTAATTCTCCCACTGCCTCTGAGAACTAAATATGAGTGAGAAAACTGTCAATATAGTAAATGTCATGTTATGATAATAAAGTAGTGGCCTTTAGTTGCGATCCAAAGTTATGCTTGACTCAGTTGTTGGTAGCATTGGTAGGGAAAAGAGGGTGGGAAGAGAAAAAGGAAGATTGATGTATAGAGAAAATAGAGAAATATATATGTTGAGTTACAGTTTTATTATTTAGGGCTGTATTCTACAAGGGGGTGCTGAAAAGTTCTTAGCTGGTCTAGTACAGCATTGATTCTACTGACATCTAAGCAGCATGAAGAACTTTTAAGATAAGTGCTTTTGAATTTCTACTTTTGATTAGCATTATCTCATTGGGAAAGCATTCACTTGAATTTGATTTTTTTACTTTGTTTGGGAACAGCATACTAGTGTATACCCATGATGGTGTGTAGTGGAAGGCCTGTGAGCCCTTACATAGCACAGAGGCTGTCTTGGCTGCTCTTTTCAGTGAATTGCACGCCACTTTGTTACACTGGTAAGATTGCCTTGGTGGTTTCACTGGATATGTCTGCCATTCAACCTGGAAACCGGGTGAGTGATTCCTCAGAGCACTTTAATCTGGCTGGGTCCAGGAGACAAACACATACACACATATATATATAAATATATATATCAGTGCTCCCCCAAGATTCACGGGGGTTCCATTCCAGGAACCCCTGCGAATCTCAGAAAAACCGTGAATATGGTTTTTCATGGGGGAGCCTGAAGAGGGCAGCAGGAGAGGGCAGCAGGAAAGCAGACGGAGCACCGTGAGTGCAGGAAATCACTCGCGGTACGCTCCGACCGCCTCATCCTGCATGAAGTCGGGCCTTATCCAATCAGGAGCTGCATGTCAAAGAAGCTCCTTATTGGATAAGGCCCGACTTTGTGCAGTAAGAGGCGGTTGGAGCGTACCACGAGTGATTTCCTGCACTCGCGGCGCTCCGGCTGCTCTCTCCTACCTCTCCCGCTGCCCTCTTCTTGTCGGCGGTTCGCTGTCGGAAATACCGCGAATGACCGGGACCGCGAAACCGCCGACCACAAACAACCCGGGGAACACTGTATATATCCTTTTATTCATTTTATGGAGTTAATTTCTTTATAAATTTGTTTTTATTGTAAGCCAAATTGAGCCATTTGTTGGAAAATGCGGTATATCAAGCACTAATAAACCATACTGCATTCATGGCTCTATAGCTTCATTGGGGCAGCATTTGGAGTGCTTGGTACTGTCCTTCATCCTCACTCATCCTTACCTGGACCTCCCACAACCATTTAGATCATTGCTTTTACAGGCATCTGGCTGCCTTCTTCAGGTCCTTAATCTGCATAGAGAGGTTGAGTAACTATGGCAGAGTTCCCTTCTGCCATATTTCTGTTATCACCATGAACTTGGGAGGAAAACAAGGGATGCTTCCATCTATTGCATATTTATATGCTCCCAGGCCTGGATTAAAGGATAGGCCCAGTAGGCACGTGCCTAGGGCCTGAAATTGTGAGGGGGCCCACTCACCGTCGCCTTTCCAATTTTTTTTTTTTAAAACAGCCATGACAGCAAGATCATCCCCCCCCCCTGATGACAGCAAAATTGGGCCCCCTCCCCGGCATCGACAATGAGTTCAACCATGGACCTGCAAGCGATGCTCAGCCCAAAGCTTCCTCTCTGATGCAGCTTCCTGTTTCCGCCTGGGCAGTTTGTGGCAGAGGGAAGCATTGGGCTGAGCACTGCTTGCAGGTGCTGTGGCTGATTTTGCTATCGATGTCGGGGGGACCAAATCTTGCTGCCCACTGGCTGTACAAGAATTCTTTACCACGTCTATTGGATGGAAGCGGGAGCCTCCACAGCAGGTGAGTGCCGTGGGAGAGACGGCTCCGGCCGCTGGGATGCGTGAAGAAGGAGTTCCAGGGGGAGGGTGTTTGCTGCAGGTGTTGGGTGCAGTGGGGAAGGATGAAGAGGAGTTGCTGGTGGTGCAAAGGATGCCACAAACTGCAGCCCCTCCGAGGAGTCTCTACAGGGGGTGCAGGGCCTGGAGACAGTGGGGAAGAAGGAGCTGGAGAGGAGTGCGGGCTGCAAGCATCCCGGGGAGATGTGGAGGAGCAGAGGTCAGAAACTCTCAAAAGGAAAAGGAGAAGGCGGTGGTGGGGAGGGTTACAGGCCGTAAACCCTTCAAAGAATAATGTAAGTGGTGACCCTCGTGAAGGTGAGGAGAAAGTAGGGAGAGAGAAAGGGGCAGTTGGGCAGATGATGGAAGTGGGGAGAAGGGAGAGAGAGAAGAGAGCAGATGGATGTCAATTGAGAGGGGAAAGCAGATGCTGAATGGAAGTGGAGAAAGAAAACACATACTGGATGGAAGGAGGGGATAAAGAAAATGGGCATATGCTGGATGAGGGGCAGAAGAGAGTTAATGAGATAGTGGAGGGGTGAAGGAAAGGGCTGGCAATCTGTTGGTAGACACAGTAAAAAGAGGGAAACTGAAGAATGAATAGTAAGAGAGAATTTAATTTAGATGGAAGCAGAAAATAAAGAAGAGACAGATGCCAGAGAATGGGGGGGAAAGGGGGAAGGAGACAGAAATATGAGATCTGAGTGGAGGAAATGAGAAGAGAGGGAGATGGAAGGAGAGAGATGCCAGACCATGAGGGGAGCAGAGGGAAAAATATGGATGCCAGACCAAAGGGGCAGGGGGAGGGCAGGAGGAGAAATGGAAAGATGGAAGGGGGTTGGCAGACAGTTTCTGGAAAGGATAGACAGTGGATGGAAGGAAGAAAATGACAAGATGAGGAAACCAGAAACTGTGAGACAAAAGTTTTTAGGTGCCATCAATTTGTGCTCAAGTCCTAAGAACATAAAAATAGCCTTACTTGGTCAGACCAATGGTCCACCAAGCCCAGTAGCCCATTCTCATAGTGGCCAATCCAGGTTACTAGTACCTAGCCAAAACCCAAGGTGTAGCAATATTTCATTCTACCAATACAGGCCAAGCAGTGGCTTCCCCCTTGTCTTTCTCAATAAAAGACTATGGAGTTTTCTTCCAGGAACTTGTCCAAACCTTTCTTAAAACTAGCTATGCTATCCGCTCATATCACATCCACTGGCAATGCGTTCCAAAGCTTAACTATTCTCTGAATGAAAAAAAAAATTCCTCCTATTAGTTTTAAAAGTATTTCCGTGTAACTTCATCGAGTGTCCCCTAGTCTTTGTAATTTTTGACGGAGCGAAAAATCGATCCACTTGTACCCGTTCTACTTCACTCAGAATTTTGTAGACTTCAATCATATCTCCCCTCAGCTGTCTCTTTTCCAAGATGAAGAGCCCTAACCATTTTAGTCTTTCCTCATATGAGAGGAGTTCCATCCCCTTTATCATCTTGGTTGCTCTTCTTTGAACCTTTTCTAGCGCCACTATATCTTTCTTGAGATAAGGAGACCAGAATTGAATGCAATACTCCAAATGAGGTTGCACCATGGAGCGATACAGGGGCATTATAACATTTTTAGTCTTGTTAACGATCCCTTTTTAAATAATTCCCAACATCCTGTTTGCTTTTTTGGCTGTTACCGCACATTGGGCAGAAGGTTTCATTGTATTGTGTACGATGACACCCAGATCCTTTTCTTGAGCGCTAACTTCTAAGCTTGACCCTAGCATCCGGTAACTGTGATTCTGGTTATTCTTCCCAATGTGCACTTTGCATTTGTCCACATTAAATTTCATCTGCCATTTGGATGCCCAGTCTTCCAATTTCCTAAGGTCCGCCTGCAATTTTTTTACAATACGCATGTGTTTTAACAACTTTGAACAGTTTAGTGTCATCTGCAAATTTAATCACCTCACTCGTCGTTCCAATTTCCAGATCATTTATAAAAAAGTTAAATAGCACCGGTCCCAGTACAGACCCTTCGGCACTCCACTGTTTACTCTCTTCCATTGAGAAAAATGACCCTTTAACTCTACCCTCTGTTTTCTATCTGATAACCAATTCCTAATCCACAACTGAACTTTGCCACCTATTCCATGACTCTTTAATTTTCTTAGGAGCCTCTCATGAGGAACTTTATCAAAAGCTTTCTGAAAATCTAGATACACTATATCAACTGGCTCACCTTTATCCACATGTTTATTCACGCCTTTAAAGAAGTCAAGTAAATTTGTGATGCAATATCTCCCTCAGCTGAACCCTGTCTCATTAAATCATGTTTGTCTACGTGTTCCACATTTTTATTTTTTATAATCATTTCTACCATTTTGCCCAGCACTGAAATGAGGCTTACCGGTCTTTAATTTCCCGGATCTCCCCATGGTGTCCTTTTTAAAAATCGGCATAACATTGGCCACCCTCCAATCATCAGATACTACAGACGATTTTAGCGACAGATTTCAAGTTTCAAGTTTTCTTTATTTTTGATATACCGTTTATCATATAAGTATCTATACAGTTAACAATAAAATAGAATATAAAAATTTAAAAAACTTAAAATAAAAGCATGGCTAAGCTAAAATAAGGGAAGCACTTACACATATATGTACATGATACGGAAGGGAAACAAGAGGAGAGGAAAGTTGTTAAATACATCGAAATAAATGGAAAATAAAAAATAAAGGGAGGCAAAATATGGAGGGAAGTACAATTGGTAAGGGGGGGGTTCCGGCAGGAATCCCCAAAACTGGCTCAGCTGATGGGAATTCCTCTGCTGTGATCACCTGATGGCAAGCCCTCAATTTGCTGTTTTTTTCCCTCTATCTCTGGGTGGTGGGAGGGGGTCGATCACTGAGGAAGTAAGGAGGCATCAAGCCTTAATCCCTCCAGTGATCATCTGGTCAGTTTGGGCAGCTTTGAGGCACTTAGACAGCAATTTCATGTTTGAGTTCTTTAAGTACCCTGGGATGTATACCATCCGATCCTGGTGATTTATCCTAATCCAATGTTAGGTAAATATTGGAGAAGAGCAAATATATCAAAACCCCCTATACCTTTGCTTCATCGACTACAGCAAAGCTTTTGACTGTGTGGATTACAATAAACTATGGAGAACTCTAGTGCAAATGGGAATACCCAACCACATAATTCAGCTCATAGAGAGCCTATATGAAAATCAAGATGACAAAGGTAGAAAAGAAATTATATATATATATTTTTTTGCTATAGGATAAAGTAGTATTGTAGCTGTGTTGATAAATGTTTATAAATGGAAATACGGTGATCGTTTTATTGAACTAATTTTACTACATTTTTGACTAACTTTTAGAGGCCAAATTCTTCTTCCTCAGGTCAGGACAGGATACTATAACAGCAGTATACTTTACTGACCTAAGGAAAAAGTTTGACCTCTGAAATCTAATTTAAAAATGTATTAGTCCAATAAAATGATATTATCTTATTTTCCATTATTTTTGTTTTATTTGTTAATTTGTAAAGTGATTTGTTATTTCTCTTTTTTCAAATTTACATCGGCTATCTTTATATTTTGTTCAGTATTGGGGGAAACACACCACTGTTTCTTCACCCCCTAAACTGTACCGTTCCTTTGGTTTGTAGCACCAGCCAGCATGTTGAATGCTCTGCACTGCTCCTATGGTCATAGAATTCAGAACAGCGCAGAACATTCAGCCTGCCAGCCAGTGCTAAAAACCTCTTCCGTGCTTTTGTAAAAATTATTTAAAAGTTAAAGCGACATATAAGGGAGATACAGTGTTACGTGATCAAACTTCTTGACTTTGAATATGAGCTTGATAGAAGCATTCTGAATAATTTGTAGACGCTTGATTTCATTTTGAGCTATTCCCTTGAATAGAGCATTGCAGTAATCGATTTTGGAAATCACGAGAGAGTGGATAAGAATATTGAGGGATTTAGTGCAGAGAAATTGTGAAACTGAGCGAATTTGGCGAAGCCTAAAGAAAGTTGATTTGATAATGCTACTAATGTGATCATGAAAGGATAGTTTGTAATCAAAAATAATCCCTAGAATCTTAATACTACTTACTGGTTGTAAGGGAGAGCCCTTAATAGAGATTGGAAAATTCAGTTTTAAATTATCTCTCCATGGAAAGAGCATCACATTTGATTTATTAACGTTGAGTGCTAGTCTATTAGTATTCAGCCTTTGGTGTATTTTTTCAAGTTTCATATTAATTGTTATTGTATCCAGAGGATTATTAGTATCTAACGGATGTAGGAACTGAATGTCATCAGTGTAGACAAATACATTAAAACCAATGGACTGGCACAGAGTCATCAATGGGGCAAGAAAAATGTTAAACAAAAGTGGGGACAGAATAGACCCTTGGGGAACACCTTATGTAGTAGAGAAACTATCAGAAGTTGCATTATTAAAAAATACAGATGAAGTACGATCAGTAAAATACGATACAAACCAATAAAAAAACCTGGTCTGTAATGCCAATAGATTGGAGTCTGTTTAACAAAAGCTCATGGTTGATCGTATCGAAAGCGGCTGAGAGATCAATTGAGATTAGAAGAACCGATTGATGGTTTCCTATTACCATTGACCAGCCTTGTTTGGCGAAATGCATCAGGCATGGCTCCTGGGAGCACCTTGAATAAACCTGATTTAAATCTCCTTACTGTCTGCCGATCTTCTTTTGGTCTACATTGGATTCTTTGGTGGACCACTTGCCTTGTAGTTTTGTTACAAATTAGCACACATGGAGTGGAACGTACCAGAGGAGTTCCAGATTGGGTTGTTTATACATACAGTTTAGATTCTGCTGATATTTTATTTGTATTATATGCATTATCTTTATCGTCTGTTAAGCTGGTATTTTAACTATATTCTCTTTTACTCTTTGATGTATTTTATCTGCATTATATTGTAAATGCATTTTGTTTTTTTTGTTTTTTTTAAGTTTCCATCATTCTAATTTGTTATGTCTCATCTGTATTGCATGTACTAACTCAGCTTGTTGTGAACTGCCTAGAACTTTTTTGGTATGGCGGTATATAAGAATAAAATTATTATTATGGACGACATAGAATGAGGCAGTTGAGAGGAGTTGCAAACTTTGTTATTAATATAGACTTATGTTTCGGATAGTATTACTGCCTTACAATGCATTTGAACACTTTTATATACATATTTGAACACTTTTATATACGTATGGGGGCCCAGTGTACTTGTATGCCTAGGGGCCGTCAAAGAATTAATCCTGCCCTGTATGTTTCTTCTGGAGGGGTCTCAGGGCATTTGTGTCACAGGGATGGCGCTGTTGGCCTGGCTATGGTCCTTTGACATGATAACCTGTCCTACAACATGCCTTCCAGATGCACTTCCTATTCCATTTTTCTCAGTGTGTTGCTATCAAAAAGTGATCCCAAAGTAGTAGATCCTGATGACGGAGGGGGCAGAGATTATTGCAGTGTGAGATCATAGTTTGCAGCTGGGCCCTACATGAAATAGCTACTGTGTGGACCTGTTCACTTGTGGTGTGGTTTTCCTATTAACATATGTTCCTCATTCATCTACCCTTCCATGTACCTTCAAAGAGATAACCTCTCACCCCCAGCATTGGGAAATGTGACACATTAAATGTATGTCATCCATGTTGTAGACCTCTTTCTTATTTCTACTTTTTCCACCTCTTCTATCACCTCTTTGAAGCACTGTTTCCTGTTATTCTTTAATTAGGAGGAATTTCTGGGATGACAATGACTAATGAACCTCACTGCTAGCTGACATCAGAGCCCAGCGTCCTTACCCTCTCCTTTCATAAAAGGCTATGCAAGCTGTTAGACCGAGCCACATATATATTGACACCACCTATGGGAACTTGTTTTTGGCATCTGATGTGAGATGTTCCTTTGTGAGTCTGTTTGGTTCATATTTAACCTGATCTCATCTTGCATGCTCTTCTCAACACTTTCTTAGCCCCAAGAGGGGCCTACTTTGAGTGTGTGCTGGCGATTTCATGGGCTCTTTCTGCTTATCACTTGCATGTGAACCATGATTTGTTTGCATGGGGACAGATTTAGACAAATCTTTCTCCCATGCATATTCTATTTAGTTCAACCTTATCCACTCTTCCTCCCTGATGGAACTTACTCCTCTGGGTATTCAGCTTTTAAACTAAATTTGTTGCTTAGCCTTTCCCGGGTCCTGTGCATTCTCAGATGATTCCTCCACTGGGAAAAGCCCAGGCAGGAGAAAGATTGTCAGCAGGCCCAAAATCTGGTTGTCTCACGCAGGCAGACATTTTGTGACTGTCATGCACCTGCGATGTCAGCTCATGAAGTATGCACATGTATGTGAACATGCTATCATACTTGCTGATCACTGGGCACACTGCTGTATATGGCTATATATATTTAGGTCCATGCAGGTGTCTAATCTGTAAAGTGTGCCACAACTTCTGAGCACATTATAGTGTTCACAAGTACATTTCAGCCCCACCATTAGACATTCTTTGTAAAACTGCCCTTAGAAAACTCATATGAATACGTCTTGTCTTTTCATCAGTGTTTCTTTGTCATTATTCAGTCATAAGCTTATTCTGAAATGTAATAGAAGGAGCACTTATTAGCATGCTTTCAGTTTGTTCGTAAATGTATTTTTTTTAAAATTTATTTATTCATTTAAAAAAAACAAACACAAAGTGCATTACAATATATAAACATTTGATACAATGAAACAGCACTTATATCTAATAAGTAATCATATAAGTACATTTCACCCCCCTTCCTTTCCTCCTTCCCTCCCACCCTTCCCAGATGTGTGCGAAACTGCTTTAAAAATTAAAGGCTTATACTAGTGATCAGTGTTTACAAAATTCCCTAATGGGCCCCAAATCTCCTTAAATTTTTTATAATGCATCAATCGTTCTGAATTCATTCCCTCATATCGATAAACTAGGCACAGGGTTTCCCACCCAAAAATATAATTCAGTCTATCCCAGTTTTTCCAATTTTTCGTAATCAACTGTATAGCAATCCCCATCATAACAAGAAATAATCTGTTCTTGCATGCATTCATAAATCTTAAAAATGTAAGTCCATACAAACTTGGCAATATATATATCTAAAATAATCTATCTAAAATAATCACCAGGACATCCAAGTTCTGATTTCGAAATCGTCTTTCTGGACAACTTATGAGGTATTCTATCTTCTGTGTATCTAAGATTAAAGAGGGGAATGTTGGTGGCATGTTGTGTGTAGACTTTGGGTGTGCTTAGACATCTTGAAAGGATAATCAAACATTTCCCAAGAGGAGTGAGAAGCCTAGTGGTTAGAGCTGTTGCCTCATTACCCTGAAGTTGCAAGTTCAACTCAATGGAAAATAAGATAATGCCATTTTATTGTGCTAATACACTGTTCAATAAGCTTTCAGAGGCCAAATCTTTCTTACTCAGGTCAGTACAGTATACTGCTGTTACGGTATCCTGTCCTAACCTGAAGAAAGGGATTTTGGTCTCCAAAAGTTAGTAAAAAAATATATTAAAATTAGTCAAATAAAAGATTACCTTATTCCCATTTTCTATTTTATAATAATTTATCAATATTACCTTATTCTAAAACAACAAAAATATATTTCTACCTTTGTCATCTCTGGTTTCTGCTTTCTTCTTTTCTCTTCACTCTTTTCTTTCCATCGAGCATCTGTCATCTCCCTTCCATCCTGTGTCTGCCCTCTCTCTCCCTTCTATATGGCATCTGCCCTCTTTCTATGCCCCTTATATAAACTGTCTACCCTTTGCCCTTCCATCCAGCCTGTGTCCCTTCTCTCTTTAATACATGATTCATTTCAACTATGCCCATTCATTATTTTTCTCTCTCTTCTCTCTGTCTCCCCTTTCCCATGCTCTGGCATCACTCTCATCTTTTCTTTCTTTCCTTCCTCCCTCCTCCCCCCCTTTCCCAGCATCTCTGTCACTTTCCCTTCTATGTCACTGGAGACAAAGACCGGGTCTGAATTCAAGAAAGCAAGGAATAGGCATGTGGGATCTTGTAGGGAGAGGAGGATTCTATGGATGGACAGACTGGATGGGCCAGTTGACCTTCATCTGCTGTCACATTTCCATATCTCTGTTTACTTAATCTAGGTATTGTCACATCTATTGTTCAGTTTTCTTGATAGTAGAGGGGATATATGTGAAGGGGAGGGGAGACAGGGGTTTTGTTGGTCCTTGCTCTGAATATTTATATTTATAAAATGACAATTGTACAGAATATTGTTTCTTTTTATACTTTAATAAAATACGTTCAATATAAAATCATAACTGAGGCTTGTGCAAATGGGATCAGATGGTTTGTGGGGACCGAGCTTGCGGAGACGGGGCGGAAATGTGTTTTTTTTATTTCGGTCTTAGTAGTTTGCCGGTCCACAAAATAATTCTTTTATTTCTGCCGGTCCACGGGTATAAAAAGGTTGAAGAACACTGGTCTAAGTCACAACGTCCAAGTTCCGTCGATCCTGTGTTGTATAACTTTCGTTTATACATGCAGTACGACTAAGTCTAAGCTGGCCCACATCCTGCCCAACTCCTGCCCTCGACACTCCTCCTGAAATGCACCATTTAGCTTTGGTCATTCAGCGGCACTTATGAAGGCCTAGGTCATTTAGAAATATGTCCAAAACCTGTTTTTATTATCGGATCTTGGACTTATTTTGACAATGTTCGTCCAAGTGTCGACTTAGGCCGCTTTTTGGACGTTTTTCTCTTTCGATTATGAGTCCCATAATGTATACATACAAATGATTATCGATACAAAAGGAAAGAGGGATGAACTACAATCTTTAAAGAAGATAAAGATACATTTAAGGAAAAAACATCCAGAAGGTAATGAAGAATAGTTTTTAAAATATGGCTTAGCCTAAAGGAGAGCATAGGGGAGATTGTGACCTATAAGTAAGGTCTGATTAAGATTAGGTCTTTGAGCATAAGGATTAATAATAGATGAATTATCCTATCTATGTTTCAAATGCGTCTTTATACAAGTAACATTTTAATGAACTTTTAAATTTATCTAATGAGGATTCACCACGTAAGTAAATTGGTAAATTGTTCCAAAGCTGGGGTGCTATAACCAAAAAAATGGTAGATCTAGTACCAATTACTTTTAAAGAAGGGATGGTCAGTAAATGTCGTTGTGTTGATTTAAGTGTCCTAGCTGGAGAATATGGTATCAGAAAATGATCCAGAAATATTGGTGCATTGGTTTGTTGGATTTTAAAGGTTAACAGTGCGAGTTTATAAATTATTCTATGTGAGATTGGTAACCAGTGTGCTTTTTGTAGAAGAGGTGTGACATGATCGTATTTTTTTGAGTTAGTAATAATTTTTATTGCTGTATTTTGTATAATTTGTAGTCTTCTTATTTCTTTCTAGGTTATACCATGATACAATGTGTTGCAATAATCTAGCCTAGCAATGACCAAAGAATGAATGAGAATGTTAAGAGCTTCTGGTTTAAAAACTTTAGATAAGGATCTAATAAGACGTAACTTATAGAAACAGTTTTTAAACTACTGAACTAATCTGATTGTGAAAAGAAAGTTCTTGATCTAATATGACTCCTAATATTTTCATTGTTGTTACATTTTGGAGTGGGAGGTTATCTAAGAGTATTTGCGATGAAAATGTAAGATCATTTTTCGATGGAAAAAACATTACTGAAGATTTAGTTGCGTTCAGGGCCAACATGTTATCTTTAAGCCATTGACTTATTTGTTTTAACTTATTGTTTGTATTTGTTATCTATCTAGGATAGGAACTTGTGATCTGGATTGGCCATTGTTAAAAACGAATGTTAGGAATTTACACTAGAGGGTGGGGGAGGGAGTTGAAGAACATGAAGGTGGAAGAACCCGGGATGTTACTCTCAGAAGAAGCATGATTACAGTGGGGAGAACAACTAAACAAACCATTCAATGATTCACTCATCAGCAACAAAGCAAGATCAGGCTTGAGGCTCTATAGAATATGAGCAAGCCAATTCTTAATACTGCTAGTGAACTGGATAGGCCACCATGAGAACGGGCTATTGGGCTTGATGGACTATTGGTCTGACCTAGTAAGGCTATTCTTATGTTCTTAATAACTAAAAATGAATAAGTGCAAATGGTCACAGTCTAAGCAAGAAAGTTCCAGACATACAAGCTCTAATGATGGAGGAGGACTTAGATAATGTTGCTATTACAGAGACATGGTTCAAATTGTCCTGTAAATGGAATATAGTCATTCCAATTCATAATGTTTAGTATGGACATGGCTATAAAGACAGATGAGCAATAATAATATCTGAATGACTGAAATTAATAGAGTATGGGGGGGAAAGAAAGTACAGGCAGTCCCTGGTTAAGAACAAGTTACATTTTTAAAGCTGTTCTTCAGTCAGATTTGTATGTAACTCAGAACATGTAGATTTAAAGATTCTTGTTGCTTACCTCTGCTCCCACCTGACAAAAGGGCCAACTGTCTCTATCAGTGTTCCCTATAAGGTACAGCTTACATAACCATACACTGTTCTTAATGCAACCATACATCATTCCTGAATCTGCTACAGCAGAAGTATAGGAGTCTGTGCCACTAGAAGTACTTCTTAGTGAAATCAAATGAAGCCACAACCACGTTCTTAAGTACGAGTCGTATTTAAGTCGGGCATCCGTAACCAGTGGCGTACCAAGGAGGGGTTGGGGCGGTCCGCCCTGGGTGCATGCCCCAAGGGGGTGCACAGTTGGCCACTCACCGGGGAATAGGCTGCCACCCGGGAAAAGCTACCACTGCCACCATCAGGAACAAGCCGGCGCCGAGTTCTCCCTCCCTGCTTTTCTTCCCCATGGGGCCGACCAACTCTCGCCACCCGATGTCAATTTTGACATCGGAGAGGACGTTCTGGGCCAGCCAATCGCTGCCTGGCTGGCCCAGAACGTCCTCTCCGACGTTAGAATTGACGTCGGGCGGGGAGAGTTGGTCGGCCCATGGGGAAGAAAAGCAGGGAGGGAGAACTTGGCGCCGGCCTGTTCCCGGTGGCAGTGGCAACAGCATGTTTCCCAATGGCGGTGGCATGGGGGAGGGCAGGGAGAAAGAAAGAAAGAAAGAAAGGGGGGAACAAGGAGCCAGAAAGAAAGATAGGGGGCAGGGTAAAAAAAAGAAAAGAAATTTTAAAAAAATGGGGCATGGAGAGAGAGAAAGACAGACATACAGAAAAAAAGGGGGCATGGAGAGAAAAAGAAAGAGGGGGCAGGGTGAAAGAAAGAAAGACATGGGGCACGGAGAGAGAAAGACAGACATACAGAAAGGGGGCATGGAGAGAGAAAGAAAGAAGGGGGCAGGGTGAAATAAAGAAAAAGTTTGGGGAGGGAATGAGGTCTGGAGGAGAGGAAGCATAGAGGAGGCTGAAAGAAGGGAACAAATATTGGATGTACAGTCAGAAGAATAAAGTGCAACCAGAGACTGATGAAATTACCAAACAAAGGTAGGAAAAATGATTTTATTTTCAATTTAGTGATCAAAATGTGTCCGTTTTGAGAATTTATATCTGCTGTCTATATTTTGCACTATGGCCCCCTTTTACTAAACTGCTATAGAAGAACACCAGATTCATCTGGTGTGATATAACATTAGCTGAGCTGATGTCACCGGCTGGTAATATTTATTGAATGATGGTGTGGGTAAAATGGGAGGGGGGACAGATAGTGAGGGGAATATATGAGGTGTTATCAAGGGTCTGTAGAATAAGGATTGACAATTTTATAAGAGGAGGTAAGAAAGGGTTAATAGATAGAGCTTGTAAGAAAGAAAAATGATTAGGGAGGTTGCTAAGGTGATGGGGTGGAGCAGTCACGTGATTGGTTGGATGTTGTGGCACTCTGGAGTGAATTCTGTGAGGAAAGGGGAACAGTAGAGTAGTCTCTTCAGGAAAAGATTATTCTCTTCAGAGTATATTAATTCTTACTAAAAATATTCTTCTTCATTGTGATTTTAATGTTAGGAAGTTTGGTTTATTTTGAGTAAGATAATTTTTTGCCTTGTTAACCTTCTCTGTGTCTGTGTTTTAGTCAGGACAGGCTATTTGTCTGTCAGGTGCTGGATTTGTTGCCTGATTAAGCAGAGACTGCAATGGAGAGGAGCAGTTTGGGCTCTTCTGTGGAGGTTTAACAGCCTGGCAGCACAACAGTCCCCTGTGTGGAGCAGTAGTTAGCGCTGGGCTGCCATTTGGTGAGTTGTCTGCACGACCGTGGGCACAGTGGGTTGGCTGTGAGGGAGATGGGATGTATAAGGTGTTTGCTCGCTAATGTACGGTGTGTGAGAGAGGGACTTACCTGTTGGGGTTATTTTGTGTGACACAGAGAGGTCTTTCTGTTGAGGTGTAATTTTGCCAGGTTGTTTCTTAGTAGGCAAGTTTAGGGGAGCTGGCAGGTGGTTGGTCTTTAGTTCACGAGGGTAGTGACTGGCTGGTCTGTGTGCCACATGGTAGGGCACTTCTAGATAGGTTTGAGGCTTTGACTCTTAATTCTGGTGTTAGAGGGAGGGAGTTGGGAGGTGCCAATGCTGCATTCAGGTGTTTGTTTTTACAGCTAGGCAGAGTTGTGGATTTGTGGCCTTCACAGATTTGGTGTTCCAATGTCTGGGAGCTTAGGAGCACTGGCAGCTGCCATTGCAATAGTTATGTGCTCAGCGGCTGCATGACTGTATGGCATCAGCATTCACAGTATTGTGATTTAAAAATTTTGTTTGGAGTGTCAATAGGGGCCATCTTCCTAATTTTCCTTTTGTGCTATGGCCTTTCTGGGTCTCTTGGATCTTCCTGTGTCTGCCATTCTTTCTGTGGTGATTCAGCATGGTGTCAGCTGTCCTGATTTGTTAGCTCAGCTGGAGATGACCTGTTCTTGGTGTTTCAGGTACATTCATATTATGTACTTGTGGTGTTTTTCTGGGTGTGTGGTGTGTGTGTTAGGGGGAAATAGATTTCTTGGTGTCTGTCTCTGTGGAAAGTTGAGGGTTTGGTTTATTTGTGCTGGAGAAATTAAAGGGTAAAAGTTTTTATGGTGTTAGTGGGGAATCATCTAGGTAAGTGGTGAGCAAACCTAAACAAAGTTATTGTAAGGGTAACAACCTATTGTGTATGTCATGTATAGGAAATACTGAGTGGAGTGCAGTGAAAAGGGCTGATGTGAATCGCTGGTTCACTCTTTCCAAAAATACTAGGACTAGGGGGTGTGCAATGAATCTATTAAGTAATAGATTTATAACAAACCAGATAAATATGTCTTCACACAACATGTGATTAATCTATGGAATTCATTGCTGGAGAATGAGGTAAAATCACTTAGCTTAGCGGGGTTTAAAAAAGGTTTGGGTACTTTCCTAACCGAGAAGGCCTTATTGAGATGGCTTGGGGAAATCCTCTGCTTATTCCTATGATAGGCAGCATAATTTCTGTTTTATTACTAGGGCATAGAATTTGGATTATAGGATCTCACTAGGTTCTTGGGTCCTGGGTTGGCCACTGTTGGAAACAGGATACTGTTCTTGATGGACTTTTGGTCTGTCCCATTATCACAATTCTTCTGTTCTTCTGTTCTTATAAGGTGCAAGGCATCAGAAGCACTATTGGATAGAGTTAAGGGGGGGGGAGGGGGTTGGTCGAGTAGTCTGGAAAGTAAAGATAGAGATGGAAGGATAAATAGCTGCCACGATAATGATGGGGGACAAGACATTTTTGGATTTATTAGGGATAGGAAGACATGCAAAAGTGGCATTGTGGAACCCAAGGGTACAAGAGGCCAATAAGTAGCAGATGGTAAAGAGATAGATGACTTCTTCACTAATATTTTCTGTTCTGGGTTCACAGCTGAAGTGTTTGGGGGGGAGGGTGTACAAACACCTCATGTGACTGGGGCAGGAGGTGTAAAAAACCCTGATTGATTTTCAGTGGCTTGGGTTTGTGAGGGTTCGTTAGAACTACGGGTGGATACCACGAGGGGAATGGCTGGTACATCCAAGGGTACTGCAAGAATTTGGGGGTAGTTCTGGTGACTCTGCTGACTACCTTCTCACTGCTTCTGTAGAGTAGGGAGTGGGTAATGCATGAATAGAGCAGGGAGAATATGGTTTCCCTCCACAACAAATGGAGAAAAGGCAGCACTAGGGATATACAGACCGGTAAGTTTGACTTATTGGTGAGTATCTCAATAGAAACACTTTTACAACAGAGCTTGGGGATTCACTAGAGACAGATTTGGATCGACAAATCTGCTTACTTTCTTTGGGTGATCTTGGCATTAGATAAGGGGAGTGTGGTGAATATGGTGTATTTTGATTTTAGTCATTTTACCATTTTCATAGGCATATCGTATTCAGTGTTCTCGGTATGGAGGGCTCCACTGGTGGTCTGGGGCAGGAACTAGTTGGTCAGTAAGGTGTCAGTGGGTTGTGGTCCCAGGAGATGGTTATGCCAAGGGAGGATCTTATCGGTAGTGTGTTTGAAGGTTTGTTATTGGGCTTGTTCTTTTCACAATTATGTAAGTGGGATTGTTGTAGGAGTCCAAAGCAGTAATAGACCAGACAGTCCTGATGGTGTGCCTAACGAGGATGGGCTTAAGTTGTAGAATGGCTTCATATTGTGCAGCTCAGATTTCATGTTTAGAAATGCCAGGTCATGCATTTGCATTGCTAAACCACAAGGGAATGGTGCGATTAAAGGGTGAAGACCTTGGTGTACGAATGAGGAGTGCGGGTTTGGTGTGATTGTATGTGATGAGCTTCAGGAGGCAACCAGGTTGTAACAGTGCTAGCAAAAGCTAGACAGATGTTTGGATGCATGGGAATCAGTATGGCCAGCAGGACAATGGAAGTTTGCTGCCCCTCTACAAATTTTGGTGAGATCTCCTTGTGAATTTTGTGTACATTTAAGTTCAGTTCTAAGGAAGGCTACTACAAGGGTTGATGGTCTATGTCCTATAGGCATATGGGAACTGAGTTCATGATCTCCATCTGTATACTTTGAGGAGGAGCATGAGAAGGGAGATAATAGTGATGTTTAAATACCTATGTGGCCTAACTATACATGAGATGACTCCCCTTTTATTTGACAGCAAATCCAAAGTAAGAGGGCAGGGGATGCAGTGCAGCAGTGCTGGGCTCTGCAGTACGGTATGGTGCTACATTGTTACAGAAGGTGAGGTAGATGCATGAAATAGTTTTGGAATTCCAGTAGGTGTAGGAGTAGTAGATGCATGAAATAGTTTCTGAATTCAGGACGGCTTTGGATAGGCACATGGACTCTCTGGGAGAGAGGAGTTAATTGTTACTGTGGAGGGGTATACTGGCTGGGCATTTTGGTCTTTATCTGTCCTTATGTTTTTTCTAAGTGGCTTTGTTTGTGTCCTCAGACTGGAGGAACTGCAAGGTGCTGGATAGGTGCTGAGAGCCAAACTGCTTTGTTTGACTCATTTTCTGCAATTTTGGGTGCCAGAGGTGCATTGCTCCTTTCTCATATGGAGTAGCCGCATGTTTTATTAGTACTGTATTGTTTGTTTGTAGGATGATTTTAGAAGATGGTTCACTTGACATTTGCTGGTGTGGTGATTTTATGGAAGTTATGAAATTGGTTGTGGGTGCGTGTGATCTGGTGTCCATGTGCAGGGTTTACTTGTTTGTTTGTTTTTTGTATGAGGGTTTAGTGACATTTGTTTGCAGTATTGCCTAATGTGTGCACTTCATGATTTGTAGTGGTGCTCTGGCGATTAGCCTTTTTGCAGCACTGGGCAGATTATCAAGTGGGTAAACTGGCACCTTCTCGACCTGCTATTGTGTTCATGGAGTAGCTGTCTGGAGATGTTGGGTTGACTGCAGGTTAAATGCAATTGCCTATTCCCCGGTCACCTTCTTGGAAGGATCAGGAATTTGGATTCTTTTATACGTGTGTGTGTGGAGTAACGGGAATGTGCAATATCTTGTTTACCATTCTATTGGGCTGGTGAGGATTTTCTTAGCTGTTTCTGAGTCCAGTGGGGCATGGACTATAGATTTTATGGTTAGGTATATGGAGCATTTGTTGGGAGTGACCCTTGCTAATCCTTTTCCAGCAAAGACAGTTTCCTAATCTTCTATTCTGCTTCCCTTATGATTCTTTTGATGGGTTGTGACATTTGTTCAGCAAAGGGAGAGGATTTCATACTGCCCCTGAGGCAGGATCTGTTGTCTGCTGTCTGTGTTTTCCCTAATGCCCCCACCCCTTTTTGTTTTGTATGGTCCTCTATTGAGTGTGTAAGGAGGATTGGGACATGGTTGCTATTGAGTGGGTTTAATACTAAGCTTTTGGAGTTATGGATAGCATGTGGGGGTTTAGAGTGATTTCTCATGAGTTTGTTGCAGCTATTTTCCATGGACATTATTGTCCTGATGCTGTCAACCTTTCAGGCATAGGTTTGGCCTATTTTATTGGAGACTTGTTTTAAAGCTGTTGGTCGCAGCTTATGTGGTGGGGGGAGCGGTGACAAGCTCGAGGCTGTCACCGCTTGTGGCGGAAAATGGGGTTTGGCCCAGTTGGATCTGGGAGATGAGCAGTTAATAAATAAATAAATGTGACACTCGTATGCGATACCGCTGCGAGGGGAAGCATGACCTTGCGTCACCGTGGATCATGTTTGGGGGGAGGGGAAGCATGACCTTGCGTCACCGTGGGTCATGTTTGGGGGGAGGTGAGGGGAAGCATGGCCTTGCGTCACCGTGGGCTGTTTGGGGGAATGTTATAAATTTAAAGACTTAACTGGAGCTAGTTTCGACACCGAATAGCTCCCTTGGGGTGTGTGAAATATGCATTGGGGGTTTGTTGGTTTTTGGACACAGATTGCATTGTAAGTAAAGATAATATTCAGATAGATAATAAAGCTGCGGCCAAATATTTATTCCAATAAAACTGAGTTGTGTGATTATTGATTGATGGTGATTAGCTTTCAGTTGCAGGTGACGGGAATGCGAATGCTAATGTTAAGAAGAACACCAGATTCATCTGGTGTGATATAACATTAGCTGAGCTGATGTCACCGGCTGGTAATATTTATTGAATGATGGTGTGGGTAAAATGGGAGGGGGGACAGATAGTGAGGGGAATATATGAGGTGTTATCAAGGGTCTGTAGAATAAGGATTGACAATTTTATAAGAGGAGGTAAGAAAGGGTTAATAGATAGAGCTTGTAAGAAAGAAAAATGATTAGGGAGGTTGCTAAGGTGATGGGGTGGAGCAGTCACGTGATTGGTTGGATGTTGTGGCACTCTGGAGTGAATTCTGTGAGGAAAGGGGAACAGTAGAGTAGTCTCTTCAGGAAAAGATTATCCCTCCCTCCCTCCCATTTGTGCTGATGTTATGTTTTGTGTCAGTGTTGTGGGGTGGGGTGGGGGTTTACATGTTATATGTCGACTTGAGTGGGTTTGGAGGAGCTTATGGGGTTGGAGGGGAGGTGGTCGCAGCTTTGGGTGGGGCGGAAAATGGGGTTTGGCCCAGTTGGATCTGGGAGATGAGCAGTTAATAAATAAATAAATGTGACACTCGTATGCGATACCGCTGCGAGGGGAAGCATGACCTTGCGTCACCGTGGATCATGTTTGGGGGGAGGGGAAGCATGACCTTGCGTCACCGTGGGTCATGTTTGGGGGGAGGTGAGGGGAAGCATGGCCTTGCGTCACCGTGGGCCGTTTGGGGGAATGTTATAAATTTAAAGACTTAACTGGAGCTAGTTTCGACACCGAATAGCTCCCTTGGGGTGTGTGAAATATGCATTGGGGGTTTGTTGGTTTTTGGACACAGATTGCATTGTAAGTAAAGATAATATTCAGATAGATAATAAAGCTGCGGCCAAATATTTATTCCAATAAAACTGAGTTGTGTGATTATTGATTGATGGTGATTAGCTTTCAGTTGCAGGTGACGGGAATGCGAATGCTAATGTTAAGTGTTTTTTAGCGCAGGGAGCCTATAAGCGTCAAGAGCAGCATGGGGCATTCAGCGCAGCTCCCTGCGCTAAAAACCGCTATCGTGGTTTAGTAAAAATGGAGGGGGTATATTTGTCTATTTTTGTATAGTTGTTACTGAGGTGACATAAGAACATAAGAAACGCCTTCACCAAATCAGAACCTTGGTCCATCTAGTCCGGTGACCCGCACACGCGGAGGCCAAACTAGGTGTTCCCTGAGGAAGACCTTGTTTTCCTGTATCCCTCGATGTGATTTGCAAGAAGGTGTGCATCCAACTTGCCCTTGAAACCAAGAATGGTGGTCTCTGTCACAACCTCCTCCGGGAGTGCATTCCAAGCGTCCACCACTCGCTGTGTGAAACAGAATTTCCTGGCGTTTGTCCTGGGCCTGTTGCCTCTCAACTTCAGTCCATGGCCTCTCGTCCGAGTCACATTTGACAATGTGAATAACAACGTTTCTATTTTGTCGAATCCTTGAAAACCCACGGAATATAAATAATAATTAACATTTTCTCTGCGTACAGTGTGCTTTGTGTTTTTAAAATTTTATTGTTGGTAGATCATTTTGACTTGGCTACGAAGGTAAGTGGGAGGGAGGGAGGAGAGCTGCTGAAAGATATCTAGTAATCCTTGCAGGCTTGACTGTGCAGGAAATTATTTTTGTAAAATCATGTTTTGTTATGTGACTGGCATTATTTAGACTTTCATTTCTATGAATGAATAGAATGAAAATGATATAAAATTACTTGCTTGTTTTTATGTGCGTGCACTGAAGGAAAGTGGAGAGAGAATGGGCTAAGGACGCTGAAGGGAAATGGGGAAAAGAGAGTGAGGAGAAGACGCTGATTTATAAATTGACAATTGTACAGAATATTGTTCCTTTTTATACTTTAATATAATAAGTTCAATATAAAACAATTCAAGGCTTGTATGGATGGAATCAGGTGGTTTGCGGGGATGGGGACTGAGCTTACGGGGATTAGTCCAATAAAATGGTATTTTCTAATTTCTCGTTATTTGTTTTATTTTTATTTGTTAATTTGTAAAGTGGTGATTGTTATGTATCAGTTTTTTCAAATTTACATCTACTGTCTTTATATTTTGCACAGTATTAGAGGACATGTGTTACTGTTTTTTGGTGTTGTGGTGTTGCTTTGTATGCAGAGTCTGGTTTCTTGGTGGTTCAGTTTAACTTTTGTCTACATATTTCTATTTTTAGTTTGTGATTATTCCATATTGGGCAAGGATGTATCTGTCTGTGTGTATGAAAGGGACATGACTGTACAGGATCAATTGACTGTGCAGGATCTGGCTTGTTTAGTTTTACAATGTATGTGTTGATGTTCTAGTTCTCACTGCAGTGTTTAAGATGCTGCCTTTTCTTAGGTACACTCTTGTTGTGCGATATGTGGATTGTTACTAAAAATCATATTTTTCATATAGATGGGGGGTGTCAAAAAATGATGTGCCCCGGGTGTCACATATGCTAGGTATAAACAACTCAGATGTATTGAAAACCAATGTATATATAAGCAACACTTCCAATGGGAGACTGGTGTGGTCAAAAGATGTTATAGCACTAAAAATGTACTGCAGAGGCTCAGCGAAACCAAAATCAATTCTTTATTGCTCAAAAAGAAGGAAAACGCCTCAGAAAAGGCCCTCCCACCTCCACAATAGTGGATCTCAAAGGTGGTTAAGCGGTAACCTCATAGGCAAAACCTTCTTGCAAAAATGAGCAATTGAATCAAAATTTGTGCTTCACTTAAATAATGAATTGAAGATAGAAGCAAAAATACTACTTATCTTATTATTTAAGTGAAGCACAAATTTTGATTCAATTGCTCATTTTTGCAAGAAGGTTTTGCCTATGAGGTTACCGCTTAACCACCTTTGAGATCCACTATTGTGGAGGTGGGAGGGCCTTTTCTGAGGCGTTTTCCTTCTTTTTGAGCAATAAAGAATTGATTTTGGTTTCGCTGAGCCTCTGCAGTACATTTTTAGTGCTATAACATCTTTTGACCACACATATGCTAGGTATGCCACTGTCTGTAACTCAGGGACTACCTGTACTGTTTGACTGTCTGGGATAGAGAAGGAGGCATTTAACACACAGGTGTTGACTAAAGACTTTCACCTCGGTTAGAGGAAATATTTTTTCATGGAAAGAATGGTGGATGCCTGCAATGCCCAGTACTGCCTGAGGGCTGTGGGAATAGTTGTGTTAAGGGACACAACGTGCAAAAATCACTTTTTTATCCATTGTCTCTCCTGTGTATTTGTATTTTGTATTTTTTAATTTATACCTTGCCTTTCCCAGGGCGGGTCACAATAGAATACATACACAAACAGAATCACATACAGTACAACAAATCAAACATGAATAAAACATAACAGTGATAATGTAAATCCTCCTAAAATTACAAAGAGGCTACCAGCGCCTTGTGGTGACCACGGTGCTTTGGACAAGGTGGTGGAGCTAGCAGGTGTTACAAAAGGATGAAATTCCAACTAAGAATGCTCCTTCAAAAGCATTTCTAGACAAGATAGTAAGGGTAAAAAGATTAGTGGAATTCAAACAAGAGTGAAATAAACTTCTGCAGTCTAGAGAATGACAGAATAACTGTTACCATGGTAATAGTTTGCTTTTGGTTTTTTTCAATACTCAGAAATACCACTGTAACAGTAGAGCATTCTGAGGTAGTGACAAGGAAATAGGGACTGATATCATGGTAATCCTGTGGTAATGGGAATAATAGGCTTGCAGCTCCACCCAATTCCATCCTTTCAAGTTTCAGTGGGCTCTCACCAGGCATACCTTAACAGCCCTAGTTGTCTAGTGGCATCTTCAGGGTCAGGGAAGAGCCCCAGTCTTTCCTGACATCTAACCTCTGCATGGCTGCTGAGACTTCCTGCGGCAGCCATGCTAGAATCGCAGAAGTGTCACAAGGCTGCCACAAGAAATCTTAGCAGCTATTTTGACGAATCAGTAACTGCAGGCAGAACAGCAGCAGTGGTCAGAAAAGAATGGGGGTTCTTTCTTGCTCCCAATAAAGCGGCAGCAGTGGGCAGCTCAACATTAGTACGGCAAAAATATAAATAAGCATGCTCTTGAGTTTTTTCAAGTTGTAAATGGTGTAGCTCCGCAGTGGTAAGCACAATTCCACTCCTTGTGCCAGTCAGGCATCAGCTTGACAGTTCAGAAACTCAGCTCAAAATAAACATGATGCAGATATTTCTAGTCCAAATAATTTGCATTTCTAGAAAGCATGGGGGAGGTAACCTGCACACCTGGCAGTAACAACTGGGGAGCTGAAGTTACAAGTCTAACCACCTTACTGGGTAGACTGGACCATGCTATCTTTTTCTGCTTTCAGTTACTGTATTTGGCCTACTGGTTTGATTGGCTTTATAAAAATCACACATATATTTATTATTATTATATTATTATTATTTATATACCACTTATATCCTAAGTGGTTTACATTTAGGTACTTTATCATATTTCCCTATCTGTCCCGGTGGGCTCAAACTCTATTTAGTGTACCTGGGGCAATGAGGGGATTAAGTGACTTGCCCAGGGTGACAAGGAGCAGCGAGGAATTCTGCACTATCATTCACGAAGTCCTTGAAAGCTCAAGAGACACTTTGATTCATCATTGTCAAAAGATGGCATGCTGGCTTGTTAATAACGTAGTAACATAGTAGATGACAGCAGATAAAGACCCGAATGGTCCATCCAGTCTGCCCAACCTGATTCAATTTAAATTTTTTAAATTTTTTCTTCTTAGCTATTTCTGGGCAAGAATCCAAAGCTCTACCCGGTACTGTGCTTGGGTTCCTACTGCCAAAACCTACTCCAGCCCATCTACACCCTCCCAGCCATTGAAGCCCTTCCCAGCCCATTCTCCACCAAATGGCCATATACAGACACAGACCATGCAAGTCTGCCCATTACTGGCCTTAGTTCAATTTTTAATATTATTTTCTGATTCTAGATCCTCTGTGTTCATCCCACGCTTCTTTGAACTCAGTCACAGTTTTACTGTCCACCATCTCTCTCGGGAGCGCATTCCAGGCATCCACCACCCTCTCTGTAAAGTAAAATTTCCTAACATTGCCTTTGAATCTACCACCCCTCAACCTCAAATTATATCCTCTGGTTTTACTATTTTCCTTTCTCTGGAAAATATTATGTTCTATGTTAATACCCTTCAAGTATTTGAACATCTGAATCATATCTCCCCTGTCTCTCCTTTCCTCTAGGGCAGGGGTGTCCAATGTCGGCCCTCGAGGGCCGCAATCCAGTCGGGTTTTCAGGATTTCCCCAATGAATATGCATGAGATCTATTAGCATACAATGAAAGCAGTGCATGCAAATAGACCTCATGTATATTCATTGGGGAAATCCTGAAAATCCGACTGGACTGCGGCCCTCGAGGACCGACATTGGACACCCCTGCTCTAGGGTATACATATTCAGGGCTTCCAGTCTCTCCTCATACGTCTTCTGGCACAAGCCTCCTATCATTTTCTTCGCCCTCCTCTGGACCGCTTCAAGTCTTCTTACGTCCTTCGCCACATACGGTCTCCAAAACTGAACACAATACTCCAAGTGGGGCCTTACCAATGACCTGTACAGCGGCATTAACACCTTCTTCCTACTACTGGCTACGCCTCTCATTATACAGCCCAGCATCCTTCTGGCAGCAGCCACTGCCTTGTCACACTGTTTTTTCACCTTTAGATCTTCGGACACTATCACCCCAAGGTCCCTCTCCCCGTCCGTGCATATCAGCTTCTCTCCTCTCAGCATATACGGTTCCTTCTGATTATTACTCTGTATTTCTTTGCATTGAATTTTAGTTGCCAGGCATAAGACCATTCCTCTAACTTTTGCAGATCCTTTTTCATGTTTTTCACTCCCTCTTCGGTGTCTACTCTGTTACAAATCTTGGTATCATCTGCAAAAAGGCACACTTTTCCTTCTAACCCTTCAGCAATGTCACTCACAAACATATTGAACAGGATCGGCCCCAGCACCGAACCCTGAGGGACTCCACTACTCACCTTTCCTTCCTCCGAGCGACTTCCATTAACCACCACCCTCTGGCATCTGTCCGACAGCCAGTTCCTAACCCAGTTCACCACTTTGGGTCCTAACTTCAGCCCTTCAAGTTTGTTCAACAGCCTCCTATGAGGAACTGAATCAAAGGTTTTGCTGAAATCTAAGTAAATTACATCTAGCATATATCCTCGATCCAGCTCTCTGGTCACCCAATCAAAAAATTCAATCAGGTTTGTTTGGCACGATTTACGAAGAAGCCAAGAGAGAAATACGTTTGGCGAAGGCACAGGCGGAAGAACAAATGGCTAAAAATGTAAAAAAGGGAGATAAAAATTTTTTCAGATATATTAGTGAAAGGAGGAAGATAAAAAATGGAATTGCTAGGCTAAAAGATGCTGGGAACAAATATGTGGAGAGTGATGAGGAGAAAGCAAATGTGCTAAACAAATACTTCTGTTCTGTGTTCACAGAAGAAAATCCTGGAGAAGGACCGAGATTGTCCGGCAAAGTTACACGAGAAAATGGAGTAGATTCTGCGCCGTTCACGGAGGAGGGTGTTTATGAGCAACTTGAAAAACTGAAGGTGGACAAAGCGATGGGACCAGACGGGATCCATCTCAGGATACTAAGGGAACTCAGAGAGGTTCTGGCGAGTCCTATTAAAGACTTGTTCAACAAATCTCTGGAGACGGGAGTGATTCCTGGGGATTGGAGGAGAGCGGATGTGGTCCCTATTCATAAAAGTGGTCACAAGGATGAAGCAGGAAACTACAGGCCGGTGAGCCTCACTTCAGTTGTTGGAAAAATAATGGAAGTGTTGCTGAAAGAAAGGATAGTATATTTTCTTGAATCTAATGGGTTACAGGATCCGAGGCAACATGGCTTTACAAAAGGTAAATCGTGCCAAACGAACCTGATTGAATTTTTTGATTGGGTGACCAGAGAGCTGGATCGAGGACATATGCTAGATGTAATTTACTTGGATTTCAGCAAAGCCTTTGATACAGTTCCTCATAGGAGGCTGTTGAACAAACTTGAAGGGCTGAAGTTAGGACCCAAAGTGGTGAACTGGGTCAGAAACTGGCTGTCGGACAGACGCCAGAGGGTGGTGGTTAATGGAAGTCGCTCGAAGGAAGGAAAGGTGACTAGTGGAGTCCCTCAGGGTTCGGTGCTGGGGCCAATCCTGTTCAATATGTATGTAAGTGACATTGCTGAAGGGTTAGAAGGAAAAGTGTGCCTTTTTGCAGATGATACCAAGATTTGTAACAGAGTAGACACCGTAGAGGGAGTGGAAAATATGAAAAAGGATCTGCAAAAGTTAGAGGAATGGTCTAATGCCTGGCAACTAAAATTCAATGCAAAGAAATGCAGAGTAATGCATTTGGGGATTAATAATAGGAAGGAACCGTATATGCTGGGAGGAGAGAAGCTGATATGCACGGACGGGGAGAGGGACCTTGGGGTGATAGTGTCCGAAGATGTAAAGGCGAAAAAACAGTGTGACAAGGCAGTGGCTGCTGCCAGAAGGATTCTGGGCTGTATAAAGAGAGGCGTAGTCAGTAGAAGGAAGAAGGTGTTGATGCCCCTGTACAGGTCATTGGTGAGGCCCCACTTGGAGTATTGTGTTCAGTTTTGGAGACCGTATCTGGCGAAAGACGTAAGAAGACTTGAGGCGGTCCAGAGGAGGGCGACGAAAATGATAGGAGGCTTGCGCCAGAAGACGTATGAGGAGAGACTGGAAGCCCTGAATATGTATACCCTAGAGGAAAGGAGAGACAGGGGAGATATGATTCAGACGTTCAAATACTTAAAGGGTATTAACGTAGAACAAAATCTTTTCCAGAGAAAGGAAAATGGTAAAACCAGAGGACATAATTTGAGGTTGAGGGGTGGTAGATTCAGGGGCAATGTTAGGAAATTCTACTTTACGGAGAGGGTGGTGGATGCCTGGAATGCGCTCCCGAGAGAGGTGGTGGAGAGTAAAACTGTGACTGAGTTCAAAGAAGCGTGGGATGAACACAGAAGATTTAGAATCAGAAAATAATATTAAAGATTGAACTAGGCCAGTTACTGGGCAGACTTGTACGGTCTGTGTCTGTGTATGGCCGTTTGGAGGAGGATGGGCAGGGGAGGGCTTCAATGGCTGGGAGGGTGTAGATGGGCTGGAGTAAGTCTTAACAGAGATTTCGGCAGTTGGAACCCAAGCACAGTACCGGGAAAAGCTTTGGATTCTCGCCCAGAAATAGCTAAGAAGAAAAAAAAAAAATTTAAATTGAATCAGGTTGGGCAGACTGGATGGACCATTCGGGTCTTTATCTGCCGTCATCTACTATGTTACTATGTTACTATGTTACTATGTAAAGCCATGTTGCCTCGGACCCATTAGATTCAAGAAAGTACACTATCCTTTCTTTTAGCAACACTTCCATTATTTTTCCAACAACTGAAGTGAGGCTCACCGGCCTGTAGTTTCCTGCTTCATCCCTGTGACCACTTTTATGAATAAGGACCACATCCGCTCTCCTCCAATCTCCAGGAATCACTCCCATCTCCAGAAATTTGTTGAACAAGTCTTTAATAGGACTCGCCAGAACCTCTCTGAGCTCCCTTAAAATCCTGGGATGGATCCCATCAAGTCCCATCACTTTGTCCACCTTCAGTTTTTCAAGTTGCTCATAAACACTCTCCTACGTGAACGGCGCAGAATCTACTCCATTTTCTCATGTAACTTTGCCAGACTATCTCTGTCCTTCTCCAGGATTTTCTTCTGTGAACACAGAACAGAAGTATTTGTTTAGCACATTTGCTTTTTCATCATCACTCTCCACATATCGGTTCCCAGCATCTTTTAGTTTAGCAATTCCATTTTTCATCTTCCTCCTTTCATTAATATATCTGAAAAAATTTTGTCTCCCTTTTTTACATTTTTAGAATAACACCAGATTCATCTGGTGTGATATAACATTAGCTGAGCTGATGTCACCGGCTGGTAATTTGGGTGGATTTGGTGGAGCTTATGGGGTTGGGGGGAGGTGGTCGCAGCTTTGGGTGGGGCGGAACATGGGGTTTGGCCCAGTTGGATCTGGGAGATGAGCAGTTAGTAAATAAATAAATGTAACATTCGTATGCGATACCGCTGCGAGGGGAAGCATGGCCTTGCGTCACCGTGGATCATGTTTGGGGGAGGGGAAGCATGACCTTGCGTCACCGTGGGTCATGTTTGGGGGGAGGGGAAGCATGACCTGGCGTCACCGTGGGTCATGTTTGGGGGGAGGGGAGGGGAAGCATGGTCTTGCGTCACCGTGGGCCATATTTGGGGGAATGTTATAAATTTAAAGACTTAACGAGAGCTAGTTTCGACACCGAATAGCTCCCTGGGGATGTGTGAAATATGCATTGGGGGTTTGTTGGTTTTTGGACACAGATTGTATTGTAAGTAAAGATAATATTCAGATAGATAATAAAGCTGCGGCCAAATATTTATTCCAATAAAACTGAGTTGTGTGATTATTGATTGATGGTGATTAGCTTTCAGTTGCAGGTGATGGGAATGCAAATGCTAATGTTAAGTGATTTGTTCTTCTGTCTGTGCTTTCGCCAGACATATCTCTCTCTTGGCTTCTTTCAGTTTCACCCTGTAGTCCTTTCTGCACTCCTCTTCTTAGGTTTTTTTATATTTCACGAATGCCAACTCTTTCGCCTTTATTTTCTCCGCCACTAGTTTGGAGAACCATATCGGCTTCCTTTTTCTCTTGTTTTTATTGATTTTCTTCACATAAAGGTCCATAGCCATTTTTATCGCTCCTTTCAGCTTAGACCACTGTCTTTCCACTTCTCTTATGTCCTCCCATCCTAACAGCTCTTTCTTCAGATACTCTCCCATTGCATTAAAGTCCATACGTTTGAAATCTAGGACTCTCTGCTTTAGCCCTTATATCAAACCAAACCGTTTGATGATCGCTACTTCCAAGGTGAGCACCCACTCAAACATTAGAGATACTTTCTCCATTTGTGAGGACCAGATCCAATATCGCTTTTTCCCTTGTGGATTCCATCACCATTTGTCTGAGCAGGGCCTCTTGAAAGGCATCCATAATCTCCCTACTTATTTCCGATTCCGCAGACGGAACATTCCAGTCCTCATCCGGCAGGTTGAAATCTCCTCTTTCCTTCCAAACTTTTGGATATCCACAATCAGATCCTTATCAATTTGCTGCGATTGAGTCGGAGGTCTGTAGACTACACTCATGTAGATAGAAGTTCTATCTTCTCTTTTCAGAGCGATCCATATCGCTTCTTCCTCTCCCCAGGTCCCTTGCATTTCGGTCGCTTGGATATTGATCTTTACATAGAGAGCTATTCCTCCACCCTTCCTAAAAAGATTATATCCCGATATGTTTGCATCCCATCTATGTGATTCACTGAACCATGTCTCTGTGATAGCGACAATATCTAGATCTGCGTCTAACATCAGGGCTTGCAGATCATGAACTTTGTTGCTTAGACTGCGAGCATTTGTGGTCATCGCTTTACAGCTAATGTTTTATTGATTTTTTTTTGGGGGGGGGGAGAGATGCCCGAGCCCACAGCACTTTTAGAGAAGTCACAAATAAACATAGTGAAACTATAGAAAGAATGCTTCTTTGCTATACATGACAGTTAGCTCTGTTCTGTATTCAGTTTCACCCTATTATTTGCCCCTTCTCTAGTGTCAGTAATTCATTCTGCTTGTAGACCTGTTGTGTTGTTATTTGTTGCAATCCATTGTGTTTAAAACCCATTAACTGAATGATTTACATATATGAGGTCTTATAATTTGCCTTGTAGCTTATAATATACTGTCAAAAATTCAGCAAGGGTCTATTTAAGATGATAAATTGTACATAAAAATGCAGAAAGTATAAAAATGTCTTTTTTTTCTTCTCAGTTCATAGAGAATCTCTGAAGTTTTATCTTTTGAAAATGACATCAAAGTGCATAATCTTAAGTCTCCTGAGTGTCTCTCCATGTAATGAAATCACCAGCTGTGATCACAGATTTGGAAAATAAAACCCAAAAGATTACAGTATTTTTTCATCTTTCGCTGTTTTCCTCATAAAGGGCCCCTTTTACAAAGCTGCGATAGCGATACTCCTGCGGCAAATGCACCAAAACCCATAGGAATTGAATGGATTTGGTGTATTTGCCATGGGAAATCACTACCGCAGCTTTATAAAAGGAGTTCAAAATGTTTTCATGTCTTTCTTTTTACATGAACATCAAAAACTGCTTAATGATGTTGTTATTATTATTTTCATTTTGTTTTGATTTTCCTTTGTCTTACTTTTTACCCATTCCTCTGTGCTTTTTCATGACCATAATTTGCTGCTACTATGATTGCCCAAGATTTAAATCTCCTTCAGTTTCTAGAAGAAAATAACATAAAAAGGAGAAATAGATGCAAAAGATGTATACTCCCCCCAACCCGGATTCTATATATGTGGCCAAAGTTGCATGTGCAAATCTCTGTGCATTGCCAAATTGTGCATACACTTAATTATTTAAGTCAATCAGTGTCAATAAATGCCAATTAACAATTATTGCCACTAATTGATACTAATTTGAATTTATGTGCCTAACTTTCTAAGCATATTCTATAAAGTGGTGCATGCAAATTCTAGTTTGTGGATCTCAAAAGGGGGTGCAGCTAGGGGGAGGAGCATGGGTGGGTCATGGGTATTCCTAAAAAGGTGCGGGCATTTAGGCCTGGTTTTCATTGGTACAGATGCCTGTGCCTAAATGTTAGTGGTAGTCAAAAGAGCAGCTCAGCCAAACTATAATACGTAGCCAAAGATAATTTATTGTAGTGCAGACATTTAAAAAAATATGTTTAAAACCCAACACCAGCTGTGTATCACCCATGCTAAGAGATGCATCAGGGATTAGTAGAACCAGGTGGTGTATAAAAAAATGCATCACCAGCCAGGTAAAAGTAGCATAAAATCAAAAGATGGCAGCAAAATGCAGAAAATATATAAAAAGGAGGGAGTCGGTCCAGAGGAAGACTACTAAAATGGTATGTGGTCTTCATCATAAGGCTTATGGGGACAGACTTAAAGATCTCTATCTGTATACTTTGGAGGAAAGGCGGGAGAGGGGAGATATGATAGAGACATTTAAATACATACGCAATGTAAATGCGCATGAGTCGAGTCTCTCATTTGAAAGGAAGCTCTGGAATGAGAAGGCATAGGATAAAGTTAATAATAATAATAATAACAATTTTTTTCTATACCGCAGGACCATGAAGTTCTATGCGGTTTATAATGATTAAAGATGTTACAGATTGAGTGGAATCAACAAAGTATAGACTTGGTGATTGACAGTTCTAGAGATCATTTGTTGAGGACTAAGATTGTATAGGTTGGTTTCCTAAGTATTTCAGGAATAGATGTGTTTTTAGATGTTTCCTGAATTCCCTATAGGTAGTAGGCACGAGTAATTGTTCTAGGTCTTTACCCCACAGTGCTGCTTGATGTGAGAAAAGATGTTGGTGATGACTTTTAAATTTACAACCTCTAACCGGTGGAGAAACAAATTTCGGGTGTGAGCTTTGCCTATGTCTGTTGGTTGTGAAAGAGAAAAGGTCTGTTATATATTTAGGGGCTAAGCCATAAAGTACCTTGAAGCAAAAACAACCAAACTTGAATTTCACATGTGCCTCCATCGGCAGCCAGTGTAGAAGTCGATAGGAAGAAGTTAAGAGGTGATAGGCTCTGGAGTAATCTAAGGAAATACTTTTTTACAGAAAGGGTGGTAGATGCCTGGAACAGTCTCCCCGAAGAGGTGGTGAAGACAGAGACTGTGTCTGAATTCAAGAAAGTGTGGGATAGGCACATGGGATCTCTTAGAGAGAGGAAGAGATAATGGTTACTGCGGATGGGCAGACTAGATGGGCCATTTGGCCTTTATCTACCATCATGTTTCTATATATTATATTACCCCCACTTTTACAAAATCATAGTGTGGTTTTAAGTGCCGGCTGTGGCAGTGACAACTCCGATGCTCATAGAATTCTATGAGCGTCAGAGCTGTTACTGCTGCCGCTGGTGCTAAAAAACACGCTTTGGTTTTATACTGTAAAAGGGGGAGGGGAGGTTAGTTATTTTAAAAAATGTTGGAGCACATGTCACCCAAGTATTGTTTGTGAACATATTTTTCAAGTTTTGTGCATCACCTTTTATTGTGTGCAATGGTTTTTAAGTAGAACTTTTTTTTAGAAGTTACACTGGTTTGGTGCTGTTTTCAAAACAAATTTTTAGTTTCCCCTCATTTTTTTGTCATTCAGCTATTTAGCCCTTTCTCTCTTCCTCATATAAGGATGTCTGCACACATGTGTACACTTTTCCCTCCGTATTCGCGGTTTCAGCAATTGCGGTTTCAGCAATCACGGTTTCGATTATTCATGGTTTTTAGCTTGCTGGCTCCTCCCCCAAATTATATCAGTTTGCATGAAGAAATCACTGATTCTAAGCGTTTGCAGAGAAAATCGCTGATTCCCAGCACTTTCTTCACCATGTTTTGCCTCTCCTTCAGGAACAGGCCAAGTCTCCCATCATGTTATTCGTGGTTTCACCATATTCACGATAGTTTTTAATTGAAAACAGCAAATAACATAAAAAAGTTATTCACGGTTTTTCTGTATTTGCGGTTCTGTTAATCCCCTATCACAGTGACTACGTAGGGAGAAGTGTAAGTGTTTTGTGGCATGAAAAAGAACACTGTGGGGCTGACTGCAGTACATTTCATAGGAATGCATCAGCTTGAGTGAGTTTTCTTTTCTTTTACATTTATGATGAATTTCTTGGTTACGAATCAATCTTTGGATTTTTGGGCATTCTAGAAAAATGCTATCAAAATTATGGGTTCCTTTTATTAAACAGTGGTAGAGGTTTCTCCTACCACGCGCCGGCAAGGTAACTGCTTTGATACTCATAGGGTTTCTATGAGCGTCAAAGCACTTACCTTGCTGGCCCGCAGTAGAAATCTTTGCCGCCATCTAGTGAAACACAGCATATGTTGGCAATTGTTTTTATTTTCTAAAGATTCAGTTAAATCGTTGGCTACTTAGGGCCAATCGAAGTAGGCAAGCACTGATCTAGTATATTATAACCCCCTCTTGTTCTATCCTTATTTGTCCTCTGTACTATATCAAATTGTAGTTCTTCCCCGATTTCTCTTTGAAGTGTATGTTTGTCTATCCCTACATTGTATGTCCCCCTCATTTGAAAATTATTTTTTGTACATCGCTTTGTAATCCTTGAAAAAAACAATTTTATCAAATATGAAATAAACTTGAAACTTATTTTCTAAACAATTATTTTTTTATTGGCATTGGCATGTTTTGTGTTATTAAGCATCCACGGTTCTTGGTGAGTTTTTTTTGTGTTTTTTTAAATAAAACCTGTTGAGAATTGATTATGATATATTTTTTTATGAGCTACACCATCACATGATGATTTTGGATCATTGACTGTGACTTTTTTAATGACTGATTTGATACAGGCTTGTGTTTGAGTCTTTTTCTTCATGTAAGAATGTCTATGTGCAAGTGTTTTGTGGCATGAAGAATATTGCTGTGGTGCCAACCAAAGTGCATCTGTTTTGGTGAGTTTTTTTTCTTTTATCTTTTATTCTATATTCAAGGTGAGTTTTGGGGATATTATTATATGAATTTCTAATCAGGCAATTGTGCAAATACATATTTGAATTTTTTTGACATTTTAGAAAAACACTATAAAAATTATTTCCTCTCCCCCTTTTACTATGCTGCATAGAGGTTTCTACCGTGGCTCAAGAGCACTAACCCTGGCTGTGGTAAAAACCTCTACTGCAGCTTAATAAAAGGGGGGTATGTTGGCAATTGTTTATGATTGTTTTTATTTTCTAAATGGTTGGCTATATAGCGTTTCATAGCATTTTTAAGTAATTATTTTTTTTATTGGAATTGGTATGCTTTGTATTACTAAACATTCACATATGTTGAGAATTGATTATGATATTTTTTTAATGTGTATCACCTTCACATAATGATTTTGATCATTGATAGTGGGGTATTTTTTTACTGACTGGCTTGTTATGGGCTCGCGTTTGAGTCCTTTTTCCTATGTGTGGAGCACATTAGTGTATTATTGAGTCATTTTATAATTTTCCATACTAGTTTGATTCTAAGTATGG
Source organism: Geotrypetes seraphini (assembly GCF_902459505.1). NCBI lineage: Eukaryota > Metazoa > Chordata > Amphibia > Gymnophiona > Dermophiidae > Geotrypetes > Geotrypetes seraphini. The sequence goes on along the minus strand of NC_047084.1, from coordinate 509,949,943 downwards.
TTTTATATGAGTCGCCCATGCTGAATTTTGCGGATAATTTTTAAAGTCAATTTCAAGGTTTTTATGGATATACACAAAATGAAAAATAGTAATATAACAGTTTTATTAACTATAATTTGAAATATTGATGCTCTGCTAGTTATTGAACTCAACTATTCCGTTAGTAGCCATCACGGTTGACAAGCTTTACTGTTGTGGACTGGATATTGAAGAATACACAGTGGATAAGGGATCATGTTTTGAGTGCATGTTCATTATTTCTGTTGAAGTGTAGATTTTTTACAGACCTGTGATGATACAGGCTCCAGTGGACTCTTAGAAGTCTGGGAGCCGAAAATATTGAGGTCTGTTTTGCTCCACTTTTTGTCCTTATTTAGTTGTCATGTTGACTGTATGCTGTGTGAGTTGTGAAGTCCCGACAATATCTTAACCAGTAGAGCATCAATATTTTGAATTATAGTTACTATATAACTTCTGCATCCACTTTACTTAATGTGTTCACAGTAATAGTTTCATTAAGCATAATTTATTTTTCACTGTTGCCCGATATAATGTTAGTCCGTTTTACAACCTTATATTTTATTAATAGTATCAGTTTTAATATTTCTAGTATGCTGGAGAATTTCTAGTTTTGATGGATTCAATAATACATCTGTTGAGACTCATACATCTCTTTTTTATATAGATATTCATTTTTCTATATACCTTAGCTATTCATTTTTTGTTTTGAAATTAATTTTTCTTTTTTAGAATGAGAAGAGAATGGAGCGTTCTCAATATTTGACATATTGACTGTCTAATAACAGTAAGTAGAAACTGTCATATTTAATCATTGCACACAATGGTGGTTTAAATCTGGTATTACTATACTCTTTGGCCTTGATTCTATAACCAGCACCTAAATTTAAGCATCGGTAGGCGCCCTGCCAATGGTCAGAAATGGCAGGGTTGAAGTGCCTACCGATGCCTAAATAAAAGGTGGCTAAAATGGCCGCTGGAATCACGGCAAGGTTGGCGCATAAGGGATCTGGCCAATTTGAATCTTAGGCCACTCCCAGTGCATCCCAGAATGCACTGCAAGAGGGGCCTAAAATTCTGTTTGGCCCAGGTGCCTAAGGCCCCTCCCTGGTGCATCCCACAATGCATCGGGAAGAGGCAGGTCCACCATTCGTGTGAAAGTGGGCCAGCTGGCTGAAGGCAGGAAGGATGCCTCTGGCCAGTTAACATTATATGGTGGGGAGGTTCCGGGGGATGGGAGAGGTCTGGGGGGTGAGATGATATGGGTTCAGGAGGGGTGGGGGGTCTGGAAGGGGGGCAGTAACCTTACAGGGTAGGGGTGGGTGGGGTGGTTCTGGCAGGAAGGATTGGGTATCCCTCCTGCTGGTGATGTTTGGTAGGGCTGCCGGCAGGAGGATTTGGACATCCCTCCTGCTGGGGATGTTAGCGGGGGTTGGGGCACCGGAAGGAGGGAGTAGGTATCTCTCCTGCCGGCTGATTTGAGGTCAGGTACAGGAGTCCCTTGCTGATCATAGCAGAGGAATTTTAGCTTAACAGCAGGGACTCCCTAAAGCTGCAAATCTGTAACTGGCACCTAGAACTTGGGCACCAGTTACAGAATAACAGATTTGGGGAATCCCTGCCGCTCAGCTGATGGGGAGGGGGAATCCCCCTGCTACGATTAGTTGCTGCAGCCTAGTGGCAAAGATAAGTGGCTGAAATGTATCCCTGGCCTACATTTCAGCTGCTTATCTTGGAGCGATTCTGTAACAAGCGCCCTGGACTAATTGATAGGTGATCGGTGGCCTCTCTGCTCTCTCCCCCTTCCTCCAAATGTGACATTTTTCCTTCCCTTTCTCCCCATCCATCTTTCCCTCTCTCTCTCCCACTCCTGCTTTAGGGGGCGAGGGGGGAGGATCCGAATCGGAAAGCCAATTTTTTTTTATTTTAAATCGATTCGAATCGATTCACCTGAAGTGAATCGGTGAACCGATTCGAATCATGAATCGGGCAGCACTAGTTGCAGGTATTATGGCCATTCTGAAGAAAATAGCAAGCAGGTCAGTGAATTGACCTAGTGGTTAGTGTAGTAGACTGTGAATCAATAGAATCAGGTTCAGAGTTCCACTTAAGCTCTTTTTTTAATATATATAATTCTGAACCTTCCAGAAACAGAGAAATATACATGCAGGGGCATAATCAAAACAAATGTCTAAGTCCATTTTGGGCACTAGTTGCTCAAAGTCGACAGTAGGCAAATATTCATTCTCAAAAAATATGGGCAAACATTTTTTTTTTAATTGTTTACTTCTAAGTTCAGCTGTTTGATCGTCCAGACCACTGGTAAGTCTTTCTTTATACTACATTCTCATCCAAAAAATTGTCCAAGTCCCAAATGCCTAGAACCAGACCTTTTGGATGTGGGAGGGGCCAGCAAAGTGATGGACTGGTCATCCAGACATGGCAACAGAGTAGTGGGGCACCTTACAAGGCACTGCTTTGAACGTCACAAAAAAGGGAGCCACATAAACATCTCACTACAACTCCCTTGCAGGTCATGGTGAGCCCCCCCAAAAAACCTATTAGACCCACCTGTCTATAACCCCAATAGACCTTATGGCTGCAGGTAGCACCTATATAACACTACCATAGGGTTTTGAGGGGGCTTGATGTATTCACATTTTCCATCATGAATGCAGTGGTTAGAGTGGCATATGGGCTTTCTATGGTTCACTAGCCCCCTCTCCCCACCCACCAGACTACTTATACCACCTCTGTGCAGCTCTACTAGGCTTTCCTATGCCAGATACTGATGTTCTGGAGGCAAGTATATGCATTTTTATTCTGATTTTTATTGTGGTGGGGATGGGGGCAGTGATCACTGGAGGTGTGTGTGGGGGGAGTCTGTACTTTGTGTCTGCAGTGGTTATCCGGTCAATTCTGGGTACTTAGATCTGTTTTTAGATCGCTTAAGTCACAAAGTATAAGTTTCGTCCAGGCAGCCTCATCAAACTTTTTATTATCCCTGCAGTACAACTATCAGGCACCATTATAGTCTATCACATAGTCATAATCACACAGGAAATATACATGTTTGGGAAGGGGTAAAACGCGGACCTGATAAACCTCGCGGATCTAAACCTGCACGGCCTTAAAAATCTGAGGTCTGTGTCCGTGCCACTTGTAGTTTCTGTCTCTGACAGACCTCAATGAGATTTTAGCGCAGACGGATCTGTCTCAGCATAGGGAGGGAAAAGTATTAGGATCCGTCAGCGCTAAAATCTCATCGAGGTCTGTCAGAACCAGAGACTAGTGCTGGAGTGGCAGAGCAGAAGCCAAGAGAGCGGGACATAGGTTTCGGACGTGCATTATGGAAAAGAAGCTGGGTGCTGCCGGGGTTCAGTCTGAGGATCATAGGCATGAGGCAGAGCCTCAGCTGCTTTCCTTCCTCTGAATTGCTCGATGTACCCCTCTGCTCTGCCTTTCTTGGAGAAGGGGTAAAACGCGAGGTCCGTCAGGTCCATATTTTACCCCTTCCCTAGATATTTTCCTGTTTGATTGGGCTATGAGATGGACTCTTTTTGGGCAGTTAAGAGCAGGATTTTTTGGGACAAAGACATTTTTTTTTAAAGAATGGCCCTTCATGTACACAGCAATTCTATCTGAGGTATTCCTGAGTTATATCCCCAGAAAAGCCTACACAGAGACAGAATAAGCATAGATATAAACTTTCTGTGCATCTGCTCTTTACAGGTAATTTTCACATGTACACTTCTCCCTCGTTATTTGCGGGGGATACGGACAGAGCCGGACCGTGAATGATGAAAAACCGCGATTATCCAGCTCTGACCCACCCCACCTCCCTGCCGCCTTCCCGGCCTTACCTGGTGGTCTAGAGCACAGTTCTTCAACCGCCGGTCCGTGGACCGGTGACGGTCCGCAAAAAAATCTTGCCGGTCCGCGAAGGATTCAGGACCCCGCCGCAGCAAAATGTGCCGGCGTCAGCTGACGTGCAACTTCCTGTTGCCATCACTATACCGGCACTCCTGCCTGCCACCACCGACTCCTGCCGCGTATGTCTCCGCACCCCCAGAAAAGCAGCGGCAGGTCTGTGTGCTTTTAACTTCAGCACACAGCTACCCCTAGGCAGTATTTTAGCGCGGTTTCATGAGGCAGCCTCGGGGCCTTTGGTAGGCCGGCCCACATCGCATCATCGAAGCAGGCCGGCCTACCAAAGGCCCCGAGGCTGCCTCATGAAACCGTGCTAAAATACTGCTTAGGGGCAGCTGTGTGCCGAAGTTAAAAGCATACAGATCTGCCGCTAGCCTACATAGAGGAAACATTTGCTGGAGAGGGAAGGAGGGAAGGGAGAAGGGGTACTCCTGGACAAGGAAGCGGAAGGGGCTGCTGCTGACAGGGGAGAAGGGAAAGGGAAGGGACAAGAATTACTGTTGGATAAGGGGAGGAGGTAAGGGAGAAGGGGTACTCCTGGACAAGGGAGGGGAAAGGGCTACTGCTGACAGGGGAGAAGGGAAAGGGAAGGGACGAGAGTTACTGTTGGATAAGAGGAGGAGGAAAGGGAGAAGGGGTACTCCTGGACAAGGGAGGGGAAGGGGCTACTGCTGACAGGGGAGAAAGGGAAGGGATGAGAATTACTGTTGGATAAGAGGAGGAGGAAAGGGAGAAGGGGTACTCCTGGACAAGGGAGGAGAAGGGGCTACTGCTGACAGGGGAGAAGAGGAAGGGATGATAATTACTGTTGGATAAGGGGAAGAAGAAAGGGAGAAGGTACTGTTGGACAAAGGAGGAGGAACATTGGAAGGAAACATCTGGCAGGGAGATTAGAGGAGGAGAAGGAGTCAGGATGGAATGGAGAGATCAGATGAGGGAAAGGGGAAGACAGAGGAATGACAAAGTAGAAAGAGATTGATGCTGGGAAGGGGGATCAGATGAAAAATAAGGAAAGAGGGACAAAGATGCTAGATCTGGTGTAGGAGAGAGGGGCATAGAAAGAACGCAGATACCATATGGAAGGGGGAGGGGTAGAGGGCAGACAGTGGATGGAAGAGGCAGATGTTGGATTGAAGAGACAGAGGGCAGACGCTGGATGGAAGAGAGTGAAAAGATGATGAAAGCAGAAACCAGAGACGACAAAAGGTAGAAAAAAATAATTTTATTTCTATCTTGTGATTAGAATATATCAGATTTAAAATATGTATCCTGCTAGAGCTGATGTTAGACATAACTGGGGAGTGCAAAGCCCAGGCAGTGCGTCTTTAGCTTCCAACTGGCTTAGGGCTCTCTCTGACCAGGAGGCAGTTGCCCTAGTTCCACTCCCCTAACACCATTCCTGCCATGTGTGACTGTGGTATTCTGTTAGCATGATATTTGTGTATAAGTGGCTATTTATAGACCATCAAGACCAGTATCCTGTTTCCAACAGTGGCCAACCCAGGTCCCAAGTACCTAGCTCAGTGGTTCTCAACCCTGTCTTGGGGGACCCCCAGACAGTTAGGTTTTCAAGATATCCCTAATGAATATGCATAAGATATATTTACAAACCTGTCTCCTCCATTATATGCAAATCTCTCTCATGCATATTCATTAGGGATATCCTGAAAACCCAACTGGCTGGGGGTCCCCTAGGATAGGGTTGAGAACCACTGACCTAGCTACATCCCAAGTAGTAAAACAGATTTTATGCAGCTTATCCTAGGAATAAGCTATGGATTTTACCAAGCTGTCTTAATAATACTGATTAATAGAAAAATAGTACCATCATTAGATGGTATGTACTTTACAAGTTAGTGTACACATGGGTGGAATTTGGGCAGAGTACAGTGGCGTAGTAAGGGGGGTGGGAAGGGCAGACCACTCCAGGCAACATCTCTAGGGACACTGGCACCTCACTTCCTCTCCACCTACCACTCCTTCCCAGTCTTTCCCACCTCAAGCACAACTTCACTTCCCCTCCCATACCCCTAGCTCTTCACCAGTACAAGCAGTAGCTGCAACCTGATGCTCATGCTAGCCTTGGCTCGTTCTCTATCGCTTTCTGGTCCCACAACCAGGAAGTGACATCAGCGGGAAAGTCGAGGCTGGCATAAGCAGCAAGTTGGAAATGCTGCTCACTCTGGTGAAGTTAAAGAGGTATAGGTAAAGGGAAGGGGCACGCATAAATGGAAGGGGGAGGGAAGGAGTAGGGGAGCAGAAAAGAGGGCGGGATCGCCACCGCTCCAGTTGCCTCCTACCCTCGCTATGCCACTGGCAGAGTGTACAAGTATGTACATAAATTTTAGAATGCTAGAATTTACATATGTTTCTGCTATCAACTAAGCATGGGCATTCACACCAGGTATAGAACTGGTAAATGTTCACGCTTTAAAAGTAAGAGCAAATAGCATGCACTAAAAATAAAATGAAACAAGAAGGAAAAATGTCCTGAAGTACAATCCTATAAATGACCTGTGAAACTACATAAAATGAAATTTGGGGATTGCAGCCCCAAGTAACAACATAATTACAGCAAAATGACCAAATGGTGGCTAAAAAAAACAAACACTGTTAGAACAATGAGGTAAATGTGGAAATAGTCGGATTAAATTATAATACTAGCAGTGACATGATACATTGCCACTATCATGCACATTTATAAAAGCATAGTAGAATACAGTTTTCAGCTGTCAGAAATATGATACAATGTCAGCACAATATAATGAAGCATATTAAAAGGCAGCAGATGAGATCACAGTTGGGGCATATTGACAGATGTGTAAAACAAAGGCATTGGGAGAAACAGAAGTGGGTATGTGCAACTGCTTGGGGAAGGCTGCAGCAAGCTAATTCTAACGCAGTGTGAATGATTGGCTAGCCACGCTGCTACAACGATAAAAGGCTTGGGAGAAGAGCCAGGATTTCATCTTCTTCCTGATGCTGAAATAGTCTTATTAAGCAAAGCCACTCTGGGAGAGTTCCAAAGTATGGGCCTACTCCTGAGAAGGCTTACTGGAAGGTGCCCCACATGTCATTTCTTTTGGCGAGGATATAATCAAAGATGCCCCTTGGGAAGACATAAAAGGTCACAAACCTTTGGGTACTCTGGCCTATTTTCCCAGAGACAGAATTTAAAATTTGATGCTTTCGACTCCTAATTCCTCTCACCTTGGGTTCTGCATCCCCAACTCTTTATGTCATGTATTTATTTATTTACAGTATTCAATTTTCTATACCATTCTACCAGGGGAGCTCAGAACAGTTTACATGCATTTATTCAGGTACTCAAGCAGTTTTCCCTCTCTGTCCCGGTGGGCTCACAATCTATCATACCTGGGGCAATGGGGAGATTAAGTGACTTGCCCAAGGTCACAAGGAGCAGCATGGGTTTGAACCCACCACCTCAAGGTGCTGAGGATGTAGCTTTAACCATTGCGCCACACTCTTCCCTGTCTGTCCAAGTTAGAATGTAAGTTCTTCCGAGCAGAGACCATCTATAAATGTCAAAATGTACAGTGCTGCGTACACCTTTCAGTGCTATATAAGTGATAAGCAGTAGCAGTAGTAATAGAGGGTGCAGTTTTTGCAGCAAGGGTATGATGTAGTTAAGCTGCTTGCAATCCTCTATCGGCTTTGCTGCAGCATTATGAATTCATTCGAGCGGGTGCAAAATCTTTGTGGTTAGACTACTGTAAAATTCTGTAATATTCATCTAGCCATGATGATATTATGGCATGAATCACTGTGCTCAGACTCATCTTCTCAATGAATAGAGATACATTTCATACTTTCTGCAGGTAATAGAAGCAGGTTTAAAAGGTTGCTTGAACTTGGGGGAACATAGAGTACAGTAGTAGTAAGTGATAAATCCACTGTTATCCCATTATTCTTTATCTGTGATTTTAGAGAGAATTCACAGTTCTCAAAAAGGATTTTAATATCATATATCTGGCATCTCATATTAGGAACCTGAAGAATCTCTATTATACTGGGTTTCACAGTTTGTTGCCCATTCTTTAGTTGCCGTTAGACAGGTAGTCAATTTTGTCAAAGCTATAATTAGATTTGATTCAAGGGATATAAGTATTTGCCAGAATGCACATCATCAAAGTAGATGCAGAATTTTGCACCCATCAGCTGAAACAACACATTTAGAAGCTTGATGTAGATATTATTTTTTTTTAAGTGACAGTATGGATTCCTGTGGTATCCTGCAGGTCAATGCCCAAGGTGATGATATGGTATTGCTGAACAAAATTGGCTGTTGTCTGTCTGAGAGATAAGATTTGAGCCACATAATTACTGTGGCAGTAATACTTGTTTCTGCCAGTCATGCAAGTAATTCACGATGTTGAAAACTGCTTAAAAATTCAGTAGCCCCACATAGGTAGAAAAAGAGAAAGAGGTCAGTTTTCAAAGGTGCTTCCATGATTAGCAGTGGTGCGGTGGGCTGGTCGGGGGGTGCGGAGGCCTACAGAGTAGGAGGGACTGGGCACCCCTCCTGTTTCTGAAGATCAACGGAGGCCAGTGGAGCAGAAGGGACTGGGCACCTCTCCTGCTCCCAGTGGTTTTAAAGGTACAGGGAGGGGGTGGTAACCTGCAGGATACCACATGCCGGACGGGGGTGGGGGGGTGACGGTTTGGGCGCGCATTGGGGAAGGAGGGGTGTTCGGCACAGGGGAGCTTTTTTTTTTAATTGGCCTGATATTTTGCAGCCTATTAAAAAAAAAAAGCTGGCAGAGCCCTGACAGCAGTGACAGGAAGCTGCTTCTCCTGTCACTACTGTCAGGGCTCAATACGATCCATGCAGTGTGTTGGGGGCATGCCTCCGATCACCTCCATTTGCATGAAGATAGTTGGTGAATCGGTTGGCCTGCCTCCAATCGCACATGGATTAGACACGGATCAGAAGGTTAGTGAATATAGCCCTTAGTTGGTATTCTAGAAGTTGTGCTCATAACTTCTAGGATGGGATGTGAACATTGATGCTTTCCACACCTCCTGTTCCAAACGTTTGACCTGAGTATCTCCAGAAATATTTATTTATTTATTTGGGTTTATATCCTGTCCTCCCTGAAGAGCTCAGAATGGGTTACAAGTTTATATACATGATAAAGTGTATTTATATGAAGTGATGGGAAGCTATTTGCTGTTAATGTTTTCCCGTCCTGTAAATGTTTATATGGGATTTTGTCTTTCCATCTTGTAGCATGAACTTACAAGAAGGTTTTAATAATGATATCGTTAGTTAATGTTTTACTGTGCTTGTCTTGTCGAAACATGTTTAGCATTTTTAATATGTATGTATGTAATTTTGTAAACTGCATAGGTTTTTATGCGGTATATAAATTTTTAAATAAATAAATATAAATTGTCTGACAAAAATGGCAAAACATCCTCTCGACGTCACCAGAGGGAAATTCCAGGAACCTTGGCTCCTCGCTGGTGGTTTCTAAGTTGTCTAAAAGGGCCAGGGTTCATCTCTGTCTATTAGTTATACAGGAAATTTCATTCTCTCCTTGTCAAACAGGTTGGATCAATCAGGTTAAAATTCAAAATATTTAGGGGGGAAGCTGTCAATATGGACTACCATTAAGACATGCCATTTTACTGTTAACCCCAATTATTATTTATTTACCAGGATAAATTTGCTGCCTTTATAAAGTAATTATCCCAAGGTGGTGTACAGCAAGAATGAGTCAAACTTTGGCAATAGACAGTTACAAAAATATTCATTCTTATTGCAAAAAATAGGATATATACTAAAGTAACATGAGTTGTGGTGAGTGTGTGTGTAAGTGGGGGAAGGGGGCGGGGGCGGGGGCTCTGAGGCTTTTTCCTTTACATTTCTTCACATTGGTTTGGCTAAGATGTTTGTGAAGCCCTCGTACTGACAGGGAATCTGTTATCCATTTCCACTTTATCCTCTTTTTCTTTGGATTGTGTTTTTAAGTAGAAAGGAGTTGTATTTAGTAATAAAATAACATAATCTTCAATGGAAGCTTGTATTGATAACTATTCCTCCATTTTCTAAGCCACGGTACAGGTTTCTACCATGGCCCGGAGCGCTAAATACTCCAACGCTACTCAGATGATCATAGAATTCCTATGCATATCAGAGCAGCATTGGAGAATTTAGCGCTCCAGGCCATGGTAGAAACCTCTACTGCGGCTTATTAAAAGGGGGTGGGGCCTATGCTGTTTCAAATACCTTTATACTTCATAATTTCTTAGGATTAATAGGATTTGCTAGAGATACTATAGTTTATTTACCTGTACTAAATAAAGCACCTAATAAAAATTAGATGGAAATGTACATAATTTTTTAAAACATAGGGCTCCTTTTAAAAAAGCCGCAGTAGAGGTTTCTACCATGGGCCATCAGGGTAAATGCTCCGACGCTCATAGGAATTTGAGTGTTGGCGCATTTACGACGCTGGTACATGATAGAAACCTCTACTGTGACTTTTTTAAAGTCTGTTAATGGTCTTGCAACAGATTTGTTTTTTAACTTCTAAACAATTTTATATGGCTTTAAGCAGTCAAGCATGTATTTTGCCATTTATGTCAATATTCATATGAGACATATCCATGTCTAGATTATTAGCAATATGGTACTACAATGAACCATAAGATAGTTTTACTTGGCCATAGTTTGGTGCATTTTGTTTAGAGGAATGAAATAATATATATTAATTCAAAAAAAAAAAAAAAAAGAAAGAGAAAAGCTCCATAAATAGAATAAAATTATATTAACATTCCCACTATGAATTCCATAATCATTTTTTCTTTATATGAATTCAAGCCCTTAGGGTCTTTTTTTCAATTACATTCAATCCTTAGAGTTATATTATTTTAATAGTAATGGAATTTTCACAGATATTTCTCTATTTGAAATACCAGCTTTCTTAAATTCAAAGTAAAGCACCATATTATAATAATGATGAAATGAAAGCATTACAGTTTCTATCCATCACTAGTACATAGCTTTTCAAAATCTGGAACATAAGAACTGATAAGAGAGTATATTATTATATTAGTGTAAGTTTAAAAAAAAACACTTACAAAGGAATATAATGAATCTCACCCATCAGAGATCCTATTGAAAAAGTATTTTCTTTATAAATTTGTATATTTTCCTCTGAAATTAATCTTCAATGTCTTTCTGTGCCAAAAAAATGCAGATTTGATCTATTGAGTTGGGTTATGAGAAAAGTTCAAGGTAATGAAATCTGTTTTCTGTTCTTATTTATTTTTTACTTTGTGCTTTGGGAAACATAGGGCTGAATATTCAAAAGGGTATATATATTTAGAAGTGACCACTAGACATATTAACTTCCTATCCATGAATTTTTAGTGATTTTTATTCCGCCATTACCTTGCGGTTTAAGACGGATTACATATGAGGTTAACTAGACATTTCCAGAGGTGTTACAGAGTAGAGCAGGTTGCTTCAGGGGATTGAAATGCTTCCAGCGGTGTTAGTTTGTCTTCATGGATTTCTTGAAAAGCAGGGTTTTTATTTCTTTTCTGAAAGTTTTGTAATCTGGGGTTGTGATCAGTAGATTGGAGAGTTGGTGATCTAGTTTTGCTGCCTGTGTGGCTAGTAGGCCATTGTACAGTTTTTTTTCATTTGACGTCTCTGATTGGAGGGTGCGTGAAAGGTGTCTGGATTCTTCTGTGTCTGGTTGTGGTAGTTTGGATTAGGCGGTCTCCATTTATGGTTTTAAAAAGTAGACAGTGGAATTTGAATAGTACTCTTGCTTGTATTGGGAGCCAGTGTAAGTAGAGGTATACTGCGGTGATATGGGCATGTTTCCTCAGTAAATAGTTCAGTCTGAGAGCTATGTTTTGTATTGTTTGTAGTTGTTTTATCATGGTTGCGGGGCAGGGGAGATATAGGATGTTGCAGTAATCTAGAAGACCTAGGACTAGGGACTGGACCATGAGCTGGAATTGTTTTCTGTCGAAGAATTTTCAAACTTGCCTTAGGTTTCTCATGACTGCGAATGATTTCTGTATTGTTTTGCTGATTTGTGGCTGCATGGTACAGCATCTGTCTATCATCATTTCCAGAAGTTTTAGAGTGGGTTGAAAGGGGTATGTGATTGAGTTTATTACTAAGTTTGTTATGGTTGGGGTTTGGGGTTTTTTTTGTTTTCGAGAAGTATGAATTTTGTTTTGTCTGGGTTCAGTTTTAGTTTGTGATCTTTCATCCATGTTGCCACTGTTTCTGGTGTTCTGTGTAGTGTGTCTGTAATGGAGGGGGTTGGTTGATCAAAAGGAAGGAGAATGGTGATATTGTCTGCATAGCTATAGGAGGTTATGCCTAATTTGTCTAGGCAGGTGCCGAAGTATGCAATGTAGAGATTGAAAAGTATTGGGGATAAAGGTGATCCTTGGGGTATGCAGCAGGGATTGGACCATGGTTCTGAATTTTCTTTGTTTATCTTTATTCTGTAGGTCCTGGATTGTAGGAATCCTTGAAACCATGTATGTACTTTACCTGTGATTCCTATTGTATCTGGTATTTGTAGCATGATATCATGGTCCACCAGGTCAAATGCAGTGAGATCTAGTTGTATGATCAGCATTTTTCTGCCTGTGCTGAGGTGTTGTCTAGCTGTGTCCAGGAGGGAACCTAGTAGTGTCTCTGTGCTGTAGTTGGTTCTGAACCCAGACTGTGTAGGGTGGAGTAAGTTGTGGTTTTCTAGGTAGTTGGTGAGGTGTTTAGCTATGAGGCCTTCCATTAGCTTGACATATAGTGGTATAGAATGTTAAGGCAAGATGTCTACTGTGGAAAAACAACAAGGCTGTCTGAAGCTAAATCATCTTTATTATAATCATAAAAAAGTCCAGTACAGCTTTGAATAAAAATCCATTTTGGCAATGGACACCTTTTTCAGGGCCAAATAGATGATTCATACAATAATAATAATAATAACTTTATTATTTCTATACCGCCATAATCTTGCGACTTCTAGGCGGTTCACAGTGAAGAGAGCTGTGCAATCAGTGAATTACAGCATACAAATAGAAACATAGAAACATAGAAAAAAGCAGCAGAAAAGGGCTATAGCCTACCAAGTCTGCCCATTCCAAGTATCCCCTCCCCTGAATTTACTCCCTTAAAGATCCCACGTGAGTATCTCATTTTCTCTTAAAATCTGTCACGCTGCTGGCCTTTATCACCTGGAGTGGGAGTCTGTTCCAATGATCCACTACTCTTTCGGTGAAGAAGTACTTCCTGGAGTCGCCATGAAACTTCCCTCCCCTGATTTTCAGTGGATGCCCTCTGGTGGTCCCATGAGCCAGAAGATATCATCTTCTGACTCGATGCGTCCCGTGATGTACTTATATGTTTCAATCATATCTCCCCGTTCTCTTCTTTGCTCAAGTGAGTACAGCCGCAATTTTTTTAATCTTTCTTCGTACGTGAGATCCTTGAGCCCCAAGACCATCCTGGTGGCCGTTCGCTGAACCGACTCGATCCTCAGCACGTCCTCCAAAACTGAACACAGTACTCCAAGTGAGGCCTCACCATGGCTCTGTACAACGGCATCATAACTTTAGGTCTCCTGCTGACGAAACCTCTGCGGATACACCCCATCATTTGTCTTGCCCTGGAGGAAGCCTTCTCCACTTGATTGGCAACCTTCATGTCCTCACTAATGATCACCCCTAGGTCGCGTTCCGCCGTGGTCCTAACCAAGGTCTCACCATTTAGTACATAAGTTCTACGTGGGTTTCTCTTACCCAGGTGCATTATCTTGCATTTTTTAGCATTGAAGCCTAGCTGCCAAGTAGTTGACCATTGTTCCAGCAACAGTAGGTCGTGTGTCTTATTATCAGGTAATAAGCTTTTGCCTTCTATGTTGCAAAGTTTGGCATCGTCGGCGAACAGTGATACCCTTCCTCTAAGTCCTTGCGTCATATCTCTTATGAATAAGTTAAATAGAATCGGGCCCAGGACCGAGCCCTGCGGCACTCCACTGATCACGTCTGATGCTTCGGATGGGGTACCGTTCACCACCACCTTCTGAAGTCTACCGCTCAGCCAATCCCCAACCCATGTAGTTAGTGTCTCCTAATCCTATCGATTTCAGCTTGTTCAGTAATCTTCGATGAGGGACGCTATCAAATGCTTTACTGAAGTCCAAATATACCACGTCCAGTGACTCTCCGGCGTCCAGTTGTCTAGTAACCCAGTCAAAAAGCTAATCAGATTAGATTGGCAGGATCTACCCTGGGTGAACCCGTGTTGGTGTGGATCACGCAGTTTTTCTTCATCTAGGATTGTGTCAAGATTCTGTTTGATCAGTGTTTCCATGAGTTTACACACTATAGACGTGAGACTCACTGGTCTGTAATTTGCTGTCTCTGTCCTGCAGCCCTTTTTGTGGAGTGGGATTACGTTGGCGGTTTTCCAGTCCAAGGGGACCCTTCCTGTGCTTAGGGAAAGATTGAAAAGAACAGATAATGGTTCTGCCAGGACTTCCCTTAACTCCCTGAGCATTCTGGGGTGTAGGTTATCCGGTCTCATGGCTTTGTTTACTTTGAGTCTTGATAGTTCATCATAGATGCTACTGGGCGTAAATTTGAAATCTTGAAACGGGTCTTTCTGGTTATCTCCCGTCTGCAGCTGTGGACCAGCTCCCGGCGCTTCGCGGGTGAACACTCAACAGAAGTATTTGTTTAGTAGTTCTGCCTTCTCAGAATCTGATTCCGCAAAGTTACCGTCCAATTGCTTCAGGCGTACTATCCCATCTTTGTTTCTTTTCCTGTCACTAATATAGCTGAAGAAAGATTTATCCCCTTTCTTAATTTTCCGTGCTAGCTCTTCCTCCATTCGGAGTTTGGCTTCTCTGACTGCTGTTTTGACAGCTTTAGATCTGTCTACATAGTCCTCTTTCGCCCCCACTCTGCCTAAATGTTTGTAGGTGATAAGTGCGTCTTTTTTCTGTTTAACTAGGTCTGAAATTTCTTTACTGAACCATTGGGGTCTTTTGTTTCTCCTGCGTTTACTTACTGTCTTTATGTATCGGTCTGTTGCTTCTTGTAGGATGGACTTCAGAGACGACCACATATCCTCCACATTGTCAGATATTGCTTGTTTATGTAGCTCCTGATGGACAAAATCTCCCATGCGGTTGAAGTCTGTGCCTCTAAAGTTGAGAACCCTTGTTGCTGTGTTTGTCTTAGGGAAACCTTTCTTGAGGTTGAGCCATACCATATTATGGTCGCTGGAGGCCAGTGTCTCTCCTACTGAGACTTCCGTGACGCTATCTCCATTTGTGAGAACTAGGTCTAGTAACGCCTGGTCCCTGGTGGGCTCCAATACCAATTGCTTGAGACGTGCACCCTTTATGGAGGTTAATATTCTTTTTCTGATACCCGTAGTCGCGGAGAGTGTGTTCCAGTCTGCATCTGGCATGTTGAAGTCTCCTAGCATTACTGTGTCCCCACGCAGTGTGATGTTCTCTATGTCCTCGATTAATTCCATGTCTTTGTCCTCCTGTTGCCTGGGAGTTCTATATATCACCCCAAGGGAAGATGTCACTGAGCAGTCAGTGATTACAGAGTACAAATTAGTAAGAAATATAATATTAACATGTTACAGTGAAGGGGGCTGGTAAGCCAGCGAAATTCAGAATACAAATGGTGAAGAAGTCACTGAACAGTCAGTGAATACAGAATACAATTAATGAGAATATGCAGTATCAACATGCTGAGAAAAAAGACTGAATAACATACCAACAGGTTGGACACTGAGGGGCAAATTCTGTAAAGGGCATCTAACTTTATGCTTCCACAGTGTGGATGTCCATCGACTTAGGCATCCACATAAAGGGGATAATAAACCCAATGAATGACTTTAATAAGCATTATTTGGAACTTAGACGTCCAAACACTGGACGTAATTCTACAAATAGATGTCCACAATTATGTGAAAGCCCACTGGAAAAAGTTGCATCTAACAGGATAGGAGTGGGTGTTGGTGTGGCTTTGAAATAGATGTCCATTTATAGAATTGCTTGCATCTACCTAATGCCTAAAATGTAGGAATTGCAAAACCAGGTGTACTTTTGAGTGTGAGTTGGGTGCTTGGTAGACGTGAGTTAGGTGGACGTGACTTAGGCATCAGTTAGTTGTGCCGGAGGTGTCCACATATAGGTGAACAGAACTTTGTTTTGGGGGGTATTGAGGGCTCTAGTTTGATATTAAGGTCAAAGCAAAGCACATGAAACAATATTTATATATTGCATACTAAACTTCTATTTTTGGGCTAAAGAGGACTCCTATTTGATAATAATAGAAAAATATGTTTAATAATGCATTACTCAAGCAATGCACATGAAATACATATATATATATACTGTACTTATGTATATATAGCATATTAAACCTCATTTCCAGAAGTTTAATAAAAAAGAGATACACTACTCACAATGGCTGTGTTTCAAAGCAAGTAGATGTGTCTTGACATCAGTGTGACATCATCAATATGTACCTAGATGGCAGAATACTACTAAAAAATAATAGGAACGCTTACCTAAGCAAAAGTTCCTGTGGCTTGGTGGTTAAAGCATTGATAAAGATAGCTAAGAAAGAATATGAAGAGAAACTTGCAAAAGAGGCAAAAACTCATAGTAATTTTTTTAGGGATATCAGAAGCAGAAAACCTGTGAGGGAATCTGTGGGACAGTTGGATAATCAAGGAGTGAAAGGGACACTCAGGCCATAGTGGAAAGACTGCATTAATTCTTTGCTTCGGGCTTTACAGATGAAGATGTAAGAGATCTACTTGAACCGGAAATAGTTTTCAAGGGTGATGAGGTAGAACAACTGAAAGAAATCTCAGTGAATCTGGAAGATATACTGAGCCAAACTGACAAATTAAAAAGTGATAAATCGCCAGGACCGGATGGTATACATCCCAGGTTATTAAAAGAAATCAAAAATGAAATTGTGTACCTGCTGTTAGTGATCTATAACCTATCGCTAAAATCGTCTGTAGTACCTGAAGATTGGAGGGTGGCCAATGTTATGCTGATTTTTTAAAAAGGGCTCCAGGGCAGATCTGGAAAACCACTTTTGTGCCAGGCAAAATGGTAGAAATGATTATAAAAATAAAATTGTGGAACACATAGACAAACATGATTTAATGATGGAGTCAGCATGGGTTCAGCTGAGGGAGATCTTGCCTCACAAATTTGCTTGACTTCTTTGAAGGTGTGAATAAACATGTGGATAAAGGTGAGCCAGTTGATTTAGTGTATCTAGATTTTCAAACAGCTTTTAATAAAGTTCCTCATGAGAGGCTCCTGAGAAAATTAAAGAGTCAAGGGATAGGTGGCAAAGTTCAGTTGTGGATTAGGAATTGGTTATCGTATAGAAAACAGAGGGTAGGGTTAAATGGTCATTTTTCTCAATGGAGGAGAGTAAACAGTAAAGTGCACAGGGATCTGTACTGGGACCAGTGCTATTTAACTTATTTATAAATGATCTGGAAATTAGAACGATGAGTGAGGAGATTAAATTTGCAGATGACACTAAATTGTTCAAAGTTTTTAAAACGCATGCGTATTGTGAAAAATTGCAGGCTGACCTTAGGAAATTGGAAGACTGGGCATCCAAACGGCAGATGAAATTCAATATGGACAAATGCAAAGTGATGCACATTGGGAAGAATAACCTGAATGACAGTTACCGGATCCTAGGGTCCACCTTAGGGGTTAGCGTCCAAGAAAAGAATCTGGTGTCATCGTAGACAATATGATGAAATTTTCCACCTAATGTGTGATGGCAGCAAAAAATGTAAATAGGATGCTAGGAATTATTTAAAAAGGGATGGTTAACAAGACTAAAAATGTTATAATGCCCCTGTATCGCTCCATGGTGCGACCTCATCTGGTGTATTGTGTTCAATTCTGGCCTACGTATCTCAAGAAAGATATATAGTGGCGCTAGAAAAGGTTCAAAGAAGAGCGACCAAGATGGTAAAGGGGATGGAACTCCTCTCTTATGAGAAAAGACTAAAATGGTTAGGGCTCTTCAGCTTGGAAAAGAGATGGCTGAGGGGAGATATGATTGAAGTCTACAAAATCATGATTGGAGTAGAACAGATACAAGTGAATCGATTTTTCACTCCATCAAAAATTACAAAGACTAGGGGACATTTGATGAAGTTACACGGAAATACTTTTAAAACAAATTGGAGAAAAAGTTTTTTCACTCAGAGAACAGTTGGAGGGGCATAATCAAAAGGGATGTCTAAGTCCGTTTATGTCCATTTTGCAAGTCGTCCAAAGTCAAAAAGTGCCTAAGTGACATTTTCGAAAGAGACGTCCAACTTCTTTTGACTTTCAAAAATCGTCCAAATTATACGTCCTGCAGATCTGATCTAAAACATCTATTTTTATAGTCCATTTTCGTACAAATGTCCGTCCAAGTCAAAAATGTCTAGAACAAGCCCTGTTAGAGGTGGGAGGGGTCTGCAAAGTGATTGACAGAACACCCAGACAGGGTGCCATGGCTTCTCCTCACTATAGCTCCCTTATAGGTGACGGTGAGCCCCCAAAATCACCTCCAGAATCCCCTAGACCTACTTATCTACCACCCCTATAGCCCTTATGGATGCAGGAGCCACTTATATGCCTGTACAAAAGGGGTTTGGGGGTGTATAGGGGAGTGCACAAGTTTCAGTAACAAAGCAGTGATTACAGGAGCTTATGGGCATGGGTCCATCTCTCTATGGGTCCCAAACCCACCCCCAAGATGACTTAAGCTGCCTCTGGCCTGGACGACTAGGCTTTCCTATGCTAGGCAGCCAGGTGATGATGGTCTAGAGGCTGAAATTTCAAGTTATGATTAAAATTTTTATTGGGGTGATTTGGTTTTTAGCAGCGGCTCTTGGTGAAATACACAGGCATTTGTTGTTACCTTCATTTTTTGCGGTACATTGTATACCTTATTTACCATGGACCCCTGACGAAGGTGTGTTGTCCGAAACACGGACCGTGTTGGGTCTTTTGCTTGTTAAAAAGGTTTTTTATTACTGCATTTTAACTTTGGTACAATAAATTCTTGCCTGCATTGTGTACATTGTCTGCAGTTTTTGTTTGGTTTTCCTGTTTTGGTGGTTTTTCTGCAGATTCGGTTGGATTTCTTTTTTAGTGGAATCTCCCGAGACAAGTTAGCGTCGCGGTTCTTGTGTGACAGCGTAACGAGCTCTCAATTGGAAACAGTGCTGGTGTTCCGTGGACCAGATAAGTGGAACCTTACACATTGTTTTCATTATTGTTCAGGAATGTTTTCCATATGAACTATTTTTGAATAATCTTAATTATTTTCACAGTCTATGCTTATTGTGAGATTTATAGAAAAGATTTTAAAATACTTTTTGGGAATAAAGTTTATCTATAATAGGAAGGATGGGGAAGAAGCAGATGATTCAAATTGATGAGGATCGGTGAAGTGGGTACTGTAATAGCAGGAGCTATAAGAGGCCCCATGATCTCTTTCCAGTCGATATTCCGATGCTTCTCCCCCGTGGGTGCTCATTAAGAACTTTTGATGTGATTATTGAATAAATTAATAGAAAATTTTTTTTAAAAAACTTTTTATAAATGATTTTTTGGATATGGACAAGTGGAGGGGCATAATCGAAAGGGACGTCTAAGTCCATTTACGTCCATCTCGCAAGTCGTCCAAAGTAAAAAAAACAGCTTAAGACACATTTTTGAAAGATACGTCCAACTTTTTTTCGTTTTGAAAATCGTCTAATTATACGTCCTGCCGATCTGATCGTCCAAGCCACTAAATTGTCTATCTTTATACCACATTTCCGTCTAACTTTCCGTCCAAGTCCAAAGCGCCTAGAACAAGCCCTGTTGGACATGGGAGGGGTCTGCAAAGTGATGGACTGAACACCCAAACATGGCACCTAAATAGTGGGGTACCTTACAGGGCACTGCTTCACAAAAAGGGTGCCATGTCTTCTCCTCCCTACAGCTCCCTTATAGGCCATGATGAGCCCCCCAAACCACCTCTAGCATCCCCTAGACACACTTATCTACCATCCCAATAGCCCTTATGGCTTCAGGAGCCACTTATATGCCAGTACAAAAATGTTTTGGGGGTGTATAGGGGAGTGCACATGTTTAAGGATCAATGCAGTGATTTCAGGGGCTTATGGGCATGGGTCCTCCTCTCCATGAGTCCCTAATCCACCCTCAAGATGACTTAAGCTGCCTCTGGGCTGGACGAGTAGGCTTTCCTATGCCAGGTGGCCAGGTGATGATGGTCTGGAGGCTGAATTTTAAAGTTATAATTAAAATTTTTATGGGGGTGGAGGAGTTGGTGATCACTGGGGTAGTGTGTGGGGGTCTGTTTTATGTGTTTGCAGTGCTTATCTGGTGACTTTAGATGGGTTTTTGTGACTTAGACCATGTTTTATATGGTCTAAGTCACAACGTCCAAGTTTTGTAGACTCTGTTGTAAAACTTTCTGTTATAAATGCTGTACGACTAAGTCTAAGCCGGCCCACGTCCTGCCCAACTCCCGCCCTCGCCATACCTCCCGAAACGCCCCATTTAGCTTTGGTCGTTCAGCGGCACTATGAAGGCCTAGGTTGTTTAGAAATATGTCCAAAACCCATTTTTATTATTGGCACTGGGATATTTTTGAGAAATGTTCGTCCAAGTGACGACTTAGGCTGGTTTTTGGATGTTTTTCTCTTTCGATTATGAGCCCCATAGTCTTTATTTAGATCATGATCCTTAGGGATATTTTATTATTAAAAGAAGATACTACCCATATATTTTCTATGAGTTGTTTCTCTCCCAGCAGGACTCTAGGAGCTGGGTTTATAGGGCAACAAAGCATAATTTCTTCCACTGAAGCAACACTGCAAAGAGAAGAAAAAAGAAAAATTTCTGCAACAAAACTCCCTTCCAGACAACAATCAGCAGTGCACCATCAAAAAAGCACGACAAGAACTGCCTTGTTTCGCGGGACACTAGCCCACTGCATCAGGGGAACAATAAACAGATTGGAGAGCATTTAAAAAATGGTATTTACTAAGAGGCAGAACGCTCTCAAACGGACCCAATGAAAAACAAGCTCAAATATAAAGGCACATGCACTTCAAATATGCATACACAAGCTCATCCTCCATAGCCCAGAAAATGCTTAGCTTCAAACCCTCTGCATAAAAATCTTTCAACTCTTCAACTGCTGTTCTTTCCTCCACAGAGCTAAGACGCTTAAAGGCCCTATTTTTTTAAATGGACAATTATAATCTACATGTCTCAATCTGTCCTCCATTTTTCTGAAGTACATCCTGTTTGGTTTCTCAATGAAAAGGCAATAAGCCATGTGCTATTGATTAATGTTAAGGATTACCTGTATAGGTTTCAAAGGTTTTCAAAATGACCAAGAGAAAAATACTAACCCTCCCCCACCCCCCTTTTACAAAGCTGAGGTTCCTATGGGTGTTGGATTGATTACTGTGGCTTTGCAAAAAGAGCCCTAAGTTATTTACATGTGATTTTCTGAGAGCTGTACTTGACTGAATTAATTTTCTTTATTTGCTGGCTTTGTTTTGTTGCATGGTAATGGACGTTGTGTTGTTTGGTTTGCCATCATACTGAGAAAAGAACTAAGACATGCGCTATTGGTTTGCTTTTTCAATGGATAAAAAGCGCTAACCCTCTCTTTTACAAAGCCACACTAGCGACTGCCTCAAGGCAAAAGCCCTGAAGCCCTTTAAATCGCTATGGACATTGGGGCAGTTACTGCAGCAGCAGCCACTAGTGTGGTTTTGAAGAAAGGGGGGATAAGTTATTTGTGTATGATATCTTGAGGACTATTCTTGATATGTTTTGTGCATGTATAAATTAGAGCTAAAATTATTGTCAGGACTAAAATATCACTAGTATTGAGCTGATGTTTGGCTTTCTTTGCGCAATGCAGAACCCAACATGCCTCACAAGTTGTACTGTTATTGATGGTCTTTAAATAAAAATTAAAATTAAAAAAAAAACCCTTACTATAAGCTTAAAGGTTCAGATGCTATAAACTGTGTCGTTGTTGGCCGCCTAAAAATGGCCGATTGCATGTCAATCACACAATGGCACTATTTGTGATAGGTACGCGCCAGAAATGTAGACCAGAGTTTTAAAGTCCTACGTTTCCAGCACCTACCTTTCATGAGAACTGCGGCAATGGAGGCACTTTATGATGCTTTACACCACTTCTGGTATTAGCCACATCTACACCGTAGATGGGAAAATGGTGGCTGTTTTGGAGGCACCCTTAGGCATCGCCATTTTTTATATATATATCAGTTTTTAATTAGTTTTAAATGATGCAGTCAATTACCACGCCGTTTATCACTAATTAAAACAATTAAGTTAGGTGGCAGTAGGACACCTACCACTGCCTAACTTAACCCCCTCTAACTGTAGCGCGGTTTCTAGTGCCAGCCATGGCAGTAACAGCTCCAATTCTCATGGAATTCCTATGAGCATCAGAGATGTTACCGCCTTGGCTGGCGCTAAAAACTGCACTACAGTTTTGTAAAGGGAGGGGTGTTTAGGGCCCCTTTTATCAAGCTGTTTTAGAGGTTTTTAGCATGAGCTGCTGCAGTAAATGCTCTGACGCTCATAGAATTCCTATTAATGTCGGAGCATTTACCTCCCCGGCCCACGCTAAAAACCTCTAGTGCAGCTTGATAAAAGGGGCCATTAGAATGCTGTTACTAGAATCAGGGACAAAATGTTTATTTGCAATGCTATAGGTCCATAAAATTGAATAAAATCATCATTCTCCTTTAAGCAAGGACAAAAATTTTGACTGTAGGGAAAGGGATGGAACAGGGATGAAAAATGTGCCTTACTAAGGGGATGGTGAGGGACAGGGATAAAAATGTGGGGACGGGGATTAATTTTTGTTCCCACATCACTTTCTACATCCAACAAGAGAGCATCAGAATAACTTTAACAAAAATGAAGATTATTCTTTTCAGAGATTTAAAAATCAAACACCTCCCTATAGTCATCTTTCAAAATTCATTTTGCCTTTTCTAGTATAAATTCTATTCGTAGGTACATTTAAGATTTATATTTCTGTCTCTAAGAAAATGAAATGCACAGCTTCTCTTATATTCCACTTTTGTTTGCATTTTATTTGCTTTTTCTGATAGTGATGTGGGAATTTTAGAGATTTGTAGCCAAGCAATTTTCACCGTAGCATGGTTTTAGGGAGCTCAAGCATTAGGCATAGTCAAAAAAACGAGATAAACTTCTGCATTTTCTCTTGGGAATTTTTCAGCACCATTGATGATAGGCCTGCAGATAATACAGTATATGAACATTGTTCCCTTGATAGCTGTAGTGTGAGCTTATCTAACATTTCATGCCAAGATGTAATTGCGTAGGCAATATTTTCTATTGGTATTCAAGAATACACAGCACTGAAAGTAAGTAGTCTTAAGTATAAAAATGGTTTTCCTATACTGCATTTGTTTGTTTTTTTCTTCATTTGTATTGGATAACTTATGCTGTCAAATTTGATACTGCTGTCAGAGAATGTTATGCAAAATCAAATTGTATCGTATTATGAATAGTGATGTTATCATTTGCAATTTGCTCACCCGAGTTAAATCAAAATTATAGCTCACTGGGTCACAGCAGCAGAACAAAAGGGAAATTGAACTCTTTATCTTCATCCTTACTATTGCTGTATAATTTAAACATCTCCCTACAGTATAATAAATACCCCAAAGCATCTGTATTTATTCAGAGTTCATGATGTGATCTGAACACTGAAAGTCAAGAAAAACTATTTAAAATGGAAAAACATCAACTGTTACTGCTTCTGTATCACAGGGACTTCGACCTCTGTACAGATAACTCTACTTCTCTAGATAAAGCATTGTTTAATCTTATGGCAATCTTAGGTTCTCACAATTAGCTTAAAAACTTTTTGCACATAGATGGTCATTTCCTGGGCTCTCATACAAGTAGGAAAGGCTGAAGTGTTGTTTAGTCTCGAGGAGATATGACAGAGGTTTATAACATCATGAGAGGAGTGAAACAGTCAGTGGCGTACCAAGGGGGGGCGGGAGGGGCGGTCCGCCCCGGGTGCCAGCCCTGAAGGGGTGCTCCCGGCCTTGCCGTTCAGTCCCCCCACACCCCCGAAGGACCGCTCGCCCCACTGACCTTCCTGCACCACCTGTGAAGCAGCAAGCAGCAGGATCGCGAGGTCAGCTATCCCTGAGCTGCTTGGGCGCTGCATCATGCGCCGCGGTCCCGCCCCTCCTCTGACGTCAGAGGAGGGGCGGGAACGCGGCGCAGGAAGCAGCGCCTAAGCAGCGCAGGGATAGCTGACGTCGCGATCCTGCTGCGGCTGCTTCATAGGTGGTGCAGGAAGGTCAGTGGGGCGAGCGGTCCTTCGGGGGTGGTGGTGGTGGTGGGGACTGAACGGCAAGGCCGGGAGCAAAGGTAGTGCTGCTTCATAGGTGGTGCGGGGAGGCCAGGGGGGCGAGCGGTCCTTCGGGGTGGGGCGGGTGGGCAGGCAGGCAGGCATTCAAGGGGGAGGGGGGTGACAGGCAGGCAGGCCTTCAAGGGGGGGGACAGGCCTTCAAGGGGGGGACAGGCAGACCTTTAAGGGGGGACAGGCCTTTGGGGGGACCCTGGTTTAGAAGTACACGGAGGGAAGGGGGTGTTCAAAGAGACGTGTATATGCCAAACTTTGGGGGGGGGGGGATGAAGAAATAATGGGTCTGAAAATAGAGGAGAGGGAGAGAAATGATGGACCATGGGATTTAGGGAGGGAAGGAACTGAAAGGGAGAGAAATTGGACACAAGGGATGGTGTGGAGGAGGGATAGAGATACTGGATAGGAGGGTAATTGGGAAAAGAAAGGGAGAGATGGTGGACTCTGGGGTGGTGGGGAAAGAGGGAGAGATGCCGGATGAAAGGGTAGTTAAGAAAAGGTGGATCTGTGGAGGGAGATGAAAAAAAGGAAAGATACCAGACTTCCTGGGGAGGGAAGGGAAATGGAAAGGGAGGACAGAGTTGGCAGATGGATGGTTAGCACGCAGAAAGAAGAAAGAAGGAGACCCTGGCAAGCAAGTTATCAGAAGAAAACCAGAGCCTTGGACCAACAAGATTTGAAATATAACCAGACAACAAAAGGTAGAAAAATTAATTTTATTTTCTGTTTTGTGATTATAATATGTCAGATTTGAAATGTGTATCCTGACAGAGCTGGTGTTGGACTGCAAACGTGAGCTAGGATTTAACAGAGAGAGGAAAAGTCCTTTTTGTTTCTTTATTTTATTTACACCACAGCGCCAGTGTGGTTAGGAGAAGCCAAAGGGGGTGAAAAAGCTATAAAACCCACCAGGAGTTTTGAAAAAAATCACCCAAATGGGCAGGAAAATCGAATTGAAAAACCAATTCAATAGGCTGAATCGAATCGAAATTTTTTTTCCTGAATCTGGCAGCATTAGTTTGCGCTACTGTCTTAGATTTTAGTACCTGGGATTGGGGAGAGATGGCATCCTCAGTACTTTATAATGCAAGTGAAACGAGGATTTGGTCAGACTTTTGAAGGGTCTGCAGAAAAAAAATATTGTATAGGCCGGGGACATGAAACAGCAGGAAATGGGAACTTTTCTTCCTTCTATTTTTGTGAATGGAAAGGCTGAGGATGTCAGAGAGTTCAGTTAAAATATGTGCTTTATAAGAAAATATAATAATGTGTTTTATAAAGTTTATAGCATAGCTGGCCTACCCAGTGAGGTGTTTCTAGTGGTGGTGGTGGCAGCGTGTCAATGTGTTGAGAGGAAGAGGTGGTCTGGGAAATTCTGCTGAGCAAACTACGGGCCCATTTCCACCCCCCAGTTAGTCCACTCCACTCAACTGGTTCACACACTGAGTGGGTCTTTGGGTATTGTGTTGGGATCTCTTCCAGTGGTTTATCAGTATCTCCTTCTGGTCCAAGGAAGGAAACTTTGTTATCCTTAGCATTGACCTACAGAATATGTTTGTAACAGCGCTGCTTGTGTGGCATTAGGCTATGTAGTGATCGAAAGAAAAAAACAGACCTTTGCACATTTTTGTACTATATGGTGGGTGTATGAGGAGATTCACATTTCCTGCACAGCTAAGTCCATGTGAAGTTACCTTGTGCTGTATTTGACATCTAGCAAGGTCTCTGTTTGAAAGGAAAGATCTAAACTTAAAAATGAAGTGGCCAGAAGTTATGGTAAAAGCAGATAGTGTAGCTGGTTTTAAGAAAGATTTGGACAAATTCCTGGAGGAAAAGTCCATAGTCTGTTATTAAGACATGGGGGAAACATCTGCTTGCCCTGGATCGGTAGCATGGAATGTTGCTACTCTTTGGGTTTTGACCAGGTATTAGTGTCCTGGATTGGCTACCATGAGAATGGGCTATTGGGCATGATGGACCATTGGTCTGACCCAGTTAGGCTATTCTTATGTTATGTTCTCATCTGTAGGGGCCTTTGTTTTCACTTCTTATTTTAATGTATTTTTTTTCTGGGAACTTATCAGTGTTTTTTATAATGGGAACAAAAATGGAAGAGAATTAATGTGTGTGGGATGAGGGGGTAACTAATTTCTTCAGCTAAATAATTCAATCCACTTCAAACAGACATAGGAGAACTCACGCACCATTCACACACCCTCCAACCAAAAACGTCAAAAGGAAAAAAACTGTTCGACAACCTCCTAGCCATTCGAGCTGCAACACTCGACCCCCAACCCTACAACCAATTGACATCGACCACATACTGCAAAACCTTCAAAAAGAAATAAAAACCCTTCTATTCAAAAAACACATAAAACCGAACTAACACAATCAGAACTGTCCCAAGCATCACCTGCAACTACTCCATATGTACTTCTGATGTCATGACAATTCAGACATAATTTATGTTATGTTATGTTATGTTATGTTTGGAATATAAGAAAATTTTCACTGCCTGTTTCTATTCTGACCATTTATTCCGTTTCATGGTCATTACAAAAAATATTTTTTTACATGGGGGGGGGTGTCAAAAAATGATGGGCCCCGGGTGCCACATACCCTAGGTATGCCACTGGAAATAGTTAAATGTGAATCTATTGTTTACTCTTTCAAAATGTACAAAGACTAAGGGAACTGCCATGAGGTTGCATTTAAAATAAATAAAATACAATTATATATATATATATATATTTACTCAATGGATAGTTAAGATCGTGGACTCATTGTTGCAGAATGTAGTAAAAGCAGTCAGCTTAAATGGGTTTAAAAAAATGTCTGGACAACTTTCTGTTGGGCAAGTGTACAAACATCGTTGCATATCTTTTGTGGAAAGTAGCAAGGAAACTATGAGCTGGAGTGAGCTTTTATGGAGACTCCAGTAGATGGAACCTAAGCACACTATTGGGCAGGGCTCTAGGTTTCTGGCCCAGAAATATCTAAGAAAAAGGACCATTTAAACTAAATTAATTTATGAAGCATGTATGGTTGGGCAGACTGGATGGACCACTTGGATCTTATCTGCCGTCATTTACTATGTTACTATCTTCTTTTTACAGTTGTGCCAGCTACTTGTGACATGGATTGGCCACTGATAGACCACCAAGGATAAGATATAGGCCCAGTAGGACCTATGTAAATTAGGAGGATGGAGGACATTCTAAGGGCAAGAGGACAGAGGAGGCTCTTGTAGGCTTGGTGTGAGAGTGTATTGGAGGAAGGGGCTGGTTTGGGGGGGGGGAGGGGGCTGTCACAAACCCGATACTGAGGTCAGGTTTGTGCCTGTGAAAGTACAAAATCCCCTAATCTTTAAAAGGGCTGATCAATGTAGCAGCAGTGCTAGCAGGGGAGAACGGGATTCTAGCCCTGATGAGAGTGCCCAAGAGCAGGAGCCCTGGGGGGAGGGGAAGCAGAATGAGTTTGAGAACTTCCCTGAACCTAGAACAGTCCCTGCTAAAAAGCACTCTGGTAGGCAGGCTCTTAATCAAGCTAGCACACAGCTCCTGAGACTAATTGAGCAACATCAGAAGGCTCAGCAAAAGCCAACCCATTCCCCTTTCAGGATAGGGCGTGGCTTTCTCAGGTCTGGTCATAACCAGCAGTCCAAGCTGGGAAGATTCAGTCTGGATCCAACGTTGGAAGGAGACTCATGGCCAGGTGCTGCTCCCGGGGCTCCGCAAGGGAACGAGATTGAGATGAAGGACCTGAGTAATTTCCCTTTGGCAAGCCTACCTGAGGAAGCAATGGATATTACCTGTGAGCTTGGAGAAGACTGCATGGAAGAAAGTTAAGTTGTTTTTTTTCTATGTTTTTTCTTCTCTTACAAAACTGATTGGTGTTTTGAGGCACCTGGGACTTGTGCTGGCTGGGACTGTGTGTGTGTGAGCATTTTCATTAAGTCTCACCCTAAAAAAACTCTAAGGACTGTGAACTCTGTTTTGAGTTTTTGTTTTTCCTTTTTCTTTTGTGATAAGGAGCTACTGATTATTTTCCAGTGGGAGTTGTGGGGTTTGAATTCACAAAGATCCAAGGTTGGGATAGAGGGGCCATTCTCTGGCAAGTTAATTAAGTGAATTCAGCAACTCCCCACCCCCGCCAGCTTTGCTGGTTTAAAAGGGGAGAAGCCTGTGATACACTCAGGCTAACACAGTGTGCTTGCTATAACAAACTGACTTTAAGTTTCAATAATAAGGACTACCTGATAAAGGCTTACCCTGAGGAAAGGGCTGCTCATGTTTAGCTCTGAAATAAGCTGGACTACTGAGCTTTCTTTTGGTTTTCTTTTACTTTTTGATTTGGACATGAGCACAGTGACTGTATTAAATAAAGTGTGCTATCTTTAAAAACTCAGATATCCTGAGCATTTTTGTGTGTCCTGACATTATTATCACCAGCAGGGCCTTTCAATTCGGGAAGGCACGTCCAGGAACTGTGTTTGTGCGCAGCACCCGGTAGCCATTCTGACTAGCCAATACCGGGTGTGCGACAGGGCTCAGAAGGGAAAAATACAAAAAAAGATTAAGATTAAGCAGGACCCAGCCGATATTAAGATGGGACCTGTATAACTGTCTTTTGCAGGCCACTGGCTGACTATTGGTCAGGACCCGCATAATATCATGCAACTAGGGCCCTTTTATTTAGGCATGGATGTTCAGTGCTAGTACCTGGACATTGCCTGACACTATCTAGGCAGTTTTCATCTTACTGGAAATAAGATACAGCGTCTAGCCCTCTGGGAACAAATTTGGATCTTCCATTTGAAATCTGTCTACCCCTTGGGACTTAATGATTGTATAGAATGGTATGCTATCATCTAGCCCCCTCTTTTCGAGCAGTTATACTGGAATTTACAGGTCTCTCTAACAGTATTGTGTTTTTGTACTTGTTATGGCTTTTTATCATTCTTCATGTTTTATTTTTCATTTTCGTTTTTGTTTTTGTCCTTCGTTTGTGTCTGCTGTATGGGCACGGTTATCAGCTGATGTGTTGTTTAAACAAGTTAAGCTTTTTAGTGAATGATGTCATCACATTGCCTGACATCATGACGTTGGCCCTTGATCTGCAGTGTTTGAGTTGGCACTTCCACGCCAAAGCACCATTTTCATTTGGGATTCAGCTCAACTTTGTGTTCCCACGCTTCCCTCTTCAGTTTTGAGAAGTTTCAGTGCCGTTGCTCCTGAGGAAGAAGGTTGTGTTCCTAAGAAACAGAGCTCTGTTGAGCCCTTATAATTACATCACGAACGATGGACTGTTTGCCAATATACCTATGCTACTGCGTTGTGAGATAAGTGCTCTGCTTCTTTCACTTTAAGCCTTGTTCTCAGTTTTTGAAACAAATGTCTGGATGTGAAGGGGAGAACATCGGGGGAAGTTGAACCTCAAATTAAATATGGAATTGTAGCAATTTTTATTGCACTAAGGGCTCCTTTTATCAAGCTGCTCTAGCGGGGTTAACGCGCACAACTTTTCATCACGTGCTAACCCTGCGCTGGCCTAAAAACTACCTCCTACTCAAGAGGAGGCGGTAGCGGCTAGCACGGCCAGTGGTTTAACGCGCGCTATTACACACGTTAAACCGCTAGCGCAGCTTGATAAAAGGAGCCCTAAGAATATTTTGGAGAGATTACAGCACATTTTTAATTTTGTGTGTATTTCTGTACTTTATGTTAAACACGATTGCATATAAAGGTCCAGGGATATTACATGCTTTGGGTTCATACAGCTCTCAACTCAACTTTCCAGGGTTCATCCCGACAATTGAGTTGTGCTAACCAAGGACCTTGCACAAAATTGATTAATAATTTTTCAATAATTTTTCATTAATTTGGGGGCGCTAGTGAGCACCGGCGAGAATGGCAGCCTGAATTTGAGCTTCAGCGGAACCCTGCTTCAAAAATCGTGATT
Organism: Geotrypetes seraphini; assembly: GCF_902459505.1. Classification (NCBI taxonomy): domain Eukaryota; kingdom Metazoa; phylum Chordata; class Amphibia; order Gymnophiona; family Dermophiidae; genus Geotrypetes; species Geotrypetes seraphini. Next base: position 509,919,490 of record NC_047084.1, on the reverse strand, counting down.
ACACACATCTAGCAAACATTTCATCGTTTCACAACTCCTTCGAGTGATAAGAGTATTCGGGCTGTATTCTTTGCGGAAAATGTCGGAAAAGGGCGGTAAGCGCACGAAAATCGACCCTCCCTCCCCCGCCAAATCACAGGCCCCGAAACCGGAGGACGCGCCGTTGTCCACTGTGCTAGAAGAGATGCATGCCTTAAAGGATATGCTTACCAAAACTAACGCTGGCATAGATGACATTAAGCAGGATGTGTCCACTATGAAAACCGACATTTTGCACTTTCGCACTCGTGTAGAATCGCTTGAGTTGAAACAGCGTGCCACAGACGAAAACGTGAAAGATCTGCAGCGCCATTTTAAGCGCGTGGTGCAGCTTGAGAAAGACCTGGATGAGGCTAACAACAGGGCCCGTAAACGGAATTTCCGCATCCTGGGCTTATCGGAAGGTCGGGAGGGACAGAATCTTATTAAATTTCTGCAAGACAACATCCCCACCTTGCTTGATATAACTTTTGCTCAGCCGTTTGAGATCGAAGCAGCTCATCGCGTCAGCTCACAGCATGCGCCGCGGGAGAACTACCCGAGACCTATCATCGTGAGCCTGCTGCGATTTCATCAGACTATCGAAATAATGCAAAAGGCCAAACTAAAAGCGCCCTTAAAGTTTGAGGGTAAAAGTTTAATGTTTGTTCCAGATTTGAGCAAAAATTCAGCGCGTCTACGGAAGCAGCTCCTTGAATACAGACCTAAGCTTAAGGCTATTAATGCTCGTTTCGGGATGTATTATCCTGCCCGGATGAAGGTCACCATTAATAATTGCACTAAGGACTTCACTGATCCCAACATGCTTGGAGACTACTTGGAAACCGTTTCTCCTAGCACTATTGATGCTACCTGATGGACTCTCCACTACTTAGATCTGCTCTGATTGTGCATTGCTACTCATTTCTGTTATGTATCATGCCTGATCCTCTCTTTCCTTCTTTCTCTCCCTACACTGGCATATAGCCTTCTCTCATGAACCATTTCTTTATTCATACTGGTCTGAAAGAACGATTCTTGCATTACTCAGCTTCTTCACCCTTTCTTTCTTCCTGCCTGTCACTCTTCTTCGCTTTACTCTTTTCCTGCTGCCTCTCCTCCACTGCAGTAAGGGGCTTTTGCCTCTCTGTGTCTTATCTCATACTGTTATGTGCTTTGCAGCCTTTCTCTCTTTACTCATCTCTGTGCCTAGTTTATGCTTTTGCTTGGGGGTCTTACTTTTTCATATCTTACTATCATGCTCTGTCTCTTCTCATGTCTCAGCTCATTGATGCCTTGTTCCTTACTCTCTACTATCTCTATTGAGACCCTTTATACATTCTTCCCACTCCTGGATATCTCCTCCCTATTACTCTTTTTTCCTCTTCTTACTTTTCTCATTGATGATTATTACCTCCATTATACCTTATTTGTGTATCACTATGGATTCTCTTTTTTTATTACACGTTGCAGGGTTCTGTTGTGGCTTGTTTAGCCTATTGTTTTCCCTTAACTCACTGACCCATTGGTTCACTCCTTTGGCCGAATGATCTTAGTCGGCTTGAGGAGTCTATCTAATATAGAAATGCTATTTTTTTGCTGTTATGCCCATGATTTCTCATTGTCATTAGGCCTATCAAATGTGTATCACTTAATGTAAAAGGTTTGAATAACCCTTTAAAGAGAACAAAAATAATACAGTATTTAGCCCAGCTGCGTCCTGATGTGGCTCTTCTACAAGAAACACACCTTGATGCTACGGAAGCTTCTAAATTCCTTTGCAGTTGGGCTCTACCTCCCTTTTTCTCCCCTGCTCATGACAGGAAAAATGGTACCATCACTCTCATAAAGAAACATCCTGACCTCATAGTTACTGATCAAGCCTGTGACACCGAAGGCCGTTGGTCAAAGGTAGTATTGTCTCACCGCCTTTCAGCTTTAGCCATTATCAACATTTATGCCCCTAACAAGAATTGCCCTGAATTTTTTTAGGATCTGGCGAATACCATCACAGAACTGGGTGCAACTCCTTTTATTTTAGGAGGAGATTTCAACATTGCTCTGGATCCCATTATGGACTGTCAATCCTCTGCTCCTCATAAACCATCCAGAGCATGGCGAGCATTGCTAGACATCATCCAACACTTAAACCTCTGCGACCCATGGAGGCTCACTCATCCCTCCACTCGTGCATTTTCCTTTTTCTCCCCGCTGCATTCCTCTTTTTCAAGGATTGACTATTTTTCACCTCGGCCTCATTGCTCCCCAGTGTCTCTGGCACTGATATCCACTCCATTCTAGTGTCGGACCATGCCTTGGTGAGCATTGAATTGCAACTACTGGACCTATCATCTCCTAGACCCTGTTGGAGATTTGATACCACTCTTCTGGATGACCCTGAGTTCATAGAATTTCTCACCCCTCTCATAGAGGAATTCCTAGATCTGAATCCTGTCTGTCACACTAACTGGATCACTGTCTGGGACACCCTTAAAGCTTACCTCCGTGGGCTAATTATCTCTTACAAAGCTAAAAAAAATAAAGCCTGCTTGCTGCTTCACTCCAGCTTGGAAACTCAGATAGCCGCTCTTGAAGCCCTATATCTTACTGACTCATCCAATATGTCTATCCTTAACCAATTGGGGGACTTACGTCTTCAATACAACGCCATATTAGCTGCCTCGGCGGGGAAGACTCTATTCATGAAGGAATCGACATACTATGCGGAACATGACAACTCGGGCCACCTGCTGGCTAACTATTTAAAATCACACTCGGAATGGACCTTCATCACTTCTATAAAGTCAGAGACGGGTGCCGTACTCACTTCAAAGCTAGACATCTTAACTAGATTTCATGACTATTATCAAGACCTTTATACATCTCAATCTCCTTCTGCTACAATCATTAATGATTTCTTTGGAGGATTACAATGTCCCTCTTTATCAGAAGGAGACAATGTGCTCTTCTGCTCAACCATAACTGATACTGACATCACAGAGGCCTTGGCGAACATGGCAAAGAGGAAGACCCCAGGTCCAGATGGATTACCTGTGGAATTTTACACCAAATTCCAGAAAACACAGTTACTTACCGTAACAGGTGTTATCCAAGGACAGTAGGCAGATATTCTTAACATATGGGTGACATCACCGACGGAGCCCCGGTACGGACCTTTTTAACTAGAAAGTTCTAGTTGGCCGCACCGCGCATGCGCGAGTGCCTTCCCGCCCGACGGAGGAGTGCGTGGTCCCCAGTTAAGATAAGCCAGCTAAGAAGCCAACCCGGGGAGGAGGGTGGGACGTAAGAATATCTGCCTGCTGTCCCTGGATAACACCTGTTACGGTAAGTAACTGTGCTTTATCCCAGGACAAGCAGGCAGCATATTCTTAACGTATGGGTGACCTCCAAGCTAACAGAGAGGGAGGAGGGATGGTTGGCCATTAGGAAAATAAATTTTGTAACACAGATTGGCCGAAGAGTCCATCCCGTCTGGAGAAGGCATCCAGACAGTAGTGAGTAGTGAACGTGTGAACTGAGGACCAAGTGGCAGCCTTGCAGATTTCCTCGATAGGTGTGGAGCGGAGGAAATCCACAGAAGCAGCCATAGCTCTGACCCTGTGGGCCGTGACAGCACCTTCCAGTGAGAGACCGGCCCGAGCATAACAGAACGCAATGCAGGCAGCAAGCCAGTTGGAAAGCGTCCGTTTAGAGACAGGACGACCTAGACGATTAGGATCGAAGGTCAGAAAGAGCTGAGGAGACGAGCGGTGAGCCCTGGTACGATCAAGGTAGTATGCAAGGGCATGCTTACAATCCAGCGAGTGTAACGCCTGTTCCCCAGGATGGGAATGGGGCTTAGGGAAGAAAACAGGCAATACAATGGACTGATTGAGGTGGAAGTCCGAGACCACCTTAGGCAGAAATTTAGGATGGGTACGCAGAACCACCTTGTCATGGTGAAAAACAGTGAAAGGTGGGTCGGCAACCAGTGCATGCAGCTCACTAACCCTCCTGGCAGAGGTGATGGCAATGAGGAAAAGCACCTTCCACGTAAGAAATTTGAGTGAAGTTGTGGCAAGAAGCTCAAATGGAGGTTTCATGAGGGCTGATAGAACCACATTCAGGTCCCAGACGTCTGGAGGTGGCTTCAGAGGTGGTTTGACATTGAAGAGGCCTCTCATGAACCGGGAAACCAGGGGATGAACCGTAAGAGGTTTTCCGAGGATAGGCTCATGAAACGCCGTGATGGCACTGAGGTGGACTCTGATTGAGGTCGACTTGAGGCCAGCGTCGGAGAGAGAGAGCAAATAGTCCAGTACAGTTTCCACTGCCAGTGAGGTGGGATTGTGATGATGAAGGAGACACCAAGAGGAGAACCGGGTCCATTTCTGATGGTAACATTGGAGGGTGGCCGGTTTCCTGGAAGCATCCAAAATACGACGGACAGGCTGAGACAGATTCTCTGGAGAGGTCAGCCCGAGAGAAACCAAGCTGTCAGGTGGAGCGAGGACAGATTGGGATGTAGTAGAGACTGATGCTGCTGTGTAAGTAGAGTAGGAAACACAGGAAGAGGAATGGGCTCCCTGGAGTTGAGCTGAAGCAGGAGGGAGAACCAGTGTTGGCGAGGCCACCGAGGGGTGATGAGGATCATGGTGGCTCTGTCCCTGCGGAGTTTGAAGAGCGTCCGCAACATCAGAGGTAGGGGAGGAAAGGCATAGAGGAACCGATCCGTCCAGTCGAGCAGGAATGCATCCGGGGCCAGACGATGAGGAGAGAAGAGTCTGGAACAGAACTGGGGAAGCTGATGGTTGTGAGGAGCTGCAAAGAGGTCCACCTGAGGAGTGCCCCAGAGAGCAAAGATGGAGTGGAGTGTGGGAGGATCCAGGGTCCACTCGTGAGGTTGAAGGATGCGGCTGAGATTGTCGGCCAGGGAGTTCTGTTCGCCCTGGATATAGACAGCCTTGAGGAAGAGACTGTGGGCCGTGGCCCAGGTCCAGATGCGGATGGCCTCCTGACAGAGGAGGGGAGATCCGGTGCCGCCTTGCTTGTTTATGTAGTACATGGCGACTTGGTTGTCTGTGCACAGGAGAAGAACCTGAGGGTAGAGAAGGTGCTGGAAGGCCTTGAGAGCATAGAACATGGCCCTGAGTTCGAGGAAGTTGATGTGATGTTGACGCTCCTGAGGGGTCCAGAGTCCCTGGGTGCGAAGATCTCCCAGGTGAGCGCCCCATGCATAGGGGGAGGCATCTGTGGTTATGATCATGGAGTGAGGGGGTAGATGAAAGAGTAGACCCCTGGAAAGATTGGAGGAGTTCAACCACCATTGAAGAGATTGCCGAAGAGATGATGTCACAGAGATGGGATGAGAAAGAGGATCGGTGGTCTATGACCATTGGTTGGCTAGAGTCCACTGAGGTGTCCTGAGGTGGAGTCGTGCCAGAGGAAGTACATGGACCGTCGAGGCCATGTGGCCCAGGAGGATCATCATCTGCTGAGCTGGAATGGAGTGATGAAGGAGCACTTGACGGCAGAGGTGGAGCAGAGTTCGATGGCGGTCGGAGGGGAGAAATGCCCTCATTAGAGTGGTGTCGAGAACTGCTCCAATGAACTGAAGTCGCTGTGTGGGAAGCAGATGCGACTTGGGGTAGTTGATCTCGAAACCCAAGAGATGGAGGAACGAGATGGTGTGATGAGTGGCTTGAAGTACAAGCGGAGACGTAGGTGCTTTCACCAGCCAATCGTCCAAGTAGGGGAACACCTGAAGGTCGTGAGACCTGAGGAAGGCCGCCACCACAATAAGGCACTTGATGAACACTCTGGGCGATGATGCGAGGCCAAAGGGTAGCACTTTGTAATGATAGTGATGGTGCTGTATCTGGAACCGTAGGTAGCGACGTGAAGTCGGATGGATTGGAATGTGAGTGTAGGCCTCCTTGAGGTCTAGGGAGCATAGCCAGTCGTGGTGGGAGAGAAGAGGGTAAAGCGTGGCTAGGGAGAGCATTCTGAACTTCTCTTTGACTAGACACTTGTTGAGGTCCCTGAGATTGAGGATGGGACGAAGGTCTCCTGTTTTTTTGGGGACCAGGAAGTAGCGGGAGTAGAATCCCTGACCCCTTTGGTCCGGAGGTACCTCTTCGATGGCATTGAGGAGAAGGAGGGATTGAAGCTCCCTCAGGAGAAGGGGGGTTTGGGAGGAGTGAGAAGCAGACTCTACGGGAGGATGGTCTGGTGGAAGAGTCTGGAAGTTGAGAGAGTAGCTGTGGCGAATGATGTTGAGGACCCACTGGTCCGAAGTGATGACCTCCCAATGGCTGAGGAAAAGCTGAAGACGTCCTCCGATAGGTTGAGGGAGAGGCAGCGATGGTGGGAGAATGGCTATGCTCTGGAGAAAAGAGTCAAAAGGGTTGAGACGGCTTAGATGAAGGAGGAGGTTTGGCAGGTTGAGTCTGTGGGCGAGCCTGAGTCTGATGTTGGTGGCGAGGACGGCGAGACTTTTGTTGAGGCGGATTGAGAGGTCTGGCCGAGAACCTATGCTGGTAAGAAGATTGTTGTCTGTAGGGACGAGCAGGTGGAGTCTTCTTTTTAGGTTTTATCAGAGTGTCCCACCTGGTCTCATGTGCTGAGAGTTTCTGGGTTGTTGAGTCCAGGGACTCTCCGAAGAGTTCATCGCCCAGACAAGGCGCGTTAGCCAGGCGGTCCTGGTGGTTAATGTCTAGGTCAGAGACTCTCAGCCATGCCAAACGGCGCATGGCCACCGCCATGGCAGAGGCGCGAGAGGTCAGCTCAAATGAGTCGTAGATGGAGTGAACCATAAATTTCCTGAGTTGGAGGAGGCTGGAAATTTGTTGCTGGAACAGAGGGACCTTACGTTCAGGAAGATATTAATGTAAGGAGGAGAGCTGTTGCACCAGATGCTTCATGTAGAAGGAGAAGTGGAAGGTGTAGTTGTTGGCTCTATTGGCTAGCATGGAATTTTGGAAAAGGTGCTTACCAAATTTATCCATGGTTTTTCCCTCTCTGCCAGGAGGGGTGGAGGCATATACACTGGAACCCTGAGATTTTTTCAATATAGATTCCACCAGGAGGGACTCATGGGGCAATTGAGGTTTGTCAAACCCTGGGATTGGGATAACCCGGTACAAGCTATCCAATTTACGAGGGGCTCCGGGAACAGTGAGGGGAGTCTCCCAGTTCTTATAGAAAGTTTCCCGTAAGATGTCGTGGACGGGCAACTTTAGAAATTCCTTGGGAGGTTGCTCAAAGTCTAGGGCATCGAGGAAAGCCTGAGACTTCTTAGAGTCGGACTCTAAGGGGATGGAAAGAGCTGCTGACATTTCCTTAAGGAATTTAGAGAAAGAGGATTGCTCTGGTTTGGAGGCGGTGTCGGTCATGGAGGGTTCTTCGTCGGTTGACGAAGCATCCTCTTCGGTACCGTGAGGGGAGTCTTCCCACAAGTCTGGGTCCCTAACGTCGAGGTGCGTACGTTTGGACATCGGCGTGGAGGGCTCGGCATGGCGGGTCTTTGAGAGAGGTTTGCCTGAGCGCACCGAGGCGGTACCGGGTGAGGAAGACCGATGTCGTTCCTGGGACCGGACAGGGTCGGCAGTAGCACGGGTATGCACCGTAGGTGTTTCGGCCAAGAGCACCGACATGGAGGTATTAGTCGGTACCGAGGGGATCGACACCGATGGGACAGTGCGAGGCTTGGACCGGTCCTGTACCGGAAGGTGCGGTGCCAGCAACGCCGGCAACAATTGTTGGAGTTGTTGTTGCAGCTGCTCCTGTAACTGTGTTTGGAGTATGGCTGCGATGCGGTCATCCAAGGGAGGCACCGGTACCGCTTTTTTCTTCTTCGGTACCATAGGTGCCGCTCTTCGCTCCGGCGATGAGGAGGCCGATGATGAGGCACTCACCGAGATCGGAGCGGAGCGTTTGCGGGGCCGGTGCGGCGCCGGAATGGCAGGTGTCGCAACCGTGGCAGGAGAGCACTCGAGGGAAGTGGAAGGCTTCTTAGCCGGCTTACCTGGGCCCAACGACCCCGAGGAAGGGTCCGGTGGTGTCGACGTCGTCGGTGCCGACTTTTGGGGTGCCGTCGATGTTGCGGCAGGTTCCATGGCAGATCCGGTACCAAACAAAATATTTTGCTGGATCTGCCTATTTTTCAAAGTGAGCTTTTTAAGAGTAGCACAGCAAGTGCAGGTGTCAGCCCAATGCTCTGGACCCAGGCATTGGAGGCACCAATTGTGCGGGTCTGTGAGAGAGATCGGGCGTGCACACCGCTGGCACTTCTTAAAACCCGGTTGAGGGGGCATGAAGGGAAACACGGCCTCCGCAAAATCAAAGCCGGAGGCCTGTATGGTGACAACAGGCCCCGCCAGGGCCGGCTCGAAAAAATAAAGAAAACTCGACGATTTTTTTTTTTTTTTTTTTTAAGGAAAAATAAAGTAATCCAAAGGGAAAAAAAGAAGAAATTCGGAAAAAATACGCGAGCGGGAAGGCAAACTAATGATTTCAACGGCCGTTGAAAAACATGCGACTTCTTCGCTCCGCGGAAACGAAGAAACTGGGGACCACGCACTCCTCCGTCGGGCGGGAAGGCACTCGCGCATGCGCGGTGCGGCCAACTAGAACTTTCTAGTTAAAAAGGTCCGTACCGGGGCTCCGTCGGTGACGTCACCCATACGTTAAGAATATGCTGCCTGCTTGTCCTGGGATAATCTCTTTATTCCACTGTTACGAGATTTCTTTACCTATTTGATTCAAACACAAGATGTTCGTGGTTCCTTTACTGAAGCTGTAATTGTAGTTCTGCCTAAAGCTGGAAAGGATAAACAACAAGTTCAAAGCTATCGCCCTCTTTCCATGATAAATGTGGACGCTAAGTTGTATGCGAAAGTCCTAGCAGGCAGATTGCAAAAGATCCTACCTCAATTGATATCTTATGAACAGACAGAATTTATGAATGGACGTCTCTCTCATGATAACACAAGACTTCTATTCAATGTTCTCCGTCATGTGGAATCCTTAGATGAGCCTTACCTTGCTATTGGACTGGATGCCGAGAAGGCCTTTGATAAAGTGGAATGGCCTTTTCTACTCTGTACCTTGAGGTCTTTTGGCTTCTCTGAACCAGCCATTAATATAATTAGAGTCCTTTATGCTTCACCTTCAACTAAAATCCTCATTAATAACCAATTGTCATCTTCATAGAAACATAGAAACATAGAAATAGACGGCAGATAAGGGCCCACGGCCCATCTAGTCTGCCCACCTTAATGTCCCTCCCCTACCTTTGCCCTGTGAATAGATCCCATGTGCCGATCCCATTTGGCCTTAAAATCAGGCACGCTGCTGGCCTCAATCACCTGTAGTGGAAGACTATTCCAGCGATCAACCACTCTTTCAGTGAAAAAGAATTTCCTGGTGTCACCTCGTAGTTTCCCGCCCCTGATTTTCAACAGATGCCCTCTTGTTGTCGTGGGACCCTTGAAAAAGAAGATATCTTCCTCCACCTCGATGCGGCCCGTAAGATACTTGAACGTCTCGATCATGTCCCCCCTCTCTCTGCGCTCCTCGAGCGAGTATAGCTGTAATTTGTCAAGCCGTTTTTCGTATGGTAGATCCTTGAGTCCCGAGACCATCCGGGTGGCCATTCTTTGCACCGACTCCAGTCTCAGCACATCCTTGCGATAATGCGGCCTCCAGAATTGCACACAGTATTCCAGGTGGGGCCTCACCATGGATCTATACAATGGCATAATGACTTCCGCCTTACGACTGACGAAACCCCTTCGTATGCAGCCCATGATTTGTCTTGCCTTGGACGAAGCCTGCTCCACTTGATTGGCAGACTTCATGTCCTCACTGACGATTACCCCCAAGTCTCGTTCTGCTACCGTTTTTGCTAGGATCTCGCCATTAAGGGTATAAGACTTGCATGGATTCTGGCTGCCCAGGTGCATAACTTTGCATTTTTTGGCATTGAAGTTGAGTTGCCATGTCCTAGACCATCGCTCCAGTAGGAGTAGGTCGTGCATCATGTTGTCGGGCACTGAATCTTCGTCTGTTGTGCATTTGCCCAGTACATTACTCAGTTTGGCGTCATCGGCGAATAATGTTATTTTACCTCGAAGCCCTTCTGCCAAGTCTCTTATAAAGATGTTGAATAGGATTGGGCCCAAGACTGAGCCCTGTGGTACTCCACTAATCACCTCCGTCATTTCAGAGGGGGTGCCGTTCACCACCACCCTTTGGAGCCTACCTCCAAGCCAGCTCCCAACCCATTTCGTCAATGTGCTACCTAATCCTATAGAACTCATCTTGCTCAGTAACCTGCGGTGTGGTACGCTTTCAAATGCTTTGCTAAAGTCCAGGTACACGATGTCCAGGGACTCCCCAATATCCAGCTTCCCCGTCACCCAGTCAAAGAAGCTGATCAGGTTGGATTGGCAGGATCTCCCCTTAGTAAATCCATGTTGTCGGGGATCCCGTAGATTCTCCTCATCCAGGATCTTATCTAATTGGTGTTTGATTAGAGTTTCCATTAGTTTGCTCACTATCGATGTTAGACTCACTGGTCTGTAGTTTGCTGTCTCCATCTTTGAGCCTTTCTTGTGGAGTGGAATGACGTTAGCCGTCCTCCAGTCCAACGGGACGCTGCCTGTACTAAGGGAGAGGTTGAAGAGCGCGGACAGTGGCTCCGCCAAGACATCACTCAGCTCCCTAAGCACCCTGGGGTGCAAGTTGTCCGGCCCCATTGCTTTGTTAATCTTGAGCTTTGACAGCTCACCGTAGACACTGCTGGGTGTAAACTCAAAGTTACTAAACGGGTCAACTGAGCCAACCCTTGTCTGTAGCTGAGGGCCGAGCCCTGGCGCTTCTCGGGTGAAGACTGAGCAGAAGTATTCATTTAATAGTTGGGCTTTTTCCGAATCCTTTTCCACATAGTCTCCGTCTGGTTTCCTAAGACGTACAATCCCGCCTGAGTTTTTTCTTCTATCACCGATATACCTGAAGAAAGATTTATCTCCCTTCTGGATGTTCTTTGCTAGAGACTTCTCCATGAGGAATTTAGCCTCCCTGTCTGCTGTTTTGACGGCTTTTGATTTGGCCAGGTAGTCTGCTCTAGAGTCCTGCTTCCCTGATTGTTTGTAAGAGATGAATGCTTTTTTCTTCTCCTTGATCAGGTCTGAGATCTCCGCAGTAAACCACTGTGGCTTATTGTTCCTTCGCCGTTTACTTACTGATTTTACATAGCGGTTTGTTGCTTCTTGTATGGTTGCTTTCAAAGTCGACCACATGTCTTCCACGTTATCGGTTTCTTCTTGGCTTTGTAGCGCCTGGTGAACGAAGTCTCCCATTTCTTTGAAATTTGTGTCCTTGAATTTGAGGACTTTGGTTAGTGTAGTAGATTTAGTGAAACCTTTCCTGATATTGAACCATACCATGTTGTGGTCACTGGAGGCCAATGTGTCGCCCACCGAGACCTCTGTGACACTTTCTCCATTGGTAAGTATCAGGTCCAGTATTGCCTGATCCCTTGTCGGTTCCAACACCAGTTGCCTGAGGCTTGCTCCTTTCATAGAGTTTAATAGCCTCCTGCTGCTGCCGGAAGCAGAGGTAAGTGTAACCCAATCCACATCAGGCATGTTGAAGTCACCTAGCAATACTGTGTCCCCACGCAAGGTGATATTTTCTATATCTTCGATTATTTCCATATCCAGGTCATCCTGTTGTCTTGGGGGTCTGTAAATTACGCCAAGATACAAGCATTTGTCCTTCCCTCTGGCCAAATTAACCCAAAGGGATTCCCCAGTATACTGGACATCTGAGATTCTCGTAACCTTAATGTCATCTTTAGTATATAATGCTACACCCCCTCCCATCCTACCCTCTCTGTCCCGGTGAAGCAAGTTGTAACCCGGTATGACCATGTCCCACCCGTGGGAGTCTGTGAGCCAGGTTTCGGATATCGCCACCACATCCAGGTCGGCATTCCTTATTTCTGTTTCCAATTCCAGGATCTTGTTTCCTAAACTGTGTGCGTTGACGTACATAGCCCTCCATGTTATATTTTTGTTATGTCTCAGTGGGGATATTCCTGTTTGAGCTATTTGAACACCTTTAGCATTGTTTGTGTTATTTGTGCTTTCCTGAGGCTCAGATCCACAATGTGTACTCCCCATATACCCAGAACTACAGTGTGTACTCCCCCTAGACCCGGAATTACAATGTGACCCATAAATATGATGTGACCCTACTCCCGAATCAAAAGTGTGTGCACTCACCCCTGACCCAGAATTTCGGTGTCTACTTTCCTCAGCCTCATAAATGTATTGGCATTTTAGTTCGCCTGGTATATTGTTTGTGCCTGTACCCTCCCCCGACTTACCTAGTTTAAAGCCCTGTGGAGTAGGCGGGCTAGGCGGTGTCCAAGGACATTCTTCCCTCTTCTGGTTAGGTGTAGCCCATCGTGTCCCTGTAGTTCTTGCAATGCTTCTCCATGGTGCAGAAACCCGAAGTTCATCTCCTTGCACCATCCTCGCAGCCAGTCGTTCGCCCTTTGTATTCGATCCTCTCTGGCTCTGCCCTTGCCCCTCACTGGGAGAATCGAGGAGAAGACTACCTGCGCATCCATCCTCCTCAGCTTCTCCCCCAGGGCCCTGAAGTCTTCAGGTATGCTGTCCGGGCTGCTCCTTGCGGTGTCGTTGGTTCCGACGTGGATTAGAACCATGGGGAAGTGGTCTCGGGGCTTGATGAGTCTGTCAATGCAAGCAGTGACATCCCGGATCCTGGCCCCTGGCAAACAGCAGACCTCTCTTGATTGTAGATCTGGTCTGCAGATTGGTCCCTCGGTGCCCCTCAGCAGCGAATCTCCGATGACCACCACTCTGCGCTTCTTAGGGGTGGGCTGTACTGTTGATTCCGGAGTTGGAACCGTCTGCTGAACAACTACTTGTAGCTCTTTCTCCGGACCTTCCTGTAGCAGCTGATATCCTTCCATCCTAGCCGAGGAACGCGACAGGGATGCCCACTGTCGCCATTGCTCTTTAACATTGCACTGGAACCGCTCCTTCTCCGCATTAAACAGAACGTTAACATCTGCGGAGTAGCGTTGGATCGAACTCTTGTCAAATACTCAGCATATGCTGATGACATACTGCTATATACCACACCTGACTCTTTAACTCACCTACTGGATACCATCACGGCATATACCTTAGTTTCTGGATATAAGCTTAATCCCTCAAAATCTGAAATTTTGCCTCTGAACCACCCAGAAGTCAAGTATGATCTTCAGCATTTCCAATTTGCCTGGTCCGACACAGCTTTAAAATACTTGGGAATATTTATTGCACCTACAGTTGATGAAACTGTCACTTAACTCCACTAGATTGACTACCATGGTTAAGGATGGTCACCCCTAAGGCTCTCTTGGTGGGGCAGATTAAGCACTATAAAGATGGTAATCGTCCCCAAGGTCATCTACTTCCTGAATATGATACCTATTTTCTTCCCTGCTACCTTATACACCATTGAAAAGACTCTTGCAACATATTTATGGAATTCCAAACCACCGAGAATAGCGCTGTCAAAATTGAAAGCTAACAGGGTCTGTGGAGGCATCAATTTTCCAGACTTTCACTCTTACCACGTTGCCTTCATCATGCAACAAACCTCATATTGGTTCATGCCTACCTCTTTAGATTATTCACCACTATGGCTCACATGGGAGAGGTTGTGCTATAAAACCAACTTGCTTCACTTGTTACCTTTTCAGCACCAAAACAAAACCATTAAGAATTCTGTTTTATATAGTGCAAAATCTGCAGTCGCCCTTGTAGAACAGCACTTGTCTCATCCCTGGGCCTCCACCATACAAACCCCTCTGTGGAATAACACTGCCTTCTGAATCGACGGCGCAGTTATCTGCTGGACTGAGTGGCAGAGAGTTGGTATCTGGACTGTCCAGGATATCCGCGACGATGCTTCATGGTTGACTTTCTTGCAGTTGCAACAACGCTATCATCTTGCACCTACCCAACACTTTCGCTGGATACAGTTGGTTCATTGCATATCTTACTTCAAGCACAACAACCTACTTACCACTGAATCTCCTAGCCTCCTTTCACTTTTTGCTAAATTCCATGCTGTCAAAGGATGTGCATCTATGTGGTATAAATGGCTGCAAGCGGAATTGCACTCCCAGCCTGCTGGTACTGAACACACATGGGAGTTTGACCTACAGATACCACCGCTCCAAGACTCCTGGAAAAGTGTGTGGGCCACTGCCACACGTTCTTCATGTTCCTCTTCACTGAAACAATCCATATACTTTGTATTACACAGGGCCATTTGGACTCCACATAAGTTGTCACATTTTAAAACTACGGAATCTGGCCTCTGCTGGTCATGTATGAAAGAAAAGGGCACTTTCTTGCATCAATTATTTCACTGCTCCTTGATCAATCCCTTTTGGCTTTCTATTTGGGGGAAAATTTGTGAGATCTTTAATATTGATGTACCTCTCACTCCTTGGTACTCATACTTTGGACTTTGATCTACCTGAAAGAGACACAAAACTCTTTATCCTGTTGCTACACTTGGCCATAAAACTGGTATTACAAAACTGGAAAAATCTCTTGACAGTAAATTTCTCTATGTGGTGGAACATGGTTTGTGTCACAGCAAAATATGAAAGAGCTGCTGCTTATAAGAATAAGACCCTTCACTCTTTTGATCGGACTTGGCGGCTATTGTTGGATGTCTCTTTTTCTCCTTATATTGAGCAGTAATGTCCATTTGTATATCACTGGGTTATTTGCAATATGACAGAGTATTGATTATTCTTTATTTCTTTTGACATTCCTGCTTCTTACTGTGCTTGGCACTGTGCTGGATTATGCTTCACGTTGCATTTCTGTATTCCTTTCATTGTTGTTCCTTATTTGTACTTTTCATGAAAATTTAAATAAAACTTATTGAACTTAAAAAAAAAAATTTCATTAATTTAATTGCCTTATTAGGTACAGTGTGCAGATCTCCCAATATACCCAACTGCATATGAAGAATTCTTTATTAGCTTTAATAAATATTTCCACATAGTACAACATCATGAAGTCTTCCATAAATGTTCAAGATTTGCATTCTCCTGGGGATGCAATTTGAAAGATTGACTTAACTGGTCTATATTTCAGGAAGAGGCCATAGATAACAGTGCTCAGCTGATGGACATACTTGATGTGGTGTTTTTTTTCTCAGGTTTGAATAGGGAAGTGGAATGATGAGCTTTTCTATGGTTATCCAATGCAAGGTAAGCAATTACCATGATGTCAGTAGGCTTTACATTGGGATGTGCCCTAGGGCTGTTGGCATCCATCTATATGAAGAATTCAGAAATGCTCACAAGTGAGGTATGTGTCTTTAGCCTGCCTTAATATTGCTTTAGAAGCCAGTTATTATATGCTATTTACATTACATTACATTACAGATTTCTATTCCGCTTGTGCCTTGCGGTTCTAAGCGGATTACAAATTAAGAGACTGTATAATTTCAGGAATAATACAGTACATAGAATCAGGAATGTATCAAGTTACAATTGATTAGTCTGGAAGTTTCCAGGAAGCATTTAGAGCACATAGTAGATAAATAGTAGGTTGTTGAAGTGAGTTGTACAATGTTTATTGGAATAAGCTTTATGATAAAACTGTTAACTTTTATATTTGTTAGGGATTGGTACAACATAAATATTTTGATATCACTTTTGGATTTCCTGAGGCAGCATCCTGTGAAACATAGCTTGTGTTGAGACCCATGAAAAGAATAAGATAAGTTTATAAATTTTATTGTTCATTTACCCCCCTCTCCCCCTCCCCCCATTTTTACTATACTGCGCTGCTCATAGAGCATTCAGCGCGACTCCCTGCGCTAATAACCGCTATTGCGGTTTATTAAAAGGGGTATTAGATAATTATCAAATTTATTTATCACAAATTCATAACATTTGGTGATAGGGTGTACTGTAACAGTGAGGGTCCTGAACCTGGTAGTAAAGTTAGGGTAGCCCCTGGGGACAGGCTGGCCACAGATGTTTTTAAACCCCAGAAGAAACACAAGTTTATTCCATTAAGAACACAGCTCAGACCTGGAGTTCGGGCATTCCCTCCCCCATGTATAAACAGAAGGTGGTCAGAGCAGATGGAGTTCCCTGACTTTAGTATAAGCTTAAATGCACAGCTTCTAGGTGTCATAGGTGTAAAACCAGGACCAGAGAGGAGTTGCAACAGTGCCTTTCCACAACAAGAATAGCTAACTCCTTCTGTAGTCCAGTCCAGGACTTCTGAATTACTCTTGAATATTCCACCTGACAGTGAACTTGCCTTATTAATTAGGCCATTACGGGAGAGAAGGGGGAAGTCAGGGAAGTACAGCCACTGCTAACTAAATAGTCTGCTGAAACTAGGGGAGAATTTATTGAAGAGTTGGGTGAGTCAAACTGACAAATCTGCTGCAAGCTTATTATTTGAGGGGGTGAGCCTTTTCCTTTTCTTGGAGAGGGGAATTTTCTGTCTGTTCCCTGCTTATAGAATTGGGGGGGGGGGGGTGGCTGTGAGGGAGGAAGGGGAGAGGAAGAGTTCCTGAATTTTCCTAGTTAGACTTGAATTCCCCTAGAGGAGGAAGGAATTGAGGAAGTAGGAGCCAGGAGCGATTTTTATTGTACGGGTGATTCTCAGCACAATAGCATGCAAATTAAATGCATGCTATGTGTGCAGAAAATTGTCCGTAAAAGGGGGTGGGGGTGGGGGTGGGGGAGGATCTGTGCCTGGCACTTGCTCTGAAGAGCAATCACTAACACAGCTCCTCCTCCTGCCTGCCTGCAAAAAACCCAACCCCTGCTCTCCCTGCCTGAACCAGCAAGCAGGGAAAGCATTTTTTATGAGTGCAGCTGTTGTAATGTGCACAACACACATAAGAGCTGCACCTTTATGTATTTTATTTAATTTATTCAAAATAAAATACTTTTTTCTACCTTTGTTGTCTGGATATTTTATTTTTCTATCATGTTGGTTCCAGTTTCTCTTCTCTGCTTTCCTGTTTATTTTATGCTAATTCTCCTTCAATCAGCTGCTATCCATTTGTCTTTTCTCCTCTCTTGTTTACTTTCCTCACTACTTCTACCTCTTTTCTCTTTTTTTTTTTTTTACAGCCTCTCTGTTCACTCAAATTTTGTCCTCTTTCTCATCCTTCTCCTTTTTACTTCTCAGCTACCTATCAAATTCCATTTCCTTCGCTGACCCATTAGGACCATTCCCCATTTCACTTGTTCACCCAGCCTTCCACTCATCTTTAATCAACTCCCCTTTACCATATTGCTATTCCCTGTAATCAGTATCATCCTCTCTTACATTTCCATTCACCCCTCCTTTGTTCTCTCCCACATAGTTCCAGCATTTCCAGTGGCTGTTTCCTTTCATTCTTCTAGCCCAGCACCTGCTCCCTCTTTCTCCCCTCCCCATCCTTAAAGCCTGACACTCCCCACAACATCTTCCTGACCCTTTTCCCTTCCATCTTGCCTCTTCCCCATGGTTCAGATTTTTACCGTCTTTTTTTCCTTCCTTCCAATTGTCTAGCATTTCTTCCTCACTCCCGTGTGTCCCTGGATCTATCTCCCTCTTTCTCCCTTCACCTTTCTCTGTATATCTCTCCCTTCCTCTTCTCCACCCTCATGTCCAACCTCTCTTCCCTCCTCTCTCTCTTTTTCTCTTCCTTGTGCCCTGGTTCCAGCATCTCTTCCCCCCCTCCTCCCAATGCAGCATATCTTTGTCACCTCTCCCCACATCTTACCTTTCTCCCCTTGTACAGCATCTCTCCCTCCCACTCTAGTTCTATCTTCCCTCTCCATAACCCTTTTCTCCTTCCCCTACACCCCATGTTGCATCTTTCCCTTCCACTCTGCCCTACATCCAGCAAATCTTCTTCTCTCCTCCCCCACACCCTTTGCAGTATCTCTCCCTCCACCCCATGTCAACAACTCTCCCACTTTTCCCCTACATCACCCCATGCAGCATCTCTCCCTCAACCCACCCCACCTCAAGCAACTAACCCTTTCTCTTACTTTTCCCACATGCAGCCCCTCTGTCCTTCTCTCCCATGCATTCACTGCCAGTCTCTCTACCCACCCTACCCCCATCCCTTCACATATTTTTCTATAGAAGTGTTGCCAGCAGTGGCAGCAATTCTCAAACGTTGCAGTGGGCTAACACAGAAGTCTCCCCTCTGCTGCATACCACCCCCACTGATTTAATTCTGTTTGGGTGGAATGTGGCAGAGGGGAGGCTTCCATATTAGCCACAGGCAGCTGTTGAGAATCACGGCCACTATCGGCAACCCTTGCATAGAAAAATATGTGAAGGAAATAAGGGAGAAAGATGCAAAACTGAGCTCAGCTTCCTTATCTCTTGTCAGCATGGTCAAGGGTGCAGAAGTGCTGGATGGGCCTGAGCCCAAGCTGGGTGGGTACAGCTCCCCTTGTGGCTATGTTCCTGTGCCAGCAAGTGTCACCTATATGTAGGTACAGTGGATTTTGGTTGGGTTTTGGAGGGCTCATACCATAACTGTGGTAGTAGCTAGAATGGGATATGGGCCTGAGTTCCCGTATCTGCAGTTCACTACACCACCCATTTGGCTATTCTAGGAACCTACTTGCTGCTTTATTAGGATGGGCCATGACATCTGAAGCTATCATACAGGCAGGTATGTACTGTTTCATTTACATCTTTGATGGATGGGAAGGAGTAAATGACCACTGGGAGTGTGTGTGCGTGTGGGGGGGGGGGAGGGTGTCGCCTTCATCCCTCCAGTGGACATTCAGGGCTCCTTTTACTAAGGTGCGCTAGCGTTTTTAGCGCACGCAGCAGATTAGTGCGCGCAAACCCCGTGCTACGCGGCTAGAACTAACGCCAGCTCAATGCTGGCGTTAGCGTCTAGTGCACGCGGCACTGTAACGCACGCTATTCCACACGTTAATGCTCTAACACAGCTTAGTAAAAGGAGCCTTTAGTCAACTTAGGCACCTTTTTGGTGCCTATTTGTTATTAAAACTGGTCTAGCCTCAAACGTCCAAATTGTGTTCTGGGCGTAATCTGTAATGTTATTGCAGAAAAATGTCCAAATCATAAGCCCGCCCAAACCATGCTTTCAACATGCCCTCTTGAGATTTATATGCACTGAAGACAAACAGCCTAGAAACCTGTCTACAAAATGAGTTTTTGAAGGGTTTGGAGAGAAAACATCCATCTGCCCCTTTATGCTACTTTTTGGATTTTATTTATTATTATTTTTTTTTAATGAGCCCCTTAATCTCATGTAGCACTCAACTGTTAGAGTTAGGGCACACAGCTTCTTATTTTTATATATTTTTAAAGACTTCTGTCCTGCAGGGCCTTTTAGGATTAAAGAGGACATGGGAAGAGGAGTTTGGGCATGCTTTCAAGGCAGAGGACTGGGATTGGTTTTGGCACTAGGGTTACCACACTTCAAGGTCTGCTTTACTATCCCAATCACTTTCCATTTAGTGCTCACTTGAGACTTGCTAAGGTGCATTCTATTTTCCCATCTACATCCAGTTTATAATGGACTTACAAAAACAAACAAACAACAATCCAGGTACCCTCTCACAATTACTCTGTGATTGTATCTCTTTGTGTCCATACTGGGTCCCAGTTTTAAATACCATTAAATCCATGTTATCCTGTTTAAGTCATGGTAGGGGACATTTACCGCAACTTAAAGTCCTAACACTGCTTGATGAATGACCCCCCTTAGTGTTTCTGGTCCTACATTATGGAATTCCTTCCATTCCTATCTACATATGATTTCCTCACATCAACAGCTTAAAATGCTCTTCAAAATTAACTTCTTCCATAAAGTCTTTAAAACAGAATGATATCTATTGTGTTGGTTATGTTGGAGGCACATCAGAACGCTTTACAGAACAATGGTCAGACCACATTTAGAATACTGTGTTCAACACTGGTCTCCATACCTTAAGAAAGATATAACTCTGCTGGAGAGAGTGCAGAGGCGAGCCACGAAACTTGTCAAAGGGATGGAGCATTTGGATTACAAAGATCGACTCAGGAAACTGGGACTGTTTACCCTCGAGAAGAGAAGACTGAGGGGGGACATGATAGAGACTTTTAAAATATTAAAAGGATTTGATAAAATGGACCAAGAATCAGCATTACTAACATTTTCAAATGTGACACGGACTAGAGGTCATAGCCTGAAACTGAGTGGCAGTAGGTTCAGGACAAATGTCGGGAAGTTCTGTTTCGCGCAGCACGTGGAGGGTGCTTGGAATGCACTCCCCGGGGAGGTTGTGGAGAAGACTACTGTACTGGGATTCAAGTGCAAGTTGGATACACACCTTCTTGCATATCATATTGAGGGATACGGAAATTCTGGGTCTCCAAAAAGGAGTACTTAAATGTGCCGCCTCGGGTGCGGATTGCTGGACTAGATGGACCTCGGTCTGATCCGGCGAAGGCGTTTCTTATGTTCTTTACTCTTTCTCATATTTTTCTTTCTCTCACTAACTCCCCTCCTATATAAAGCCGCGCTAGCATTTTTAGGAATTCTATAAGCATCAGAGCTGTTATTGCGGCAGCTGCCACTAAAAACGCTAGCGTGGCTTGTAGAGGAGGGGGTAAGGGATGCAAATTTTCTTTTCATATATCTACTTTAAAATTATATCATAATGTCAATGTAAACCACTTTGATGACTTGTCCAGAAAGTGGTTTGTCACATAAAATAGAAATTTGAATCTTGATATGAAAATTATTGTCTTGCCACATTCTACTCCTCCTCCACACCATTTGTTTCTGTCTGACATTTTGATTCCTTTTGCATTGAAACTTATTCTGTAAAACTAGCTCAGGTCTCTTATTATAATGGTAGGCATTGGTATGCTTAATCTTCCATTTTGAAGCTTATATGTAGCTAAAAAAATAATCTGTTTGGTTAGTGAAATTTAATGAGAAAAGGTCTCCTCTGAGCTTCTGTATAAACACCGTGTCACAACCCTGACTAATGTTTATTTTCCACTTTGGGTGGTTGTTCTTTGGAATCTTGTACCCAAGTGGCATATAACCTCTTTTGGCTTTGTTTGTAAGTTTTGGGTTTTTTTTTTTTTTTTGTAATGTTCTGTTTTGTGATTCTGTGGATGTGTCTATAAATAAATAAACAGACTTTAAAAAAGAATGCTTTGGGAGTACGAGATAAGACTGAAATTATAGTGAAAATTTGCAGTCCTTTTACTAAGCCATCTTAGGTGCTAACTCAAGCTTAATGTAGCAAGAACCTGGAATAGAATGGGATGCACTCAGACCTCAGCTATAACTTTGCAATCTGTGCATGCTAAACACAGACTAAATTGGTTTATTTGTTTGTTTTGTGGGGCATGTCAAGGGCAGAGAGTGGGCACTCCTGTGTTAACCAGTTGGCACATCTATATTGTGGTGTGCATCTATCAAAGAAGGGAAGAAGTGCCTTCAACAGTAGATTGGCTAACCTACTGGAGGCAGCTTTAAATTAGAATTGTTTGGGCAGGGTGATCAAAGCCCTCAGGTAAGTGATTCACTAATACCTCTGCACAAATGGGACAAGGGGGCAACGTCTGGAAAACAATATATACTAATGCTCAAAATACAGGAAACAAGGTTGGAGGCTGTGATGGAAGAGACTGAGTTATTTATTTATTTATTCAATTTTCTATGCCATTCTCCCAAGAGAGCTCAGAACGGTTTACATGAATTTATTCAGGTACTCAAGCATTTTTCGTTGTCTGTCCCGGTAGGCTTGGAGTCTATCTAATATACCTGGGGCAATGGGGGGATTAAGTGACTTGCCCAGAGTCACAAGGAGCAGCGTGGGTCTGAACCCTTAACCCTAGGGTGCTGAGGCTATAGCTTTAACCACTGCGGATTTAATGGCAACCATAGAGGCGTGGTTCATGGAGAACCTTGACTGGGATATATAGTAGTTATACTGGGCTATAATCTGTTCAGGAAAAATAGGGTAGGAAGAAAAGGAGGGTGAGTGGCGTTACATGTTAAAGATCATATTAAAACCACACAATTGCAGGATCTGCAAGGTAAGGAAGTGGTATTGTGGGTCAGTCTGGAAAGAGGGAATAGTAAATGTAGAAGGGAAGTTGTGCATGAGGTGAGTCTCTTTTATTTGAAAGAAAGCACTGAAATGACAAGTCATAGGATGCAGTTAAGAGGTGATAGGTTCAGGAGTAATCTAAGGACATAGAGCTAGATTCACTAACCTGACTCTCTGTGCCCGATCCATGGCTGATCTGTGCAGGCTCGCCAATTCACGAAACACACAAATTAAAATGAAGGTGATCAGAGGAATGGCGCCCTCCAACTGCACGGATTGCTAGTGTGTGATCCTGACGCATGTGCAGACCATCTGCTTTCCCTGAAGATGGTCTGCACATGTGTTGGTGTCCGTTTTTGCTGGGTTGTTTTTATTTATTACTGGCCCCGACTCTCCTGCTCTCCCAAGAAAAGGCGATGCCCGGCGGCATCTTACATTATAGCAGGGGACTTTTAAAAGCAGGCAATTATTGACTCTACTGCTCTCTGCCACCTTTCCATGCAGTGCAGCCCCGTTTTAAAACCACAGGCTGGCACTGTGGGGAAGGGCAGCAGAGAGCAGGAGAGTTGGGGTGGCAAGAGCAGGGCTCGGCTGGAAGGGTCAGAGAGCAGAGCGGAAGAGATGGGCTGCAGTGCTTGGATTTCAGGCCGTGGAGAGTCGGAAAGGACGTTTGCGACTGGTCCCCAACAGTCGCTTCTTGTGTTGATCGGTCAGCCCCAGTTGGTTTCAAAGATTTCTTTAGTGAATCGCATCCCTGCCTACTTTGCATGCCGTTCCCCTCATTTGCATGTGTGGATCGGAATCGGATCGGCACAGAGGTAAGTGAATCGGGCCGGACTAAAATCGGGTCGCAAAGGGATCGCAAAACAATCGGTTCACGATAGGTTTGCTTAGTGAATCTTTCCCATACTTTTTTTAATAGAAAGTTTGGTATTTGCATGGAATAGTCTCCCTGTAGAAGTGGTGGAGACAAAGTCTGTGTCTAAATAAAAAAAAAAAAAAAGGAATGGGACAGGCATGTGGGATCTCTTAGGGAGAGTAGGAGATAGTGGATCCCCCAGTTGGGCAGACTGGATGGGCTATTTGACCTTTATCTGCCATCATGTTTCTATCACACAGTAACTGGTGTAGAAATTGGTAACTGGTGGTAGAACAACACACATTAGGGCAGGGGTCCCCAAAGTCCCTCCTTGAGGGCCGAATCCAGTTGGGTTTTCAGGATTTCCCCAATGAATATGCATGAGATCTATGTGCATGCACTGCTTTCAATGCATATTCATTAGGGAAATCCAGAAAACCCGACTGGATTCAGCCTTCAAGGAGGGACTTTGGGGTCCCCTGCATTAGGGAGTATATCTCAGCTTGAGTTGAAGAGAAAGGAGAGAAGTTAGAAAAAAGAACAATTACATTACAGGAATAAGGTGTTCTAGAATGAAGCACATTGCATTAATTAACTAATGAGCTGTGACTTAGAGAGGGACCATCAAGTTAGCATTATACCATAGCAACATTACAGCTATATAAGATAAGTGGTTTGGACATTTTTAATTGAAAATTTTGATTAAAATGGCTAATGCTGGAAAAGGTTCTGAGGGAATTTTGAATGTGCTATGATGGTTCCCAGTAAGGCTTTAACTCAGATGTAGATGAACAAATAACATCTGATGACATTATAATATTATAAATGTATTATTTGGAGAAAAAGAAAGAAAGAAAGAAAAATAAATTAGAACCTGTGTTTTCTGATTGAAGATTTATAGCTCACAGGTCAGAATATTTGTTCTGCACCATTCCTCATTAAAAAGAGAAACTTAAACAACAAATAATATAATCAGTTCCCATACTACCTTATATTATTTTCATTGACAAATGCCAAAATTCATAACACTTCCTATAAATTTTTTTTAATTAACTAGCACTCACATGCAAGTGAGCAAATATGGTCTGAATATATTATACTATTAGAAATGTATTAAGTATTTGAGAAAAAAGAAAAAAAATAATAATAATATGTGGTTTTTGAATGAAGGTATAACATAAAATGGCCACAAGCCGTTTTATGGCTGGCAGGTTAGCCCTGGCAGCAGCCATGTCTTTGATGAAAACAATGCTTCGCAAGCAAAACTGACACCACTTTGGATTGGTCAATTGATTATTTTTCATAAACGCTGGCTTTTACAAAACTGTAGAAGAATTTTCTACCACAGGTAGGCAAGTTAATGCTCTGATGCTCACAGAATTCCTATGAACATTGGAGCATTTACCTCACTGGCCCGCAGTAGAAATCTCTGCCATGGCTTTGTAAAAGGAACCCAAAATATGGGATGTTTATAATACCTAGAAACTCCAAAATAAAGGGGACCTTGGTAATGACTGCTAAACAGGTTGCTTCATCCTGAGACACTGTGCTGCATCACCAAAAACTGTGCAGACCTCTAGGATGCAATCTAAAGGTGGTGTGTGCGGGGGGGGGGGAAGGAGGGGGGGTGATTTTGCATCATTGCCGTACCTCCCTCATCTCATCAGCTCCATCCTACCAATCCTTCAGGAAATCTCTCAAATCTTACCTCTTTGATAAATTTCTCTAACCCATTCCCTCCCGGCCAAACGGACCAAACTTTAGCCACCTCTCTTCCTCTCCCTCCCTTTCCTCCCCCCTCAATCCAATGTACTTCCTTTCCTCCAGCTTCTTCTTCCCCTCTTGGTACCCTCCTGTAATTGAAACTGATTACCATTATACTTGTACAGTCTCTTGCATTGTGAACCGCTCTGAACTGTTTGTGGTATTGCGGTATACAAAAATAAAGTTATTATTATTTATTATTATTACAAGTCAGCTGATGTATGTTCATGTTTTGTATTCCTTGATTTATATCTTATAAATAAACTTTTTTTTTTTTTAATGGCCTTATATGGCTCATTCCTATATGCTGCAAAATTACCCATTTTCCTAATTTTTCAATAATTGGCATATGCTAATGTTCACATTAGCAAGTGGTTATTAGCATGTGAGCACCTACCAGTGTTCCCGCTAAGCTGCGTTGGCCTGCGTTCGCGCACAAAATATTACATCGCAGCGCAAAGTTTCTCTTCACAGCGCACACACGCGTCGGTAAGGTAAGGGGACGCATTGGGGGGATTGCACTTCCCCACAATTGCCATGCTTCGGTTCCTCTTCTTCCTTCCTTCCTCCCCCCCCCGCGGGACCCTGCGGCACCATCAACTCTTACTCCCTCTAATGTCGGCCCTGCAGCTCCAGACTTCCTCGCACCTTCTCCCCTCCCCCTTTGGATCGCTATTATTTTAAATGTTATAGCCGCGGAGCTGTATCCATCAGTGGAGATGTCTAACCTCGGCCTGCCCCGGAACTCTTACTGCAACAGTGACTTCCTGTTCCTGCCTAGACGGGCGGCTGCTGCAGTAAGAGTTCCGGGGCAGGCCGAGGTTAGACATCTCCACTGATGGATACAGCTCCGCGGCTATAACATTTAAAATAATAGCGATCCAAAGGGGGAGGGGAGAAGGTGCGAGGAAGTCTGGAGCTGCAGGGCCGACATTAGAGGGAGTAAGAGTTGATGGTGCCGCAGGGTCCCGCGGGGGGGGGGGGGAGGAAGGAAGGAAGAAGAGGAACCGAAGCATGGCAATTGTGGGGAAGTGCAGAGCTGCAGGGAAGAGTGTTGCGGTACCCAGCTGGAGGGAGAAGGAAGATGAGGGAGGGAATTAAAGGAGATGCCAGGGCTTGGAGCGTAGGAGGAAGGTATGCCAGTCTAAGGGAAAAGGAAGGGGGAGATGTGAGAGCATGGAGGGGGAGCGAAAGATGGAAGAAAAGGAAAGGAGAGAGATGCCAGAGAATCAGGGAAGGGGAGATACCAGACTATGAGGAGAGGTGTGGGAGAGGGAAGGCGAGGAGAGAGATGCCAGACCAATGGGGTGAAAGGAGAGATGGAAGGGGGAGGCATACAGTTTCTGGAAGGGGCATAGAAGGAGAGAAGATGCCATATAGGGGAAGAGAGACGGCAGACAGTGGATGGAAGGAAGAGAGTTACAAGAAGATGAGGAAAGGAGAAACCACAGAAGACAAAGGTAGAAAAAAATTTCTATTTATTTATTGCTTTAGGAGACATGTGTCACTGTTTCTGTGAAGCATTGTATGCAGAGTCCAGCTTCTTGCTGGTTCAATTTAACCTTTGTCTATGTATTTTTATTTTATCCCCCCTTTTACAAAACTGTGAAGCGTTTTTAGCACCAGCCTTGGTGGTAGCAGCTCTGATGCTCAGAATTTTATGAGCATCAGAGCTGTTACCTCCGTAGCTAAAATCCACACTACAGTTTTGTAAAAGAGGGAGGGGTTAGTTTGTGATTACATATTCCTTACTAGGCGAAGGTGTTTTCTGTGTTCTGTGTGTTCGAAAGACATGGTTTTCTGTTAGGATTGACGGTGTAGGATTGATCTGTGCTGGTCTGGCTTGTTTAGTTTTACAATGGGTGTATTGATGTACTGCTCACTGCAATATGTAAGATGCTGCCTTTTCCTAGGTACTCATGTGTGACGTGTGGTTTGTTACTAAAAATCATGTTTTTCTTACAGATGGGGGGGGGTGCCAAAAAATGATGGGCCCCGGATGTTACATATGCTAGGTACGCCACTGTATGTAAAGATACCAGAAAGCTGGCGTAGCAAAAACTTCTAAGTTTTGAGTATTTAACCCTCCCACAATCTCACGGGCACTCGTTTCAAGTTTATTGAGATTTTGATTTAAACGCAATATCAAATATTTTCAATGCGTATAACAAAAATAAATTTGGGGAAATAAATAAAACCATTTGAACCAGTGTTCCCGCTAAGCTGCGCTGGCGTGCGCTGGCGCACAAAATATTACATCGCAGCGCACACGTTTCTCGTCACAGCGCACGATCGGAAGAGGCGTACGGCAGATGGCAGGGCGGCGAGAGGAGAATCGGGCGAGTTGGCTCATAACTTGCTGGCGCCCGATATTTTTGGCTCACGGTGAAAAAAGTTTGCTCACAACACCCGCCCGCTTAGAGGGAACACTGGCACCTACTGTCACCTATTTTGTAGGCGGTAGGGGCTCACACACTAAACCTGTACTAATCAGTTAGAGGTGAAGTTATCAACAGATGATACTGGCTTAGCACATGCTAATTGCTAAAGATGCCCGTAGGAATATAATGGGCGTCTTTAGTGTTTATCGCACACTAATGTGATTAGTGTGTGCTAATGCTGTTAGCACCCATTGATTAATTCCCCCCCCTTAGCAAGCGGCATTGTAACTTCACTAACCTATTAGTGCAGAACATGCCTACTATCTGCCCTAGACCCACCTCCCTGAGCCAATAAAAAAAGAATATTTTTTAATGAATTGTTAGTGCTTGCACATGGCAAATTTACTGCGGGATGCCTTAGCATGTCCTTCAGTACATCATCTTTTGCTGCATTATGCACATGTTAATGTTTACTGCAGCTTTGTAAAAGGGGCCCTTAGTATGTAATGCATTGCAGCATCAGTTGCCCCCTTTGCACTTTGTTCTCTTCATCCTTCTTCCTATCAAGATACCGATTATACATGATTATTTGATTGTATTTAGGACACTCATGCTAATTGGCAATCTACTGTGATTTCCCAGAAGCACTTATTATCCCCTGGGAGAAGCATTATCTAGCTTTCAATTCTCCCCTAAAACAATTATTGAGCCATTTTCAAATCCCTAAAGTATTGCTCAATGGTCAACAATAATAAAGAAAATCAACCAAACTCTAATGATGATTCTTATTGCTCTGGAGGCTGAACGGTTGCCATGCATATCAAATATATAATAAACCAGCAAAGGCATCTAATCTACTAAATTCATGAGCCATATAATTATCTAGAAACACTCAATCCATAAGAATTTTTGGCCTGCTAGAAAATATATACCAAAGATGACTTGAGGTGATATTTGTATGTGTCCTACAGAGATTTACTACTGTGCATAATTTTTGTGCATTACCAAATTGTATGACACTGATGCTAGAATGAATTACTAGCTTGTCTAAACTGTTTGCCATTTATAGATAATAATCCACACTGTCATACCAATTATTTTCCACTTAGAAAAAAATCTAGCAGTCAACAAACATGCAAAGATTACTGAAAATTGCCCCTATAGTCTTACCTTACAAACTCTAAAAAGGTACATACATATATACATTTCATTATTTGATTTTGTTTTTCCACAATTCTAAACTACTACAAAGATCAATGTAATTAAAGTTAAGAGACAACAGCATAAAAACATTATCATCACTACATTAGTTTTCATAAAAAGTGCAAATCCTGCCTTTTTTGAACAAGCCTTCCACTCAATATGTCTGTAATAGACATCTTGCAGGGCATTCACCCTCCAGAACATCTAAATGTTAAGGGGGCATGTAAAAGGCATATTTGGGGTGGGATTTGGGCAGGCTTAATACTTGGACATCTTGTAGGGATAATCGAACCTTTTTTTCAAGACATCCAGGGCGTCATTTAGATGTTCAGAATTAGACCAATTTTAAAAGCAAATGGCCAAAAATGTACCCAAACTGACCAGATGACCACTGGAGAGATGAAAGTATGGCCCCCGTACACTCTCCCCTGTGGTCACTGACCTCCTCACATTCCCCAAAGTGCATACCTGTATCTAGAACAGCCACACTTGGTATGGGAAAGCCTAGTAGAGCAGCACACAGGTGTCTTAATTAGCCTGTCGGGTGAGCTAGTGAACCATAGAGAGGATGACCTAGGCCCATAAGCCCCTCTAACCACTACATTTATGATGGAATGTGTGAGGCCACCAAAACCTACCCAAAACCAAGTGTACTGCTATATAGGGAGGCCTAAGATTCTGGTTGGCCCAGAGAGGGGCCTTAGGCAACTGAGCCAATCAGGTCCTTAGGCCGGAAGGGGAAATCCCACCATTCTGTGGA
Organism: Geotrypetes seraphini; assembly: GCF_902459505.1. Lineage (NCBI taxonomy): Eukaryota > Metazoa > Chordata > Amphibia > Gymnophiona > Dermophiidae > Geotrypetes > Geotrypetes seraphini. The sequence goes on along the minus strand of NC_047084.1, from coordinate 509,890,334 downwards.
AGCAGGCCTGTCAGCCAGAGGGAGACATCCTAAGGGCCAAGATGTCCAAATAGCTCATTTAAAAAAAAGTTGGACTTCTAGCAATTTCAAAAATGGATGTTTCCCCACCCTGACTTTTGAACGTTTTGTGGGGAAATGTTCAAAGTCAAACTTAGATGCACTATTGAACATGCCCCTCCATATCTCACCTGTATCAGGTTTCCACTATTTGCTGGAAATAAGAAGGCTAAATAAAAATACATATACTGTATTTGAAAATATAAAGATTTATTTAATCATAGTAATTGCCATGAACATACTTTAAAATGAACAATAGAAAGAACACCTACTAAAATATTGGTTTTGTGCTAGTCCAGAAAGGTCCAGAAAGTACACACATGCAATAAATAAACTTGTGCCTTACATATGTGGTAATCCAATTCTACTTACATACAAGTTCTGGAAGATCTTCTATATAAATAACCTATATGAAATAAAATAACTTTTATGATTAAAAAAAAATAATATAATCAGTAGTTACAATGTTAAGAAAAACAACACTGTTTGAAAAAGTAAATGCATAAGTCTAAATATGAGTAGATGCCAAACCTCATTGACCAAAACAGTTGCTTTCATCAGCCATAATTGGATTACTGCATATGCAAGGCACAAATTTATTTATTGCATGTAGGTACTTTCCATTGTTCATTTGAAATTATGCATAATTTATCATTTATGTTTTAAGACTCATTTAAAGACCTGGCTCTTTGAGCGAGCATTTTCTCTCTGATCCTGGCTCTGGATTACTGTCTGGCAATTCCCCACCTCCCTACAGGTCTCAAAATTTTCCTGTTCCAAGATGCGTTTTTTTAAATCTAAAGTAAGTCATCAGCCATGAACACTTGTCGTCAGCATTGAATTGGTCCCGCTAGGCCTTTGTATTTTTACTTTTTTTTTTCCTTCAGGTCTCTTTCCCATCCTCTTGTTTTGTCCCCTCCCCCATCCTAAATTTATATGATGTATCCTTTTCCGTTTTTCCTTTTGTATCCAAAATTGCCCTATAGCAGCGATGGCGAACCTATGGCACGCGTGCCAGCTGTGGCACGTGAAGGCCTTGCAGCTGGCACGCGGGAAAGTCCGCAATAGAGAGCTGCACAGGTCACGGGGATCCCGTGGGGATGCCTCCGAGGGTTGCGGGGTTCCTGCGGGGCTGGATGTACTAAGTCACGCGGCTTTTCTCCCTACCTGCTCTGCTTGCAGCACAGAGCCGAACGGAAGTCTTCCCGACATCAGCGCTGACGTCGGAGGGGAGGGAGGACTTAAACAAAGCCCTCCCTCCCTCCGACGTCAGTGCTGACGTCGGGAAGACTTCCGTTCGGCTCTGTGCTGCAGGCAGGGTAGGTAAGAAGGAGTAGCCTCGCGGCTCGAGTGGCTACCAAGGGAGGGGGCGGTCCACCCCGCCCCGTGTGCAGCACAGCCGGCCAGGTCCCCTTACTTTTGTGGCACTAACTCGACCAACCGACAACAGCCCTGGTCCGACAAACCTCCCTGCCCTTAACCGCGAATCTAAATTACCTTCTTACAGCAGCTGTAAGAAGGAAATTTAGATTCGCGGTTAAGGGCAGGGAGGTTTGTCAGATTGGAGCTGTTGTCGGTCTGTCGGTCGGGGAAGCGCCACAAAAGTAAGGGGACCTGGCCGGCTGTGCTGCACCCGGGGCGGGAGAGAAGGAGGGGGGAGAAGGACGCTGAAAGCACTGGGGAAGACAAAAGGGGTGGAGAAGGACGCTGAAAGGCCATTGGGAAGACGGGGTGGGGGGGAAGGACACTGAAAGCATTTGTGGAAGACAGAAGGGGGAGAAGGAAGCTGACAGGACATGGGGAAGACCGGGGGGGGGAGAAGGATACTGAAAGCACATGGGGAAGACAAAGGGGTGGAGAAGGACGCTGAAAGGACATGGGGAAGACGGGGTGGGGGGAAGGACACTGAAAGCATTTGTGGAAGACAGAAGGGGAGAAGGACGTTGACAGGACATGGGGAAGACGGGGGGGAGAAGGACGCTGAAAGCGCATGGGGAAGACAAAGGGGTGGAGAAGAAGGATGCTGAAAGGACATGGGGAAGATGGGGGGTGGTGGAGAAGGAAGCTGAAAGGCCATGGGGAAGACCGGGGGGGGGTGGGGGGTGGAGAAGGACGCTGAAAGGCCATGGGGAAGACAGAAGGGGGGGAAGGACGCTGACAGTACATGGGGAAGATGGGGGGGAGAAGGACACTGAAAGGAAATGGGGAAGAGAGAGTGGGGAGAAGACGCTGGCAGGGAAGAAGACAGAGATGCCAGACTATGGGGGGAGCGGAGGGAAGAAGATGGGTGCCAGACCAATTTGGAAGGGGGGAGAAAGAGAGAGGCACAGTAACAGAGCAAATGGAAGACGCAGAAGGAAGAGAGACAGTGAATGGAAGGAACTGAATGAGAACATGACAAAAGCAGAAACCAGGCAACAAAGGTAGGAAAATAATTCTATTTATTTTTTTCTTTTTTTTTGCTTCAGGATAAAGTAGTATATTAGTTGTGTTGATAAAAATTTATAAACAAAAGAGGCTCTGGTAGAAACCCGTTTACAAAGTGTGTATTCTTCCCAATTAATATTTCCAAATTAATAAAGTCTTTTTGCTTATTTGTAAATGGGTTTCTACCAGAGCCTTTAATTCAGTAGCATAATTAAATAAAATAACTATTTCTGAAGTTTATAGGGACGGGCGGGGACGGAGGACATTCCTCGCAGGGACGGGTGGGGACGGAGGGATTCCTCACGGGGACGGATGGGATTCCTCACGGGGACGGGTGGGGATGGGTGAGACTTTGGCGGGGACGGGTGGGATTTCTGTCCCCGCCAACTCTCTAGTCTGCAATTAAGATATGCAGCGTGGCGGGAGGCGAGTGTGCCGGTGTCTGCTTTGCAGCTCACCTGGAAACAGGGCCGGACTGGCCATTGGGAGGACCAGGCATTGTCCCGGTGGGCCGCGACCCATCCTCTTGTGCTGGCTGCAATCCTGTGAGTGGATGTTTAGCCTGCCTGTCTTCCCCTTAGTATCCTATGAGCCAGGCAGTATGTGAGGGGGAAGTGGGGGGAGGAAGAGAAGCTTCACACTGAGTCTGTCACAGGAACTCAGTGAGGCTGTAGTGTGACTCCACATGTGACATCTGTAATCAGGAACAGTTCCTAGTGCTACCATGCTAGAGAGGTGAGGATATGGGGGGATGTTAATGTGTCTAATAATGTACTCCTCTGTAAAAACCTCTGTATCTTCCATGGGGGACATGCTAAATTCGAGGAAATAAAAAAGCTGCTTATGATGATTGCATAGAGAAGTTCAGTAAGCTGAGAGGAGGGCTGGGCTCTCTGTGAACAATCAACACACTAATCCTCTGCGCTGTACCTTATGGAAAACTCAATATAGCAAAAAACAGTAAAGTGTATATGTGGCCCTTCACAGTGCTTTTGTAAACATCATAATAAAATAACAAAGGCTCCAATAATGAAAAATAAAAGTCCTTTTCCCATACACTCAGGTTGCACAAGTCCGGTTTTTACCCGGACAGTATATTTTTTGACCAAAACGGATGTCTACAATTAGTAAAATTCCCCAATCACATATTTTTTTATGGGGACGGATTTGTATACAGCACTTCATTAGATTTTTTTTATTATACAAATTTTATCTTTTTGTAGACTTGAAGTCTTGAACAAAGAAAATGAGTACAGCAAAAAAAGCAAAAACAGATAGTGGAAGACCATTCCAAGAGGCCTGGACAGAGACATATGGAGTGATTGAACGCAGTGGGAAAGCATTGTGAATTATGTGTAATGAAAGTGTTGTGTCTCGCACATCAAGTGTCAAACGTCACTTTGAGACCAACCATAACAGTGTTACTGAACTTGGTTTAGCTCAAAGAAAAGAGTTCCTTGTAGGAAAATTAAAGAAATATCACTCCCAGTCTCTTAGTTTTAGCAACTATCCTTTAAAAACTAATCATCTTACAGTTGCCAGCTTTCAAATTTCACTGTGCATGGCAAAACATGGTAAGCCCCTCTCTGATGGAGATTTTATCAAAAAGGCAATTTTGGCTGGGAGTAATTCACTCTTCCATGATTTCCAAAACAATGATAAAATTGTGCAGCGCATCTCTGAGATGCCGCTAAGCAGAAATACTGCAAAAGATAGGGTTCTGTGAATGGCTGCTGATGTTAGTCAACAGCTTACTTGTGACTTACAAAAAGCACCTTTCTACTCCATGTGCTTGGATGAAAGTACAGATATTACTAACCATGCAAGACTAGCGCTCATTTTGCGTTATGCTTTTGGTGACATCATGAGAGAAGAGCTGGTAAAACTGCTGTCTTTGCCTGGAAGAACACAAGGGATAGATATCCACAATGCTGTGATGGAGGCTTTTTCATCACTAGACATAAGTCCAGAAAAAGTGATTTCAGTTACTAGCGATGGAGCACCTAGCATGGTGGGGACAACATCAGGATTCATTCATTTCTTTGCTAAGGAAGCAAAACATCCACTGATTCAATTTCACTGCATAATACATCAAGAGGTTTTCTGCGCCAAAGAAAGCAGCAAAAAACTTGACGATGTCCTCAAAGATGTAACAAAAATGGTGAACTTCATCATGGCGCGTGCTCTTAATTTTCGACAATTTCAAGCCCTTCTTGATGAGGTTCAGGCACAATATAACACTTTACTGATGTACAATAATGTCCGGTGGCTGAGCAGAGGACGAGTGTTAAGAGAGATTTGTGGCCTGCTTGGAAGAAGTTAGGCTATTTATGAACGAAAACGGGGAAGACTATCGTCAACTCACCAACATGGCCTGGCTTACCAACCTCATGTTCTTTACAGATTTTACTAACCACTTTAATATACTAAACAAAAAATTACAAGGCATGGGAAAAACAGCAAAAAGCATGTTTAGTGGCATCAAAGCTTTTGAGAGAAAATTGCATGTTTTTGAAAAAGACCTTGAGAGTGGACAGCTAAAATATTTTCCCAACCTAAAAATACATTTGGATAAGTCAGAAATACCGGTGTTTAGTGACATCAAAGCTTTTGAAAGAAAATTGCATGTTTTTGAAAAAGACCTTGAGAGTGGACAGCTAAAATATTTTCCCAACCTAAAAATACATTTGGACAAGTCAGAAATACCGGTGTGAAATACTGTTTCAGAGTGGTCTGTTTACCGCTCTCTGGTCTAAAGACTTTCTCTAACAGCAATTCTACAGTAAATAAGAGCTGGTGACTATATGCATAGTATAAAGCAAAACCAGCGAGTCCTGGGTGCAGTTCAGGAAAATGATGAAACATTAGTTTTGGGGTTTGGGTTTTTTTTTTTCTCTCCAAGGAGAAAAATGCTACTGTGCTATTGTATGAGTGCTGTAGAATGGTTTGACTAGCATGTCAAATATACGGATAGATGAAAAGTTATTCTTACTGACCTAATACTCACAAAGAAAGCAAATCTTTAATATTATAAGATGTAATCTTCTTACAATTTGTGACCTATGGTTCAGAGATGATGGTTTTATCAGAGGAGGGGCATACATATTTCTGTTCTAAATGTTCTAAGTGGAATAATAATGCTTATAAATATATTGTGATAATAACATTTTAGCGTCAGCTTTGTGGAAAAACAAATTAATAGGTGTGCATGCCAGAAGACCTTAGTTTTTTTTTTAGGGGGGGGGGGTTGGCAGATTTTAATTTAAATCAATCTCATTCTTTTCAGTTTGCTGAATTCAAATTTTAGCATACATTATTGGCAAATACACAGTATTTGCAAATTGTCCATGCTAAAAAATGAAAAGAAAATGTGTTGCTTTTGAGAGCTTCATTTGGAAACAAAATGAAATGAGCCTGATTCATTGTGTTTTTCAATTCATTTCAAAACAAATGCACAGATCTGAAAATTAACAGAAAAGTCTAAAAGTGAAGTGCTCCAGGTGAGGGACAGTTCTCATTGATTAGATATTGCCTGGCTCTCTAGATACAAAAGTAGTTCATTTGAGACTGCTTTTTGTAACCAATATGTGAAATATTGAGAATAAAGCTGCCTTTAGTTTAGTTGAGTCTTAATCAAAATTCACCAGGAATAACTGCTGTGAAAAATGATGAGAGCATTCAACCCTCCCCCCCTCCTTTTTTTTTTTTTTTACAAAGCCGTGGAAGTGGCTGCCGCACAGTAAATGCTCTGACGCCCATTAAATTCCTGTGGGCGTTAGAGCGATCACCACAGCAGCAGCCGCTAACATGACTTTGAAGAGCCCTCAGTGAGGAAAATCAGCAGGAATCTTCTAAGTAGGTTCATAGTCTAGTCATGAAATAAGCCATAATGGCACTAACACAGGACTTCAAATTATCTTGTTCTGGGATTTGCAGAACCATAATTACACTGCAGAAAGATGTCAAAAAGTAAAATGTATGGTCTGAAATATATGAACTGAATATTAGAAAACTGATAGACATTAAGAAGAGCTTTTAAATAAGAATCAAACTATGAGAGGGAAGCATACAAGACATGTAAGAAAATGAGAGCAGATACATATCATATGGTCTTTCCAGTCTTCCCATCTATACCAACTGCTAATCTCTTGTCTTTTCCCCTCCCTTATGGTTTATTTGAACTTGATATATTGCCTTATACCAACTTGCCGATCAAAGCAGTTTATACTTCAATAATAAACATTGAGAAATAGAAAGGAATTACAATTGTTGGATAGGAAAGAAATAATTCACACAAGATCAATCAATACTTAAGCAAATTTAGAAATCAATTGGAGGAGGAGGTGAGGTAAAGGAAAGGGGAAAGGGAGGTCCAGCGCAAGGAATAACAGACTGGTGATCAGAGACTGTGACCGTCCTATGCTGCATGGAAGGCCTGCTTAAACAGCCATGTTTTCAGCTCAGATTTACATTTTTTTAATGTGAGTACTTGTCTGATGAAAATGGGTAAGGTATTCTAAAGTGATGATGCAGCACAGAAAAAAAAAAACTTTTTCATGTAGATTCAAAGTGAGATGCTTAGGGCCAGGCAAAACTAACCAGTGATCATCCAAAGAATGAAGGAAATGAGACCGGGAGTAGATCTTGGTGAGCTGAGATATTTATTTATTTTCTAAATTTTGGGGTAATTAAGTTCTGTGATGATCACTAGGTTGTAAGTTTTATGTAATTTTTTTATAAATCACATAGATCTTCAAGGTTATGCAATCTAGAAGTTGATTTTTTATGTTATATGATGTAATATTCAGGGAAACCTGTTTTCAGTGCCTTGAAAGCAAGTATTAGAATTTTAAAGATAAGAACAGGGCCATATTTAAGGGTAGGCCCAGTAGCAGTGGCAGGCATATCTAGCATATGTGACACCCGGGGCCCATCATTTTTTGGCACACACCCCCATCTGTACGAAAAACATGATTTTTAGTAACAAGCCACGTCACACATGAGTACCTAGAAAAAGGCAGCATCTTACATATGAAGTGAGCAGTACAACATCAATACACCCATTGTAAAACTAAACAAGCCAGACTAGTACAGATCAATCCTACACCGTCAATCCTAACAGAAAACCATGTCTTTCGAACACACAGAACACAGAAAATACCTTTGCCTAGTATGGAATATGTCATCACAAACTAACCCTTCCCTCTTTTACAAACCTGTAGTATGAATTTTAGCCACGGTGGTAACAGCTCTGACACTCATAGAATTCTGAGCATCAGAGCTGCTACCACCATGGCTGGCACTAAAAAACGCTCCACAGTTTTGTAAAAGGGGGGATAAAATAGAAATACATAGACAAAGGTTAAATTGAACCAGCAAGAAGCTGGACTCTGCATACAATGCAACACCACAGAAACAGTGACACGTGTCTCCTAAAGCAACAAAAAAATAGAAATTTTTTGTTCTACCTTTGTCTTCCCTGGTTTCTGCTTGTTACTCTCTTCCTTCCATCCACTGTCTGCCATCTCTCTGCCCCTATATGGCATCTTCTCTCCTTCTATACCCCTTCCAGAAACTGTATGCCTCCCCCTTCCATCTCTCCTTTCACCCCCATTGGTCTGGCATCTCTCTCCTCTCCTTCCCTCTCCCACACCTCTCTTCTGCAATCCCTTTCTTCCCTCATTTTCCTTTTCAATTTATTTTCTGCATCCATTTAGATTACGTTCTTACTACCCTCTCATCAATTTCTTTTTTTACTGTCTACCTACAGCTCGCCACCTCTTTCCCTCAGCCCCTCCAGTATTTCTCTAACTCAATCCTTTTCTCCCTTCATGTCCCCTCCTTTTATTTATCCCCTCCTTACATCCTCTGCCCTCTTCTCTCTCTCCCTTCTCTCCACTTTCATCATCTGCCCTCTTCTCTCTACCCACTTCCATCATCTGCCCCTTCTCTCCACTTCCATCATCTGCCCCTTATCTCTCTTTCCCCCACTTCCATCATCTGCCCTTTTCTTTCTCCCCCTTCTCTCCACTTCCATCATCTGCCCCTTTTCTCTCTTTCCCCCACTTCCATCACCTGTCCCCTTCTCTCAATCTCTCCATTCACCACAGGCCCATCTTTCTCCCTCAACTTTCTGATTTTGCCCCCCCCCCCCCCGCAACGGCACTGTGCGACATCGGCACCCTCCCCATCCGCGACAGCACTCAGCAGCATCGGCGCTCCCCCTGCCCTGCGACAGCACTCAAGTTCGGCCTCCTTCTCCCGGCATCAGCAGAACTTCAGATCGGCAACAGGTGCTCAGTCAAAAGCTTCCCCTGACTGAACTGCCTGGGCGGAAACAGGAAGCTGAGTCAGGGAAAGCTTTTGACTGAGCACCTGTTGCCGATCTGAAGTTCTGCTGATGCCGGGAGAAGAAGGCCAAACTTGAGTGCTGTCGCGGGGCAGGGGGGGCGCCGATGCCGCTGAGTGCCGTCGCAGCCCAGGAATTTTCCAGACCTGTCCGGCTGTGCACCCCCCCTAAGACTGCACCCTGGGCGGACCTCCCCCCGCTCCACTTGGTATGGCACTGCCCAGTAGGCACATGCCTAGGGCCCAAAATTGTCAGAGGGGCCCATTGGAGGGCAGAGGACTCACTTTTACAATTTTCTTTTTAAACGGCAACAGGGCCCAGGCCCTTCCCCCAGGCATCGATGGTAAGACGCCCCCCTCCCTGCATTGACAGTTGAACTGTCACATTTGTATTTTTATGGTTTTATTCTGAAATAGCGTATAATAAATCATTCTCAGAACATCAGCATCCACAGTTTTTTGTTTTTGTCGTCTCTTCGGGCCGAGTTTGGAGTGCATTTGCACATGTGCAGACGCAATGTGATGATGTTGCATGCATGTGTTCATGCATGTGACATCACCATCTCGCATTCATGCATGCACAGATGCAATCCAGACTTGGCCCCGATCTCAACAGCATTTCAAAACCCGGTCAAAGTTCAGAGTTTTGAAAAGATGTCCAGATGTCCGGACGGTCCTCCAAAAAGAGGACATATCCGGGTAAATCTAGACATCTGGTAACCCTACTCTTTGTGAGCTATCTGCTACAGGCTCCATGGGGAAATATGAATTTTCCTTTGGGAAGACTATAGGATGGGGCTTCCTCCCAGGAAAACTGCCTTCCAACTTCTTTTTCTCTGGCCTCTGAGAAAACTAACCCCACTTGTACCATAGACCTTGTTTCTCTGCCAGATTGTTACTTTTAACAGAATGCACTCCCTAGCCCAGTGATGGCTAACCTTTTTGAGCCCGAGTGCCCAAACTGCCGCACAAAACCAAAGAATTTCCTCAAAGTGCCAGCACGTCAATTAAACCTTAATAACAAGATTTTAGTATCTAAAAACTCTTTATAAAGTTGACTGAACTATGTAACATCATTTTTAAAGGTTGGAATCTTTGTATTGTCAGAGAATCAATTTGATTCACAATCCTTTGGTTTTCATTTCAATTTATTGGCAATTTATAATGTTTTAATGATTTCATTCAATTTAATGAATTTAGGAAGAATTTGATTCAGTTACACAATATATTTTAAATGTATTATTCACATAACATGTCAAATGTATCCTGAGTAAAAAAAAAGATAAACTTCTTAAAACTGTTAACTGTGTCAAGACTCGGTGTGTATTCCCAAAGAGTCTATACATGTTTTTTTGTAAAATTTACAATCAAATTAGAAAATAGTTAAATCATTACATTTCTAATAATATGATGTAAAGAAAACAAAAGAGCTTTCAATTAAACTGTTTTTATTGGAAATTCCAGATTGGACTACAACAGGGTCATGTAAAGTCCCTTTTTTAAATAACATCTTTAAATAATATTTAAATAACTTAGAAAGTGTCTTAACTGCAAACTGAAAAAATTGCTTCATGTAAACATATGCATTGGGCATGCTCTGAAAAAAAATTAATGTGATTTTTGTTGTTGCATGCATGCTGATAACTTGTCAATCCTTGGCTCATAGTGCGTTAATTTCAGAGCAACACATGCAGCACTCATGTCATCCGTTAATCTGTTTCTAGCATCAGATTTTATATGATTCAAAGATGAAAATACCTGCTCACAAGCATAGGATGACCCAAACAAAGTAAGAAGAGCAATCCCAAGTGCTTTCATGGACTTAAAATTGTCTGGCAGAGAATTCCACGCTTTTAGGATTTCATTTTCAGAACTGCTAGCAGTGATTTCATTTGTCACCTTTTCACACTCAATACGTTCAAGAGTCATTGAATTTACTTTTCCAGATACAGCTTTCTTGAAATTCCAGTAGCTCCATTTCCAAATTTTGAATATCCAACCACTGTAAGCAGGAAAGATCAAGATCTTCAAATGTGGACTTTTCTGGGGAAGTTATAAATGAAAGGGTTGTTTCCATCTTACGGAACTGAGAAAATCTTTTACTAAAATTCTCCTTTGCTTCGGCTACAATGGTGGAATATGCTTTGTGGATTTCCTGGTGTTTTTTATGACTGTCCACAAATGTTGTAGAATTATCCAAATGTATTTTTAGGTTGGGAAAATATTTTAGCTGTCCACTCTCAAGGTCTTTTTCAAAAACATCCAATTTTCTCTCAAAAGCTTTGATGTCACTAAACATGCTTTTTGCTGTTTTTCCCATGCCTTGTAATTTTTTGTTTAGTACATTAAAGTGGTTAGTAAAATCTGTAAAGAACATGAGGTTGGTAAGCCAGGCCATGTTGGTGAGTTGAGGATAGTCTTCCCCCTTTTCGTTCATAAATAGCCTAACTTCTTCCAAGCAGGCCACAAATCTCTCTTAACACTCGTCCTCTGCTCAGCCACCGGACATTATTGTACATCAGTAAAGTGTTATATTGTGCCTGAACCTCATCAAGAAGGGCTTGAAATTGTCGAAAATTAAGAGCACGCGCCATGATGAAGTTCACCATTTTTGTTACATCTTTGAGGACATCGTCAAGTTTTTTGCTGCTTTCTTTGGCGCAGAGAGCCTCTTGATGTATTATGCAGTGAAATTGAATCAGTGGATGTTTTGCTTCCTTAGCAAAGAAATGAATGAATCCTGATGTTGTCCCCACCATGCTAGGTGCTCCATCGCTAGTAACTGAAACCACTTTTTCTGGACTTATGTCTAGTGATGAAAAAGCCTCCATCACAGCATTGTGGATATCTATCCCTTGTGTTCTTCCAGGCAAAGACAGCAGTTTTACCAGCTCTTCTCTCATGATGTCACCAAAAGTATAACGCAAAATGAGCGCTAGTCTTGCATGGTTAGTAATATCTGTACTTTCATCCAAGCACATGGAGTAGAAGGGTGCTTTTTGTAAGTCGCAAGTAAGCTGTTGACTAACATCAGCAGCCATTCGCAGAACCCTATCTTTTGCAGTATTTCTGCTTAGCGGCATCTCAGAGATGCGCTGCACAATTTTATCCTTGTTTTGGAAATCATGGAAGAGTGAATTACTCCCAGCCAAAATTGCCTTTTTGATAAAATCTCCATCAGAGAGGGGCTTACCATGTTTTGCCATGCACAGTGAAATTTGAAAGCTGGCAACTGTAAGATGATTAGTTTTTAAAGGATAGTTGCTAAAACTAAGAGACTGGGAGTGATATTTCTTTAATTTTCCTACAAGGAACTCTTTACTTTGAGCTAAACCAAGTTAAGCAACACTGTTATGGTTGGTCTCAAAGTGACGTTTGACACTTGATGTGCAAGACACTTTCATTACACATAATACACAATGCTTTCCCACTGCGTTCAATCACTCCATATGTCTCTGTCCAGGCCTCTTGGAATGGTCTTCCACTATCTGTTTTTGCTTTTTTTGCTGTACTCATTTTCTTTGTTCAAGACTTCAAGTCTACAAAAAGATAAAATTTGTATAATAAAAAAAATCTAATGAAGTGCTGTATACAAATCCGTCCCCATAAAAAAATATGTGATTGGGGAATTTTACTAATTGTAGACATCCGTTTTGGTCAAAAAAATATACTGTCCGGGTGAAAACCGGACTTGTGCAACCTGAGTGTATGGGAAAAGGACTTTTATTTTTCATTATTGGAGCCTTTGTTATTTTATTATGATGTTTACAAAAGCACTGTGAAGGGCCACATATACACTTTACTGTTTTTTGCTATATTGAGTTTTCCATAAGGTACAGCACAGAGGATTAGTGTGTTGGTTGTTCACAGAGAGCCCAGCCCTCCTCTCAGCTTACTGAACTTCTCTATGCAATCATCATAAGCAGCTTTTTTATTTCCTCGAATTTAGTATGTCCCCCATGGAAGATACAGAGGTTTTTACAGAAGAGTACATTATTAGACACATTAACATCCCCCCATATCCTCACCTCTCTAGCATGGTAGCACTAGGAACTGTTCCTGATTACAGATGTCACATGTGGAGTCACACTACAGCCTCACTGAGTTCCTGTGACAGACTCAGTGTGAAGCTTCTCTTCCTCCCCCCACTTCCCCCTCACATACTGCCTGGCTCATAGGATACTAAGGGGAAGACAGGCAGGCTAAACATCCACTCACAGGACTGCAGCCAGCACAGGAGGATGGGCTGCGGCCCACCGGGACAATGCCCGGTCCTCCCAATGGCCAGTCCGGCCCTGTTGCCAGGTGAGCTGCAAAGCAGACACCGGCACATTCGCCTCCCGCCATGCTGCATATCTTAATTGCAGACTAGAGAGTTGGCGGGGACAGAAATCCCACCCGTCCCCGCCAAAGTCTCACCCTTCCCCACCCGTCCCCGTGAGGAATCCCATCCGACCCCGTGAGGAATCCCTCCGTCCCCACCCGTCCCCGCGAGGAATGTCCTCCATCCCCGCCCGTCCCTATAAACTTCAGAAATAGTTATTTCATTTAATTATGCTACTGAATTAAAGGTTCTGGTAGAAACCCATTTACAAATAAGCAAAAAGACTTTATTAATTTGGAAATATTAATTGGGAAGAATACACACTTTGTAAACGGGTTTCTACCAGAGCCTCTTTTGTTTATAAATTTTTATCAACACAACTAATATATTACTTTATCCTGAAGCAAAAAAAAAGAAAAAAAGAAATAGAATTATTTTCCTACCTTTGTTGCCCGGTTTCTGCTTTCCTCATGTTCTCATTCAGTTCCTTCCATTCACTGTCTCTCTTCCTTCTGTGTCTTCCATTTGCTCTGTTACTGTGCCTCTCCCTTTCTCCCCCCTTCCAAATTGGTCTGGCACCCATCTTCTTCCCTCCGCTCCCCCCATAGTCTGGCATCTCTGTCTTCTTCCCTGCCAGCGTCTTCTCCCCACTCTCTCTTCCCCATTTCCTTTCAGCGTCCTTCTCCCCCCCATCTTCCCCATGTCCTGTCAGCGTCCTTCTCCCCCCTCTGTCTTCCCCATGGCCTTTCAGCGTCCTTCTCCACCACCCCCATCTTCCCCATGTCCTTTCAGCGTCCTTCTCCACCCCTTTGTCTTCCCCATGTCCTTTCAGCGTCCTTCTCCACCCCTTTGTCTTCCCCATGTGCTTTCAGCATCCTTCTCCCCCCCCCAGTCTTCCCCATGTCCTGTCAGCGTCCTTCTCCCCCTTCTGTCTTCCACAAATGCTTTCAGTGTCCTTCCCCCCCACCCTGTCTTCTCCATGGCCTTTCAGCGTCCTTCTCCACCCCTTTTGTCTTCCCCAGTGCTTTCAGCGTCCTTCTCCCCCCCTCCTTCTCTCCCGCCCCGGGTGCAGCACAGCCGGCCAGGTCCCCTTACTTTTGTGGCGCTTCCCCGACCGACAGACCGACAACAGCTCCGGTCTGACAAACCTCCCTGCCCTTAACCGCGAATCTAAATTTCCTTCTTACAGCTGCTGTAAGAAGATAATTTAGATTCGCGGTTAAGGGCAGGGAGGTTTGTCGGACCAGGGCTGTTGTCGGTCGGTCGAGTTAGCGCCACAAAAGTAAAGGGACCTGGCCGGCTGTGCTGCACACGGGTTGGGGCGGGGCGGGGCGGACCGCCCCCCTCCCTTGGTAGCCACTTGAGCCGCGAGGCTACTCCTCCTTACCTACCCTGCCTACAGCACAGAGCCGAACAGAAGTCTTCCCGACGTCAGCACTGACGTCGGAGGGAGGGAGGGCTTTGTTTAAGTCCTCCCTCCCCTCCGACGTCAGCGCTGACGTCGGGAAGACTTCCGTTCGGCTCTGTTCTGCAAGCAGAGCAGGTAGGGAGAAAAGCCGCGCGACTTAGTACATCCAGCCCCGCAGGAACCCCGCGACCCTCGGAGGCGTCCCCACGGGATCCCCGTGACCCGTGCAGCTCTCTATTGCGGACCTTCCCGCGTGCCAGCTGCAAGGCCTTCGCGTGCCACAGCTGGCACGCGTGCCATAGGTTCACCATTGCTGCCCTAGTCCCTCTCTCTCTCTCTGTCTTGTTGCTGGGAAAACCTAGGGTCACGCAGGCTGCCTTTATTAGGAAACTGAAGCATTCTGCAGGGGTTTACCCTGCCTATTTCTTACAAGGTAAATACTGGGGATTTCTTTCTTCCTTAAACATGTACAAACACTAACCTCCTCTTTTTACAAAGGTGCGCTAAGCTTTTTAGCGCATGCTAAATATTGTTGCGTGCTAAACATGTGCTAAACGCTAATGTGTCCATGTTATCCTATGGAAGCATTAGTGGTTAGAGCACGTGTTGATTTAATGTGCTCTAAATCCACGCTAAAACGCTTAGCGCGACTTAGTAAAAGAGGGGGTAAGATTGTCAGCTGTTTCTGTGGGAAAGGGATTTAGGATTCCTGCCTCCAGGTTTTCACTTGTGCCCAGTCTTACTGTACTTTCTAAAGACCTGTTTTAAAATGGGACCTTTTGGCATGCTTGCCTCCCCACCCCTCTCCTGGGGAGCTGACTGTTTCAGCCGGTCACAAAACAATATTCCAAATGAGGTCTCAGCAAAGACTTATATGGAACGAAGCCTCAGCACTTCATTTTCTTCTGTGGTCATTCCTCTCCTTATGTACCCAAACATCTTCTGGCTTTTTCCATTATTTTTTGTCCCTGTTTGGACATCTTAAGATAATGTTTACCTCCAAGTTCTGATCTTTTTTCATGTACAAAAGTAATTCACTTCCTATACTGTACCTTTCCTTTGAGATTTCCTTTGAGATTTTATAGCTCAAATATATGACTGCATTTTTTTTTTTTAGCATTAAATCTTAGCTGCCAAATTCTAGACCATTCTTCAAGTTTCACTCAGCCCCTCCTCATGTTATTCACATTTCAGGTTTTGATATCATCTTCAAAAAGACAATCCTTACCAGACTTCCATTCCACAATATTACATACAAGAATTTAAAAAAAAACCCCAAAAAAACCCCAGAACAAAAACTGATTCCTGAAGTGTACCACTGGTAATCTTTTCCTCAGAATGAACTCCATTTACCATTATCCTTTGTCGCTTTCCAGTCAACCAGTTTCTACCCTACTCAATCACTTTACATACAAATTGCACTCAGTTCATTTATAAGTGGCTTATGCGGAACCATGTCAAATTCCTTGTTAAAATCTAGGTATACCATGTCTAGCACTCTCTTTCAAGCCAACTGTCTGGCTACCCAGTCATAGAAATGCAATTGGATTCATTTTACAAGACCTGCCTCAAGTAAAACCATACTGCCTTGGGTCCTGCAATCTATTAGATTTCAGAAATTTCATGATCATGTTTTGAAGAGTCCTTATTCTAAAGAAGCATGAAAAAGGTCAGACTGTTATGTCAGAACTTCCCTACGTTCTTTCAGTACCTTTGGGTGTATTCCCATGTAGCCCCATCATTTTGTCTGGTGTACCTTTATTTTAGCTTGTTCCCTTATGAACACAGTCTGCTGAAAATTATTCAAGGTCCACTTCATTTCCATTCTTATATTTCCTTTTATTGGTCCTACTACCAATATTCATTGGTGAACAGAAAACAGAAATATTTGTTAAACAACTCTACCTTGTCCTCCTTTTCACTGTGGTAGGTTTACGATTTGCACCGTGGATCACATAACATTGGACAAACCTGTTAGTGGCCTACATTAATGAGGGAGGGGAGGGGGATGGAAAGCGGGTCAAAAAGTATGCAATGAAAAGGGTAAATCTGTGGAATGAGTAAAGGGCAGTACATCCTGTATAATAAAACCCTAGCCGCGCATGCGCACTCCTACCTGCGTGTTCCATTTTCTCTGATCCGTGAGAAGTAAGTCTGTAGCGGCAGGAGTGCGCAAGCGCGAGTTCACAGCCTTACAGCACCTAACTATACTCGCAGCAGGACTGACCACCAGCGCTGGACTCCCTGGTCTCACGCGGCAAAAAAAACAGTAAGTTTTTCGCGGTCTGACCCTCCCATCCCTTCCTGATGTCTGACCGGCCCCCCCCTTCCCTTCCCGCGGTGCAGACTCCAAACCTATCTGCAGCACTCTACACACGCTGCTTCGGAGCCTTCTAAAGCCCTGATTTGCTCTTCTGCGTCTCTGATGATGTCATCAGGGACGTGCCAGAGTAAATCAGGACAGTAGAAGGCCACAAAGCAGCATGTGTAGAGTGCTGCAGACACTACTAGAGTCGGCAGGTTTGTCGGGACTGTGGGAAGGGAAGGAGGGGGGAGAGGCATGGGACTAAGGAAGCCGGAGAGACTTCTAGCACCCGTTAATGTAACGGGCTAAAATACTAGTAAATTTTATAATAGGTTATTGTATATTAATGTAGAGAGGGGAAGGGTGACGTGCTACTGGGGTTATGTTGGCCACATTGTGCCATTGAAGGAAGTAGAATTTGTTTAGAGTCTTTGGATTAGTTGATGTGGTTGGTGATTGGAAGGAGGTGGAATAGAATGCTTGTGGTAATTTTGGCAGTTTTTGCTTTGTGAGGTATTGTGGGTAGCAGGTGGCAATGGTTGAGTGAGAAATGCAAAGGCTGATGTTCCCACTCGACTCTCCCTTGTTACTGTGACAGGATTTATTGGGGTGGAAGTTTAGGTGATGCAGCAGAATAATTTATAAAATTCCAGACAAACCTTCATTATAACACAAATATAGCAATGAGAATAAAATGGGGGTAACTCATATGTGAGACCACTACAAATGGAGGTGAGGCCTTGTTGATACTGCGAGTCTTGGAAGTAAATTTATCACATTTTGAAGCTTGTACATGTTTGGGGTGAGCAAGGCTGTCTAGGTTGACACTGACTAGCTGAAAATGGGTGCAAGGAGAATAGTTGCAAATGAAGGTCACTGTGGAATTTATTGTGTTAGTTGTATTTTATTCAATTCAGTGATTTACTTGTTGAATGCATTAAATATAGCTGCAGCTGTTTTGCTCCAGACAGTTATAATTTTTGTAGAGTTATTTAGTATGTATGTAGATGGCCACATATGGATGTGAGTGCTAATATTATGATTATTTTTAAATTCCATTTGCATCTATGATTTCCTGACTACTTTATTAGCTTCTTTTAACTTTTCCAGATATTGTTGCCTGTCTTCCTCTTCTAACATTATCTTGTATTTTATGGAGGCTAGCCTGTTTCCTTACATTTTAGCTACTTCTTTTTGAAAACCAAATTTTATTTACTATCCTATCAACAAGGTTTGTTGCTTATAGTTGAAATATTTTTTATTAACCAAAAGGAACCACAAACAGACAAGGGCAAAATGTCAGGCAACAATTGTTTGAGTTTTACAAGAAAGGTGACCCTCCCCCAGAAGGACTGGACTCTTATGTCCTTCTGGGTTAAAAAGGTGCCCCCCTTCCCACCTCCCCACAGACCCCTTCCCCAAGCCACCCCTCCTCCCTTCCCCCTCCCTCCCCAAAAAATTCCAAGAGAAGAGGTAACCAAGGTCAGACAGGTGAGGTAGGATATAATTGCAGTCTGTTCAAAATGCGACTATGACTCCCTGGAGGCAAAATGTCCAAATAAGGAGACCAAGTACGGAAAAAGTATATGCTTCGGCAGAAAGAGGAGTAAGCCAGTCTGGCCTCCCATCCCATAAGTTCATGTAATTTGTTCCTCCAATGCCAGAAGGAGGGAGGAGTATCAGCCAAACAGTAATTCAAAATACACTTTTTCCACAGGATATAACATTTACTCAAAAACAGTTTTTCAGCAGAGGTATAACCAGAAAACCCATAGAAGTGAGTAAACAGCATATAAAGTGCAGAGAGAGGGATGGGAACATGCAACAGGTCCTGAAGGAAGGAAGCCAGATCCCCCCAGAAGCCCTGAATGCTCTCACAGCTCCAAAGACCATGAAAGTAGGAATTCACTTCAGTGAGACAAGTTGGGTGTCCACACATCCAATGTGGTATGCCCGACTCTGGGAGGTATACACTCGTAAGAAGGTTCTAAAGTGGCACTCTTAAAGCTCAGCATTATGTACTAGAGTTGGGATACATAGAAGAGCCCAGAGCAAAAAATCCGCCCCAAGCTCCCTCCCTAAATCCCGTTGCCAAGCCTCCAATACAGAGGAGAAATCCCGAGGAGGCCCAAGGGCACCAAGCTGCTTATGAAAGAAGGAGACCAAGACCTGAGGCTCAGGATCCTCTCCCCCTCCAAAAATGCATGAAACCAAAGCCCAAAATCCAAACATAGTGAACCCCCAATCAGAATAGGTTGGGCCCATGTGCCTCAGGCCCCGCCCCCAGGAGGGGCCTAAGGCTCCCGGGCCTATTCTGATTGGCCCAGGTGCCTTAGGCCCCACCTGTGGGCGGGCCTTTGGGATGGCTGGACCAATCCGGCCCCATTCTGCCTGTGGCTGCCTGCCGGACAGGTGGGTTTGGCTCCCGTCTGTCCGGCCAACTTAAAAAAAGGTATGTGGAAGGGGGTGGGGGGGTCGTGGGGTCGGCCAGGGAGTTGTGGGTCGGATGGTGGGGGCGATTGGGGGTTCTGGGGGGACAATCATTGGGGGGAGGGGGTTCCATCGAGGGCAGGAGAGCCTGGGTTCCCTCCTGCCCATATTGTAGTGGGAGGTGGGGGTAGAGGGTCGCCGGGGCCAGGAGGGTTTGGGCTCCCTCCTGGCCCATTCATGTAGCGGTGGGGGGGGGGGGGCTCACCGGGGCCAGGAGGGCTTGGGCTCCCTCCTGGCCTGATGTTAATCGCGAGGGGGGTAATGGATCACAGCAGGAGAGATGCCTCATCTCCCCTACCGCGATGCCATCACTCCTCTACCAGAACTGCCGTGACCCGCGGCAGGAGAGATAGGGTATCTCTCCTGCCGCAGGTCACGGAAGTTCGAGTAGAGGAGTGATGGCATCACAGTAGGGGAGATGAGGCATCTCTCCTGCCATGATGCTTGCAGTGGGTAGGTTGCCGGGCCACTGAACTGATGGTGCCAGTGGCCATCAGCTCAGCGGCCTCTTTTTCGGCACTTAGACCTGGTTTGACTACGTCTAAGTCATAAAGGTCTAAGTGCCGACTAAGCAACCTGTTAATGTTTTGGTTATACCTGTTGTATGCTTAGGTGTAGGTCGGCCCACCTCCCGGCCACTGCCCGCCCTTTCCCCTCCTCTAAACACACCTCTTTTCTCTCTGTGCGTTTAGTAGCAGGGGAAAGGCCTAAGCTGTTTTTAGATATGTCTAAAAACCAGCTTTGGTTATGGGTACTTGGATGATCAGGCTTTTTGATCATCCAAGTAGCCATTTAGGACACTTTTTAGATGTTTTTTTTAAATTATTATTACCCCCATAGCTTCCAGCTGAAGTTTGCTAATGTCTAGATTAGCTTGCAGCTCTCTGATCAAAGGATCTTAATAAAGCGCAAACAACAATGGCAAAAGAGGACAGCCCTGACGAGTGCCCCGACGGATTGGCAAGGGGGTCGAGAGACCCCCATTCACTGAGATCTGCGCTACGGGATCACTGTACAATGCCTGGACAGCATTAAAGAAAAACGGTCCCATCCCGTACATACGAAGCACAGCAAACAGGAACCCCCACCTCACACAATCAAAAGCCTTTTTGGTGTCAAAATGACTAAGTAAGGCAGTGGTTCTGTCTACACCAGCCTTCTCCAAGGCTAACAAGATGCATCAAATATTTTAGACACCGGTCGGTCACACATGAATCCCACTTGCTGATCGGACACTAGAGAGGACAGCACCCGGGCCAATCGATTGGCAAGGACCTTAGCCATCAATTTTGTCTCAAAATTCAGCAAGGGTATGGGTCTATAGGATTCTGGCAAAAACGGATCCTGACCCGGCTTGGGAAGGACAATAATCTGGGCCAGATTCAAGTACCGAGGCAGGAAGCCTTTAACCATGCTTAAATTAAAGATCTCCAGTAACACTGGAACAATCTCCTCAACAAGCAGCTTATGAAATTCACCACGGTAACCTTCTGGCCCCGGTGATTTTCCCAATGGGCAAGTGCGTATCACCCATTCCACCTCTTCAGCAGTGAAAGAATGTTCCAACATGTCAGAATCTCTAGCAGAGAGACGAGGGAGATCCAAACTATCCAAGCAGACCGTCTATCCAGACCTGGCGAATCATACAAAGCCGCAAAAAAATCCCGCATAATACGAGTAACATCCTTGCTCATATGGTGGAGAGCACCCCAAGAGACATGCAGGGCCATAATACCCGCAGACTCACGATTGGAGCGGGCCAAACGGGCCAGCATACGACCACTCTTATTGGCAAACTGATATAACTGAAACTTGTAATGATCCCAAGACCGCTGTGCCCCCTGGTGTAAGAGCTCATTCAATTCCTGCTGCATTTCCAAAAGTCGTGTCTTAAGCGCTAGCGAAGCGCAGCTGGCAAAGCGCCGCCGTAAGACCATCACCCGGTACTCCAATGCTAGGATAGTTCTACAGTGTGTCTGGAAGGTCATGAGCTCCCCGCACAACACGGCCTTCGCTGTCTCCCAGTAAAGGATGGGATCCTCGCTATGTGCGTGGTTATTATGCTTAAAAGCTCCCCATTTTTCCAACAAAAAGTCCTGAAAATGGGTATTCTGGTACAAATGACAAGGGAACTTCCAAAGTGCACCCCCCCCCCCCACGGGGTTCTACACTGTAGAACTATCCTAGCATTGGAGTACCGGGTGATGGTCTTACGGCGGCGCTTTGCCAGCTGCGCTTCGCTAGCGCTTAAGACACGACTTTTGGAAATGCAGCAGGAATTGAATGAGGGAGGAGGGCAAAGGCAACAAAGACTCACCCAGGCATGATCTGAAATTTTAATGGGGTAGATTATCACCTCCTGTACCACCGGAAGCAGTTCCCTTGAGAGAAGGATAAGATCAATTTGAGAAAATGTCCCATGGGCCCGAGAGAGATGAGAATAATCACACTCCACCGGGTGTAAAACTCTCCAGACATCCAGAAGGCCCAGAGAAGAAGCCAATAACATAGCCCCAGTACAATTCCTGTGAGCCTCTCTCTCAGAGGAGGAAGAGCGATCCAGCCTTGGGTCAGGGACATCATTAAAATCCACCCCCCAATAATCAGAGGTATACTCCCAAATTGCAATAGTTGATTACGTAGCTTCTGAAAAAATTTGGCACCGGGGTTATTAGGAGTATATAGGTTACATAAAAGTAAGGGCTTCTTATTAATAGTAACCGAGACAATAATGTAGCGCCCCTCAGGATCCTGAATAACTGAGCTTGCAGTTGAAAGCCCTTATGAAAGAGAATCACCATACTTCCCTCCCCACCCCCAACCCCAACCCCAGGGCTGGAGCCTTCAAGTGGGTACCCACCCACCAAGTGCAGAGTTTATCATGTTCCACAGAGGACAGTCTAGTTTCCTGGAGAAAGGCTAGAGATGCCCATCTGCGATTCAACAATTGTAATATTTTATACCTCTTAATCGGGGGAGTGAATACCCCCCCTATTCCAAGAAACCAGTTTATGTTCCAAGGATAACTATGAATAGAGATAAGAGCAGATACAGAAGAACCCTTGTGAAAATACCAGAGGAGTGTTCCAGCCACCACTCCCCCAGTTGCAACAAACCCTAGGGAGACCACCAGACCCCCCCTACCCATCTGAACCTAGGAAATCCTCCCCCCCCCCCCAACAAGACCACCCCTCCCCACACATTCCCACTCCCCCCCCAACCCATCCCAATCCATTCCCGGTACCACACCCCAATGGGTGTCACTTCCAGAAAGCAGAGGTTTGTTGCTTTTAAATAGCTCCTTCCAATTTTGCCCACTACTTTTTCATTTTCTCCAGGCTTTACCATTAAGCTAACAACTACTTGAGGTATTTAATTATTTATTTATTTGGATTTATTAGCTGCCTTTTCAAAGTGATTTACAATACACTGAATAGTAATCAGGTACTTTTTGGTATTTTCCCTATCTGTTCCAGCAGGCTTACACTCTAGGTCTGTGGTGCCTAGGGCAATGGTGAGTTGGGTGACTTGCCCAGGGTTACAGGGAATGGGTGGGATTGAACCTGCAACCCTAGGTTGCTCAGGAGGCAGCTCTGGCCACTAGGCCACACACTCCTCCCCCCTCCCCTTCATGACAAAGTTAGTTTTTGTGTGTATGTGTTTTGTTTTTTAAAATTTTATCATTTAAGTCTAGATCCTTCATATTTGAATGAGAGTTATTCATGCCTGTCTTAATACTAAACCACACCATCTGATGATCACAGGTTGTCTGATGATCACTGGCTATAGCATTCAAAAAACACTCCTCATTTGTAAGCATTAGGTCTGACATGGCCCTATCTAATATCACAAACTGCTGAAAAAGTTATCCCTGTAGATAATCCAGGATCTCCCTACTTTTAGCTGACACCATAATAGGGATGTCCCAGTGAACATCAGGCATATCGAAATAATCTTAAATTTAATCTCCAGTACTGTTTGATTTATTCTTTGGGCAGTTCATGACATATTTAGCTTTCTTTTCAACTCAGAATTTTCTTCTTGTCTTGGTTTATCACTTTTCAACTTTTATGTTCATTTTATTTTATTAGAAATACGATAGCTTGGACCAATTGAATCTTTGCATGCTGATGTTTCTAGGTCCTTCATATCCATTCTGCCAACTTAAGAATTGCCATTCCTTCGTGTCTTATTTTTATTTAATAATGTTTATAAATATTTCTTCTACTTGTAAGTAAGTTTAAATACATTGATTCTCAGATTATTAACTGATTGGGATAGGGTCAGTGAAATACTATATTTCTCTTCATTCTTTATAATGCAAGTGCCATAATCGGCAGATATTTATAACCAAAAAGTGGGATCCTTTTTACTAAGGCTCACTAGCCATTTTAGCATGTGCTAAATCTTAGTGCGCACTAAACGCTAACGAGTCCATAGACTATAATGGACGCGTTAGCATTTAGCAAGCGCTAATATTTAGCGTACCTTAGTTAAAGGACCCCAGTATTAGTATTTAACTTTGGATAAAACATCAAAAATGAAAGAGCTGTGCTACAGCTTAGACAAAATTGGTAGGATGTGATGCAATCTATAAATGGATAAAAAAAAATTGAACTGGATCTTTGAAAATAATATTTGGTTATATGTTGTAGTATTTCATGCTGCTTACTTATATATTAGCCTTCAGCCTAACCACCCTGAGTAGGCCTGCTCTTACTATCAAGTTTCAAGTTTATTATAAAATTTGATTAATCGCCTATTCCAAATTCTAAGCTATGTACAAATCGATAAAAATTACAGAATTAAAGGAAACAAACATAACTAACAAAGGGACTAAATCTACTAAACATAATAAAAACCAACTTATACAAACATAATAAAATACAAGGAAAGACTAGGAAAGAAATACAATTTGATTAATATGAAGAAAAACAATTAAGGTTAGGAACAATAGGAAAGGGAAGGAGAAAACTCTCAGAAAATATAAGGATAAAATGAGAGTCATAAGCAATTCATTTAGTCATTGAATTCATCTTTAAAAAGGATCAGGCCTGGCTAATACCCGGACAGGAGACCACCTGGGAATACCAGGTGCTGTAGGCTGAGGGGCCCTAAGTTGGGCAGAAGCAACATAGTGAAACTGCACACTGCACAGGAAGACAATGGTAAACCCTTGTGTACTCTGCCATGAAACATCACAGGGTAGATTCTTCACTGTGTGTACTGCCTTGAGTCAAAGGCATCATCCATATAATTAGGTATTAATTATTGCTATTGCATGAATGTTGACCATTGTAAACCATTTGTGAGCTCCTGGTGCAGACGGCATATAAAATTGCTATTCCATTGCATTGCATAAAACTGTTATTCAGTCTACAATTTATGCTTTTCACATCTATTTGGATTGCTCTTCAATCCAAATAATAAATAGAATGAATAGATGCCATAAAACTGTTACATTAAAAAATATTCAGGAACTGTATTTTAATGGAAAATATTTTTTACTTTTTAAACTGCCTGATGAGAAAAGCTGATTAGATTAATGTTGATCAAGTGGGTAGGGAAACTTAATCTGTGCCTAAAAGATATGAATATTGAAATTGGATTTTTGTTTTATTTTTGGACCTTAGAAAATTGCCAGTTTTTCAAAAAGAATTTGATTTGACTATGTATACCTAGAAATGGCCACAATTTCTAGAGCATAGGCAGAGGATCGTTGCTTTAGCAAACAGAATTACCTTATCAAATCCATTTATTTTATCTTTTCTTTCATAGTACTATTCCCAGGGCAATCATGAGAATATGAAGGGAACATTTTTAAGAAATACTGTATGCAAGGCACTAAATTTAAATACTGATAAAGTGAGGCTCTGGAAGATGCCTAGGCCCTCACTAGCCAGGCAGATTTATATGGGAATGGATTAAAGATCTGAAGTACCGTATTTTCACGCATATAACGCGCGCGTTATACGCGTTTTTACCTACCGCGCATACCCCTCGCGCGTTATATGCGTGAGCGCGGTATACGAAAGTTTTAAAACATAGTTCCCACCCCGCCCGACGCCCGATTCACCCCCCCAGCAGGACCACTCGCACCCCCACCCCGAACGACCACTCGCACGCGCTCCCACCCGCACCCGCATCCACGATCGGAGCAAGAGGGAGCCCAAGCCCTCTTGCCCGGCCGACTCCCCGACGTCCGATACATCCCCCCCCCCCCCCGGCAGGACCACTCGCACCCCCACCCCGAAGGACCGCCGACTTCCCGACAATATCGGGCCAGAAGGGAGCCCAAACCCTCCTGGCCACGGCGACCCCCTAACCCCACCCCGCACTACATTACGGGCAGGAGGGATCCCAGGCCCTCCTGCCCTCGACGAAAACCCCCCTCCCCCCCAACGACCGTCCCCCCCCCAAGAACCTCCGACCGCCCCCCCAGCCGACCCGCGACCCCCCTGGCCGACCCCCACGACCCCCCCACCCCCCTTCCCCGTACCTTTGGAAGTTGGCCGGACAGACGGGAGCCAAACCCGCCTGTCCGGCAGGCAGCCAACGAAGGAATGAGGCCGGATTGGCCCATCCGTCCTAAAGCTCCGCCTACTGGTGGGGCCTAAGGCGCGTGGGCCAATCAGAATAGGCCCTGGAGCCTTAGGTCCAACCTGGGGGCGCGGCCTGAGGCACATGGTCGGGTTGGGCCCATGTGCCTCAGGCCGCGCCCCCAGGTGGGACCTAAGGCTCCAGGGCCTATTCTGATTGGCCCACGCGCCTTAGGCCCCACCAGTAGGCGGAGCTTTAGGACGGATGGGCCAATCCGGCCTCATTCCTTCGTTGGCTGCCTGCCGGACAGGCGGGTTTGGCTCCCGTCTGTCCGGCCAACTACCAAAGGTACGGGGAAGGGGGGTGGGGGGGTCGTGGGGGTCGCCAGGGGGGTCGCGGGTCGGCTGGGGGGGCGGTCGGAGGTTCTTGGGGGGGGCGGTCGTTGGGGGGGAGGGGGGTTTGCGTCGAGGGCAGGAGGGCCTGGGATCCCTCCTGCCCATAATGTAGTGCGGGGTGGGGTTAGGGGGTCGCCGTGGCCAGGAGGGGTTGGGCTCCCTTCTGGCCCAACTACCAACGGTACGGGGAAGGGGGGTGGGGGCGTCGTGGGGGTCGCCAGGGGGGTCGCGGGTCGGCGGGGGGGGCGGTCGGAGGTTCTTGGGGGGGGCGGTCGTTGGGGGGGAGGGGGGTTTACGTCGAGGGCAGGAGGGCCTGGGATCCCTCCTGCCCGTAATGTAGTGCGGGGTGGGGGTAGGGGGTCGCCGTGGCCAGGAGGGTTTGGGCTCCCTCCTGGCCCGATATTGTCAGGGAGTCGGCGGTCCTTCGGGGTGGGGGTGCGAATGGTCCTGCCGGGGGGGGGGATGAATCGGACGTCGGGGGGGGGGTGAACGGAGAGTCGGGACAGCGCACGGAGAGGCGGGGCAGTGCACGGAAGTCAGGGGGGTGAACGGAGAGTCGGGACAGCGCACGGAAAGTCAGGGCAGTGCACGGAAGTCAGGGGGGGTGAACGGAGAGTCGGGACAGCGCACGGAAAGTCAGGGCAGTGCATGGAAGTCAGGGGGGGGTGAACGGAGAGTCGGGACAGCGCACGGAGAGGCGGGGCAGTGCACGGAAGTCAGGGGGGGGTGAACGGAGAGTCGGGACAGCGCACGGAGAGGCGGGGCAGTGCACGGAAGTCAGGGGGGGTGAACGGAGAGTCGGGACAGCGCACGGAAAGTCAGGGCAGTGCACGGAAGTCAGGGGGGGGTGAACGGAGAGTCGGGACAGCGCACGGAGAGGCGGGGCAGTGCACGGAAGTCAGGGGGGGTGAACGGAGAGTCGGGACAGCGCACGGAGAGGCGGGGCAGTGCACGGAAGTCAGGGGGGTGAACGGAGAGTCGGGCAGCATGCGCGGTATAATCGTGAGCGCGTTATACCAAAGTTTTTGTGCTTATCATCGTGATTTCTGCGTGCTATACACGTGTGCGTGTTTTATACGGGTGCGTGTTATTTGCGTGAAAATACGGTAGCCCTATGCTGAAAATTAGTCCAACCTGTGCTTCTTATTTTTGACTCTTCCCAAATAATGAAGAACTTAACTCACTCAAAACAACACTTGAGGTTAGTAATCCAACATGGCTATGTGAAAGAAGTGTATTTGGGAAGTTCTGTATTCAGAAATAGTTTCCTGTTTTATTTCTATTATCATTCATCTGGGCAAAACGAAACTACCGATGAAGAAATGGAAGCTGATGAAAACGGGAATGCAAAAACGGTAACGCGATCATTATGGGAGACTTCAATTATCCCGGAATAGATTGGAGTCTTGGAAACTCAAAATGTGCTAGGGAGATCGGATTCCTGGAAGCTTTACAGGACTGCTTCATGGATCAGTTTGTCAGAGAACCGACGAGAGGAAATGCTACTCTGGATCTAATCCTTAAAGGGCTAAGAGGACCTGCAAAGGATGTGGAAGTAGTGGGACCGTTGGGAAACAGCGATTATAACATGAGCAAGTTCAAAGTTGTAGGAATACCAAAGGGAAAGAGAACCACAGCGACAACTTTTAACTTCAAGAAAGAACAAGCTCCGAACCACATAGGGAGGAGCGATCACAAATCGGCCGAAGCCTTGGGGCCAATCGGCTAGGTCTAGAGGGGGGGGGGGAGGGGAGGAGGATAGATTAGGGGTGAGCGGAGGGGAGATCGCCCCTTTCGATCCGGCTTCACACGAGGCGGACGCGGTTTCCCTCCCGCTCACCCTCAATTGCACAAGCCGGGGGGAAGCGGAAGGGAGGTCGCCCCTTTTCCCGACGGCGGTCCAGGGAGATCGACGTGACTTCCCTCCCGCTCACCCACTACAGAAATGTGGGTTTTTTCTCACCTTGCGCGGAGCCATGAGAGATGAGGCTTTCCTTCCTGGGCCGCTGCCGGGTGGGGAGTCGCTGGCCGGTGCAGGCTGTGCAGTTCAGCACTCAAGAACCAGCAGCCTGCCTCCAGCGACTTCGCCTCTATTGTGAAGCAGGTAGGAGTAGGCGGATGGACAAACCGCGGCACTCGCGGCCCTCAAAGCCCAGGTTTTTTCGCCGCCTGTAATTCGGTCCTTCGTGCCGGGAGGGGAAGGAGGGGGCGCCCGCTGGTAGCGAGTGCGGCGCCCGATGGTAGTGGGTGTGACGCCACGTGGCCCCGCGCCGGCCTTAGTCGTCGCGGCGACGAACCTCTGCAAAAAAAAAAAAAAAAAAAAAAAACCGCCGACCGGAGTTTCGAGCCCTCACTCCGGGAGGTGGTAGTCGGCCTGGCTCCCCATCGCCGTGCGCTCCTCCACCCCGTGAGGAGGGGGGCGGGCCAGTTGTAGATGCCCGAGTGCAGCACCACGAGGCCCGCGCCTCAATCGTCACAACGTGGTCAGGCGCGGGCCATGCTCGCAATGACCCTCGCTATGACCCCGGCCACATTGCTGGTAAGTTCTCCGTGCGAGCGGCCGTATCGGCCATGGAGAGTGCGGCACCTCGTGGACTGTACCTCGGGTTCAAGCAGGCTTTTTGCTGGCCATGCGGCCGAGACTTTCACCCATGGCTTGTGCTCACATGAGAGCGCATAGCTTGCTTGCACTGTGCTCTCTCTACTGAGAAACAGGATTTGTCCTGCTTGATATCATTGTTTTAATACTATTCTCCTCAAAAAAAAAAAAAAAAAAAAATTGCGGGTGACCTTTAAATCCAATATTAATGTTTTCTTTATTAAGTTAGGCAATTATATGCTATTTAATAAAATGCTATTTAATACTACGCTATTAGGCTATTATATGCTAGTTAATAAAATGCTATTTATTAAGTTAGGCAATTATATGCTATTTAATAAAATGCTATTTAATGCTACGCTATTAGGCTATTATATGCTAGTTAATAAAATGCTATTTGATGCTATGCTATTAGGCAATTATTTGCTATGCTATTAGGCTATTATATGCTATTTAAAAAAAAATGCTATTTAATGCTATGCTAATAGGCAATTATTTGCTACGCTATTAGGCTACTATATGCTATTTAATAAAATACCATAAAATTCTATGCTATTAGGCAATTATACGCTATCTACAGCTATTATATGCTATTTAATTAAATGCTATGCTATTAGGCAATTATATGCTATTTAATAAGATACTATTTAATGCTATGCTATTAGGATATTATATGCTAGTTAATAAAATGCGATTTGATGCTATGCGATTAGGCAATTAGTTGCTATGCTATTAGGCTATTATATGCTAGTTAATAAAATGCTATTTAATGCTATGCTATTAGGCTATTATATGCTAGTTAATAAAATGCTATTTAATGCTATGCTATTAGGCTATTATATGCTAGTTAATAAAATGCTATTTGATATAAAAGGCTATTTGATGCTATGCTATGAAGCAATTATGTGCTATGCCATGAGGCTATTATATGCTATTTAAAGGCTCTTATAGCCCATGTAAAGGCTCTTATCTGCTATTAGCTGCCATTATATGCTATTCCGATCCCACCATATGCGATACCTACAACTTAGCAGCAATGCTCTTTCTCCAACTGGAGTTTCTGATGGCTTGAGTCCTATATTGTATTTAAGCATGATCCCAGAAGGAGGGCTTACTAATATTAGGGCCTGTCTCGGGTTCCAATCCATGTATGCCTGTACTGACTGTCTTTATTCTTTAGTACTTATTATAGCCATGCCTGCTCAACGTAAGCCTCGATCAAAACCAGCACTGCAGAAAAGCCCACAGCTAAGAGTCAAAGAAAGACTAGGACCACACGCATCACAACAACAGCGTTGGCTTCGACGGCGGCTTCTGCGGCCTCAACAGCGGCTTCTGCGGCCTCAACAGCGGCACCGGCTTCTGCGCTTTTACGGCCGCACAGCCTCAACAAGAACAGCTGGTTCTCTTGCTATCTGTATTGTGGCACCAACGCGCTGGTCTCCAGCTGGTTCTCTTGCTATCTGTATTTGCTATGCAACGTGTCACCAACGCGCTGGTCTCCAGCGGTTTCTCTTGCCTGCCTTTGTTACTGACGTCTGTATACGTCTATCTTATGCATATTTATAGAGCCAGCCTCACTGTCTCTATTCTTTTAGTACTTCTTATAGACATGCTGGCTCAACGTAAGTCGCGAGCAAAACGTAAGCCACGAGCAAAACCAGCAGCTCAGATACAGCCCTCAGCGACTAGTCAGAAAAAGACTAGGACTACGCGTGCCACAACATCAGCGGCTCTAACAGCCGAGGCTTCCACGGCCTCAACTGCAGCGGCAGCTTCTACGGCAGCACAATTTCAGCAATATACAACAGCAGAGGCTTCCACGGCCTCAACTGCAGCGCCAGCTTCTACGGCAGCACAAATTCAGCAATACACAACATCAGCGGCTCTAACAGCAGAGGCTTCCACGGCCTCAACTTCAGCGCCAGCTTCTACGGCAGCACAAGCCCAGCAAGATCTAGTTGCCTTAATGGCGGAGTTCCAGAGGCAGATACTTCAGCACGGGGTTCAAACGGTGCACCAACGACTTCTGCACCAGCACCGACATATCCACCTCCAGCACAGCCGATGTTACCAGCACAGCCGCTGTTGGTCCCAGGCTATTCATACTATCTTGATTACCAGAGACCACAACAGCTGATATCTGGAATCCTGTACTCGCAATCAGCGGCAGTACGATAATCAGCATCTGGGAGGTAAGTTCGATGCACGAAGGGACAGGGCTTTAGAGGGATATAAATGGAATCGGCGTGCTCACATATCGGCTACAGATAGAACAATTTTACTTTGGTTATATGAAAGTTATAAAGGGATAGAATCTGGGACCTTAAGGGGTCTACTTTCGCTTTATCCATTTAACGACTTACATATGGGATTTATAAGTCCTTCAGAAGGAGAGTTTACTTTACCTCAACAGCATCTACGGGACATTATGTCCGATGCCTCCCTTACGGCTTGCAGTACTTCCAGACCTACTACACACAGGCTAGGCTTATCAGTACATTGGATATGCTCCTCTGTACATCGGGTAGGTTTTTCAGTACATGGGATATTCTCCGCTGTAGCAGTACATTGGATATGCTCCTCTGTACAAGGGCTAGGCTTATCAGCACATTGCATGTGCTCCTATGTACAGTGGCTAACCTTATCAGTACATTGGATATGCTCCTCTGTATCGGTGCATTGGTTATGCTCCTCTGTACATTGGCTAGGCCTATCAGTACATTTGATGTGCTCCTCTGTACATTGGCTAGGCTTATCAGTACATTGGATATGCTCCTCTGTATCAGTACATTGGATAAGCTCCTCTCTACATTGGCTAGGCCTACATAGGCTTATCAGTACATTGGATATGCTCCTCTGTATCAGTACATTGGATATGCTCCTCTCTACATTGGCTAGGCCTATCAGTACATTGGAGGTGCTCCTCAGTACATGGGCTAGGCTTATCAGCACATTGCATTTGCTCCTCCGTACATTGGCTAGGCTGATCAACACATGGCATTTTCGGCCTATCAGTACATTGGATGTGCTCCTCAGTACATTGGCTAGGCTTATCAACACATTGCATTTGCTCCACTGTACATTATCAGCGCATGGCATTTGCTCCTATATACATGGGCTATTGGCTAGGCTTATCAGCACATTGCATGCGCTCCTCTGTACATTGGCTAGGCTTCTCAGCACATTGCATGTGCTCCCCCGTACATTTGCTAGGCTTATCAGCACATGGCATGTGCTCCTCTATACGGCCTATCAGCACATTGGCTAGGCTTAGATACATTGGCTAGGCTTATTAGCACGTCGCATGGGCTCCGCATTGGCTAGGCTTATCAGCACATTGCATGTGCTCCACTGTACATTGGCTAGGCTTATCAGCACATTGCATGTGCTCCGCTGTATCAGTACATCGGATATGCTTCTCCGTACATTGGCTAGGCTTATCAGTACATTGGATATGCTCCTCTGTACATTGGCTAGGCTCATCAGTACATGGGATATGCTCGGATATGCTCCTCTGTACATTGGCTAGGCTTATCAGTACATTGGATGTGCTCCTATGTACATTATCAGTACATAGGATAGGCTCCGCGGTATCAGTATATTGGATATGCTCCTCGGTACATTGGCTAGGCTCATCATTAGTGGGTTGTTGTCTACGCTGAGACAAGGAAGTTATCTGTGCCTAGTGCGCAGTACCCGGGCAGTGGGTTGCATATAAAAATTTTCTGTACGTTGAGACGATGAAGTTATCTGTACCTTGGCATATATAGTTGGAGCGCAGTACCCGTGCAGTGGGTTGCATATATATTTGGAGCGCAGTACCCGCGCAGTACCCGTGCATATATATATTTGGAGCGCTGTACCCGTGCAGTGGGCTGCATATATATATTTGGAGCGCAGTACCAGTGCAGTGGGCTGCATATATATATTTGGAGCGCAGTACCCGTGCAGCGGGTTGCATATATATGTTTGGAGCGCAGTACCCGTGCAGTGGGTTGCATATATATTTGGAGCGCAGTACCCGTGCAGTGGGTTGCATATATATTTGGAGCGCAGTACCCGTGCAGTGGGTTGCATATACATATTTGGAGCGCACTACCAGCGCAGTACCCGTGCAGTGGGTTGCATATATAGATTTGGAGCGCAGTACCCGTGCAGTGGGTTGCATATATATATTGAGAGCGCAGTACCCGTGCAGTGGGTTGCATACGCAGTACCCGTGCAGTGGGTTGCATATATATATTTGGAGCGCAGTACCCGTGCAGTGGGCTGCATATGTATATTGGAGCGCTGTACCCGTGCATCGGGTCGCATATATATGTTTGGTGCGCAGTACCCGTGCATCGGGTTGCATATATATTTGGAGCGCAGTACCCGTGCAGTGGGTCGCATATATATATTTGGAGCGCAGTACCCGTGCAGTGGGTCGCATATATATATTTGGAGCGCAGTACCCGTGCAGTGGGTCGCATATATATATTTGGAGCGCAGTACCAGTGCAGTGGGCTGCATATGTATATTGGAGCGCTGTACCCGTGCATCGGGTTGCATATATATGTTTGGAGCGCAGTACCCGTGCATCGGGTTGCATATATATTTGGATCGCAGTACCCGTGCAGTGGGTTGCATATATATATTTGGAGCGCACTACCCATGCAGTGGGTTGCATATATATTTGGAGCGCAGTACCCGTGCAGTGGGTTGCATATATAGATTTGGAGCGCAGTACCCGTGCAGTGGGTTGCATATATAGATTTGGAGCGCAGTACCCGTGCAGTGGGTTGCATATATATATTTGGAGCGCAGTACCCGTGCAGTGGGTTGCATATATATTTGGAGCTCAGTACCCGTGCAGTGGGTTGCATATTTTCATTACACTGAGGCGATTCAATGCGAAAATTTATCAGGGCCTGTGCATATATGGGTAGCATATAGGCCGCAGCTACAGCACTTGGGGGGAACCCGCGATAAGCGAGGTTTCGCTATCCCGGGTAGTGGAGGGTAAGCACAGCATATGAGTCAACGACATACACCTTTACATTGCTTAGGAAATTGGGCATGTCACCTTGCTTGGACGGCAGGGAGGCCAAGCCATGATCTTCACAGCAACGTACTGCTGATGAGAGGACACATCCTTGAACGGGATAGGTCCAGCGAGCAAGGGAAGCTGTTACGGCAACCCACATTCGGAGAGGATGGAGAGGCATATGCTGTGCACCTGATCATGTGGTGGTCATACCTGATTGATTATTCTGCTCAGTTGATGACAGTTGTGATGTAATAGTGCTGTTATGGCTGCGGCCTAATAAAATTCCACACTAGTTGAAAACGCTTGTGTAGTGTCTTTGTGTTCAGGACAGGGGTTACAGCACCAAGTGCTGAGTGCACGATTTGAGAACAAGCTCCGAACCACATAGGGAGGAGCGATCACAAATCGGCCGAAGCCTTGGGGCCAATCGGCTAGGTCTAGAGGGGGGGGGGGGAGGGGAGGAGGATAGATTAGGGGTGAGCGGAGGGGAGATCGCCCCTTTCGATCCGGCTTCACACGAGGCGGACGCGGTTTCCCTCCCGCCCACCCTCTACTTCTGTCGCAGCCAGACTGGAAAGGAGGGTAAGCACAGCATATGAGTCAACGACATACACCTTTACATTGCTTAGGAAATTGGGCATGTCACCTTGCTTGGACGGCAGGGAGGCCAAGCCATGATCTTCACAGCAACGTACTGCTGATGAGAGGACACATCCTTGAACGGGATAGGTCCAGCGAGCAAGGGAAGCTGTTACGGCAACCCACATTCGGAGAGGATGGAGAGGCATATGCTGTGCACCTGATCATGTGGTGGTCATACCTGATTGATTATTCTGCTCAGTTGATGACAGTTGTGATGTAATAGTGCTGTTATGGCTGCGGCCTAATAAAATTCCACACTAGTTGAAAACGCTTGTGTAGTGTCTTTGTGTTCAGGACAGGGGTTACAGCACCAAGTGCTGAGTGCACGATTTGAGGAAACTATGAAGCTATGATGGTAATGGTAAGGAAGAAACTCAGGAACAACACAAAGAAATGGCAGACTGTATTTATTTTTTTATTTTTTTTATTTTTATTTCTTATATACCACTATAGAGCAAGCCTGGTCTTTATTCAAGGACACGGTAAGCGAGGCGCAAAATCGGTATATCCCCAGATTCAGAAAAGGGTGCAAAAAGAGCCTAACAAAAGACCCGGTGTGGATAACTAAAGAAGTGAAGTGAAGAAGTGAAGAAGTGAAGGGGATAAGAAGAATTCATTCAAGAAATGGAAAAAGGGCAAAACCGAGGAGAACTGGAATGAACATGGGAAGTATCAAAAAGAATGTCACCTCGTGGTTAGAAAAGCAAAAAGAGAATACGAAGAGAGGCTAGCCAGGGAAGCACGAAACTTCAAACCGTTCTTCAGATATGTTAAAGGGAAGTAACCGACTAGGGAGGAGGTGGGACCGCTGGATGACGGAGATAGGAAGGGAGTGGTGAAGGAGGAGAAAGAAGTGGCGGAAAGACTAAACATGTTTTTTTCGTCAGTATTTACAAAAGAAGACACATTCAACATACCGGAAGCTGAACAAATCTTCAAAGGAGACCAAGCAGAGAAATTAACATCCATGGAAGTAAGCCTTGAGGACATACACAGGCAGATAGAAAAATTAAAATCTGACAAATCGCCGGGCCCGGACGGAATCCACCCTAGAGTATTGAAAGAACTAAAGGAGGAAATAGCGGAACTACTAACCAGGTTTGTAATCTATCCCTGATTCCGGAGGATTGGAAGATAGCCAATGTTACGCCCATCTTTAAAAAGGGATCGAGAGGTGACCCGGGGAACTACAGATCAGTAAGTCTGACCTCGGTTCGGTGTAAAATGGCGGAAGCGCTGATAAAAGATAGCATCGAGGAGCATCTAGAGATGCATAAACTTATGAAAACAAGCCAACTTGGCTTCTGCAAGGGAAGATCATGTCTGACGAACTTATTGCACTTCTTCAAAGGAATTAACAAACGGATGGACAAAGGGGACCCCATAGATATCGTATATTTAGACTTCCAAAAAGGTACCCCATGAACGTCTACTTCGGAAACTGAAGAACCATGGGGTGGAAGGAATCATACACAGATGGATCAGGAATTGATTGGTGGGTAGGAAGCAGAGGGTAGGAGTGAAGGGCCACTACTCGGACTGGAGGAAGATCACGAGTGGTGTTCTGCAGGAGTCAGTGCTTGGATTGTTGCTATTCAATATATTTATAAATGATCTAGAAACGGGGACGAAGAGCGAAGTAATAAAATTTGCAGATGACACCAAGCTATTCAATGGGGCTAGGACTAAAGAGGACTGTGAAGATTTACAAAGGGACCTAAACAAACTAGGGGAGTGGGCGACGAGATGGCAGAAGAAGTTCAATGTAGAGAAATGCAAAGTCT
This sequence comes from Geotrypetes seraphini, assembly GCF_902459505.1. Classification (NCBI taxonomy): domain Eukaryota; kingdom Metazoa; phylum Chordata; class Amphibia; order Gymnophiona; family Dermophiidae; genus Geotrypetes; species Geotrypetes seraphini. The sequence continues at coordinate 509,853,983 of NC_047084.1, read as the reverse complement.
TACACATAGGAAACAGAAATCCGAGGTACAGCTACACAATGGGAGGGCTGTTATTGAGTGAGAGTTTCCAAGAAAGGGACTTGGAGGTAACAGTGGACATGACAATGAAGCCATCGGTACATTGCGCAGCGGCTGCTAAGAAAGCAAGTAGAATGCTAGGAATAATCAAGAAGGGTACTACAAGCAGAACGAAATAAGTTATTCTGCCATTGTATCGGGCGATGGTGCGCCCGCATCTGAAGTACTGTGTCCAATATTGGTCGCCATACCTAAAGAAGGATATGGCGATACTCGAGAGGGTTCAGAAGAGAGCGACATGGAAAATCTTTCATACACTGAAAGATTAGAGAGACTGGGGCTTTTTTCGCTGGAGAAGCGGAGACTTAGAGGGGATATGATAGAGACTTATAAGATCATGAAGGGCATAGAGATAGAGAAAGTGGAGAGGGACAGATTCTTCAAACTATCGACAACTACAAGAATGAGAAGGCATTCCGAAAAATTAAAAGGAGAACCAATGCTAGGAAGTTCTCCTTCACCCAACGGGTGGTGGACACCTGGAACGCGCTTCCAGAGGCAATGATAGGACAGGGTACGGTATTGGAGTTCAAGAAGGGATTGGACAATTTTCTGAAGGAAAAGGGGATAGAAGGGTATAGAGGGCTAGTATACAGGTCCTGGACCTGATGGGCCGCCGGGTGAGCGGACTGCTGGGCATGATGGACCTCAGGTCTGACCCAGTAGAGGCTTATGTTCTTATATGGTTTTGTGGTATAGAAGTGACATGTTATGTAACTACATGAGAACATGAAGGCCCTTTTAAATTTTCTAATGCTCCTTAAAAAAGGATTGGCCAGAGTTTATGCATACTATAGGATGTTATTCTGCCAAGTAGCATGCTATGCTCTGGGCCACAGCAAAAGAAAGGAAACTATTATGGTATTCATTAACCCAAGCACAGGGTAAAAGCTACATTACCTAAGTGTAATTCAACTTGAGCTGTCGGTGAAAAGATGTGATACAATTTATGCCTTTGCCTTCTCTGTATTGCTTATGGTTGTGGGTTTTTTTTGTCATAGTTCATGGTTTGTCTTTATTTGATATAACACCCATCAAGTTAATATCTGAACAGTTAACATAATGAAGCCAGTGTAAGAGAAAAAGAAGATAAGGGAAAGGGAGAGAAACAAAAGGAGCTAAGTTACAAAAGAAACATCATTACATGAAAAAAAAGAAGAAAGAATAATTAAAATAATAAAGGAATGATTCTAAAACACAAAATGGGGGTGTGAATGAATAAAGACAGAAAGATGTTAAAAGGTACTTCAAACAGGTTATATCAAAACTAAGATGGTGGGAGTAGGAAGTTCAAGTGTAAGTTTGAGAATGAAGAGGAAAAATAATCTGAAGGAAAAGTTCAGTTAAAATAATAGGACTTCAATGTTTTGTTTTGTTTGTAAATTCAAATCAGATTCTAAGTGGATGCAAATGGGAAGGGGGTCACAGAGAATTAGAGCTTATGAATAATTGTTGGGTATAAGGGAGGGGGAATATTTGATGAGAGTTAGAATTTGATGATATATTAAGTGATGTTAAAGTATAAAATGATTGTATTTTATGTTACACTTATTGTGAGTTTTAAAAATGAATAAAGATTTAAAAAAAGAGCTACCAAAATGAAGCAGGAACAGTGAGTAGAGTCATACCAAAACCTAAACGAGAAGGATTAGTCATGAGATTTTGTCAGGCGGAGTGAAGAGTGGGAATGTATGTGTAGGGAATAAGTGGATTGTGGACAAATGGGAGGATAGAAGACTTGATGTGTAACATTTAGGAAATTAAATTGAATATGAAAAAAATACTGAGAGCTAGTGTTCTGCAATGAGGAAGGGGCTAACAAAGTCAAATTTTTTCTTTCCATACAGAAATTTGTATCATTTGTAAGCAGTAGATTTGGTGAGTCTGAGATCTAAAAGGACGGAGTTACCATAATCAAGTTGGGAGAGAATTAGGATGTGAATGAAAAGATGTAAGGCATTCATATGTAATAAGGGTCAGATCGATAGAGTTGTCGAACAGCAAGTACAAGGAGTTTCTTATCCAGGTAGAAATTTTCATATAAAAAATGAGGTACTTATCCAGGGCAATGCCAATAATTCTGACAGATGTCTCAAGAGGAATGGAAATGCAATGTATAGAAGGTAAAATATATTGGAGATCAAAGAAAAGTACATCTCTCTTGGTAGGGTTGTCTTGGTAGGTTTTTTTAGACTTTTGCAAAGAATGACTTGAATATCAATTGATTAACATTTAATAAGTGAAGAGTTTAATGCAATTTGAAAGTCACATCAAACTAATTTAAATAATTGTATTCACTGAGAATCAACATATGAATAGTAATGAATGATAATAAAACATCAACACTAAAAACAATTACTAGTGAAATTGAAAGTAAGGGAAATCACTGAAGACAGATGGTATGACACCTGTTTGACTTCATACATTTGAATATATTGGCAGAGAGAAGAATAAAAGCATTTGATAAACAGCCAATATGTTTTTATATTTACAGCAAAATGTATTTGACGTTCTATAGTGTTGATATTCTATTGTCAAAGTATTGTACCATTTTTCTTAATTTAAGAGTATTTATACCACAGGTGTCAAAGTCGGTCCTCGAGGGCCGGAATCCAGTCGGGTTTTCAGGATTTCCCCAATGAATATGCATGAGATCTATGTGCATGCACTGCTTTCAATGCATATTCATTGGGGAAATCCTGAAAACCCGACTGGATTACGGCCCTCGAGGAGGGACTTTGACACCCCTGATTTATACTATTTCTAGAATGTCCTTAATAATGCTGGATTTATATGAATGCTTACTAAAGTTTTAAAAAATATTACTAAGATCTGTCCTGAGACCAGTTATGTTCAAATGCCACAGAAAAACCAGATATGCATACATCAGGGAGAATTTGTTCCCCGGCAGACTATGGGCTCCTTTTACTAAGGTGTGATAGCGTTTTTAGCGCGCGCAGAATATTAGCGCATGCTAAACCCGTGCTATGCGGCTAGAACTAACGCCAGCTCAATACAGGCATTAGCGTCTAGCATGCGTGGCAATTTAGCACACGCTAAAACCGCTAGCGCAGCTTAGTAAAAGGAGCCCTTAAACACAATGTAGAAAAAAAGAGGCACAGAATAAACATTTTTGATGAGTCATCAATATATGGGTAGCTGAAACAACTATATTGACTGCCAATAAAGCAGAGGGTACAGTATAAAGCAGTGTTTCTCAACCTTTTCAAGCCAAGTACCCCCAAGCCTAACAAATACCAACCAAGTACCCTCACCCAAACTCCACCCAAACCCACCCAAATTCTGCCCCAGACCTGCCCAAACTCTGCCCCTGACTCCACCCCATAATAATAATATTTATTTATTTAAAATGATTTATAATCCACCTATCTACAAATCTAGGCGAGGGACAATAGATATATAAAATAAAACAAATGACAAATAACAAGATACAGATACAAAACACATCAAAGATATCGTAAAAACCTCAAAACCTCATTTTACATTATTTCATCATCACAAACAATGTCTTCACAAACAATTCAATAGCATCAAAAACTGTTCAATGCTAAAGCAATCACAAACTAGCCTAAAACAGCAATATCTCACAACTGGTGTTAAATGCATGTTCGAATAGCACGTTTTTTACTTCTTTTGTAAATTAACAAAGCATGGTCAATTGACGCACTAAATCCGACAATGCATTCCACTAAACCAGTCCCTGTACAGATAACATAGATTTGTGATTGCCAGTGAGTCTCACAGTTGCTAAGGAAAGAATATCCATTCTCAAACTATCAGCAGAACATAACTCACGAAAAGGGGCATGCCACTGGACAAGTGCACGAACGCATGATGGACAGTTACTTTGAAGCAATTTCTTTCATCCATTTTTCATATACACACAATATAATGTTATTAATACATAATGGTAACCACAAAATTTAAAAAACACAAAGCACACTCTACACAGAGAAAATGTTAATTATCTTTTATATTTGGGGGGTTTTCAAAGATGTCAAGGCAGATTAAAATATGCAATGTCACCTCAGTAACAATTACAGAAAAATAGACAAATATAGTGCAAAATATAGACAGCAGATATAAATTCTCAAACCTGACACATTTTAATCACTAAATTGATAATAAAATCACTTTTCCTACCTTTGTTGTCTGGTGATTTCATGAGTGTCTGGTTGCACTTCCTTCTGACTGTACATCCAATCTTTCTTTCTTTCCCTTTCTTTCTTTCTTTCTTTCTTCCTTCCTTTCTTCCTCCTGCATGCTTCCTCTCCTCCAGACATCATTCCATTCTCCAACCAACATCTCTCTCTGTCCCTCCATGAATCCAACTTTTCTTCCTCTCTCATCCCCAGATCAATTTTCACCTCTGTCCATTTCTCCTTCTATCATCCCTCTCCAACACCATGCCACATCTCTCACTCTATCACTATGCCCAACATTCCTCCTCCTTGCATCCTCTTCAATCTATCCCTCTGTTCTCTCTTCTCTACCATAGCCAACATTTCTCCCTCGCATCCTTCTATTCCCCATGCATCTCTACCTCACTCCTCTCTATGCCCAATTTTCCTCTTCCTTTCCCCATGTGCACCATCTCTTTCCCTCTCACTCACACACTCATGCCCAACAATTTTCCCCTTCTATTACCTCCCTCCCTAGTGCTCCCTTCCTCCCTCCTTCCTATGTTCTGAGTTTGCTCTCCCACCTCCTCACTGCCTTCCAGCCTTTATCCCACCTTCTTCCTCCCTCCCTCTCCCAAAGCCGACCCGCGCTAAAGCCTGCCTGCCCCCAAGCCAACCCGCCACCGATTCCTCCTCCCCCCAGTCTGCCACTACTCTCCGCCACCCACCCGCTCCATTTAATTATCCCCTGCCACTGCCACAACTCTGGGAAGGACCAAGTGTGTGCAGTGATTGCACGCTGCCAGCCCACAAGCCTTCCCCCCCCCCCCGACATCAATTCTAACATTGGAGAGAAGGTCTGGGCCAGCCAAGCAGCAATTGGCTGGCCCGGATCTTCTCTCCGACGTCAGAATTGACGTCAGGGGAAGGCTTGTGGGCCAGTGAGGTACAATCGCTGCACGTGCCTGGCCCTTCCCTTCTTGGAGTTGCGGCAGTGGCGAGGGATAATTAAATGGAGCAGGTGGGCAGCGTGGGGTGGCAGAGAGAAATCAGTGGTCAGCCCCTGTACCCCCAACAGCTGGTCCGCATACCCCCTAGGGTATGTGTACCACAGGTTGAGAAACACTGGTATAAAGTACTGTCTTTGGTGCACCAAGTTCTGTATAGATCAGCTCTGGCCTGTTTTTGCATGCTACGGGAGATCTATAGACCTAGAAGGATATTGAGGTCAGAGGGAAATATGAAATTAACAGCAATAAAGGAAATGGGAGTGCACTATGCCAGTGTTTTTCAACCTTTTTTGGGAAAAGGCACACTTGTTTCATGAAAAAAATCACGAGGCACACCACCATTAGAAAATGTTAAAAAATTTAACTCTGTGCCTATATTGACTATATATAAAGTAATTCTCTTGAATAGGAATCAAATAAACACAAAGAAAGTATTTTATAATGCTGCCACCGCCAACAACACCGTTGGCGGCGGTGGCACTCAAGTGGCTAAAGAGCCGCAGTTTGCCGGCCTAGGGACAACACTGGAGGGTGGCCAGCTGTGCACCCCCTTGGGACGTAAACCCGGGGTGGGGCAGACCGCCCCCCCCACCCTGGTATGCCACTATCTATACCTCACTCCCTCCCTATGACCAAAAATTCTCCTTTCTTCTATTCCCCGTGTACACAACCATCTCTTTCCCTCCCTTCCTCTCTCCCAAGTCCATTTCTTCTGTGTCCAAAAACGCATTCCCTCCCCCACCTCAGCATCTCTTTCCCTCCCTTCCTCTCTCCCAAGTCCATGCCTTCTGTGTCCAAAAACCCATTCCCTCCCCCACCTCAGCATCTCTTTCCCTCCCTTCCTCTCTCCCAAGTTCATGCCTTGTGTCCAAAACGCACTCCCTCCCCCCTTTTGTGTTCCGTGTTTGCCTCCCAGCCCATCTTTGCAACTTTCTCAGCAAAACGAAGCTCAAGCCGCAAGGCTTGTCTTCTGCTTCCTGCCTGCCCTGCCGCGCACAAATAGCCGAACGGAAGTATTCTCCGACGTCAGCGCTGACGTCGGAGGGCAGGCTTTGCTTAAGCCCTCCCTCCGACGTCAGCGCTGACATCGGGGAACGCTTGCGATCGGCTATATGTTAGCTGCAGGGCAGGCAGGAACAGAAGACGAGCCTCGCGGCTCGAGATGTATTGTACTCCGCGGGTCCCCCGTCCAGCTCTCTCCTGTCCACGTGGGGCGGACCGCCCCTCTCCCTAGACTGGTGGTACTGCCCTGATGGCGGCCCTGACCGTACGGCACACCAGGCAACATCTCGCGGCACACTAGTGTGCCGCGGAACAGCGGTTGAAAAACACTGCACTATGCAACTACAAAAATGAAAATGTTTTCAATTGCTGGTGTGCCTTATGAAATAATCTCCTGGACACTTAAGACTATGTATTGACTGTGCAAGCTTCAAGAAATTATTAAAGACACAATTGTTTGTTGATGCCTACATGTAGTGTGTATAGGAAATCCCCTATGCTGCATTGGGTACTCAGCCAGCATGTTTAAATGAGAAGGCAGAGATTGTTGATTTTATGTCCAGGTGTTGTTATGGTTTTATTTTTATGAATGTTTGATATTGGAAACTTTATATCAGTGAAACCTTAGAATAGTTGGTTCTAGCAATTCATAGACCTCAGTGGTGTACCCATGTGAACAGTAAATTTCAACACACACGTTACTTATATACACCGAAATCGTCATTAGTCCAAATTTTTGGTAAAGTGCTTAGTATCTTTAAAATACAATCTTTATAAATATGTTAAATATAGAGTAGTACTCATCTTTGTGCAAAGAAATGCGACTCGGGGGGGAGGGGCGGTGGATAACTCCAACATAGAGCTATGTTTCGCCAAACGACTGTATCAAGGAATCCCCCTACAAATAAATATATATAAATTATCTTAGAGTTTCAAATAAATAAATATCATATAATAATCCTTCTAGTCAGAATAAGAAACTTTTAGTCAAACTATAAAAATAATTCATATATCGAAAAGTTTTAGAACTAACCATTAATCAGAGCGATGTCTCCCGTGTTTCACAATTTATGCAGGAAAGCATGGCCGCGGCGTCTAACCTCTTATACAGATTCAAAAGACAGCGTAATGAAGTAAAGGTCTCTACGTGGCCAATTGGGAGGGAAACACCCTCTAATGAAATGGATACATATCACACCAGCGTCATCCATTCTAATTCCACATTCAGGCCCCTAGGCTTCACCGTATCTAAATTGAAAATCCGTTTTTGTTCCCGGAAATTGAGTTTCTCTGCTAAATTTCCACCCTCCCATCCTAATTCAACTTGGTCAATAACTCTCCATTTAATATCAGCTATTTTGTGATGCTTATCTTGCCAATGTTGTACTAAGGGAGCCTCTGTACTGCCTGTGTTGAAGTGGATCATGTTGTGATCACTGTTTTCAAGCATCCCTTTTACTTCTATACCTTGTGCCGGTGCTTGTAGTCCATTTATAATTAAGTCCAGAATTGCATTTTCCATGACAAGTTGTTCCAAGAAGCAATCACCTACATCATCCAGGAACTTGGTCTCCCTACTGCAGCTGGAGTTGCCTAGGTTCCAATCTATCCCCAGATAATTGAAGTTGCCCATACTACTTAGACCATCATAGATCTGTCATTCTATTTTCCTTAGATATTTCGGCCGCCTTTGACACAATTGACCACGACCTACTTCTAAATAGACTCGAAGAAAAAGGAATAACCGGGAATGTCTTAAAATGGTTTAAATCCTATTTCAACAACCGAACTTCATCCGTCAAATTTAATAATGAAGATTCTTCTATCTTTACCTCAACTTTTGGAATCCCACAAGGATCCATTCTATCTCCCTTACTATTTAACATTTTCCTATCACCACTACTAGAAATCTGTCAGGCAACAGGTTTTATCCCATTTTCATACGCGGATGATATTCAATTGATTCATCCCGTAGATCCTGAAAGCGACACTGACATCTTCTCTATTAATCAAAAATTAGAACTAATACATAATTGGTTGAACTCAAACAAACTAGCTCTTAATATTAACAAGACCAAATCCATCCTATTTAAATGGAAAAAAGATATTTCACTTATAAAACCTTTTCTTATTAATAATATACCTATCAGCACGGAACCCATAGTTAAAATTCTCGGAGTACTATTTGATAATAATTTATCTTATCACGAACACATCTCCTCCATTGTTAAACAATGTTTCTTCAAACTTCGACAGATAAGATCTATTTCTAAATTTCTCTATCCCTCCTCTTTAAAGATTTTAATCCATTCATTCATCATAGCCAAAATCGACTACTGTAATGCCCTATTTTTAAATATCAGCCAAAAAGAAAAAAGAAGACTTCAAATCATTCAGAACACGGCCATAAAATTAATCTATAACGCAAAAAAATTTGATCACGTCTCCCCATTATTAATAGACGCGCATTGGTTACCAGTTAACCATAGGATCCTCTACAAACTGATGTTCCTAATCTTCAAGTCCCTCACATTTAGTGAACCACAATTTATTTTAAAATCACTTATCCCATACAAACCTCAAAGATCTTTGCGCTCATCTAATCAAAATTTATTAACTGTGCCTTCTTTAAAAATCATTGGAACGAGAAGAGCTGACATGTTTACTGTTGCAGGTCCACAATGGTGGAATTCCCTTCCCCATTATATTAGAATAGAAAGTGATATCCTAGTATTCAAGAAGCTTTTAAAATCTTATTTATTTAAGGACGCCTTTGATCTATAACTAAACTTATGGACGTCTTTAACTAATTTTTAATCTTCTAAATTGTTGATTTGGCTCAAACAAATATGCAAGAAATGCTTTGAAAATTTTTTACCCTACCTTTCGTTTTTCCCTGATTTTTTTGTTTTTTTTTTCCTCTTCCCCATTGTAACTTTACCCTCCTTCCCTATCTCTCATGTCAGTCATAATTGATTTTATTGTAATTAGGTTAAAGTTTCTTTATTATATTATGTACATCGCCTAGAATTTCTGAAATAGGCGATTCATCAAATGTGAAATAAAACTTGAAACTTGAATAACTGTGAGGCATCTTAAGGTGTACTGCAGCAAACTTCATAAAAAGAGGCCCAGGTACATATCTTGCCATAACCCCGTTATGTGTGTGGCGCAGTGGTTAAAGCTATAGCCTCAGCACCCTGGGGTTGTGGGTTCAAACCCACACTGGTCCTTGTGACCCTAGGCAAGTCACTTAATCCCTCCATTACCCCAGGTACATTAGGTAGATTGTAAGCCCGCTGGGACATACAGGGAAAAATGTTTGAGTACCTGAATAAATTAATGTAAACCATTCTGAGCTCCCCTGGGAGAACGGTATAGAAAATTGAATAAATAAATACATATATGGTAAGCCCTCAAAAACCTAAAACCTACTAGACTGACCTGTATACCACACCAATAGCCCTTATGCCTTTAGGTAACACCTATATGTAGGTACAGTGGGATTTGGATAGGTATTGAAAGTATCATATAGTCTACCGTAGGTGTAGTAATTAGAGTGGGATGTGGGCCTAGGTCCCCATCTCTATGGTTGACTACACCACCCACTAGGCTAATCCAGGAACCTGCTTGCTGCTCTACTAGGACTGGCCATAACATCAGAAGCTATCATACAGGCAGGTATGTACTGTTTCATTCACATATTTTTGGGGTGGGAAGGAGTCAATAACTGCTGGGGGAGTATGGAGGTTCATGCCTTCATCCCACCAGAGGTCATCTGGTCAGTGTGGTCACCCTTTTGGCACTTATTCATTGTTAAATCATGTCTAGCCTCATACATCCAAATTGTGTTCAGGACGTTTCTAGAATGTTTGATTATTGCAGAAAAATTTTCAAATCATAAGTAAGCCCTAGTCCCACCCAAACTATGCTTCCAACACATCCCATCAGATTTGATGTACTGCAGGGAACCATCATAGAAATCCATCTAGAAAGTCAGTTTTGAAAATATTGAATTGGAAGGGTTGGGTGAGAAAAATATCCATCTGCCCCTTTATGCCATTTTTGTTTTTCAAAAATGGCCCCCCATAGTGAAATTAGAGAAGGTATAGAAAAGGGTGACAAAAATGATAAAGCATGAGGAAAGGGTATGAGGAAAGGATAAAATGGCTAGGACTCTTCTGCTTGGAGAAGAGACAGCTCAGGGGAGATATGATACAGGTCTATAATATACTGAGTGGAATGGATCAGGTAGACACAAATACAAGGACTAGGGGACACACATAGTAACATAGTAACATAGTAGATGACGGCAGATAAAGACCCGAATGGTCCATCCAGTCTGCCCAACCTGATTCAATTTAAATTTTTAAATTTTTTCTTCTTAGCTATTTCTGGGCAAGAATCCAAAGCTTTACCCTGTACTGTGCTTGGGTTCCAACTGCCGAAATCTCTGTTAAGACTTACTTCAGCCCATCTATACCCTCCCAGCCATTGAAGCCCTCCCCAGCCGATCCTCCACCAAAAGGCCATATACAGACACAGACCGTGCAAGTCTGCCCAGTACTGGCCTTAGTTCAATATTTAATCTTATTTTCTGATTCTAGACCCTTTGTGTTCATCCCACACTTCTTTGAACTCAGTCACAGTTTTACTCTCCATCACCTCTCTCAGGAGCGCATTCCAGGCATCCACCACCCTCTCCATAAAATAGAATTTCCTAACATTGCTCTTGAATCTACCACCCCTCAACCTCAAATTATGTCTTCTGGTTTTACCATTTTCCTTTCTCTGATTTTGTTCTACGTTAATACCCTTCAAGTATTTGAACGTCTGAATCATATCTCCCCTGTCTCTCCTTTCCTCTAGGGTATACATATTCAGGGCTTCCAGTCTCTCCTCATACGTCTTCTGGCGCAAGCCTCCTATCATTTTCGTCGCCCTCCTTTGGACCGCCTCAAGTCTTCTTACATCCTTCGCCAGATATGGTCTCCAAAATTGAACACAATACTCCAAGTGGGGCCTTACCAATGACCTGTACAGGGGCATCAACACCTTCTTCCTTCTACTGACTACGCCTCTCTTTATACAGCCCATGTTTTACATGGTCTAAGTCACAACGTCCAAGTTCTGTCAATCCTGGGCTGTATAACTCTCAGTTATACATGCTGCATGACTAATTCTAAGCTAGCCCATGTCCTGTCCAACTTCCACCCTCGACACGCCTACTGAAATGCCCCGTTTAGCTTTGGACTTTGAGCGGCACTATGAAGGCCTAGGTCGTTTAGAAATATGCCCAAAAAACATTTTTATTTTCGGCGCTTGGACGTTTTTGAGAAATGTTCATCCAAGTGCCAACTTAGGCCGGTTTTTGGACGTTTTTCTCTTTCAATTATGAGCCCCATAGCATATATGTAACCTGGACTTATCATGGAGACACTGAAGGCAGGAATTTTCGATAGTCCACAGATCAGACAACTTATAAATGACTCACATTTCATAACATCAATGAATGAAATCGAAGCATGTGCCTGGTCTTCATTTGTTCTTGTGAAAAACTTTCTTGGCAACTAGAAGGCAGAAAACTACACACAATTAGTAGAGGATATGCTCTTTCATTTCAATAGACTTGGCTGTAACATGAGTGTTCAAAGTCCATTATCTGCACAGTCACTTAGGGATAGATTCACTAACTTGACTCTCCGTGCCCGATATGTGGCTGAACCGTGCAGGCCTGACTAATTCATGAACCAAAAAAATTAAAATGAGGGCGATCGGAGGAACACCCCCCTCCGACTGCACAGATCGCTAGTGTGTGATCCTAACGCATGCGCAGACCATCTGATTTCCCTGTAGATGGTCTGCGCATGAGTTTGGTGTCCATTTTCGCTGAGTTGTTTGGTTTTTTTTTTTACTGGCCTTGACTCTCCTGCTCTCCCAGGGAAGGGTGATCCTTGGTGGCGGCAGCAGCAGCCTCTTCCCCTTCGCCGACACTGCCGTTCACTGCCCCGGCTAGATTCACTAGATCTGCTCTCTGCCCCTTCCAGCCGAGCCCTGCTCTTGCAACCCCGACTCTCCTGCTCTCTGCCGCCCTTTGCCGCAGTGCAGCCCTGCTTTAAAATCAGGGCTCGCACTGCGGGGAAGGGTGGCAGAGAGTAGGAGAGTTGGGGCGGAAAGAGCAGGGCTCAGCTGGAAGGGGCAGGGAGCAGAGCGGCATCTGCAAAGACCAGGTGTATAGAAGGAAAGAAATTAAAGCAAACAGACAACTCTTATAATCTGTGGACGGCATAACATGGTTCTATTCTGAAACACCTGAATTGTGGAACTTCAAACCTCAGGCTACAGCCTCTTTGACATCTCCAGACCCATGGCCTAATCTGAAGTGTAAGTAAAACTTTAGGATAAACCAGCCACAGTTTCAATCCAAAATTCAGAACTGGCTGCCCAAAAAGGATTTCAGGCCGAGGATAGTGGGAAAGGACATTTGCAGTCGCTTCTTATGTTGATCGGCCATCCCAGATTTCTTTAGTGAATCACATCCCTGCCTACTTTGCATGCCGTTCCCCTCATTTGCATGCATAGGTCAGAATCGGATCGGCACAGAGGTAAGTGAATCAGGCCGGAGTAAAATCGGGTTGCAAAGTGGTCGCAAACCTATCGGTACACGATCGGTTTGCATAGTGAATCTAGCCCTTAGATCACTTTCCAGAGAATCTTGGTGACTTAAGCGAAGAGCAGGTGAAAGATTTCACCAAGACATAAAAACAAAGGAAGCCAGATACCAAGGAAGATGGGATGCACACATGATGTCAAACTATTGTTGGAATCTTATGTGGGATTGTCCTGGCCTATCGCACTGTCAGAAGTCTTACAAAAGGAGCTTCTTTTGTGTCAAATGACTGGAAAGTATGTATCATAAACTTGTGTTTTTGGTATGAAATAAGCAGATTTTCATGTTGTACACTTTTCTTTTAATTTTTAATATGTTTCCTTCATGCTTAAAAGATATTAGTTTAAACACTACACTAAAATATCCTGATTTTTTAATGGGCGAGCAGAGTGAAGAGTTCTGTATCTCAAAACCTAGAGCTGATAGGAGAAAATCAGTGCCATTTTGGTAATCCGAAGGTCAAATATTCCCAGAAACAAGTCTAATATTTGAGGCACCAAAATGGACGTTGGCCAGTGTTATTACTGATACATAAATTTAAACTTATACCTGCCTTAGAGCAGATGTAACTTGGTGCAGGAATATTCAAGTAAGTTATTTTATAAAGGCCCACAGGTTGCTTTTATAAAATAGGTAAAACATATCAAGTTTTTCAAGTTTTTTAGTAGGATTTTATATACTGCCTATCAAGGTTATCTAAGCGGTTTTTTTTACAATCAGGTACTCAAGCATTTTCCCTCTCTGTCCCGGTGGGCTCACAATCTATCTAACGTACCTGAGGCTATGGAGGATTAAGTGACTTGCCCAGGGTCACAAGGAGCAGCGCGGGGTTTGAACCCACAACCCCAGGGTGCTGAGGCTGTAGATCCAACCACTGCGCCACACACTCCATACACCTATATGACTTTTCTGTCGAGGGACCCTGCATTATAAGGTTATCCCTACTTGTAAATTTCTAGCACCAATCAAGCAGTATTGGGTACTGAAAAAGGTGTCACAAAGCATAAGAAAATAAGATCTTGACACTCATGACCCAGTTTCAGAAGATGGGAAGAAATAACTTGTGTTTTAAATGCACTGATTTGTTTGTGTTAGCAGGGTTATTGCTGATTCTTTCATGATATCCAGCACTCAAATTAACTTAGAAGCGCTGCCTGATTACCATCATTGACCACTTTGTCATGTATTCTCAATTAATAATGCAATTAATACAGCAACCTTTTAGAATTGCTACATGGTTAAACAATATAAGAAAGCTAAAATCTTAAATTAGCAACTGGGCAATTATATTAACAGGAAGAAGTGACACTGAAATGTGAAATGTGCAGGATGGTACTATGAATTTAATTTCATGATAACTGAACCTCTTCGTATTGTATCCCTGGGAAAAAATTCAGCGCTGGGATATAAACTAGGGAAATACTGTAAAAATACATAATTATACATATTTATAGTGTTTTGTGAATACAGATATCTCAGAGCTCTTAGTTTATTCTTAACCTTGATACAGACTAAAACCGTGTAATTACAATAAGCTTTTTTATGAAGGCCAGGGGACTTATTCATTTTCTTAGACAGTTTTCTCACTGTGTTTCTTTTTTTTTTTTTTTTTAGGTTTTAATTAACAGGTTAGTGCTCCATTTTGATATTATAATGGCAGCTAGAAGACATAGACATGCACCCTTTAATTCAGCCTGCTCATCTTTATATCCTTCTACAAATTGCTATGTAAATGCAAATATTCTCTGCCTACTGAGCACCAGACAGAAAAATGATCAGTCCACTGTTCCAATGCATGTATTAATGTCTGCATTTTTTTTTTACAAACTTATGATCTTGAAAGGTGCAAGAAACAAAGGTCTTTCTTTTAGCCACAGAACAGGCACAGTCCAGGCAGTGATCTGTTAATGTGCTTTAATATCGGATGATAATTTGGTTTCCATATATATGCTAGACAAAAAGAGTGGGGAAAGGACACCACACATCAGCCTCAAGGACAATCAATTTATTGAGAACATATAAATTTTAAAAACATGTAAATGTATAAATAGCTAACAAGAACAAAAAACTCTGTGGAGAAAGTAATGTTCAAGATGCAGACTTTATTTTAAAAAAATCCACATGAAGGTATATCTAGGACCCAAAACGTTCTGGACTATGCTTGCTCTAGCGTTTTTACAGTGCTTATCCTCTTCTTAATTTTCTTCCCCACCATGAGTCTCATCCCTTCGTAATTCCCTTTTTAGAAGTTCAATGCCATGGTCAACGTTCGGGATTGATGTTTTGTCCCCGTGTCCATATTGTGATCACTGCTTCCCAGCGTCCCTTCTACTTCTACATCTTGTGTCGGTCCTCGAAGTCCATTTAGAATTAAGTCCAGAATTGCATTTCCTCTAATATTTTCCTTGACAAGTTGTTCCAGGAAGCAATCGCCTACAGCATTCAGGAACTTGGTCTCCCTACTGCAGCCGGAGGTGCCTAGGTTCCATTCTATCAGCCATGATAACTGCCTTTCCTCCCTTGCAGTTGTGTTTAATCTCATCCGTCATCTCTTCATCAATTTCTTCGGACTGTCCTAGGGGTCAGTAGTAGATGCCGATCTTCATTTCCGTTCCTTTTGTCCCTGGAATTTTGGCCCATAGAGACTCTACCTTATTTTTTGTTTCCGGCGTGTTCTCTCCGGGAGACTCAATTCCTTTTTTGATGTATAAGGCAATACCCCCACCTTTTTGACCTACTCTGTCTCTGCAGTATAGCTTGTATCCCGGTAGCACAGTGTCCCAGGCATTTTCCTCGTTCCACCATGTTTCTGTGATGCCGATAATGCCAAGGTTATCTTTTTGTGCCATAGCTTCCAATTCCCCCATCTTGTTTCTTAGGCTTCTTGCATTTGTGTACATACACTTGAGTTTGCCGCTTGTTACTTTCTTGCAAATTCTTCCCTCGTGTGTCCTTTTCGATCCGTCAGGATTTCTATTTTGCCTATGATCCGGTTAGTCTTCCCCGCTGTCTTCCTGATCAGTATCCTCTAGGTATACCGGTTTCCGAACCATTGACTCCTGGTCGACTGTCAGCTTTCCCCTTCTTAGTTTAAAAACTTCTCAATTTCTCTCTTGATGTTGCTTTCAAATAGCCTTGTTCCATCTCTTCTGAGGTGGAGTCCATCCTTCCTGAATAGCTTGCTCTTCCCCCAGAATGTTGTCCAGTTGCGCACGAAGTGGAATCCTTCTTCCTCATACCAGCATCTCATCCATGTGATGACTGCTTGCAGTTCTGTCTGCCTCTTCCCATCGGCTCTGGCTACCGGCAAGATCTCCGAGAATGCTACCTTCAGTGTTCTAATCTTCAGCTTCCTTCCTAGCATCCGGTTTGAAATGAGAATGGTTGGGTTTGGCTCCAAGAAAAGGTGGTAAAGCATTCCAGATTGAAGGGACAGGATTGTTCCTGCAGGTGCTGGCCTGGAGGAAGAGTTTGAGCTGCTCACAGATGTCCTGTATGGCAGCTCTGTTAAAGTGGTATCTCTCTATTGTGATATGCGAGGTATGCCTGCTAGGGCTGTTCCTAAGGTAAAGCCCACTGCTAGAGCAGATAGTGCCCAAGCTGCTCTGTTTAACCCCCAAGGTAACCTTTTGCCTGCCATTACTCCTGGGTCCAGCAGAGGGGGTGCTAGTGCTAAACTGCAGGTTTCCCTTCCCCCACTTAGTCAGGGAAGGAAAATCAGGATATCCGGCACACCTGAGCGTTTGGGGCGTGGTCCCCAACTGCTAAACCTTAGGTCTGCTTGGCTAGAGGGGGAGAAGGAGAGCTGGAGGCAAGGGAGGCAGTCGCAAGGCTCAGGGCTGGGAGCTCTGCCAAGCTGTTCGATTCCTGAATCCATGGAACTGGTTGAGGCTGGAAAAGAATCACCAGTAGGCCCTTTGGAAGAAGTCCAGGGTATGGAACTGGATTTGGAGCCGGAGCCAGTGACAGAGTTACCATCCAGCGTGCAGCCCATGGAAGTCAGCTAATCCAAGGCAGGTGTTTAAAGCCTCTAAACTGTGGATTATAAATATCCTGGTGTTTGCTGAATGGACTATTTTTGTTTGCATTGCAACTGTTTTGTATCATAGTGGATTACAAGTGTCCAGGTTTTCCTGGAAGGCCTATTTTTGAGCAGGTCAGACTGTGTTAGTTTGAAGGTGGTGGGGTTAGCCTCACGTTACATGTGGTGGGATAGCGGGCCAGTATTTGGCAAAATGTCATCACATGAGGCACACCACCTTGCCCAGCACTTTAGATGCTGGAAGAAATCAGTGCCGTAGCACTGGTTTAAGCTAAGTCTGCCTAGGAGGAAAATAAGGACTTGTGCTGCACCTTTTTCTTAGTCATACTAAAAGGACACTTTACTGTGTGGCATTCTGTCTTAACAGAAAATAACTCCTTTTGGATGTGGAGAGTTCAGGATACAGATTGTGGAGTTTGTTTTTCCTCTTTTCTGTTTTGGATGTTTTTTTTTGTTTTTGTTTTTTAAACTCTCTGGTGGGAGAGATTATAAGTCTAATGAATTTGCCTCTTTTGAACATTACAAGACTTTCCTATTAATGGTCATTTCCTGACAAGTTTAGTTTGTGATAACTTTGTTTTGAGGACAGATATTCAAGCTGGAGAGTGAAGCAATTATTTTGTTTTTGAATATTGCAACATTAAATCCAGTCCAGGTTTTGGTTTTCTTACTTACCTGTTTGCAGTGTGTTTTTCCTTTTTGTGCTAATCCTGACGCATTTATCCTTGTGTCGCCAGCCGCAGCACACAAGGGCCAAAGTTTCTGTGTCCCAGCGGCTTGGGACCCATTGCCCTGACCCCGCTGGTGACACTATGCATCCCTGGTTTGTGAGGTCCAGAAAGCAGGAGCAGGGCCTAAACACTCTTATCCAGGGGTATCTCATGCGAGGTCTTTCCTGACTACTCTCTTCCACCTGCAATATGGCTTCCACAACCACCAGTGCATTGGGTACAACCATCACCCACCACCACACATGTGCCTCACTATTCCTACAATAAAACCCTCTGTATGCCCCTATATACCTACCACAAGTAGTGATCCCATGCCCAGACAAATGAAATCCAGGTTCTCACTCTTCCACCCCTGACACACGGTTCTCAGACACACTCAGCAACAGCAGTACTCCCTCAGTCACCCCATCCCTACACAAGCAGGTAACACTCACTCTCCAGCTCCTAGAACACAGTGCAGACACACAGAGACAACACAGTAACAAAGATCATGATGACTGATTGAGAGTGGAGAAGGAGTGGGTGAGAGATAAGCAGGTAGAAGAGGATGGGGTCTGGCAGGTATGGATGTGGGGTGGGAGAGGTGACATGGGGTCTGGCAGGTATGGATGTGGGAGAGGTGACAGGCAGAGGAGCAGGGCTGGTTGGATGAGGATTCAGACAGGTAATACAGCACTTAGCAACTCTCCAGTAGTTCAGAAAAACATTCCCTTCTTGCTTTCCAATCTCCAACACAACTAAAGCGCTAGTGGGTCAAAAGACAATTTGTTCCTTACTTTATTCACTTTTAAAACAGATCTAACTCTGTGTCATTCATCTCCCTGTTATGTTGGGGGGGGGGGAGGTTGACATCTTCCTTAGACATTTTTGGGGTGAATGCAGAAATCGCAATCATGAAGGTCCCTCAGAGAACAAGATATTGAGACAACAGCCAAACCTATGAGTAGAGAGACACAGAAGTTGCACATCCTTTTTCATACAGAGAGAATGTAAAAGGGATGTGCACAGCAGCAACAAGAAAAAGTTGGGTTTGTATTCATTTAACATGTTTTTGTTCCCCCCCCCAATTTTGAGGCGTTTTGGCATATTTGTTTCACCTCTTATTTTTCGTGTATTATTTGCACGCAAAATCTTTTTAAGTTCATTTGTAGGTACAGCATATAAGCATAGGCATGAACCAAATACATGCTCACGAATGTACATTCCTAGAGTGCAGCTTTATGGCAGTGACCATGTTTGGCTCTGTGAGGTGTTGGGGAGAGTTGGGGGTTTTGTCCAGCAGAATGGGATAGTGGCTGGGGAGGATGAAACGGTATGCGTTAGGCCAGGGGTAGGGAACTCCGGTCCTCAAGAGTCGTAGTCCAGTCAGGTTTAAAGAATTTCCCAAATGAATATGCATGAGATCTATTTGCATGCACTGCTTTCAATGCATATTCATTGGGGAAATCCTGAAAACCCGACTGGAATACGACTCTCGAAGACCAGAGTTCCCTACCCTTGTGTTAGGTTATGTGAATATAAGTATCTTATGGGATTGCGGTTTATGGGAATAGGGAGAGGGTTTGTGTTTGTGACGTTGTGTTCTTTGTGGAGAACATCTTCAAGACCAACTTAAAAACATTCCTGTTCAAAGATGCCTTTGGGCTATGATCGTCCTTTTAAGGATGTTTTACATGCATTTTAGACCTGCATTCCTGCCGGTTATGTTTTCCCTCCTCCTTGTTCTTCCCTACTTCCTCTTTCCTCTATAAATAATGTAGTTCTTCCCCATCACGCTTATCATATATATAGGACACATATAGTAATGGAACACAGTAAACCAGAGACAGGACTGAAATGATAAGCGTGATGGGGAAGAACTACATTATTTATAGAGGAAAGAGGAAGTAGGGAAGAACAAGGAGGAGGGAAAACCATAACCGGCAGGAATGCAGGTCTAAAATGCATGTAAAACATCCTTAAAAGGATGATCATAGCCCAAAGGCATCTTTGAACAGGAATGTTTTTAAGTTGGTCTTGAAGATGTTCTCCACAAAGAACACAACGTCACAAACACAAACCCTCTCCCTATTCCTATATATATATATATATATTCTTATGTTTCCCTTTTTTATTTTTCTAAACTGCTTTGAAGCCTGATTAGGTGGTATAGCAAATTTTTAATAAACTTGAATTTGAAATTTGAGATTTGTGGTATATGATCGGGCATTGGGATGTCAAAGTGTCACGATGTGGAATTGTTAGGAAGTATCCGACTAGATTGTGGCTCTCAAGGAGGTTCTTTGAAACCCCTGATTTAGAGTGTGAATTTTCACTTAATATGGAACACGTTTGGGCACATATGGTCCAAGGATGTTACACACTATAAAATCCTGTTGGGTGTATGCAGCTTTCAACTCAATCTTACAGGCTTGTCCTGAAATACGAGTTGTATAAACTGGGGACCTATTTTTCATTGATTTGCTTTTCATTGATTTGCTTTTCTGATAGATCATTTGATAGAGAGCTCCCAATATACTGAGCATTGTTGGAAGAATTTTTTCAGTCACCCAGCTATTAGATATTCTTCCAAATTGAGGTCTTTTGTCCAACAAATATCTTAGAAATAAAACAGTGGGTTTCCCCAAGTCCTTTTTAATAATGGCTTATGGACTTTTTTTGTAAAGGAAAATATTCAAACTTTTTTTAAACCCTGCTAAGCTAACTGTAAGTTTTGTTGTAGCAAGAACATCTATGAGGAAGGGTTGGCCTCTTTATAAGTCTGTCAGTCAAGGAGGGACTTTGACACCCCTGCTCTAAATAATAAATGATAAAGAGGTTCTCTCAAACATACTCTTGTGCAACCGTAGTTGCTACTATATTCCAAAATCAGTAGAGGAATCCAACTTCCCAAAATATTATCCCCAATTTGCATCCAAACAATTCAATACTCTTGAGAAACAAAAAGGTACTTATCTCAAAATAATGTACTAGCATGTTGTTTGTTAAAGTCTATCATTTGTGCTGCCCAAGTAATGGCTCTACAGAGCTCCATTTTAGAGAATCTCGCCTCCTTCATCAGGAGCGGTAGCACTGAAGTTTCTCAGAGTTATAAAAAGGAGCATGGAGACGCTACGAGTAAAGCTGAATCTCAACTGGAAAATGGTGCTGAGCATTATTTCTAAGATAAGCAGCATCAAATTTGTTTTACTCTTTTGGGATCGTGCCAGGTACTTGTGCTGTGGATTGGCCACTCTTTGGAACAGGATGGACCTTCGGTCTGTCCCAGAGAACTGATGATGTATTCTGTTGTCATAGTAAACAAATATGTATATACATAGTAGAAAGCTAAGGCTGGTTTTTACCAAGATGCGCCAGAGGTTTTTAGCACAAGCCAGCGCAGTAAATGCTCCGCTGCTCATAGAATTCCTAGGAGCAGCACAGCACTTACCTCAACGGCCTACGTTTACTTTTAACCTGAAGTGCCCACGCGGTTATTTTTATGGTTCAATAAATGTAGCAATCCTGTTCATCAGTGCACTAATACTTATGTTTTCATATTTGCTGATAGATTTCTTTAGAAAATGCTACCTCTAAAATCCCAATAACTATCTTCTTTTCTACAACACAATTCATTTTTCCACTAAAATCACTGATTTATGTTCATTGTGTTATTAGTGATAAGTAGGCACTTCACTTTTTTTTTTTCCAATTAAATTCCACACACTTCTCAACAACCCACAGTATTGTGGAAATAAAGCAAACCTCAGATTTTGACAGATTCAATGTAGAAAAATCTAATAACAGTCCTGTCTCTGGTGTTCTACAGAGAGTTTGTCCTGTAAATTTACTTATAAAGTTGAATGCTGAAACCCAAGAAATGGACAGCTTAATACATTTCATAATAATAAAAAAAAAAATTAAAAAATGAGGAAGGGTTACATCTCTTGTTCTCTTGCCTCAATGCCTTCAAATTCTCATCATTCTTGCTATTATATACTCTGGCATGCTTATCAAAGTTATTAAGTGTGGCATATCTTGTAGGAATCAAGATAAAAGGCAATTTCAAAACAATTTGCCAGGTAAATAGCAAATTACCTGGTCTGTCTGAAAATTACATCCTTTATTTGGATAAAATATTTGCAGGTTTCTGTAGCACACATAATTTTAACTGGGATAAAAAGAAGTGTTCCTATAGGTGTATTTAGGTTACCAAAGCAAAGCATCGCATTAATTTTATTTTCTAATGTACAGTACATGACCTATTTTGAAACCATTCAGTTGAACAAACAAAATGTTCAATTGTTTTTAGGACTAGATTCTTTAAAGGGTGCCTAAAAACAATCAGCACTGAAAAAATAATGTTGGTGACTCTTCTTTAAACAGAGTTCAGGTGTCATTTATAGAACAACTAGTATTTTAGCCCGTTACATTAACGGGTGCTAGAATATATGTCTGTCTGTCTTTCTTTCTGTGTCTCTCTCCCTCCCGCTGTTTTTCTTTTTGTCTGTCTCTCTCCCAGGCCCCCTTTGTCTGTCTGTCTTTCTGTGTCTCTCTCTGCCCCTGTGCCATTCTTCTTTTCTTTCTGTCTGCCTTCCTCTCGCTGTCTGGCTTTCTTTCTATCCATCTGTCTCTCTCTCCCCCCCCACACACTTCCCTGTGCAGCAGCCACAGCAGCATTCCCTCCCCCTCCATGTCTCTGTGCAGTAGCATTCCCTCCCCGCCACTACTTCCCTGTACAGCAGCATTTAGATCTACTGAAGGTAGAGTGTTTAGTTCACTGACACTGATGACAGCCAAAGGATTACAGCAGCACTGGGTGAGCAAGCACTTGATCGAGGGGTAGGGAGGAAGAAACACGCTGGACCATGTGAATGGGGAGGAAAGGGAATGAAAGATACCCTAGACCTTCAGGGGAAGAAAGGGAAGGGGAAGATAGAGATACCAGACTATGGGAGGAGGGGAGGGGAGAGAGATGTCAGACCACTGGATGGGGAACGGGGGAGGGGAAGAAGAGAAAGATGTTATACCAGGGAAAGAAAGGAGGAGTGAGGGGAAGAAAGGAAAGACAGAGATACCAGACCTCAAAGGGGGAAGAAGGGAAAGGAAGGAGGGGAGAGAGATGACAGACTATGGAAAGGAGAGGATAAAGATCCCAGATCATAAGAGGGGAAAGGAGGAAGACAGATGTCACACCATAGGAGAAGGAAAGAGAGGGAAGACATGGTGCACATGGATGTGAGGGGTGGGGAAGGAGAAGGTGAGAGCGAGGGAGAGCGAGGGAGGAGATGGTGCATATGGTTTGACAGTGTGGGGAAAGGAAGAACATGGAGGAAAATGCTGTTTATAGATAGATGGGAATAGGGGAGAAGAAAGAGGGAGAAGATGGTACATATGGATAGATGGGAAGGGAAGACATGGAAAAGTAGATGGATATGAGGAGGAAGCAGAAAAATGGAGGAAAGTTGAATATTAAAAGTTAATGCTGAAAATGGATATAGGGCAGAAAATGAAGGAGAGAAAAACAGCAATTGGATAAAAAGGCCATGGAAACAGCTAAGACCACAGACAGAAGGAAGTGAAACCAGAGATTGGGAAAAGATGAGCAGAAAAATAAAATCACCAGACTAAAAAGGTAGGAAAAGTGATTTTATTTTCAATTTAGGGCTCCTTTTACAAAGCCGCGTTAGCGACTTTTAATCACGTGCTAACCCCCGCATTAGCTGAAAAACTACCGCCTGCTCAAGAGGAGACAGTAGCAGCTAGTGCGGCCGGCGGTGTAGCATGCGCTATTTCGCGTGTTAAACTGTTAACGCGCCTTCGTAAAAGAAGCCCCTAGTGATTGAAATGTGTCAATTTTCAGAATTTACATCTGTTGTCTATATTTTGTTCAGGAAAAAATATATTTATTTATATTTCTCTGGTGTTGTACCTCTTGCAGTCTAGCATCTTAGGGTTTCATTTGTGTATATTAGGACTTTTAGTTTGTGGTCCTGTATTTGCGTAGAGGCATATTTTCAAAGCACTTAGACACACAAAATTCCATAGGTTACAATGGTACTTTGTGTGTCTAAGGGTTTTGAAAATGAGCCCCCTAGGGTTTATCTGTGTTCTGCCCGTGCGACCAAGGTCAGGTGTTCTGGTAGGAATGAATGTTGTGAATCGTTATTGGTGTCATGGCGCCAAGTAGGGAAGATATTTGTCGGCAGTTTGTCCAGGTTTTGGAAGGCTCTGAGTTTGGGGGCCGCATCTGGAAGGCCTCTGCGCATGCGTGGATGTCGACGTGAAGGCATCGCATGCATGCGCATATGAGCATGATGTCATTGCATCCACATCCCCACAAGCACGTAGGCCCTCTAGACATGGCCCAGAGCTCGAGGAAGGAAACACGAGGTTCATATGGGGGGCGGAGCTGGGGGCATATTGGGGAGGGGCTGGGGGGGGTAAAATAGGGTGGGGCTGTGGAGTGGAATGAGGTGGAGCTGGGGGCAGAACAGGGCAGGGCCATGTGTCCTCTTTTATTTAAAGAGAAAATCAGGTAACCCTAACCGTGTTGGAAGTCCATGATTCGTTAATTTCAGTGTGTGTTATAGTGCTTCTACCCCTAGAAATCTGTGTTTGACTTAATGGGCACATCTTTACATTTTTGGATCAGAAAGGAGTCAAGGCTAGGTCTGAACCTATTTTAGGCCTCCCTGAGAATGAAAATTTGGTAGCATAGGCAATGGAGCATGCTATAGGACTAGTTTCTTCCATTCCTGTTGCAGGTTGATTATATCTTTCCCCACCAGATATTGTTGACTCCTGTGGGGGCAATTATATTTGTTCTATAAAAGAGGTAGAACCTATTCATCAGATGAAAAGAGAGTTATTATCACACTTTTTTGGCTGCTGTTCATATTATTTCAATCCACAATATAGGGCTCCTTTTACGAAGCCACATTAGCACTTTAGCGTGCGTAATAGCGCACGCTAAACTGCCAGCCGCGCTAGCTGCTACCGCCTCCTCTTGAGCAGGCGGTAGTTTTTCGGCTTCCACGGGGGTTAGCACGTGATAAAACGTCCCGTGTGATAAAGCCGCTAACGCGGCTTCATAAAAGGAGCCCATAATATCACCTTCGTGCGTAGAAATATGGCAAGAATTTCAACAATAAATTGTTTTTATATGGGACCCTAAGATTGCCGCTGGTGTAACATAACACCTTGCAGCTGCAATCCTCATTAGTCCCATTCTACCTATGTTTATTAGCAATATACTATTTTCTTTTACTTTAAATTTTTTACTTCTCTTAATGCTTCATTTTATAAAATTCATAACATGAATCAAACTTAGCTTGCATTGTAGGTTCCGTTGCTGACATGTCCAACATCGCCAATGCATTTTGTGTACTTCCTCAGGGTTGGTGATGACTCTAAGGGCACAACAAAACAAATTATACTATAGTCAAATAGACAGTCAAATATAAACTCTAAATCACTAACACTCACGTCTGTGCTGAGAACTTAATATTATTGCTGCCCTTTACAATTTGCCACCATGAAGCCAAAGATGGCCGCGGCTTCTAACTGCACTCTAAAGTGAAACAAACCCCCTGATGTCACACGTAAAGAACCAATCAGAAACATTAAATATCTGCATGACAACCTCCCCCCCCAAAAAAAAAAAAAAAGTAACAATTAACCTACAAGACTCATCCAGTCTCCAATTTCATTTAACCCATCGGGCATCATGGTATTTAGCTGAAACATCCACCTAAATTCTCTTATATGTTGTTATACCAGTGGCAATCTGAGTATCCTGTATAAAAACAACAATTTATTGTTGAAATCCTTGCCATATTTCTATGCTCGATTGTGATATTTTATTGTGGATTGAGAATTTAGAATCTGTGTATCACTGGAGGACTGTTCATATAATTTGGCAGGGCTGGAGGGATGCAAGAAATATCAAGGCATTAGAAAATCTGTGTGAGAGAGTGGATGCTAAAGTTTTTTTAAAAATTTGGGACTTGTTAGGTAGACTGGTGCTCAGTGCATAAGTTGCTGGCAGCTGATTGTCCTAGGGTTCATCTTTCAAATTTTGAATTGGACATGTTTTTGAGTTTCATCCAGGATTTAACAGAGGCATATGTGTAGGGGGGCAACCAGCCAACAGTCATGATGGTGGTGGAGTGGTGATGAACAGGCGATTATAACTTCTATTGGCAGCAGTTTAGCATAGCTGTCTCACCTTAATTTAGCCTTTACTGTAGTATAATGTGTTTTTAATAGTTGAACTTAACTACATTGTGTTTTCAGTCATTCAGTTAATGCACATCCTACAACAAATTTAACCAAACGAAAAACTGGTCAGACTTGTAATATACAGGAATAATAGAATGAAAATATTGTTCATATTTCACATCTTAGTCCGTTAAGAGAACTGTATTTTTTAAGAGACATACCTTCCCTTTTACTAAGCTGTGGTAGAGGTTTCTACCATGACTCAAAGCACTAAATGCTCCTGTGCTTCATCTAATGAGACTCAGAGCATTTAGCGCTCTGGGCCGCCATAGAAACCTCTATAGCAACTTAGTAAAAGAGGGCCTTAATTTGGACTGAAATCATTAATAAATATAATCTCTTCAGGAATATCTCCCCTTGTATGAACAAACATCTACCATATCTTTAAATTCAGACTGATAGATCTTTCTTTAATTTTTATCTATTGGCAAACTTCAAGAAACCCAGAATTTCTTTAATCACTGTCTGGTATTAATTATGCATCCTTTAAGAAAATTATCTTAGGAAATTATTATTACAAGTCTAATAATATCTTGTTCCCTTAAGCAGATTTGCTTTGTCATGGATATTCTAAATTATTCCATTATTATAATTTAGAACAGGGACCACATTAATAGTTAAATGAACTGAGTTTATTTCACAGGCAGGTCTTCCTTTCCTTTAGATTGGCAAGACTGGAGATATTGCTGAAGTAGCAATCACAGTTCCTGGGGAGAGTAAATCTCAGTCATTGGATAACAGTGACATCTAATGGTCATGTAGGAACATAATTACCCTGATACTAGCTACCAAGTGAAGAATTGTTCCTGTGATGGCTAAACTAGATGAAATCGGAGATAGGATGCAAACTAGGAGACAAACCTTAGGTGGTTGTAAATAAAAGCTTATGTCAATTTAGTCACCACCACCCCCACCCCCACCCCCACACACCAAAGGAATGGGAAGACTAGTGCTCTGTATTCAGATAACCTTTATTATTGGAAATCTTGATTGCAGATGTCAATATATACAATGAATTGGCCAAGGTAAAACCAATCGGTGTATAAAGGTCCATGTTTTGGCATGCAGTGCCTTCCTCAGGAGTATTCTCTGAACACAATGAAGAAGTTTGCTAAATCTTGCTTGTGGGTGCTCATAAATCAAGATGAGTGTGGAACTGGTTCTTTGCATGTTATCAGTGGGATAGGGTATCTGGAGCAATCTGCAGCCTACAATTCTCAACAGGTACAGTCTCCAGCCTTCAGGAGGTAATATCAAGAGCTGCGGTAACTTATGTCAATGTAGCTCACTAGAAGTATGTTCTGATTGAACTGAAAGAACAAAGAATCTAGGATAAACAATTGAATGAAATGTCTAGATATAAATGTGAACCACTGAACAAAAATTGTACCACAAGTGTGTTTACAAATAAGAGATAAAGGCTATAAATATTTGGAGGGTACATTTAACATTTAAAACTCAATTGTTCCATTCTTTGGAATTCATAGATAGACTTTTAACTCCATACGCCCCATCAAGATCCCTTCACTCATACAACCAGCATTTGCTTCTGATACCCTCCTTAAATTAAATAAATACCATCTGTACATCAATTTACTCAGTAACGGCCTCTCAGCTATGAAACTCTATGCAAATACACCTGTAGGAAGAAACATCGCTAGACCGATTTAAGTCAAATCTCAAAATATTCATGTTCAAAGGCGCTTATGGTCTATAACCTTTTTCAATCTTATCTCCTTTTCACAGACAGGTTCCCACCCCATTGGGTTTTTTCCCCCCCTATACGTTTCTCTATCCTATGCATTTTTTGTAGTTCCATCCCTTACCTTTTGTATCTTAATGTACTTCTGTCCTTGTTTAAAATTTGTACTTCCATGAATTTAATTTCATTTCATGTATGAACATAAGCAATGCCTCTGCTAGGTCAGACCTGAGGTCCATCTTGCCCAGCAGTCCGCTCACGCGGCGGCCCAGCAGGTCCAGGACCTGAGCAGTAATCCTCTATTTGATAAGTGGGTTATCAAATTTTAATAAACTTGAAACTTGAATGTTTTCTATACCAGTGTTTTTCAACCGCTGTTCCGCGGCACACTAGTGTGCCGCGAGATGTTGCCTGGTGTGCCGTACGGTCAGGGCCGCCATCAGGGCAGTACCACCAGTCTAGGGAGAGGGCGGTCCGCCCCACGTGGACAGGAGAGAGCTGGACGGTGGACCCGCGTAGTTCAATACATTTCGAGCCGCGAGGCTCGTCTTCTGTTCCTGCCTGCCCTGCAGCTAACATATAGCCGATCGCAAGCGTTCCCCGATGTCAGCGCTGACGTCGGAGGGAGGGCTTAAGCAAAGCCTGCCCTCCGACGTCAGCGCTGACGTCGGAGAATACTTCCGTTCGGCTATTTGTGCGCGGCAGGGCAGGCAGGAAGCAGAAGACAAGCCTCGCGGCTTGAGCTTCGTTTTGCTGAGAAAGTTGCAAAGATGGGCTGGGAGGCAAACACGGAACACAAAAGGGGGGAGGGAGTGCGTTTTGGACACAAGGCATGAACTTGGGAGAGAGGAAGGGAGGGAAAGAGATGCTGAGGTGGGGGAGGGAATGCGTTTTTGGACACAGAAGAAATGGACTTGGGAGAGAGGAAGGGAGGGAAAGAGATGCTGAGGTGGGGGAGGGAATGGGTTTTTGGACACAGAAGGCATGGACTTGGGAGAGAGGAAGGGAGGGAAAGAGATGCTGAGGTGGGGGAGGGAATGCGTTTTTGGACACAGAAGAAATGGACTTGGGAGAGAGGAAGGGAGGGAAAGAGATGCTGAGGTTGGGGAGGGAATGGGTTTTTGGACACAGAAGGCATGGACTTGGGAGAGAGGAAGGGAGGGAAAGAGATGCTGAGGTGGGGGAGGGAATGCGTTTTTGGACACAGAAGAAATGGACTTGGGAGAGAGGAAGGGAGGGAAAGAGATGCTGAGGTGGGGGAGGGAATGCGTTTTTGGACACAGAAGAAATGGACTTGGGAGAGAGGAAGGGAGGGAAAGAGATGCTGAGGTGGGGGAGGGAATGAGTGTTTGGACACAGAAGGCATGGACTTTGGAGAGAGGAAGGGAAGGAAAGAGATGGTTGTGTACACGGGGAATAGAAGAAAGAATTTTTGGTCATAGGGAGGGAGTGAGGTACAGATAGTGGCATACCAGGGGGGGGGGCGGTCTGCCCCACCCCGGGTTTACGTCCCAAGGGGGTGCACAGCTGGCCACCCTCCAGTGTTGTCCCTAGGCCGGCAAACTGCGGCTCTTTAGCCACTTGAGTGCCATCGCCGCCATCGGGAACAGGCCGGCGCCAAGTTCTCCCTGCTTTTCCCTGTGGGGCCGGCCAACTCTCGCCACTCGCGTCAATTCTGACGTCGGAGAGGACGTTCTGGGCCAGCCAATCGCTGCCTGGCTGGCCTAGAACGTCCTCTCCAACGTTAGAATTGACGACGGTTGGCGAGAGTTGGTCGGCCCTTCGGGGAAGAGAAGCAGGGAGAACTCGGTGCCGGCCTGTTCCCGATGGCGGCAGTGGCAGCCTATTCCCCAGTGGCGGTGGCAGCATTATAAAATACTTTCTTTGTGTTTATTTGATTCCTATATATTTATATATATAGTCAATATAGGCACAGTTAAATTTTTTAACTTTTTCTAATGGTGGTGTGCCTCGTGATTTTTTTCATGAAACAAGTGTGCCTTTGCCCAAAAAAGGTTGAAAAACACTGTTCTATACTATAGGGTCCCTAGAATGGGACTATGCAATTATTTTTCACAACATTGATGTTTATCATGTCCTACAGCCTAAAAGCTTCAAGTGCCTAAAAGGTACCTAAAATGGAGTATGTGATTTATGAGAATTACTTTTTTAAAATTATTATTATAAAACTCTCTCATTTTTAGGTTGAAATTTTGCAGGATTATGCAGTTGATATCCCTCTATCTAGTCACATGCCCTATTTTGGTACCTTTTTGCTCAGCGGGTCATGCATGTCTTCAAACTCTTTTGCTACTACTCACACATTGCAGATTGCCTTTCTAGACTGCAAATGTAACCTACATAGCATACAATATAAAACAAAAATACATACCTTGGGGTCCTTTAACTGAGACGCGCTAGCCATTTTAGCATGCACTAGCCATTATAGTGCACGCTAAATGCTAACGCCTCCATTATAGTTTATGGACACGCTAGCATTTAGCACGCACTAAAACGGCCTGAGTGCCTTTGTAAAAGGACCCCCAAATGCAGTATATGGAAAACTGAGGATTGCTGCTGTCCAAAAACATGTCAAATGCAGGTAGGGCCCATAGGGATGGTAGAGGTAATGTACAGTCAAACCATATGGTGAAGACATTTGTAAAGTGTTAGCCATTTTTCTATACAGTATAATATCTACTATGACTTTTAAACTGTAATAATGTAAAAATTGCATTACCAGCTATACCAACCATAAAATCAATGTATCTTACAGTATTTTAAAAAAAATTATGAACTAACAAGAGTTCTTTTACAAGCTGTAGTAAAATGTAGCCTTAGTATAACCTTATAAGAGAAATTCCCACATGCTAATGCTATTTTTACCATGACCATAAAATCCCCAGTTTTCTTTTTTTTTTTTTTCATTAATGGCCATATGCTAATGTTCTAACTAACCAGAGATCCAAGAGAAGAAATGACAAATACCGTGTTTCCTGAAAATAAGACAATGTCTTATATTAATTTTGGGCCCAAAAAAATGCATTAGGGCTTATTTTCAGGAGATGTCTTATTTTTTTATATACAACAATCATCAATCCCTTCCTCTCCTCCATCCCAATTCTTCCTCTTCCTTTCTGCCCCCCCCCCATGTCCAGCATTTTTCCTTCTCTCTCACCTATCCCCTTGTGCAGCATTTTTCTATCCCTCCCTCCCATCCCCCTGTGCAGCAGAACCCCACCGACCCTCTCACCGTGAAACTGACATACCTCCATTCTGAGGCCTCCAAAAACAGCAGCAGTGACAGTGCTCAGTTATGTAGCAGAGGGAAGGCCTTGGCGGGGAAGGTCATTAAGCAGCCTGTTCAGAGCGCTGCTGCTTTAGGAAGCCTTGGAGCAGAGGTATGTCAAGTCTTATTGGGGGTTCCTGAATCGACAAGTCCGATTTTTTGGGCAAATTGGGCAGGGATGGAGTCAGGGAGTGTCGGGGACATTTGGGGGTGGGCTTCGGGGGTTGATCTTAACTTGGGGCTTATTTTGGGGGTAGGGCTTATAGCAGGAGCATCTTTAAAAATCATGCTAGGGCTTATTTTCGGGATAGGTCTTATTTTTGGGAAAACAGGGTACATCAGCAAAAGATGATCCCCAATATTTGAAAGAATCTCTTATCCACATAAATACTGCACTATATTACTGAAGAAAAAGTATCTCGGTGCCAAAACAGCAACAGTCAACCCTAATCCACCTCGGAGTGCCTATTTTGCACATCACAGTTGTAGTCCCAATATATAAGTGCCTTCATTTTCAAACACACTGAAAATTTATTTCAATATCTTTAAATAATTCCTTAATGATCATTTATTAATTATCCATTAAAGGAAATATTGACCAAAAATATAGCTTAAAAAAGCAGACCAAAAGGCATAACTATAGAGAAGCAGTCCTTGACTGATAAGTCCGATTTTCCAGGCTACCATAGGCTGCCAAACAGTGTACACTTCTCCCTCGGTATTCGCGGGGTTTAGGTGCAGAGCTGGACCGCGAAGTGTGAAAAATCACGAATAACTTCTCGGCCGACTCTGACCCACCCCTGCCTCCCTCCTGCGTCCCTGGAACCTTATCATTCTGATGACGGCTCTGCATGGGGCAGGAGCATAGGAAGATCGCTCCTGCCCCGTTTCACTGCTAGACCACCAGGTAAGGTTCCAGGGAGGCTTGGATGGCTTAAAAATAGCAAAAAATGAAAATAGTTTTTTTGTAAATAAATCTCGAATAACTGAATCCGCATATACTAAAACTGCGGATTTGGAGGGAGAAGTGTACACATTTATAATTGATATCCTATCCAAAGCTGTCTACATCACTGGCTATCGCATTTCACTTGAATCCCAGCTATCACTTGCAATAAGGTCCAGATAAGGATTCCTTGTTTCACCCAATGGAGCTTCTTCAGGGAACTAGCAAGTGTAAAAAAAAAATGTAAAGTTATAAAAATCCAAAAGCTATCAGTCAATCCACTTAGTAATAAAATTACAGTGTGCCACCTGTTAACTCAGTATACAACAGCATACCCAGTGATATCCAAGCTGGTGGCTTGGTGTTCTCACTCAGTCTCCCACTAAAGAAGATTACATACCACAGAAGTTCCCACAAGACTTCAAAGTCAAAACCCTGAGAACGCAGTCTGCCACTGAACTCCTTATACAGAACTAGAAACTTTAGTAGCATCAAACTTAAATATAATGTTATAGAAAAGAAACATAACTTTGAAATAAGAGAGAGAAAATTTGTATAAAGAAATTATTTTTCTAAAAAAAAAAAAAAAAAGTATATCCGTAAGAAAAATATGTCCATGCCCCTATCATTGTCCCTGGCATGAGAAGAGTTAGGGTCTAGGGAAAACATAGTGATATGAAGCAGCAGGACTAGAAACCTGATATGTTCAGTAATGGCAGGAAGCGTATCTGATGGACATTCTCTTCAGTCTTGGCTGTTCTTGCTCACCATCATCTCAATTATGCTAGGAAATCGTACAAAAATCAAGTCTTTGTGATGATATCTCCACCAGTACAGGGTCTGCTCTGCTTCCCTGTGGGGGCTGGAGACACTACAAAATTTCCCTCTCACCACTCTATTTTCTGTTCTGGTTCATCCCATTAGAAAGCAAGAACATAAGAATTGCCACTGCTGGGTCAGACCAGTGGTCCATCGTGCCCAGCAGTCCACTCACGCGGTGGGCCCCAGGTCAAAGACCTGTGCCCTAACCGAGACCAGCCCTACTTACATTTGTTCTGGTTTAGCAGGAACTTGTCCAACCTTGTCTTGAATCCCTGGTGGGTGTTTTCCCTTTTAACAGACTCCAGAAGAGCATTCCAGTTCTCTACCACTCTCTGGGTGAAGAAGAACTTCCTTATGTTTGTACAGAATCTATCCCCTTTTAACTTTAGAGAGTGCCCTCTCGTTCTCTCTACCTTGGAGAGGGTGAACAACCTGTCTTTATCTACTAAGTCTATTACCTTCATTATCTTGAATGTTTCGATCATGTCCCCTCTCAGTCTCCTCTTTTCAAGGGAGAATAGGCCCAGCTTCTCTAAGCCCTGAGTAACAGACACAAAAAGGGTTTGAATTAGCTATTTAGAATTTTTGAAGAATGTTACTACTATTCACAAGTGTTAAACTTTTGCAGATTCAGCCACTTTTGTGTGAATTTCTTCTTTGATTAGTAGTGTCAGCTTCAGGATCACCTCTCCTCTCCAGGACAAAAGAGGAGAGAGAAACGGAACAAGACCAGATTAGAAAACGGTGTTACTTTGCTTTGTCTGCTCCAGGCTTAACCATCCCCTACACTTCCCTGGGGGCTGCCTGATGAGGTAGATCTGAAGGTTAGCCACTGTATTGCAATTCTGGCACTTGAGTCTTCATAGTGTCAGAACTATTTTCACAGGCTGTACCCTAGAAATTAAAACCCTTCTTAAACAGTGATGCCCTCTGTTGAGCGAAAGAACATTCTTTTATGAAAAGGTTTTGTTTTGCTGATATGGTGTTATTACTTTTAAAGTATGGTATCCCAACTTTATGGGAGGTTAAGCAGACAGGATATGTGCTTCAAAAAATGCATGAGAGTTTTATTATTTTTAAATCTCGTATCCTGACATTTCGTTCTATTGGTGAAAATAAAAGCTGTGCACATTCAGAACCAAGCAATCATTGAACAGAAAACAGAACAGCTGGATTCTTATGACTTCTAAATATGCCTCAATATACCAGACTTCAAGTTATTTCCGGGCAATGATGGACTTTAGGGAAAAACATTTTTCTTACTGCTTTCCTAAAGTTTCACAATAATTTATAAAGTTTCATTTTCAGTCTAACCACATGATTGTACCACTGAGAAATATGAAAAAGTCAGCAAAACTAATTGAATTCAATAAAATACCTGCATTTTAGCAATAAAAGTGTTTTATTATTCTATACATGACTGCATTTTAATTTGTTGTAAAGGTTAGCTTCAATCATTTTTGTGTGCATGTGTGTGTATGCATTGTAAAGTCTGTAGGTTATATGGCAGTAGTTTTGTACTTACTTCTGATAAATGTGCCAAGACATCACAAGGATATAGAATATATAATAGCAGACATAGATATCAAGCTAGAGGCTGAATCGTGGGAAATATGTGGCCTTGACTAAATAATTGTCAGAAAAAGAGATATTCAGAAGATATTTGCCATAGCCTGACTCAAAATAGACTAAGTAGGATAAGAAGCCCTCAACACCATCATTCATTTTCTGATTTGTACCATCCACTCTGCCCTCAGATGTACCACAGATATCTATCTGCTGGACTACAAGGAGGTTAGGATCTTGAACCATTCCAGGAGAGGGGTGGACACCTAGAATGTCAGATATCCTTGTGGCAGCCCGATAAACAGAGATACCTCTTTGTTCTAGGATCAAACTGAGTATCATACCTACTGGCTTAGGTACCCATCACCTGTCAGCCCACAACCCATGTTGTGATTGAGAGTGTTACCTTGAACCGTGATCTTAGTGAACTACCCCTTCCCCTGTTCTCCAGTTTAATAACAGTGGGTTGTCTTTCAAATGCAATTGTTGTCTCTGGGCTCTACTTTTGGATTATCACATTGTTGTCGTGATATCCTCCTACTGATGACACCATGCTAGCATTTTCACCATGCTGCCTTGTACAGTTTCCATTATATTCCCCTTGATCAAGCCTAAATAGGATCTATTCATTCTCATCTCTCTTGACAGTCCAGGAGGACACTACCTAATTACACCACATGAGAAATCAATGTCACAATCCAGTAGCGTGTCTTTTTTAATAGGGTGGGGGTGTCTAAAGAACTTAGGGAGGAAAGCAGTTATCTACCACTACTCAGGAACTTAGGTGGTCCTTTTACTACACTGTGAGAAGCACTAATGCATGCTCACTGCAGCTTAAAAGGGGCTACCACAAGAGAAGTTGGGGTGTCCGGTGGTAAATTTGGTCATTTGTACGCACACACCATGCGCAAAAAAAAAACCCAGAATTTTTTCCCCAATTTGAGTAGTCATTATTTCTACCTATGAAATTATTGAAACACGTTTGAAAGTGAATTATTGAAGAGTTTCATTTACCCCCTTCTTTTACTAACCAATTAGCGCACACTAATCAATTTAGTGCACGCTAAACGCTAACACGTCCATAGACTAAATGAATGCACACATTAGCATTTAGCGCATGCTAATCGGTTTAACATAGTAACATAGTAGATGACGGCAGATAAAGACCCGAATGGTCCATCCAGTCTGCCCAACCTGATTCAATTTAAATTTTTTTTTTTTTCTTCTTAGCTATTTCTGGGCGAGAATCCAAAGCTTTACCCGGTACTGTGCTTGGGTTCCGACTGCCGAAATCTCTGTTAAGACTTACTCCAGCCCATCTACACCCTCCCAGCCATTGAAGCCCTCCCCTGCCCATCCTCCTCCAAACGGCCATACACAGACACAGACCGTACAAGTCTGCCCAGTAACTGGCCTAGTTCAATCTTTAATATTATTTTCTGATTCTAAATCCTCTGTGTTCATCCCACGCTTCTTTGAACTCAGTCACAGTTTTACTCTCCACCACCTCTCTCGGGAGCGCATTCCAGGCATCCACCACCCTCTCCGTAAAGTAGAATTTCCTAACATTGCCCCTGAATCTACCACCCCTCAACCTCAAATTATGTCCTCTGGTTTTACCATTTTCCTTTCTCTGGAAAAGATTTTGTTCTACGTTAATACCCTTTAAATATTTGAACGTCTGAATCATATCTCCCCTGTCTCTCCTTTCCTCTAGGGTATACATATTCAGGGCTTCCAGTCTCTCCTCATACGTCTTCTGGCGCAAGCCTCCTATCATTTTCGTCGCCCTCCTCTGGACCGCCTCAAGTCTTCTTACATCTTTCGCCAGATACGGTCTCCAAAACTGAACACAATACTCCAAGTGGGGCCTCACCAATGACCTGTACAGGGGCATCAACACCTTCTTCCTTCTACTGACTACGCCTCTCTTTATACAGCCCAGAATCCTTCTGGCAGCAGCCACTGCCTTGTCACACTGTTTTTTCACCTTTAGATCTTCGGACACTATCACCCCAAGGTCCCTCTCCCCGTCCGTGCATATCAGCTTCTCTCCTCCCAGCATATACGGTTCCTTCCTATTATTAATCCCCAATTACATACTCTGCATTTCTTTGCATTGAATTTTAGTTGCCAGGCATTAGACCATTCCTCTAACTTTTGCAGATCCTTTTTCATATTTTCCACTCCCTCTTCGGTGTCTACTCTGTTACAAATCTTGGTATCATCTGCAAAAAGGCACACTTTTCCTTCTAACCCTTCAGCAATGTCACTTACATACATATTGAACAGGATTGGCCCCAGCACCGAACCCTGAGGGACTCCACTAGTCACCTTTCCTTCCTTCGAGCGACTTCCATTAACCACCACCCTCTGGCGTCTGTCCGACATCCAGTTTCTGACCCAGTTCACCACTTTGGGTCCTAACTTCAGCCCTTCAAGTTTGTTCAACAGCCTCCTATGAGGAACTGTATCAAAGGCTTTGCTGAAATCCAAGTAAATTACATCTAGCATATGTCCTCGATCCAGCTCTCTGGTCACCCAATCAAAAAATTCAATCAGGTTCGTTTGGCACGATTTACCTTTTGTAAAGCCATGTTGCCTCAGATCCTGTAACCCATTAGATTCAAGGAAATACACTATCCTTTCTTTCAGCAACACTTCCATTATTTTTCCAACAACTGAAGTGAGGCTCACCGGCCTGTAGTTTCCTGCTTCATCCCTGTGACCACTTTTATGAATAGGGACCACATCCGCTCTCCTCCAATCCCCAGGAATCACTCCCGTCTCCAGAGATTTGTTGAACAAGTCTTTAATAGGACTCGCCAGAACCTCTCTGAGTTCCCTTAGTATCCTGGGATGGATCCCGTCTGGTCCCATCGCTTTGTCCACCTTCAGTTTTTCAAGTTGCTCATAAACACCCTCCTCTGTGAACGGCGCAGAATCTACTCCATTTTCTCATGTAACTTTGCCAGACAATCTCGGTCCTTCTCCAGGATTTTCTTCTGTGAACACAGAACAGAAGTATTTGTTTAGCACATTTGCTTTCTCCTCATCACTCTCCACATATTTGTTCCCAGCATCTTTTAGCCTAGCAATTCCATTTTTTATCTTCCTCCTTTCACTAATATATCAGAAAAAATTTTTATCTCCCTTTTTTACATTTTTAGCCATTTGTTCTTCCGCCTGTGCCTTCGCCAAACGTATCTCTCTCTTGGCTTCTTTCAGTTTCACCCTGTAGTCCTTTCTGCTCTCCTCTTCTTGGGTTTTTTTATATTTCATGAACGCCAACTCTTTCGCCTTTATTTTCTCAGCCACTAGGTTGGAGAACCATATTGGTTTCCTTTTTCTCTTGTTTTTATTGATTTTCTTCACATAAAGGTCCGTAGCCATTTTTATCGCTCCTTTCAGCTTAGACCACTGTCTTTCCACTTCTCTTATGTCCTCCCATCCTAACAGCTCTTTCTTCAGGTACTTTCCCATTGCATTAAAGTCCGTACGTTTGAAATCTAGGACTTTAAGTATCGTGCGGCCGCTCTCAACTTTAGCCGTTATATCAAACCAAACCGTTTGATGATCGCTACTACCCAGGTGAGCACCCACTCGAACATTAGAGATACTCTCTCCATTTGTGAGGACCAGATCCAATATCGCTTTTTCCCTTGTGGGTTCCTTCACCATTTGTCTGAGCAGAGCCTCTTGAAAGGCATCCACAATCTCCCTACTTCTTTCTGATTCCGCAGACGGAACATTCCAGTCCGCATCCGGCAGGTTGAAATCTCCCAACAGCAGAACCTCCTCTTTCCTTCCAAACTTTTGGATATCCACAATCAGATCCTTATCAATTTGCTGCGATTGAGTCGGAGGTCTGTAGACTACACCCACGTAGATAGAAGTTCCATCTTCTCTTTTCAGAGCAATCCATATCGCTTCTTCCTCTCCCCAGGTCCCTTGCATTTCGGTCGCTTGGATATTGATCTTTACATAGAGAGCTACTCCTCCACCTTTATGACCATCTCTGTCCTTCCTAAAAAGATTATATCCCAGTATGTTTGCATCCCATCCATGTGATTCACTGAACCATGTCTCTGTGATAGCAACAATATCTAGATCTGCCTCTAATATCAGGGTTTGCAGATCATGAACTTTGTTGCTTAGACTGCGAGCATTTGTGGTCATCGCTTTCCAGCTATTTTTCAGCGATAATCTCCTTTTTCGTATGGATTTTTGTGTCGTTTCACTTTCCGTTGCAATACTAAGAAATGAGTTGCTGATATTGCTTATGTTGCAGCCTTTACTACTATCACATCTTTTCTTTTGCCGGGGGTGGTCTCTATAATTGTCCTTCGTACATACACCACCCCCACCTTCTAGTTTAAATGCCTAGAAAAATATTGTCTAAATTTCTCTGCAAGGTTTCTTTTTCCTGCTGTAGTAATATGTAGCCCATCAGTGCAATATAGCTTCTTGTCCTTCCATGTATTTCCCCATCCTCCTAAGTACCTGAAGCCTTCTTGATGACACCAGGCTCTGAGCCATCTATTAAAATCCTCTATGTTTTTCACTCTTTGCTCTCCTTTTCCATATGCAGGCAGTATTTCAGAAAAAGCTAAAGCCTTTACAAAAGGTTTCACGCCCTCACCAAGCTCCCGAAAAGCTTTCTGTGCTGCAAGTGTGGAGTTGTTGGCCAGGTCATTTGTTCCCAGATGGATAACAACATCAGTGTTAAAATCCTTAGTTTCTTCCTTAATTATAGTCAGTATTTGCCTGGAACTCCTGGTAGCTGAGGATCCTGGAAGACATTTCACTATTTTGGTCTCCTCGCCTTGTGTTCCAAGGTTAATGCCTCTGATGATGGAATCCCCCAACAGTAATAGTTTTCTGTTTTTGGCTTTTTTATTTGTACTTAGGGTGCGCTTGTTCTCTTGAGTTACCTTCATTGGTTCCATTCCCACCTCCCTTCTGTTTTCCTGAGTATCGCAGTGCACTAGTGGAGCGAAGGAATTCTGTAGAGGTAATATTAGTGAAGGTGGATGTTTCTGTGTTACATGTCGCAATCTTCCTGAGCCTACTGTGACCCATTTATTCCTGGGCTGTTTTATTCTTTGAGGTAGAGGTGGTAAGTTGGTATGATTTTGTGGAGTGATGGAAGCTGCTTTAATTGTATTCAATTCCTGTTTAAGTTTGCAGAGCTCCTCCTTAATACTGGCAAGTTGAAGACAGATGGGGCAAGCCTTAAGCCTCCAAATAGTATGTCTTGGAATTATAGCACCACAGTGATTGCATAGAATAAAGGTCATCTTGATTGGTTGTGAAGTGACTTGATTTGAGTAGTCCTGATTATATGGGTCTCTATATATGAATAGTGGTCCCTGGGGTTGGTGGGACTATAAGTAAGACTACTAGTAAGGCAGAAATATAGGCTCTATACCACCTAAAACACAGTATTTTAAACAAAACTGCAGGTTCTATCAGTGCTACCGTAAAACACAGGATTTATAACAGGATTTTCCCCACCCTAGTCACCCTGAGCCACAGGCACCAGAAATATAGGCTCTATACCACCTAAAACACAGTATTTTAAACAAAAATGCAGGAAGAGGAAATAAGATTTAACAGAGGAAAGAGAAGGGTTTATTTTTTTGTGCTTTTTTATATTTTTTTTTAGTAAGAAACAGGGAGGAGAAGAGAAATTAAGCAGATATAATGCTGAAAACCAGTGAAAAGAGCAGAATATGAAATGCTGAGTAACTTAGCTTTTAGAAGTTCACAGGGCAGCCTTGTTTCAGCAATGTCCCAAAGATAATGCAATTAACCTTAGAAGTAAAACAGAGCCCCTCCCTTCTCCATCTTGCGTACCTTAGTAAAAGAGGGCCTTGGTATCTACATGTATAAAAAGATTGGAAGACTATATGAAAAAAGCACATTAAAAAAAAAAAGGTTAAGTGGGCTTATGAAGAATATGGTGAATCGGGATGCCACTGATTTCATTCTGATACTGTCACTTCTGACGTCCTGATGAATCCAATGAATAAGGATTGTGCGGATGTTTGTCTAGTTAGTTTAATTACCCCACCAGGTGTGGCTGACCTCCTGATTGACTGTATCTCTCTGGAGCTTGGAGCTTTGACTGAAACAGTCTGTTGACTTGCATAGTGTGTTAATCTCCCTGCACTGCCCCTTTTCTGGAAGCTTCTGAGGTAATATGCGTCTCCTGGAACTTCCTTGGCATACTGGTAGCTTCCTTGTTGTATTGTAATTATTATACAGTATTTGATATACTGCTTGTGCATGAGTATTAATAAAATGTTATTCTTTATGTGTAGCCCGGTTTGGCATAGCCCATGACCCAATACCGGTCCACGGCCCGATGGTTGGGGACCCCTGCTTTAACTCATCACATTATTGATATTTATGTAGATTCTGTTATATTATTTTTGACTGAAGTATTCCCAATGTTTAATTGGTTTCTTTTGTGTAGCCCACCTTGGATTGAAAGTGGGAGCTGGCAAGCTACAAATGCCTTAGATTAGATTATTGTATCAATTTGCACGTTTTAGGGTATGGGTGAATAGAAATACAGCTAAAAAATAAACCTCCTCTTTTATCAAGTTGCGCTAGAGGCTTTCACTGCGTGTTTTCAGTGTGCTAGGAATTCTATGAGTGTCAGAGTATTTACCTTGCCAGCCTGCACTAAAACCTATAGCGCACCTTGATAAAAGCTGGCCAAAGTTAGTGGCCTTTGTAAATTGCATTTGTATTTGTAATTGCAGCCAATCACAGAGCGGCGGAATCAGTGCGTGCAGTGTATTTGGTCCATGAAACGTACCTCCTTTTCCACCTCCTCTTATGATCTGAAAAATATGGTAATCTATTTTGTTCTATGCATTTCAAGTGAGAATTGTATATTAAAAAATTATAGAAAAAAAAAAGCCTTTGGACCAAATGAAGGAAATTGGTATTGAAGAAGGTAGACAAAATTCTCAAAACAGTTCTGTGCATCCATAATCTCACACCCCCAACAGAGGCAATTAGAGCTAATAGTAACATTAACATAAGTAGAGAATAAATATTAAAGGAAGCCCTTGAGCAATGTGTACTGCTCATTAAGTAAGGCAGCAGAAGCTGCAATCAAAAATTAATACATTGCTTCACAGTGGATAGAGGACAAAAGTTAAGGTGAAAGGAACAAATAATGTAAAACTTAAGACGACAGCACTACCAGGAGAACATTATTTATCAAATCAGTCTGCTATTAAAAAGAATGAAAAATAATATGATTTCCTTTTTTCAGGTTTGCATTTCATTCTAAAGGGAAAATAACCATTGGAAAATGTTGAAGGCCGTTCATACATGAGTCACTACTTGATCAATATTCAGCTGTTGGTGTTCCGCATTTTCTTAAAGATTGACTGCTGCTGGCTAAACTAGAAAGATATTCAATCCTGGGCCATGTCCGGTCATTGACATTGAATATTTGGGAATGTCTGGTCAGAATCTAGCTACTAGCACTTACAAGCAGTGGTGTAGAAAGGTAGGTGTGTGTGTGGGGGGGGGGGGGCAGGACCGCCCCAGCTGTCATCTTGGTGGGGATCACCGGTACCTCTCCACCCCCATCCTTCCCCACCCTTCCCCCACCATGTGCATGCCTTCCTTTCCCCCCATGCTTCTAACTCTTCGCTGGCACAAGCAACAGCTCCAGCCTGCTGCTTGCAACGGCCTCGGCTCTCCCTCTGAAGTCACTTCTTGATTGGGGGACCAGGAAGTGATATCAGAGGGAGAGCCGAGGCCAGTGTGAGCAGCAAGTTTGTGATGCTTCTCGCGTCTGTAAAGCTAAAGAAGTATGGGGTAAGAAAAGGGACGTGCGCACATATGGGGGGGGGGGAAGGAGTAGGGGGGCAGGGCATGCCTTCTACCCTCACTATGCCATTGCTTACAGGCATATGGGTCCTGGCCAAGATTCAGCCAGGACCCATATAAGATACATCTAGATTCCAGCTGAATATTGGCCCAGAAGCCCCTCTCCCTAGACCACAGTCCAACCTTGGGATATAACTGGAGGTGATACTAGGTTACAGGACTAGTGGTCCCCTTCTGCTTCTTTGTCAGCTCTGTGTTCAAAATGGTGACCCCTTTAATGAAATGGACCCCCAGCTGATGCCCTGTTGTAATTTAATGGTACTCCTGCTAGGGGGTCAGCCTTCCATATTTATTTATTTATAGATACTTTCTATACCACTTTTTTACTTCC
This sequence comes from Geotrypetes seraphini, assembly GCF_902459505.1. Taxonomy (NCBI): domain Eukaryota; kingdom Metazoa; phylum Chordata; class Amphibia; order Gymnophiona; family Dermophiidae; genus Geotrypetes; species Geotrypetes seraphini. Next base: position 509,811,470 of record NC_047084.1, on the reverse strand, counting down.
ACATTGCATATCAATTTGGTTACAATTTAAAGTAAACACAAAAAAGAAAAAGAACTCCCAAAAATTGTGATGGGAATTGGGCTTGTTTCTGTGGAGTGCCACAGGGCTCTTCTATTTCTCCTACGCTTTTTAATATCTTTATGAGTACTCTGCAAAAAAAATATGTTTGTCAGCCGGAGTCTTTATGTTATCCTATGCTGATGCTATTTTTTTAAAATTAATTCCTTTAAGTTCAAACAAGGATGACATTTTAGCTAAGTTCACTGATTGCATGAATAGAATTGGAGATTGGGCTTCTACTAATAAGTTGAAGTTGAATGCAAGAAAGACCATGGCTCTTTGGTTTCACATTTCACGATCTTCTGTTCCTTAATTTCTTACTCTAGAATCGGATACTACCCTGCAAATAGATAAAACGTCCAAAGTTTTGGGTATTCTTTAGACTCTTCTCTTTCATTTGAAGATCAAATTTATAATTTATGGAGGAAGATTTTATATATTATGAGAACACTTTGGCTAGTGAAGTTGTGCTTTCTTGAATATCATTTTGCACTGTTGGTTCAGATGTTAGTATTACCTCAACTTGATTACTGTAATTCTTTATATTTGAACTGATCAAAAACTGATCAAAAAATTGTGGTTGCTCCAGAATATTGTGGTTAGATTAATTTTTGGTTTAAAAAGATATGAAAGTGTTGCATTAGTGTATAAGAATCTTCATTGGTTATGAGTTGAGAGGCGAATTAAGTTTAAATCAGCTTGCATAGTTCATTGCATATTACAGACTGACTCTTCAGATACTCTGATTTTGCTTTTTTCTTATTTGCATTATTCTTCCACCAGATTTTGTGGTACTTTATTACTACATTTTCCAAAGATTAGAGGAGTACGGTATAAACGACAGCTCAACTCCTCTTTTTGCTTGTGTTGCCATTACAATTTGGAATAAATCTACCTGTTTACATTAGGACTGATATCAATTATTTATTTATTTAATTTGTTTTCTATCCCGTTTTCCCCAATGAGCTCAGAACAAGTTACAGGTTAAAGTTTTATATATGACTTCTTGTAATATTCATATTACGATGATATTTAAATTATTGATTGCTTTTGTATTTTCCCATTTATTTTATGGCTCCTTTGAACCTTTTTGGTATAGTGTGATTAATAAGTTGTACATTAGATTAGATAAGAAAGCAAATTCAGTCAAACAACAATATAGAAACAAACACAAAATCAGGGCAAAGGAAATTTACCAATATTTGGTGCTGACACCTGCATAGCTAAGTGGCCAAAGTTAGAACTGCCTGTTGTGTGGTCCTATTTGGTTACCCTGGATATAGAATCTCTCTATATTAATATACCGCAACTCAAGGCACTTAACATCATCGATAGAACTTTACAAAATAGAACTAGCTATATGCATATACTAAATAGATTTATCAATAGTCTGGCAACTATAGCATTGACACAAAACTATTTTGGTTTTGACAACAAATTTTATTTACAGATTAAAGGGATGGCTATGGGTGCCTCAATGGCACCTGACATAGCTGATTTTGAAAACACATTCTTAAGGACACATCAATTTTCCGAGGAAGTGAGGCTATACAAGAGATATATTGATGATATACAATATTTATATTATGGAGAAGCACAATTGATAGACTTCACGATTTCATACATTGGCTGAATAGCTGTGATCCTCACTTAAAATTTAAAATGGAGTATAATGAAGAAGAGTTACCTTTCCTGGATATTCTAATCAAGAAGGAGGAATTTAGATTTACTACCACCAATTTATAGAAAGCCAATGGATAGAAACAACTTTTTACATTACACCAATTTTCATCAAAGCCATCTTAAAGACAATCTCCTCTATTGCCAATTTCTGTGATTAAAGAGATTATATACTAATCCATGGACCTGATATTCCAGAATAGGGGTTATCCTAGGCAGGTGGTAAAAAGAGGATACCACAAAGCGAAATTAAAACATTGTGAAGACCTATTAGTAACAGGCCAAAATAAAAATAAAAAAAGCTCTGGACATTGTATGCAATATCAGGTATTCCACTCTCTCTAATGGAATTAGTCACATCTTGAAGAAACAATGGCATGTCTTAGAAGTTGATCCTTGCTTCCGGGGGGGGGGGGGAAACCCATGATTGCATACTCTAAAGGTGAAAATCTACGCCAGAAACTTGTTCCATCAGCTTTAAAACCAAAGACTCCAATTAATACTATTCACCCTGCAAAAAATGTTCTACCTACCGTCACTCTATGTCTATCTCGACTTTCATACACCCTGTGACCAAGAAACATTATCAATTGAACTTTACTAGTAATTGCAATACTGATCAAGTGGGATATGTTATGATATGTCCTTGCAACAAGCTCTATGTTGGTAAAACCAAAAGGAAGATTAAAACAAGAATCATAGAGCATAGAAGCTGCATTCTTCAACAAGTTACCACAGCGCCCATGGTCAACCATTGGATTTCTTTCCAACATCAAATTCATCTTTTTAATGGTTTCATTTTCATGTCTGTAATCAAAACAGTTAATTTTGTGGCCTTGCATCCACATACTGCGCTTCCTGTTGTTGTTGAGGCGCTGTCACCATTTTTGTCTTACAATCCTGCCCCTCTGCTTTTTGGAAGACTTTGATATTTCTGCATGACGCTTGCTTTTTGGCCCGTTATCCCCCATTGCCTCTGACATAAGAGTTAGTAAGGTTCACTGATAGGGAGTTGATTACGTTTTTTTCATTCATTTTTGTTTTAGTACCCGCCATGGTTTTTGCTTCCCTGTGGGTGGTTAACAGGGCTACTCACTACGCCAGTAGAGTGATATGATTAGTTCCTATTTAGTCTTTCATTTCATATTAACTCTATTTTTTATATACCTGCCTAAATAGGCGTTCCCATTTCTATGTGGTTCTATCACATCCCTTACACTGGTAGACCTTTTATTTTTGATGGGTGGTACTGACACCTGCAAACTACAAGATAAGTTTTTTGTTTTCAACTAAATATTTAAAGAAGAGCAAGTAGTTTGCCTTATTGGCACCTAAGTTAACCATTGGAATATTCATGCTATCTATAAATGGTGCTTGAAGATGTGATGATTGAGTGATGAGACGGTAACGTCGGGGAATTGTATCCCTGTTATTGTCTCTGATTCTGAGCACAAAAGCTACCAATATTTGTATGTAATATTGAAACTACTGATGTTGAAACCAGTATAGGAGTGATTATTCTCTTGTCTTTTGTAAATATCTTCTAATCACTCAAGTGGAACCACTTTGAGTTCATTCGCCCCTATTTTGTGTTCATTCAAATACTGGTATGATTATTATTTTTTTAAGTTGTATTATGTTTGTTTGTAGGATTTATTGTTTTGTGAATGCCTGTGACCACTAAGCTAAGTACTAATTAATAAATAACATTTAAGCCAAGTTTATAAAAATAGTATAAAAGAAATATAAAATTAAATTGGTCCGATGAGGATAGGACTATTAAAGCCACGGACTATGAGAGTCTTTTGAGTCTCTGGTGGTGTCGCTGAGGACCATGACAGATTGATAAACCGCATAGAACTTCACGGTCTTACAGTATATAAATAAACTGTTATGATATGTTATGTTATGATATAGAAATTGATGACATAGCATAATTGCTTTATATTGGATTCTAAATACAACTGGTAGCCAATGAAGTTGTTGGAGATATGGGGTAATAAACTCATATCTTGGTGTTCCGGTTATCAATTTGGCCGCGGTGTTCTGGATCACCTGCAATGACCTGCACCTGGTTTTAATTATTCCCAGGTACAGGACATTGCAGTAGTCCAGCTGCAAAAAAATCACATTAATCATGAGTAACTTGCTGCCCTACAAAAATGTTTCCTTACTCTTCTCTCCTTCGACCTTCTCACATGAGTGATGAGAGTCTTTAGTGCTGTATTCAAGTTAAAGCTTGTTAGAGTTATCAAAACAATATACAAGATGTTAATATAAAATTGCTTACTCACAGCACAAGCTAGATGTTTAGATTGTATTCTCCTTCTGCTTTAGATGGTTCCTGCCCCCTAGAAATTAGATGCAGGGCATCTCATTTGAAAAACAAATACTGTAGCTATAAAGGACTTTCTCCTTCCTTAGGATGAAAAGGGTATGAGAGTTCTCTTCTTCCACACTGAACAAGCAAGTAGCTTCTGCAGGTGTTGATACTTACCCTATGTCACTTTTATCAAAATGCCTTTTGGGTGCTAGCCTTTGAGGACATAAAAAGACTAAACATCTCTCTATCTGCTACATGTTTGGTAAGAAGGGTCTCCTTGAAGACTAAGGGGCTCATAATCAAAAAAGAAATACCTCTAAAATCCCGCCTAAATTGGCACTTGGATGATCAAAAAGACAGGCAGTCCAAGTGCCGATAATCGAATTGGGTTTTAGATTTTTCTAAAAACAGCTTAGGCTTTTCAGTGCCGCTGTACGCCCAGAGCTGAAAGGGGCATTTTAGGAGGAGTGGTGAGGGTGGGATTTGGGTGGGATGTAAGCTGACCTAGAGTTAGTTGTACTGTAAGCATAACCATAAGTTTAACGAGACTGCCTAGACGGAATTTGTTCGTAGTGACTTAAGTGATCTAAAAACAGGTATAAGTGCTCAGAAGGTATCCAAAGTGATCAAATAACCACTGCAGACACAAAGTACAGACCACCACATACTGACCCAATGATCACTGCCCTCCCCCACCCCCCACCCCACAATACCATATAAATCAGAATAAAAACATACATACCTGCCTCCAGAACATCAACACCTGGCATAGGAAAGCCTAGTAGAGCTGCACAGAGGTGGCTTAAGTAGCCTTGGGGGTGGGCTAGCGAACCAAAGAGAAGAGGACCCAGGTCCATAAGCCACTCTAACCACTGCGTTAATGGTAAAATATGTGCACCCCCAACACCTCCCAAAACCCTATTGTACTGCCATATAGGTGGCTATTGAGGTTGTAGACATGTGGGTCTATTAGGTTTTGGGGATGTTTGGGGGGCTCACCATTACCTATAAGAGAGTTGTGGTGAGATGTTTATGTAGCACCCTTTTTGTGAAGTTCGCAGCAGTGCCCTGTAAGGTGCCCCACCTCTCTGTTGCCATGTCTGGGTGGCCAGTCCATCACTTTGCTGACCCCGTCCATGTCCAAAAGGTCTTGTTCTAGGCGTTTTTGACTTGGATGAAATTTTGGGATGAGAATGGGGTATAAAGATAGATGACTTAGCAGTCTGGACTTTCAAACAGCTGGACGTAGAAGTAGACGATTTTCAAATAAAATAAATATTTTTGACATATTTTTCGACAACGGACTTTTGACATGTCCGACTTTGGGTGACTAACGACTTAGGCCCAAACCGGACTTAGATGTATTTTTGGTTATGCCTCTCCACGGGTCAGGAGCGGAAGTTGAAACCTAAGACGCTTTTACTAGCTTTTACTACTGTACTAGCTTTATAGCCCGTTACATTAACGTGTACTAGAATATACATGTGTGTCTGTCTTTATTTCTTTCTCTCTCTGTCTCCTTAGCCGCTTTCTGTGCTCCCCCTGTCCAGCAGTAGGCCTCCCTTCCTTTCGCCCCCCCCCTGTTCATCAGCACCCCTTCCTGCTCCCCCTGTCCAGCAGTAGGCCTCCCTTTCTTTTTTTTCCCCCCTGTCCTATGTACTACCTGAGTGCTTTAGCTGTGCTGCCTTGAAGTAGGGCCGCCAGCGCCACTCTGTGAAGGCCTCCTCCTAGCAGCTGCTGCTCCGCACCGGCGCGCGCAGCCAAAACCGACTCCCTGTCAGCCGCCGTTCCGCGGGCCTGAAACCGACACCGCAGCCTGCAGGCGCCAACAGCGGGCTGGAAATAGCGGACCAGTGTTTTGGGGACAGTCTTCAGTGGCTCGGAGCCCTCCTCCCCGCAGCCGCTGCCAGCACCGTGAGAGGGAGAGGGGCCTGGGCGGGTTGGGTGTGGCAGCTAGCAAAAGTACAGCAGCAATCACCCATACCTCCCCTCCCAAAACAGGCCTTCCTGCAGTGCTAACCTCTTGGGATTGCTGATGGAGGGAGTGGAGCAGTGCCATCTCATGAGGGGTTGAAGGAGCAACACTGCCATATGGGGGAAGGAGGGAGCTATGGCGAGGAGAGCAGCACTATCACATAGGGAGTGATTGGAGCTTGGGGGGGCAAGACAGCATTGCATAATGAGGGGTGGTAGGATCTGGGGGAGGGGATTGGGAACAGCATTGGGAACAGCATTGCAAAATGAGTGGTGGGGGGGATCTGTGTTGCAGGATAAGGGAAGGAGAGCATCACTTTGAGGAGTGTGGAAAATGTGGGAGGGAGGGTAACAGTACAAAAAGATGAGGAGTGATGGGAGCAGAAAGGGAGGAAGACATAGGAAATTGCAAGTTGAGGTAGGAGAGCAGCACTTTGAAGAGTGTGGGAGCTGAGGGGGGGGGGGCGGAGAGGAGCAGTGCAGAAAGATGAGGACTGATGGGAGGAAGACAGAATTGCAAGTTGAGGGATGGTGGAACAGGGGGAGAGGAGCAGCGTTGTCAGATGAGGAGAGCAGCACTTTGAAGAGTGTGGGAGCTGAGACGTTGTAGAGGAGGCAGTTGAGCTCCTGGAACTGGGTCCGGCAGCCCTGGCAGAGACGGAGCAGCCGAGCGAAGCGCACCAGACACCGGCTCATCGGCGCCCTGGCATTCGCCACCTCGTCGAGCCGCTGATGATAGGCGGGGTCCAGCTCTGGCGTGTCGCTCGCGCATAGAAGTGGGCGCAGCGCCACCAGCAGCAGCGCCGCCATTGCTGCTTCCGGACACTGCGGGAGCCCCCGCACCTGCGTATCACCCTGGAATGCATAGGCAAGCAGCAGTTGGTTGCAGAGCGCGCGAGGCCAGCTTTTAGCCCTTCTCGAGGGGGCGGGACAGGCCGGTGAGGAGCTTCGGGGGCTGCTGCTGTTCTTCCACCGTGTCGCGGCAGCTGGCTGCGGTCCCGGCTTGTGGAGGCTGGCTGCGGTCCTGGTGATGTAGTAAGCGTGCATGCGCACTCTCACCGCGGGCACAGCGCAACAGATCAGATCTCAGGGAACATGCGGCGAGAGTGCGCATGCGCGGCTAGCATTTTATTATTAAAAATAATCAAAATGGGGACTTCTACTGCCATCAGACCCTTCCTACTGATTTTCATATACAGTACACTCCTTTATTTTTCCCAATTCCAGAAGCTCCTTCTGGAAAGATCTGCCCCTAATATTCAACGGTACTTAGCTGGCCAGGAACGGCTCCCAGCTGGCTAAGTACCATTTGCTCAGCTATCTGTCTATATTCAGTGGGAGGTACCTGGCTATCTCCCACTGAATATCCAGTTTGCCTGATTGTCCAGTGACTGGCTGTGTCACTGTCCATCTAATGACATAGCTGATCACTGGCAATATTCACCTGCTGTCCAGTTTATTTATTTTTATTTATTTATTCGTTTATTCAGCCTGTCCTCCCAAAGGAGCCCAGAACACATTACAGGAGTATATTCATAGTATGGGTAGTACAAACTTTAGTGAGAAATACAGACTTTACAGCATTTACAGTAAATACATAACATACAGATGTAAAATATAGACTTAGTAGGCATAGGGTGAATTAAATTGCAGCGTTTACTGTGTAGGTATAACATACAGTGTAGGTATAACATGGAGGTAACAAAGCTTTCCTAGCGATGGGTGTAGAATGTGGTGGTAATTCAGATTATATTTGCGGTGGCCTACGAGTTTAGAGATGTCATTTGGTGTATTAGGTGGTGCCTTTGAGATCTATCCGTCTGGGGTGTAGACGCGAGTTGTTACGGAGCTGGGTTTGTAAAGAGAAAGGTTTTCACGGCTTTCCTGAAGTTCCAACGACTGTCTAGTGATCTAATGGATGGGGGGAATGATGTGCCATAATCGGGGTATGTAATGAGAATAAGAGCATCTTCGGGTGACTCAGACGTGAGCGAATGGCCAGGTGGCAGGATCAGCTGTTTTTCTGTTTGAGATCTCAGTGATCGGCTGGGGACATAAGTTTGTAGTTTTGATGCTATGTAGTTTGGTGTCATCTAGCTAGCAGATAGATATACCTGCCTAAATAACAGATCTATCTTTCACCATTTTGCCTTAGCCAGTAGACACTGAATATAAGTTTGGCTAGCTAAGTCCAAGGCAGCAAACTTTGACCCAGATATTCAATGCCGCTGGCCAGTTACAGCTCCGGCACTGAATATCCAGCGGACCTCTGGATATAGCTTACTGTGGTTTGAATATCGAGGCCATTGTGTCTTCCCAGCAAGTGGCAGAAAGCACAAAGTTCATAGAAAGGCCACTGCTTATGGCAGATGGGGAATAAAGGCTGCCTGACTGCTGCCAATGTCAGACAGACTCAATTCTGCTACTGGTAGAATTACACTGCAAAATGTCAGCAGTGAGAACACTGACACACAATGAAACTGGAAAGAGCACTGAGAATTCAGACAGTCTTTACTGCTGAATTTCTCATGATGCTAAAATGCTTGCTATTTGGCATAAAATAGAAATCAGTTTTTTTAACATTAGTGAGATTCAGATGCTTATTGTAAGACATTTTCCTTCCCTTTTTAATAGTGTTAGGGTGGTTGATTGCATGGGGTCCAAAAATTTTGCTAATCTCTGGGTTAAGGTTTCAATTTTAATTCAACAACATTGGACCTCTATCTTTTTTTTTTTTTTGAGGGGTGCCTTTTAAAGTAGTTATGACTGAGCCATTTTCAATATCAAAACATGGTATTCTTTTACTGCTAATGAATGAGATGTCCTTGCCCTAGGCAAAGAGTGCTCAGTGTAAGTCTACAACCCAGTTGCGTTTTCAGAATTTACACACTGAATATGCATGAGATCTATTTGCATATAATAGAGGCAGCACATGCATATTCACTGGGGAAATCGTGAAAACGTGGCTGGGTTGTAGCCCTTGAGGACAGACTGAGCACTCCTGCCCTAGACATTCCTAATTCACCAAATATAATTTTTAATATTCAGTTTTTTGACAAGTCATACAAATATTTAGATTTTATGTACCAAAACATTTTTTTTTCTTTTGAACATTTCCTTTCATGTGAAAGTGAAACCAGTTGTTTTAAAGTGGGGTTGAAGAAACTACTTACTGTATATACTTGAATATAAGTCGATCCGAATATAAGCCGAGACCCCCATCCACTCCCCCAAAAAGGAGGAAAAATGGTTGACTTGAATATGTTGGGAGGCTTAATATTCAAGTGCCTTCCCCTGTCAGGCTCTGTACCAAGCACCCCTCCCTCCTCTGTCAGGCTCTGCACCCAGCCCCCTCCCTGCCAGGCACTGAACACAGCCCCCTTCCTTCCCTCCGTCCCTCCCAGGCTCTCCACCCTATCTCCCCTCCCTGCCCTGTCCATTGTACCTCCTTTGTCGCTGGAATCCCTGGGGGTCCAGAGGTATAGAAAGCAAGAGCAAGCTTTCTGCACTCCTGCCCCGCTTTTAAACTGCCAAAGTGCGCTCCTGCCAGAACTCACAGTAGCGACCAACCAGGTTAACAGCGGGACAGGATAGTGGAAATCTCACTCCTGCCCACTACACCTCTGGACCACAAGGGATTTCAGCAGCAAAGGAGGTACTTACGACAGGGCAGGGAAGGGACACAGAACCTGGCAGAGGCTTGTAATAAGTTTGGAAGGGGGAGGGTGGGCTTGGGTGCTGGGCTCTGGCCCGAATATAAACTGGGAGCCCCATTTTTTGGTCCAAAAATCCTGGTTTATATTCAAGTATATATGGTACATGTGGCCTGTTCACATTATAAGATGCAATGTAAAGTTTTGAAAATTCAACCACTTTGGGCCCCTTCTATAAAACTGTGGTAGTGTGTCCCAGCAAGGCAAATGTGACACAGCCCATAGAAATTGAATGGGCTGCATCACAATTTCCATGCGGGAATTGCTGCCATGGCTTTGTAAAAGGGGCTTTTAGTGTATTGTTGCATTCTCTCCCATTTTGCAGCCCCTGGAAAAGCCTTCACTCAGTACTAGTAAAATTGTGGTAAAATACACATATCTTTATCCGTAAGGACGGTGGGTAGTTTTCAAAAATCCGTTCTACCTGGGTGAATAGTCATTTACCCAAAGATTGACTTCAATATGATCTCATTTAGAACTGAGACGGAGAATATAGAATGACAAGGGGCCACATTTTTCCTCGTCCCCACGCGAACTCATTTTCCCGTCCCGGCAAGTTCTTTTCCTGTCTCTGCCCCATTCCTGCAAGCTCTGTCCTCATCTGCACATAAGTGTTTGAGGCTTGTGCGGTTAAGGCAGAGCTTGCAGGAATGGGACAGGAATAGGGACAAAACTCATGGGGATGGGACGAGGAAATTGAGTTCCTGCGGGGATGGGAACAAATTTGTCCCTATGTCATTCTCTAACAGAGAATAAAATCAGTTTGGACCTTAAACACACAATTATATATATTCCTGTCTTTCCTTGAATATACCTTGTATTTATCAATAAGTCACACTGATTATTTTCCACCATATAATAGAACTATACATGATAGATTTAATAATATAAAATTATCCTCTATGCTCATATCATCATAATTTTGTATTTTCCATCAAATGGCTCTTAGTTGATCTATTTACTTTCTGTGATAGTGAGTAATGTGCTTTCAGTCATGTGCACTTTCTGTATCTTCTTTTTTTATCATTATTATCAACCTCTATTCAGGGAATGGCAGGTAGCCATTAAAACACCCAGTAGAATCATCTGTCTCAGCTCATTTGTTCTCTGAAAACATGGTTCTCTTTTCTTGAAATGGAATAATATGATAATGTCAAATAAGATGTGCCATCATATTTTTCACATTTGTCGTAACCCGCACCACTGAATAGCAGCATCCTTTATACACTATAAAAATGCAAGGATAATTTTTTTTTTTTTTCCAAAAAAGTTAGCAATGAGCAATAATTCACTATATTTCCTGCAAACTTACCTATTGTGCTAAATGACAGAAAAACAGAGATGCAAGTCCAAAGGTACATGCAAAATAAGCAATTAAGTACTCTGCCCCCAAGAATAGGACACAAATTGAAAGGGAATTAAAGGGTCCTTTTACTAAGGTGCGGTAGCCAATTTAGCGTGCGCTAAAAATTAGCATGCACTAAACACTATCGCGTCCATTATAGCCTATGGACATGCTAGCGTTTAGCATGCGTTAAATCAGCCGCACCTTAGTAAAAGACCTAGTAAATCATTTTAACTTTCTTTCTTTCTTTCTTTTAATCTTTATTCATTTTCAAACTTACAATAAGTGTGTCAATAATTTAAAACAGATTAACAATATATATATATCACTTAATAATCATCAATGGTACAAATTATATGCTCTTATCTCCCACCCTTCCTACCCTTTCCTATCATATAATCAAATACCTTGTACAATATGTAATAATAAAATTACCCCCTCCCCCTCTTATAATTGAATCTGTAAAGATCAATATCCAAGCGACCGAAATGCAAGGGACCTGGGAAGAGGAAGAAGAGATATGGATTGCTCTGAAAAGAGAAGATGGAACGTCTATCTATGTGGGTGTAGTCTACAGACCTCCGACTCAATCGCAGCAAATTGATAAGGTTCTGATTGTGGATATCCAAAAGTTTGGAAGGAAAGAGGAGGTTCTGCTGTTGGGAGATTTCAACCTGCCGGATGCGGACTGGAATGTTCCGTCTGCAGAATCGGAAAGAAGTAGGGAGATTGTGGATGCCTTTCAAGACGCTCTTCTCAGACAAATGGTGACGGAACCCACAAGGGAAAAAGTAATATTGGATCTGGTCCTCACAAATGGAGAGAGTATCTCTAATGTTCGAGTGGGTGCTCACCTGGGAAGTAGCGATCATCAAACGGTTTGGTTTGATATATCGGCTAAAGTGGAGAGCGGCCGCACGATACTTAAAGTCCTAGATTTCAAACGTACCGACTTTAATGCTATGGGAGAGTACCTGAAGAAAGAGCTGTTAGGATGGGAGGACATAAGAGAAGTGGAAAGACAGTGGTCTAAGCTGAAAGGAGCGATAAAAATGGCTACAGACCTTTATGTGAAGAAAATCAATAAAAACAAGAGAAAAAGGAAGCCAATATGGTTCTCCAACCTAGTGGCTGAGAAAATAAAGGCGAAAGAGTTGGCGTTCGTGAAATATAAAAAAAACCAAGAAGAGAGCAGAAAGGACTACAGGGTGAAACTGAAAGAAGCTAAGAGAGAGATACGTCTGGCGAAAGCACAGGCGGAAGAACAAATGGCTAAAAATGTCAAAAAGGGAGACAAAAATTTTTTCAGATATATTAGTGAAAGGAGGAAGATGAAAAATGGAATTGCTAGGCTAAAAGATGCAGGGAACCAATATGTGGAAAGTGATGAGGAGAAAGCAAATGTGCTAAACAAATACTTCTGTTCTGTGTTCACAGAAGAAAATCCTGGAGAAGGACCGAGATTGTCTAGCAAAGTTACACGAGAAAATGGAATAGATTCTGCGCCGTTCACGGAGGAGGGTGTTTATGAGCAACTTGAAAAACTGAAGGTGGACAAAGCGATGGGACCAGACGGGATCCATCCCAGGATGCTAAGGGAGCTCAGAGAGGTTCTGGCGAGTCCTATTAAAGACTTGTTCAACAAATCTCTGGAGACGGGAGTGATTCCTGGAGATTGGAGGAGAGCGGGTGTGGTCCCTATTCATAAAAGTGGTCACAGGGATGAAGCAGGAAACTACAGGCCGGTGAGCCTCACTTCAGTTGTTGGAAAAATAATAGAAGTTTTGCTGAAAGAAAGGATAGTGTACTTCCTTGAATCTAATGGGTTACAGGATCCGAGGCAACATGGCTTTACAAAAGGTAAATCGTGCCAAACGAACCTGATTGAATTTTTTGATTGGGTGACCAGAGAGTTGGATCGAGGACATATGCTAGATATAATTTACTTGGATTTCAGCAAAGCCTTTGATATAGTTCCTCATAGGAGGCTGTTGAACAAACTTGAAGGGCTGAAGTTAGGACCCAAAGTGGTGAACTGGGTCAGAAACTGGCTGTCGGACAGACGCCAGAGGGTGGTGGTTAATGGAAGTCGCTCGAAGGAAGGAAAGGTGAGTAGTGGAGTCCCTCAGGGATCAGTGCTGGGGCCAATCCTGTTCAATATGTTTGAGTGACATTGCTGAAGGGTTAGAAGGAAAAGTGTGCCTTTTTGCAGATGATACCAAGATTTGTAACAGAGCAGACACTGAAGAGGGAGTGGAAAATATGAAAAAGGATCTGCAAAAGTTAGAGGAATGGTCTAATGCCTGGCAACTAAAATTCAATGCAAAAAATGCAGAGTAATGCATTTGGGGATTAATAATAGGAAGGAACCGTATATGCTGGGAGGAGAGAAGCTGATATGCACGGACGGGGAGAGGGACCTTGGGGTGATAGTGTCCGAAGATCTAAAGGTGAAAAAACAGTGTGACAAGGCAGTGGCTGCTGCCAGAAGGATGCTGGGCTGTATAAAGAGAGGCGTAGTCAGTAGAAGGAAGAAGGTGTTGATGCCCCTGTACAGGTCATTGGTAAGGCCCCACTTAGAGTATTGTGTTCAATTTTGGAGACCATATCTGGCGAAGGACATAAGAAGACTTGAGGCGGTCCAGAGGAGGGCGACGAAAATGATAGGAGGCTTGCACCAGAAGATGTATGAGGAGAGACTGGAAGCCCTGAATATGTATACCCTAGAAGAAAGGAGAGACAGGGGAGATATGATTCAGACGTTAAAATACTTGAAGGGTATTAACGTAAAACAAAATCTTTTTCAGAGAAAGGAAAATGGTAAAACCAGAGGACATAATTTGAGGTTGAGGGGTGGTAGATTCAAAGGCAATGTTAGGAAATTCTACTTTACGGAGAGGGTGGTGGATGCCTGGAATACGCTCCCAAGAGAGGTGGTGGAGAGTAAAACTGTGACTGAGTTCAAAGAAGCGTGGGATGAACACAAAGGATCTAGAATCAGAAAATAAGATTAAATATTGAACTAAGGCCAGTACTGGGCAGACTTGCACGGTCTGTGTCTGTATATGGTCGTTTGGTAGAGGATGGGCTGGGGAGGGCTTCAATGGCTGGGAGGGTGTAGATGGGCTGGAGTAAGTCTTAACAGAGATTTCAGCAGTTGGAACCCAAGTACAGTACTGGGTAAAGCTAAGAAGAAAAAATTAAAAAATTTAAATTGAATCAGGTTGGGCAGACTGGATGGACCATTCGGGTCTTTATCTGCCATCATCTACTATGTTACTATGTTATTATGTAAATTTAAGGGAAAAAATGCCATCTATATGCCAACAATATTTTGTTAAAGGCTCCCACACATCTTGAAATTTCTTTATTTCTTATCCTTGTTGTAAAGTGAGGGAAGAAGAAGATAATACAAGAAAACTGGTTGCAGTTTATCTCACACTATTTATAAATGAAATTAAGAAATGAAAGGGTCCCTTCGTTCTCTGTTAAGGCATCTGTTTCAATTTCAATTTAAACTGTTTCTACAAATCTGTTCCGTGGCCTTCTGTATCTATAGTTTACTTCCAATAATAACTTACAGACTTTTTTTAGATTACAGCTGAAGAATTGTTACAGATATTTACTAAAGGGTCGGTTTACTCGCAGAGATCTGGGTCTCCACCTGAAAAATAGTAGTTGAATATTGAGTTTTCCTATATATATGCTATCATTAAAATGGATAGTTATATTACATTTATGATTTATGAAAAATAAAATCACTCATAATGGTTCATAGAATTTATTTTTGCTAAGGAAGAACTGTGATGAATTTACTTTTGGTGAAGAAAATGGATTTGTATTAACTTCTACTTTGCATTTCAAACCACAAGAATTATCCATCCAGAAATTTCAGTAAGCAATGTTATGCTTTTTTAATCTACCTATAGTAGACAATAATCTGCTATACCCTTAAGAACACAGACCTTTCATAATGGGATGTGCAAAAGGTAGAAGATTACAGGGGGCTAAGCAGGAGAGTGAAGAGATAGCCTAACAACCATCTTTATTGCATTCTGCCAGGAGTTCCTGGATGTGGAACTATTTTAGGATACATCAAGCAAACCTTTGCTGTAGTTTTCTGCACAGGGTATGATATTGCCTATTAGTAGAAGAAAATCATGCATCGTTGAACATCACCCCTGAGAGTCCACATCAAATATTATTTTTGGCTTCTGTCAGATCTAACAGTGACAATTAGCAACAAAAGGGGAAAAAAATGCAAGGGGAATTAAACAGAAGCAGTAAAACTTTGGCTCTTAACCCTTTCAGGACCATAAGGATCGTAGGCCAATTTTTGTGGTTTTGACGACATTTTTATGGTAAAAAGGGCTTGCAGATGCCAAAAATTTGATTTTTTTTTGTGAAATATCATTATTTTTATTTAAAAAATCACACTTCTGGCTTATGGACAGTGTGGCAAGTGAATCTTCTCGTCAATCTGGCAACGACGCTAATGAATGAATGTCGGAACCAGTTTGTTTACATAAAGGCAGTATCATATGGAATCCGTACATATCAAATTTAGAACTGTAGACTATCCCAATCAAAATTTATAGGATTTTAAAGTTATGGGACAAATATGTCCCTTGGTCCTGAAAGGGTTAAAGAAAACTTCTATGTAACCCAGTGTGTTTGAGTTTCACTGTGGAGTCTCAAAAGCTACTGTGATAATGAGGTGCTGGAGCATAAGGGCAGCTGAAAAAAACAGTACTACAAGAAAAATAAAACCACCACGTTGCAAAGAAGTATTTTTTACCCTACCCAAAAGAAAATGTCAGAGGTTTGGGGGTTTTTTGGGGGTGGGTAAGGGTGGGCGTGGAGGAGAGATTAGGGGGATGTATCAGAGGATAGGAGGGAAAATCCCCACTGAACCCAAGGGAAAAGGAGTGCAAGAAACCCAAAGGAGCTTTGCCCTTTAATAACTGTGGGAGAGGAGCATAACAGCAGGATCATGAAAATGTAGGAAACCGAGGACTAGATTCTCAAAACTTCGCATTAAAAACTGATGGGCCACTGTTGCAGCCGTTATTGTAGCAATTTCAAAAAGGTGAGTCATTCTCCAAAAAATGTGCATGCAAATGAGGTTGGCGGGGAGTAGCGAAGGTTCACTAAATTTGCATGTGCCCATCACTGTGATAGCAATAGGCACATGTGCAGAAAAAAATCCCAACAAATCGAAGATCAGCAGGCGGGATGCCCACTATCCCTCCCACCACCAAGCAATGCCTCCCTGACACACACTCCCCGGTAGGGGGAGAGATGCCCACACCCTTCTTCTGCCAATCAATGCTCCTGACACCCTCGGCATTGAGAGGGATGCCCACTCCCTTCCACCGTCGATGTCAAGCAACCCCCCTCCCAGTGTTTACATGGCCAGAGCCTGGGTAGGCATGAGCTTCTTCCATAGTTATGCTCATATGGTACAGAATAGAGTCATATTAGCATGCTAAAGTGCCACATTTAGGGGCTCATTTTCACAAAAGAAAAGCATCCAAAAAGTGGCAGATGGACATTTTTCTTGCCAAACCCGTCCACTAACAAACAAAGCTCCTGCATTCCAAGAAAAGCTTCTAATCCCTTATATTCCTACAAAATCTTTACGATCTGCAGGAAAATCTTTCCTCTTAGTCCCTTCACTAAAACTCATTTATTCAAGGAGGGACACGATCTTTTCTGTCACGGCCCCTCAAATCTGGAATTCACTCCCAATCAATATAAGGGAAGAAAAATTACTTAGTAAGTTTAAAAGTCTTCTGAAAAGCTGGCTTTATGAGAACATCTTTAACTGATACTCTAACGTGGCTACAAGATGGTGGCTGGTTAGGCTGTGAGGTGTGGTGCCCACTACTATTTTTTCCATTTTTTTCCGTTTTATTTTAGTTTATGTTTGTTCAATTTTATTTTTTTGCTTCTCTTTGGATCCTTCTTTTTAACGTCTAAGCTGATTATTCACTCAGCTTATCCAATTGGCAGCCATTCGCTCATACGCCGCAGCAGAGATCCGAACCTAAAGCACCGCGGAGGCCACCGCCACCTACAGCAGCATCGCTCTCTGCTCGAGCGCAGTCGCGGAACAGAGAAGCCAGGACCGAAGCTGGGTAAAGCAGTGGCCCTGGCTGATTAGGCTGTGAGCCATTCACCCACACGCCACAGCAGATAGCCGAGCCTGAGAGCGCCACAGAGGCCACTGCCACCTCCAGCAGCATCGCTCTCCGCTCGAGAGCCATCGCGGAACAGAAAAGCCAGGACCGAAGCTGGGAAAAGCAACGGCCCCGACCCATCACCTCGGCAAGAGACCCAATCGATATTGCAGGAGCAGCGTAGGGACATCTCCCTAGTGTGGGATTCGTCTACCTGCCCCAATGACTAAGTACTGTCCGTGCCCAATAACTCCTGGGTCTCCCACTACAGCGACTCAACCCACTACCCAACTGTAAGTTCAAGATCGGCAACCAAGAGCTCGATACTTGCCGGCCTTGCCCGAGTTCTACAAGACCCATTACTTGGACACCACTACCCTGATTGAGCCGGCACCCAGCGAATAACGCTCAGTGATCAAACCATTTCAAATCTTTTTTTTTCCTTTCACTTGCATCAATATGGTTAGAAGCTCGTGCATCTTCTATTCAAGATCACAGGTGGTATATTAAGGAACAAAACAGACTTCCTAGGAGGAACATTCTTCTGGCCCTGACACCCTATTTCACCGACAGGACTCAGGCGTGGGAGAGCACACTGCCCTCCCCCCCCTTCTCCCCCCCCCCCCCCCCCCCGCTGCTAGTCACTGAGCCAGTTGGAAGGCTCAGCGACTTAAGTTTGAATCCCTCTTGCCTTCTTCTGACCCTGCCACCCTTGACAGACCGAGACGGGACTCCGGTGTGGGAGATCCCTCCACCCCTCCCCACCACTACTAGTCGCTGAACCAGTTGAAAGACTCAGCGACTCAATTTTGATCCCTCCTGCCTCTTCTGACCCTGCCACCTTCTTCCATCAACGGACCAAGATGGGACTCGGGTGTAGGAGAGCACTCTACGCCTCCCCACAGCTGCTAGTCGCTGAGCCAGTTGGAAGGCTCAGTGACTCAAGAACATAGAGCACCCGCTCCTTCCTCTGACCCTGAAGAGACCATCAACCCTCAACAAGCCTAGAAGGGAAAGATCTTCCCCAACTCTACCCACTACTATAATAGTCGCCACACTTAGCACCACCATGATAACCACACCACCAAAATACCCACAAGCAAACCTACTGATAACCCTGCTCCTAACCAACTGGAAGGCAACAGCAAACATCATCTCTCCAATACCAACTATAGCAAATTCCAAGGGAATTACCCAAACAACCTGGCGACTCACAATAGACAGAAACTCAAACTATCAGACATACACATACCAACCCATCTCACAAACAACAAGAAGAAAACCGACAAACCCTTACAAGACCAAAACACAACCCCACCAAAGATCTCTCATATCCGAAAACAGCTCACAACACATCAACAGACTACACCACTCTCACATGTGCATATGTGAACATCAGAACCATAGGCCCCAAAACAGAACACATAAAAAACTGGATAGAAGAAGAAAACCTGGATTGTCTTTTCCCTATAGAGACCTGGCTTATTTATGACTCAGAACCCAGAATAACTGAAGTTTACCCAAAGAGCCACAAGATAACAATGGTCTGCAGAGAAAATAAAAGAGGAGGAGGAATTGCCATCAAATCCAGAAACACCTTAAACCTAAAAATACAAAACAAAACAATCAACCCATACATGGATCTACTAGCCTGTCAACTTTCAAGCACATCACTCAAAGGAACACTAACATGCATGCTCTACTACATAACCCCAGGTAACTGGAACATAGCAAAACCAATATTTGAAGAATTTATATATAGAAACTCACTAACGACAACCTACAACCTAATCCTAGGAGACCTCAACCTCCACCTCGAAAACCAATCTTACAAACAAGTAGAAATCTTACTATCATACCTCGAGGCCTTAACATACAAAATCTTAGACCCTCAAGCCACACATGAAAAAGGACACCAACTCGACATCGCAGCCTGCATGTCCCAACAACCCACACAACCAGAGATCCAAATGTCAAACAGATAATGGAACCATTCCCTCTGGTCAGATCACTACACTTATTCTTTCGAAATCAACTGGACCAATAACAAAAGCACACCAATTACACAAAAAATAACTTACAACTCATGCAAACACATCGATCCCACCATATTCTGGGCAAAAGCAGACTTTATAATCCAAGACTACACTCTGAAAGACTTCATCTCACAATGGAGCCATCTAAGTAAAGAAACCCTGGATGAAATAGCCCCAAACAACCCAAAACCAGAATCCATAGAAAATCAGACAAATGGTTTGACAACGAACTACTCCTACTCAAAAGGCAATTCAGACAACTAGAAAGAAAATGGAGAAAAAGCAGCCAGGAATCCACAAAAACAGCATTGAGAATACTGAACCATAAATACAAACAAAAACTGAAAGAAAAAAGAAAGACATACTACACAAAGCAAATAGGAGAAGGACCCCAAGACACAAAAAAGCTATTCCAGCTACTAAAAGATCTCACAGACACCACACCCTACCTAACCAACAGCAACTCCCCGTTCCCTCAGCCACCCTCTTAGCCACATACTTCAGAAACAAGATTGCAAATATCAGAGCCACATTCAATGGAATTTCCACACACCTAGAAGAGATCTCAAATCCCCCCACAGAGAAAGAATCAGTTGCAGCAGACAGAACCTGTTCCCACTTCTCACCCATACAATAGTCAGACTTCAACAAACTATATAATAAATACAGCCACGCAGCCTGTGACCTTAACCATTGCCTCCATACCTATTGAAACCCTCCAGTACACTATTCCGCTCCCTGATCCTACAATGGATACAATTTTTATTCATATATGGACTTTTCCAACAATACCTCATAAATCATCATAACTCCGATACTAAAAGACCCCAAAGGAACAACGGACCAACCATCCAACTACAGACCCATAGCCTCAATCCCACTGTACGTCAAGCTGATGGAAGGACTCGTAGCTAAAGCCCTAACCTCATACCTAGAAAACCACAACTTACTCCACCCCACACAGTCTGATTTCAGAACCAACTATAGCACTGGGACCCTACTAGGAACACTCATGGACACAGCTAGACAACATCTCAGTACAGGCAATAAAATTTTGATCATACAACTAGACCTCTCCACAGCCATTGACCCCAAAGGAACAACGGACCAACCATCCAACTACAGACCCATAGCCTCAATTCCACTGTACGTCAAGCTGATGGAAGGATTCGTAGCTAAAGCCCTAACCTCATACCTAGAAAATCACAACTTACTCCACCCCACACAGTCTGGTTTCAGAATCAACTATAGCACTGGGACCCTACTAGGAACACTCAAGGACACAGCTAGACAACATCTCAGTACAGGCAATAAAATTTTGATCATACAACTAGACCTCTCCACAGCCATTGACCTGGTAGACCATGACATCCTCCTACAAACACTAGACTCCATAAGAATCTCAGGCAAGGTACTCTCATGGTTTGAAGGCTTCTTACAATCCAGAACCTACAGGGTTAAAACAAACAAAGAAAAATCAGAACCATGGTCCAACCCCTGCGGAGTTCCCCAGGGATCACCTCTGTCTCCCACACTATTCAACCTATACATAGCTTCCTTCAGCTCCTGCCTAGATAAACATGACATAACAACATACAGCTATGCAGATGACATCACTATTCTCCTCCCCTTTGACCATCCAGTGCCCACCATGATAGGCACAATACACAGAACACTCGAAACAGTAGCAACATGGATGACAGAACACAAACTAAAACTAAATTCTGACAAAACAAACTTCATCCTCCTAGAAAACCGCAAAACCTCAACCTTAACAAACCTAGTAATAAACTCGATCTCATCTCCTTTCAACCCATGCTATAACTCATTGGAATACTGATTGATAGAGGCTGTACCATGCAACCACAAATCAACAAAATAATAAAAACATCATTCGCAACTATGAGAAATCTAAGACAAATTTGAAAATTCTTCAACAGGAAACAATTCCAACTTTTGGTACAATCTCTTATCCTTGGACTAATAGACTACTGCAACATACTATACCTCCCCTGCCCAGCGACCATGATAAAGCAACTACAAACAACACAAAATACAGCCCTAAGACTCATCTATTCACTGAAAAAATATGACCACATCACAGAAGCATACCACGACTCACACTGGCTCCCAATACAAGCAAGAGTACACTTCAAATTCTATTGCCTACTATTCAAAGCTATAAATGGAGACAGCCGAACCTACTGGAACAACTGGCTAACTCAATCCACCTAAACCAGACCCAGGAGAACCCATTCACTATTCACACACCCGCCAACCAAAAATGTCAAACGAAGAAAACTATATGACAACCTAATGGCCACCAGAGCAGCAAAACTAGACAGACAACTCACCAATCTGCTGTCTTCAATCACAGATTACAAAACCTTCAAAAAAGAAACTAAAACTCTACTCTTCAAAAAATACATAAAACCTATTTAACACAACCAGATCCATCCCAAGCTCCATCTACTATACTGTCTACTCCTTATCAAATCTAAAATGTTCAAATTACCCAACATGTATTACATAATTTCACGACAATTCTTATGTAATCCACCTATATATCTTGTAACTTCATGACAACTCTTATGTAATCCGCCTTGAACCGCAAGGTAATGGCGGAATAGAAATCATTAATGTAGTGTAATGTAATGCAACTAATAGTGCTGTTAAGTGAAAATTGAGTGGGTAACCTTTTCCCATCCTATTGTTTCATTACCTATGCCCTTTTTATTTGTTTATTAATTGTATTTAATCCTTTTTTTTTTCCCTTCCTCTTGTGTCAGTTTGGTCAAAAGTTATATGAATCTGTCTGGTTTAATTAATGTGTTTTGGTTTTTTCCTCTTACTATGATTTTTTTTTAAAAATTCTTTATTCAGTTTTAACTCTTGCAACAAGTGTACAAAATTCAATCAGATAATTAGTACAAATCACTTGACATTCTAACAATTATTGTCAAATGCATATAAAAAAGACCCCTCCCCCACCCATCCCATTCATCAGGAATAAACCCATTAAATCACATAACATACCTTCCCATCCCCACATTAAATATAGTCCTATGTAATAAAAAGGACCTCTTACCATGATTTTATTGTTATTGGTAATCACATTGGATTATGATTTTGCGATCAAATCAAATTTTTAATTAAACTTGAAACTTGCACTTCACTATTTTTGAAACCATTTTCTAGATGGATTTCTATGCTACTCATCTGCAGTATATCTAAATCTCAAGGAGGCATATAGGAGCTGTAAGAGGGCAGGACTAGGGCAGACCTATGATTTGGACATTTTTCTTCAATAATCAAACATTTTAGAAACATCCAGATACAATTTGGACGTTTGGGACTAGACCTGTTTTAACAATGAATAAATGCCAAAATTGTGCCTGGACTGCCCAGATGACTATTGGAAGGATGAAGACATGACTCCACATACTCCCCCAGTGCCTACCTCCCAACCCCAAATATGTGAATGAGACAGTACAGTCAAACCTCGGTTTGCGAGTGTTTTGCAAGACGAGCAAAACATTCTTACAAAACTTGTCTCACAAATCGAGTGTTGACTCGATTTGTGAGCACCCCGATAACCGGCATCACTCCCCCCTACTCGCAAAGGCCCCCCCCCCCCGCTCGAACCGGCACCCCCCCGCCTGAACAACTTGAACTTATTCCCCCCGTCTGGCACTGGCACGCAACCCACAGG
Organism: Geotrypetes seraphini; assembly: GCF_902459505.1. NCBI lineage: Eukaryota > Metazoa > Chordata > Amphibia > Gymnophiona > Dermophiidae > Geotrypetes > Geotrypetes seraphini. The sequence continues at coordinate 509,788,445 of NC_047084.1, read as the reverse complement.
ATGTGTCGGTGCCGCTAGAAGATCTTCCTGCTTCTGCCGGGCCTTGAGCATGCATCTGCACATGCTCAAGGCCTTCTAATTCTCCCTCTCACCGAGATTCTCGGACGGGGGGGTAAGTTCAAGTTGTTCGGGCAGGGGTGCCGGTTTGCGCGGAGGGGGGTGCCGGTTCGAGCGGGAGGGGGGAGCAGCGCCGCTGGCCTCTGGGGTGGGGGGGTGGGAGCGTATCAAAGCGAGTTTCCATTATTTCCTATAGGGAAACTCGCTTTGATATACGAGTATGGCCCCTCCAGGGGAATTCTAGTTTTCCTAAATTGTACCAATTTATTAACAATAGATATTTTTGTTTGTTCTCTGTATGATTTTCCCCACACGTTACAGTCATACTGTAACCTTTAAATTGATTTTCCCCAAACCTTTTAATAGAGAAGAAGGAAAGTAATTTTTTAATTTGTGTTTTAGTGCTTTTGGACAATTTAATTTTTTAAATTTAAATTTTCACCAATATTTACATTGCTAACGCCCCCCCCCCCCTCCCCTTTATCAATCTGGGCTTTTGGGCATGAGTTAAATGCAGAGTCATCTGTTCTACTCTTATGGATGGCTCAGCATTTAACTTTGCGCTGCTCGGCAGTATGGTTTGGTAAAAAGGGAGGGGGAGAGGGTCGGTGCTGGGACCGCTCTTGTTCAATATCTACATAAATGATCTAGAGGCGGGAACTAAGTGTGAAGTCATTAAATTTGCAGATGACACCAAACTATACAGCAGGGCTCAAACCAAGGAAGACTGCGAGGATCTCCAAAAGGATCTAACGCAGCTGGAAAAGTGGGCCGAAAAGTGGCAGATGAGCTTCAACGTGGGGAAATGCAAGGTCATGCACGTGGGGAAAAAGAACCCGATGTTCACATACAAAATGGGGGGAACATCACTAGGGGTTAGTAACCTGGAGAGAGACCTGGGAGTGATGGTAGACGCAACACTGAAGGCATCGGCGCAATGCGCCACAGCCTCTAGGAAAGCAAACAGAATGCTGGGTATCATTAAGAAGGGTATTACGACCAGGACGAAGGAAGTCATCATGCCGCTGTATCGTGCAATGGTACGGCCGCATCTGGAGTACTGTGTCCAGTACTGGTCGCCATACCTCAAGAAAGACATGGCGGTACTTGAGGGAGTACAAAGAAGAGCAACCAAACTGATAAAGGGAATGGAAAATCTCCCATATACCGACAGATTGAAGCAGTTGGGACTTTTCTCCCTGGAGAAGCGAAGACTTAGAGGAGACATGATAGAAACCTTCAAGATCCTGAAGGGCATAGAAAAAGTAGACAGGGGCAGATTTTTCAAATTAAGGGGCGCCACAAGTACAAGGGGGCACTCGGAGAAATTGAAAGGGGACAGGTTTAGAACAAATGCTAGGAAGTTCTTTTTCACTCAGAGGGTGGTGGATACATGGAACGCGCTTCCGGAGGCTGTTGTAGACTAGAAAACATTAAATGGTTTCAAAGAAGGTTTGGATAGATTCCTAGAAGAAAAAGGGATTGGGGGGTATAGATAGGTATAGACCATTGCTCAGGCAATGGGCCTGATGGGCCGCCGCGGGTGCGGACCGCTGAGCAGGATGGACCTATGGTCTGCCTCAGCGGAGGCAACTTCTTATGTTCTTATGTTCTTAAATACAAAAATAAAAAGCAAATACAAGTCTACAACAATGGAGAGAAAAAAAAAAAGAATTCCAAGAAAAAAAAACTGATCAAGCAATACAGGAAATCATATATTATTTCTAAGGGCTCCTTTTACTAAGGTGCGCTAGGGCTTTAACACGCGGAATAACACACTACATTACCACACGCGCTAGACCTTAACACCAGCATTGAGCTGACGTTAGTTCTAGAAGCATAGCACGTGGTATAGCATGCGGTAATTTCCTGCGTGCACTAAAATGTAAAGGAGCCCTAAATCTTGTACCTAAGAGTAGCATGTGCCGCATCAGGAAAAATTTATATTTTGTCACCACAAAATAGGAAATCTTCCTTTTTAAAATACATTTTCAATACAGGAGCTTTATACTTTTCAGAAAGACAAGTAACCAGAAGAATAGCCCTCTGAAAGACAATTAAACATTTAAATCAAGATTAAAACTTTTTAATCTTGAGTTAACTGGTCCAGCATGGGACCAATATTTCACCTAACACCTCATCAGCAATTAGAGCATGGAGGCAGGGCTGGAGAGGGACAGAGTAGAGAATTGCGTGGGGACAGAAAAACCACCCATCCCCGCCTGTCCCCGCCAGGATCCTCTCCATCCCCACCCTTCCCCATCAGTATCCTCTCTGTCCCCACCCATCCCCGCAAGGAATTATCTTCATCCCTGCCTGTCCCCATAAAAAGCAGCAATTACTTCTGACAGGATCATCAACTCCACAGTTTCTTTTGTGTTTGCGCTGCTGTTTGCCTTGTGGAATCTCTTTTGTGGAACCCTTTTTTTGTTTTATTAAGGCTGAAGTGTCCATTATACATACGAAGGGGTTTCGTCAGTCGTAAGGCGGAAGTCATTATGCCATTGTATAGATCCATGGTGAGGCCCCACCTGGAATACTGTGTGCAATTCTGGAGGCCGCATTATCGCAAGGATGTGCTGAGACTGGAGTCGGTGCAAAGAATGGCCACCCGGATGGTCTCGGGACTCAAGGATCTACCATACGAAAAACGGCTTGACAAATTACAGCTATACTCGCTCGAGGAGCGCAGAGAGAGGGGGGATATGATCGAGACGTTCAAGTATCTTACGGGCCGCATCGAGGCGGAGGAAGATATTTTCTTTTTCAAGGGTCCCACGACAACAAGAGGGCATCCGTTGAAAATCAGGGGCGGGAAACTACGAGGTGACACCAGGAAATTCTTTTTCACTGAAAGAGTGGTTGATCGCTGGAATAGTCTTCCACTACAGGTGATTGAGGCCAGCAGCGTGCCTGATTTTAAGGCCAAATGGGATCGGCACATGGGATCTATTCACAGGGCAAAGGTAGGGGAGGGACATTAAGGTGGGCAGACTAGATGGGCCGTGGGCCCTTATCTGCCATCTATTTCTATGTTTCTATGTTTCTATTATATGGACGAATCATGCTTCCAAAGCCTTCCATCCCCGTGGGAGTCCCGTGAGCCAGGGGGGGGGGGGGGTCCCCGTGGGAGTCCTGTGGGTTAGGCGGGATTGCCATGGGACCCCAGGGATTCCCGTGATCCCTGTTCCCGTGCAGGCCTCTAGGACAGAGGGCTCCTGCAGGGTCCCGTTTCTAGTGCCCCTGCAGTTATGCACCTGTACCTCTCCTAGCCTACCACCATTTCCACTATCGCTGCTGCAGTTGCCTTTCTCTAGTGGCCCCCAGAGTAGGGTTATCATATGGCTCTAGAAAAAAGGAAGACAGATTGAGACATCTGGGTTTTACTTCCATTGAAAGCGATGGAAGTAAATCCTGGATATCTCAATCCATCCTCCTTTTTCTGGAGCCATATGGTATCCCTACTGCAGAGCTTTCTCTTCCCTTCCCCAGCTCCTATGGGTCCAGCATCACAGCATATATTGTTACCTACCTTCCTCCACCGCAGCCTTCCTGCAGCCGTGTCCCAGCCCTTGCAGAAACAGGAAGTTACATTAGTAATGGTGGAACACAGCTGCAGGAAGGTTGTGGGGACCAGTAGAGGAAGGCAGGAAATGGTATGTGCTGCAATGTTGGACCCCCAGGAAACCGAGGAAGAAAAGGAAGGAAGAGTAGTCTGGGATAGTTAATGAGATTAAAATGTTTGAGCAGAAATAAATAGTGCATTAATTGTATTAGTTAATAAGATTAATCCACAGCTCTAATCAAATTAGTTGAACTCAGATTATGTTTAGAAAACTTTGTATGTTCCTTTTTGCAAGCCTCTCCTTGCAAAAACTCATTTGTGTGGCATAAGTTTCAGCTAAAAAGTGATTTATCTTACCTTCAACTCAAATTGCATGTCTATAGTGCTAAGAAGCATACTGGTTGTTTGATATTGACTTTTCCTGTATTTTCTCATGTTTCATTAACTGTCAGCAAATTTCCCTGGACTGGAAAATGGTGAGTCAAATAAAGAGTAAGAATGCACCATCCCGTGCTCTAAGCTTTCTAGCTTGTCTTGGCTATTTCTGGCAGGCTTCTTGTCAAAGATAAAGGCTGCTTAGCCTAAATGTTGCTTACGTCTGCACTGAGAAAGCAGAACTAAAGTCAAATGTCCTCAGTCATGTCATAAGCTCAAGTGACAATCAAGTTCTTTTTTTCTTTGTTCGAATAGGGTATTTATAATGCCGAGCCAACTGAAGCAGCAGAAAGTACAGCAACGAAGCTCTGTCACTCACATAGCTGTGGTGCATCTGTATGCAACCTGTTTTCAAGCATCACAAAATGAATGACCTGACATTTAGTTTGAACTCTTCATTTTATTTAAGGAAAACATGTTTCATGCTATACTGTCAAAATTCATCTTGTCAGCTCTTTAGAAACCATCTAATTTCACCTCTGGGTGGGACCCTGCTTGCATATGCGTAACACTTGGGTGACTATTTTAATTCCCTAAAGCAGTGATTCCCAACCCTGTCCTGGAGGAACACCAGGCCAATCGGGTTTTCAGGCTAGCCCTAATGAATATGCATGAGAGAGATTTGCATATGATGGAAGTGATAGGCATGCAAATTTGCTTCATGCATATTCATTAGGGCTAGCCTGAAAACCCAATTGGCCTGGTGTTCCTCCAGGACAGGGTTGGGAACCACTGGCCTAAAGCATTCATTCTTGGGCTTTTTTTTAAATCTGAAGCAAACATTCTAATGATGAAATCTTTTTACAAGCTAGACCCCAAAATATATAAATATAATAATAATGCAGATGCTAATATTTATTTTTCTTTTCCTGCCTAGGTAAGGAGCCCTTTTAATAAAGTTTAGCACATGCTAACAGTCACTTAGCATGCATTTAGTGCCACGTGACCCATGAAGATACATAGATGAAAGCGCCTGGGACAATCACGTGCGGACAAAGGAGCTCAGAAAAATGGCTACAGGGATGGTGCCGGGATATGAACTTCGGATTCCTAAACCATGGGGAAGCGCTACAAAGACTTCAGGGACCAGACGGACTCCATCTGACCAGTAGGGGTAAGAATGTCTTCGGACACCGACTAGCCCGCCTGCTTCACAGGGCTTTAAACTAGGTAAGTCGGGGGAGGGTACCCATTCACATATTAGTGCAGAAAGGAATTATCCTGATGAGGTGAGTCGAAACTCCGCTTCCATGTCCAAGGTAAGTACCCACATTGCAAACAGTTCTTTGGGAGTCACACCGACTCGGGTAGGATACGCCTCACAGGGACTTAGCAAACACAAGATATGGAGGGCCATGTATGTCAATGCACACAGTTTAGGTAACAAAATTCTAGAATTGGAGGCTGAAAAAAGGAATGCCAACCTAGATGTGGTGGCAATATCTGAAACTTGGTTCACGGACTCACATGGGTGGGATATGGCTATACCGGGCAACAATCTACTTCGTCAGGACAGAGAGGGCAGGTTAGGAGGGGGGGTAGCTCTATACATTAAAGAGGACATCAAAACCACCAGGATCACAGATGTCAAGTACACCGGGGAGTCCCTCTGGGTAAACCTGGCAAGAGGCAGAGAAAAATGCCTGTATCTAGGTGTGGTATACAGACCCCCAAGACAACTGGAAGACATGGACGCAGAATTAATTGAAGACATAGAGAATATCACTCTATGAGGAGAAGCTGTACTGCTAGGGGACTTCAATATGCCTGATGCAGACTGGAACTCATTTTCAGCGACAACCAGCGGTAGCAGGAGGCTCTTAACCTCCATAAAAGGAGCACGTCTCAAACAAATGGTAACGGAGCCCACTAGGGCCCAGGCGATCCTCGACCTGGTACTCACCAACGGGGAAAGCGTCTCAGAGGTCTCAGTAAGAGATACGCTAGCCTCCAGCGACCACAACATAGTATGGTTCAACCTTAGGAAAGGCTTCCCTAGATCAAACACGAAAACAAAGGTACTCAATTTCCGGGGCACAGACTTTGCACGCATGGGAGAATTCGTCCATCAGACGCTGCAGGACCAAGCGGAGACCGATGATGTAGAAGCTAAGTGGTTAACACTGAAATCAACCATACATGAAGCAACTAGCCGCTTCATAAAATCAGTAAATAAACGACAAAGAAACAATAAACCCCAATGGTTCACCGCGGAGATCTCGCACCTCATTAAGAAAAAAGCGTTTCTCTCCTACAAGCGCACGGAGAAAAGAGAGGCAAAAGTAGAATATAGGACCAGGTCTACAGCGGTCAAAATGGCAGTTAGGGAGGCAAAAAACATTAAAAAGGAAGAAATTCTGGCAAAAAACATTAAGAAAGGGGACAAATCCTTCTTCAGGTATATTAGTGACAGAAAAAGGAACACAGGCGGGATAGTACACCTTAGAAGACCGGACGGAAGTTACGTGGAAGCAGATTCCGATGAAGCCGAACTACTGAATGAATAATTCTGCTCAGTCTTCACCTGTGAGGCACCGGGTCACGGTCCGCAGTTGAAGGCAACACAAAGCACAGAAGACCCGTTTCAGAATTTTGAGTTCACACCAGATGAAGTTTACAGTGAACTGCCAAGACTCAAGGTGAACAAAGCCATGGGACCAGACAATTTGCACCCAAGAGTGCTCAGAGAATTGAGCGATGTCCTGGCGAAACTGTTGGCTGAGCTATTCAATCTCTCCCTAAGTAAGGGGAAAGTTCCCCTGGACTGGAAATTAGCTAATGTCGTTCCTCTGCATAAAAAGGGTTGCAGGGCAGAGGCTGCGAATTATAGACCGGTGAGTCTCACATCAATAGTGTGCAAACTCATGTAAACACTAATTAAAAGCAAATTGGACACGATCTTGAATGAAGGGAATCTTCGGGATCCCAGTCAGCATGGATTCACCAAGGGTAGGTCCTGCCAATCCAATCTCATCAGCTTCTTTGACTGGGTAACAAGAAAGTTGGACTTGGGAGAGTCTTTGGACGTCGTGTACCTGGACTTCAGTAAAGCTTTTGACAGTGTCCCACACCGCAGGCTGCTAAGCAAGATGGAATCGATGGGGTTAGGAGAGACACTAACTGCATGGGTCAATGATTGGCTGAGTGGCAGACTTCAGAGATGGTGGTTAATGGTACCCTCTCTAAAACATCGGAGGTGACCAGTGGAGTGCCGCAGGGCTCAGTCCTGGGTCCACTCCTTTTCAACATATTCATAGGGGATCTGACTCAAGGGCTTCAACGTAAAATAACACTATTCGCCGATGACGCCAAACTATGTAATATAGTAAGTGAATGCAGTTTACAGAATTATATGGCGCAGGACCTGCTTACATTGGAAAGTTGGTCCTCAACCTGGCTTCAATGCTAAGAAATGTAAGGTCATGCACCTCGGAAGCGGAAATCCATGCAGGACGTACTTCTTGAATGGAGAAACTTTAACTAGGACTTCAGCAGAACGAGATTTAGGAGTAATCATCAGGGCAGACATGAAAACTGCCAATCAAGTGGAGAAGGCTTCATCTAAGGCAAGGCAGATATTGGGTTGTATCAATAGAAGTTTTGTCAGCCGAAAGCCTGAAGTCATAATGCCGTTGTACAGGGCCATGGTGAGACCTCATCTGGAGTACTGTGTGCAATTCTGGAGGCCACATTACAGTAAAGATGTGCGCAGAATTGAATCGGTTCAACGGACGGCCACCAGGATGATCTCGGGGCTCAAGGGTCTCTCGTACGAAGAGAGACTGAACAAATTGCAGCTCTACACTCTAGAGGAACGTAGGGAGAGGGGAGACATGATCGAAACATTTAAGTTCCTCACGGGACGTGTCGAAGTGGAAGATGATATTTTCTTTCTCAAGGGACCCTCGGCCACAAGAGGGCACCCGCTCAAACTCAGGGGCGGAAAATTTCATGGCGACACCAGAAAGTATTTCTTCACAGAGAGAGTGGTTGATCATTGGAACAAGCTTCCAGTGCAGGTGATCGAGGCAGACAGCGTGCCAGACTTTAAGATCCCTACGAGAGTCAAGATAAGGAAATTGGGTCATTAGGGCATAGACAGGGGGTGGGTAAGCAGAGTGGGCAGACTTGATGGGCTGTAGCCCTTTTCTGCCGTCATCTTCTATGTTTCTATGTTTCTATGACATCAGCACGTGGGATTAAAAGTTAAATTTAAAGCACTCCAATTGGGGTGTGGGGTGGGAAATCCCCCCCACCCCCAGTTTACTTAGATGTGTTGGGGGGAAACCACCCACCCCCCCCCCCCACTGTAGAGGTGATAGGCTCAGGAGTAATCTAAGAAAATACTTTTTTACCGAAAGGATGGTAGATGCATGGAACAGCCTCCCAGAAGAGTGGTGGAGACAGAGACTGTGAATTCAAGAAAGCCTGGGATAGGCACATGAGATCTCTTAGAGTGAGGAAGAGATAATAGTTACTGCGGCTGGGCAGACTGGATGGGCCATTTGGCCTTTATCTCTAATCATGTTTCTAGGCTTTACAGTCACTGTTTCTTTCTTGTCACAGAGGTATGCATCCAGTGCTGGTATGCTTCCTTTTGTGCTCTTATGAAGCTTTACGCATAGACCAATGGTCTCCAAAGAGAGACCTCTGGGCCGCATGCCATTATTCCATGTCCCAAAGTCCCTCATTGCGGCCCTCAAACAGTTGGCTGAAATGCTATTCAAATGCTGTAAATGTGTTAATTTTAATCTTGCCCACCTGATTTAGTAACTAAAAAGCATCTCTTAAGGGTGTATTACTCAGGTATCTCATTTATAAAATTTGCTACTGTTGACAATCCAAAATAAAGTAAGATTTTAAAATATATCCTTGAAGTATTGTAGAATCAATATTAGTATTACGTTTTTAATGTTTAATGCCCAGTCTGAACAAGCAGGTCAAGGCTGTTTAAAAATTAGCAATATGTGTAAGTTTAATCTTTTGGTGACCCTCAGAGCTTTCTCATATTCGCACTGTGGTTTTTCACATGAAAAGATTGGAGACCACTGGCATAGACGGAGCAGACAAACAAAACTAAGGGATTGAGGAGACCACTGAGTGTGGGAAGGGTAGTATGTGCGCAGAACTTTCCACTAGTTCTGAATTCTGGGAGAACTGTTCCATCCCCGAATCACCAGATAACGTAATCCTCTTGTGTTTCTGATTCAGTTTTGTTTCTTGATGAAAAAAATAATTTGATACGGTGAGGGAAATTGTATCCTGTCTTGCAGAAAACTGTGGAAGAAATTCTATAAATCGTGCTTAAACGTGGGTGCCAGAAAAGATTGGCACTAAGGCCCTGATTCTATATAATGGTGCCCAGCTACTAAGCACCGTTGAGTGCAATTGTCAATCATCCACTAGGCACCCTTTATAGAATCATGCCTAGCATCGGTAGGCGTTGAAAACTTAGGCACGCTGACATTTAGTCCAGGGTTTTCTTGACTTAAATGAGTGCACCTAAGTCAAACCATGCCCAAAATCTACCCTGAATATGCCCCTAATCAAGCATATTTGCTGGTAGGAGCCGTGTTGTAGACACCTACCTCAAAACGATTGGCACCTTCTGAGTTAAAGACCTACCAGCTAATTAATTATTTTAAATTGTTTTTTTTAATAGTGCTTTCAATTAATGGCACTGATTAAGCCAATTAAGGTAGAGGCCTAGATCAGCTAGGCATGCTTCAGGTGCTGTTTATAGAATCTGGGCCTAAGTACTACACTTCTCCCTCTGTATTCGCTGTGATAGGGGATTAACAGAACCACAAATACAGAAAAACCGCAAATAACTTTTTCATATGTTATTCGTTGTTTTCTATTAAAAACCATCTTGAATATGGTGAAACCGCAAATAACATGATGGGAGACCTGGCCTGTTCCTGAAGGAGAGGCAAAACACGGTGAAGAAAGTGCTAGAAATTGGCGATTTTCTCTGTAAATGCTTGGAATCAGCGATTTCTCTATGCAAGCTGATATAATTTGGGGGGAGGAGCCAGAAAGCTAAAAACTGTGAATATTGAAACCGCGAATACGGAGGGAGAAGTGTATTCTATGAAGAGTTTTTACCCTTTTAGAATCGCACTTAACACCATTTACCACAGCCAGCTGTGTGCGTCAGATGGCTAAAACATTATATATTTATTTATTTTTAAAATTTATATACCGTCTATTAACTAGGTGGTTTACATCAACACATACATAATTCTCAACTACAAACTTCAAATGACAGCAATGTTAAGAAATTCTTCTTCATGAGAGGGTGGTAGATACCTGGAATGCCCTTCCGAGAGAAGTGATGGGTCTATGTTCCATATATGTTCAGTATAGGATGGGTTGGGTGGGTATCGATGTGAACTCCACTAATATGGAACATGAGGATGTTACTGACCAGACTTTACAGTAGATATCCTGCAAATAACGGGATGGCTGGATAGACTGGAGTGAGCTTGGATGGCAACTTCAGCATTTGGAATCTAGGACAATACCAGACTTTATCCCAGGACAAGCAGGCAGCATATTCTTGACTGATGGGTGACGGCACCGACGGAGCCCCGGTACGGACAATTTTAGAGTGATTGCACTCTAAGAACTTTTTAGAAAGTTCTAGCTCGGCCGCACCGCGCACGCGCGAGTGCCTTCCCGCCCGACAGAGGCGCGCGGTCCCTCAGTTTCTTAGTTTCCGCGGAGCTAAGAAGACGCGTTTTCAACGGCTGTTGAAATTTTCTCATAACTTGCCTTCCCGCTCGCGTAAACTTTTTGGCTTAAATTGCCTTTTTTCTTTCTTTCCATTTTGTTTAAAAAAAAAAAAAAAAAAAACTTTCATTTTTTTCTTCAGTTTTCGGTTTTCCCCGGCGGGGCCTTCTGCCACCATCGAAGCCTCGGCCTTCGATTTGGCGGAAGCCGTTTTTACTTTCATGCCCCCTCAACCGGGTTTTAAAAAGTGCCAGCGGTGTGCTAGGCCTATATCTCTCACGGACCCACACAACTGGTGTTTACAGTGTTTGGGTCCTGAGCATCAGGCCTCTTCTTGCACCCGCTGTGCTACTTTAAAAAAACGGACATTAAAAAATCGCCAAATTCAGCAGCGATTGTTGTTCGGTGCCGAGATGTCAGACCCCGTTCCTTCGACTCCGGCTTCGGCACCGATTCAGTCGGCACCCTCGTCTTCGACGCCGCGTGATTCCACACCGGCATCTCAACAGTCAGGTAAGCCGGCTAAGAAGCCTTCCCCGCTGGAACGTCTTCCGGCCTCGAGTGCAGTGAGTCCAATCCTGCCGCCTGTAAGACGCCAGCGGAAGCGCTCCGCCCCTATAGAGGTGAGTCCCTCGACATCGGGCTCCTCATCTCCGGGGCGTCGAGCGGCACCGCAGGTACCGCAGAAGAAAAAAGCGGTACCGGTGCCATCCCTCGATGACCGCATTACGGCCATCCTTCAGGTGCAGCTTAAGGAGCAATTAGAACGACTCCTTCCTGCTATCATGACACCGAACCTTCCGGTGCCAGTCCGCACCGAGCCACCGGTACCGGTTGTGGATCAACCCGTATCGATACCGATTGTGGAACCCGTGTTACCTGCTTCCACTGTCTCGGTACCGCTTCACCTAACCTCATCGGTATCGATGCCAGTCCTTGCACCGGAGCCGAGAGCTCACCATCAATCGGTGCAGACTTCGGCACCGGTGCGACCGATAACTTCTCCTGACTCGGTATCGATGAGGTCGGGTAAGTCGGTGCGCAAAACCCGACACATGCAAACGTCGACACCTGAGTCTCGGGACCATTCTTCCCATGTCAGAGACCCTGATCTGTGGGGAGACTCAGAGGAACCCTTTCTTTCTGAAGGCGAATGTTCCTCAGAGGAGGAGGATTCGGCTGTCCTTGACCCATCCTCCAAACAGGCCACTTCCTCTTTCTCTAGTTTTTTGAAAGAGATGTGTGAGTCCTTGTCCATTCCTTTGGAGGCTGAATCCAAAAAGTCTAAAGCTTTTTTGGATGCCCTTGATTTTGATCAGCCTCCAAAGGAATTTTTGAAACTTCCCCTTCATGACATCTTGAGGGAAACTTTCTATAAGAATTTAGAGACTCCTTTAACTGTCCCAGGGGCCCCACGTAAACTGGATTCTCTATATAAGGTAATTCCCATTCCTGGGTTCGACAAACCTCAACTTCCACATGAATCCTTATTTGTCGAATCCACCCTTAAAAAGACTTCAGGAGCCAGTGTATATGCATCTGTCCCTCCTGGCAGAGAAGGAAGGGCCATGGATAAATTTGGTAAGAGGCTCTACCAAAATGCTATGTTAGCAAATAGGGCTAGTAATTATGCTTTTCATTTTTCTTTTTATTTAAAGCATCTCCTTACCACCATGGCTTCTTTCGAAAAATATCTTCCTTCACGAAAGCATCCCGCTTTTCACACATGCTTGTCGTCTCTTCTACAATTACGTAAGTTTATGGTTAGATCCATATATGACACCTTTGAACTTACATCCAGAGCGACAGCAATGTCAGTAGCTATGCGTCGTTTGGCCTGGCTTCGGGTATCCGAGCTTGATGTTAACCATCAAGATCGGTTAGCCAATGCCCCATGCCTAGGGGATGAGCTCTTTGGGGATTCCATGGACTCAACCACACAAAAGCTCTCTGCTCATGAGACGCGCTGGGATACCCTGCTCAAGAATAAAAAGAAGCCTCCTCCGCCAAGACCATACAGGCAGCAATCGGCCTATCAACGCCGCTTCACAGCTCGTCCATTGACTACCACTGCTCAGCAACCTAGGCGTCAGAGGCAACAACAACGTCAGCCTCCCAGACAACAGCAGCAGCAACAAGCTGTAAAACAACCTCCTCAGCAGAAGTCACAGCCCTTTTGACTTCATTCTCCACAGTATAGCCAGTATCCCTATTCCTGCTCTCCTGCCTCAGCCTATAGGAGGTCGACTTTCTCTGTTCCTCAGCCGGTGGGAAGTAATCACATCGGACCAATGGGTCCTCAACATCATCCGCCACGGCTACTCTCTCAACTTTCAGACTCTTCCACCTCAAAGCCTGCCAAAAGAGTCTGCTTTGAACAGTCCTCAATCGGCCCTCCTTATTCAGGAGGTCCAATCCCTCCTCCTTCTGAACGCTATAGAGGAAGTTCCTCTAGATCAAAAGGGGCAGGGATTCTACTCCCGTTACTTTCTAGTTCCCAAAAAGACAGGAGATCTCAGACCTATCCTGGATCTTCGCGATCTCAACATTCATCTGGTAAAAGAAAAATTCAAGATGCTTTCTTTAGCCATCCTTTATCCCCTTCTAAATCAAAACGACTGGCTATGCTCCCTCGATCTCAAAGAGGCTTACACTCACATACCGATCAATGTAACCTCAAGACCATATCTCCGATTCATGATCAATCATTGTCATTACCAGTACAAGGTGCTGCCCTTCGGTCTTGCCTCATCTCCAAGGGTATTCACCAAATGTCTCATTGTGGTAGCGGCATTTCTACGCTCTCACCACCTGCATGTATTTCCTTACCTGGACGATTGGTTGATCAAAGACACTTCCGCTCAAGCAGTCCTTCTGGCCACCAACCAAACCATCCAGTTTCTACAACTTCTGGGATTCGAGATCAATCTACCCAAATCTCATATCATTCCCACTCAGAGACTTCAATTCATTGGAGCGATCCTGGATACACTCCTCATGAGAGCTTTCCTACCATCCAATCGTCTCCAGACTCTTCAGTCTCTCTGTCACCAGGTGCTTCCTCTGCCGTCCATCTCAGCAAGACAAATGATGGTACTCTTGGGGCACATGGCATCCACAGTTCATGTCACACCTCATGCCCGTCTTCACCTGCGCACTCCTCAATGGACCCTTGCTACCCAGTGGTCCCAAGCGTCGGATCCTTGCTCACGACACATATCTGTGACATCATCTCTTCGTCAGTCTCTTCAATGGTGGTTGGTATCCTCAAATCTATCCAGAGGTCTTCTGTTCCATCAGCCTCCTCATCAACTAGTCATCACCACCGACGCATCTCTGTACGCATGGGGAGCTCACTTGAACGAGTTCCAGACTCAAGGTCTTTGGTCAGCCCAGGAAAGGAAGCATCAAATCAATTTCCTGGAACTCAGAGCGATGTTTTACGCCCTCAAGGCCTTCCAACACCTTCTCTTTCCTCAGGTCCTTCTGTTGTGCACAGACAATCAGGTTGCGATGTACTACATCAACAAACAGGGTGGGACAGGCTCTCGCCTTTTATGCCAGGAAGCCCAGAAGATCTGGACTTGGGCCATAGATCACCATCTCTTCCTGAAAGCTATATACATTCAGGGGAAACAGAATTCCTTAGCGGACAAACTCAGCAGAATTCTCCAACCTCACGAGTGGACACTCGATCCCGTGACTCTGCAGTCTATCTTCGATCAATGGGGCACTCCTCAGATAGACCTCTTTGCAGCTCCTCACAATCATCAGCTGCCCCTATTCTGCTCCAGACTTTACTCTCCACACCGTCTAACAGCAGATGCTTTTCTCCTCGACTGGTCGAATCTGTTCCTGTACGCCTTCCCTCCTCTGCCTCTCATGTTGAGAACCTTGTTCAAGCTCAAGAGGGAACGAGCCACCATGATTCTGATTGCTCCGAGGTGGCCCAGGCAACATTGGTTCTCCCTTCTACTTCAACTCAGTTCCAGGGAACCTTTTCTTCTTCCTCTGTTTCCTTCTCTGCTTACCCAACAGCAGGGAACCCTTCTGCATCCCAACCTCCAGTCTCTACACCTGATGGCTTGGTATCTCTCGGGCTGAACTCGACTGATACTCTTTTGTCTCAGCCCGTTCGTTCCATTCTGGATGCCTCCAGGAAACCAGCCACTCTACAATGTTACCATCAAAAGTGGACGAGATTTTCTTCCTGGTGTCTTCTTCATCATCTTGATCCCACTTCCCTAGCAGTGGAGACGTTGTTGGATTATCTTCTTTCTTTGTCTGACTCTGGCCTGAAGTCCTCTTCCATCAGGGTCCACCTCAGTGCCATTGCAGCTTTTCATGAGCCAGTCCATGGAAAACTTCTTTCAGCTCATCCCCTGGTGTCCAGGTTCATGCGTGGGCTTTTCAATGTGAAACCACCTCTTAAAGCCCCTCCGGTTATCTGGGATCTCAATGTGGTTCTTTCAGCTTTAATGAAACCTCCATTTGAACCTTTAGCTACTTCTCCTTTCAAATTTCTCACTTGGAAAGTACTTTTCCTTATTGCTCTTACCTCTGCCAGGAGAGTCAGTGAGCTTCATGCACTGGTTGCAGATCCACCTTTTACGGTTTTTCACCATGACAAGGTGGTTCTGCGTACACATCCAAAGTTTCTCCCTAAGGTTGTTTCTGAATTTCATCTCAACCAATCCATTGTTCTACCGGTTTTCTTTCCAAAACCTCATTCTCATTCTGGGGAACAAGCTCTGCATACTTTGGATTGTAAAAGGGCTCTTGCTTACTATCTGGAGCGTACAAAACCCCACAGATCAGTTCCCCAGCTTTTTCTGTCCTTTGATCCGAATAAATTAGGACGTCGTGTTTCTAAACGTACGTTGTCTAATTGGCTAGCAGCGTGCATTTCATTCTGTTATGCTCAGACCGGACTGACACTGGAAGGTTCTGTCACGGCCCATAGAGTCAGAGCAATGGCAGCATCTGTAGCTTTCCTCCGTTCCACTCCTATTGAGGAAATCTGCAAAGCTGCTACTTGGTCCTCAGTTCACACTTTTACATCTCATTATTGTCTGGATGCATTCTCCAGAAGGGATGGTCACTTCGGCCAATCTGTTTTACAAAATTTGTTTTCTTAATGGCCAACCTTCCCTCCATCCCTCTTTTTGTTAGCTTAGAGGTCACCCATCAGTCAAGAATATGCTGCCTGCTTGTCCTGGGATAAAGCACAGTTACTTACCGTAACAGGTGTTATCCAGGGACAGCAGGCAGATATTCTTGCGTCCCACCCACCTCCCCGGGTTGGCTTCTTAGCTGGCTTATACTAACTGAGGGACCGCGCGCCTCTGTCGGGCGGGAAGGCACTCGCGCGTGCACGGTGCGGCCGAGCTAGAACTTTCTAAAAAGTTCTTAGAGTGCAATCACTCTAAAATTGTCCGTACCGGGGCTCCGTCGGTGCCGTCACCCATCAGTCAAGAATATCTGCCTGCTGTCCCTGGATAACACCTGTTACGGTAAGTAACTGTGCTTTACAGTCTACGGCCCAGAAATATAAAAGAAGAGACAAGTTAATCTAATCATGTATTTTTTAATGAATATAACTTATGGGCAGGCTGGATGGACCATTCAGGTCTTTATCTTCCATCATTTACTATGTTACTATGTAACATATTCTGTCTTAAAATTGAATTTACTACTTCACTATTCAAGCGGTTGCTTCACAAAAATGCTGAAACAATTGTGTTCTTAATATTTTTTTTTTTAAAATTTTTTAACCTATCTGCACATAGCATACCAATGAATTCTATAATTTATTGCCAGCAATGCAAAAGGCAGTCGCCCTATTCTCAGCATATCTCCCCTTTGCCATCAAATCCAATAACTTCTGAATTTCTGATCTCAAAGATCTGCTTGGTTGGACTCAGAAAACTACTGTTCTATTACCTTGTGTACAATCTTTTGGAATACCCATGCCCGTCCTATGGATATCCCCCTTTTGAGTTGTATATCACAGGATTTAGGCTCCCAACATTATAGAATAGCATGCAAACAGAAAGGTGCATTAATCTTTAATATGCCAATTAATGACAATAATTGGTTGTAGCATCTGATGATTAACATTTCTGTAGCTAAATAAATTTCACTTACATCTCAGAGCTTGTCTAAATTTGGGTACCCAAATCTGTGTGTCATATATGTATAGAATCTGGGGGAATGTGAACACCTTGGTACATACACACCCTGCGCCCAGCTTTTGAAAAGGAAACCACTCTTATACCTGCAAAGTCTGCAGACAGTGGTTTGGGATAAAATTAAAAAACATACATTTTGAAATATAAATGTGCATACACTGTTTAAACCTCAGACTTAAACATGCCCCTCGGGAATACCTCTTTTTAATCCAGTTATAAGTAAACATGGTGAAGCCAAAGCATACTACTCTGTGGAGGATAATTGTGTAATATTTATAGCAAGTATTACTTTCAAGTTGAACAACAATAGAGTAGAAAGCTTTATTTTGCTGGGATTCATTTATTTTTGATCAGCTTTAAAACATTGACTTAACTTTTGTAAGCAGTGACCCGACATGAACATGGAAACCTCATGACAAATAGAAATACAGTTCATGGCTATAGATTATAGATGTTTCATGGATTTCATTAGACCCAGTTCATTTCAAAATAGGAATGGTAATGAGTTTGGCAAATGCAGCATGTGATGGCACATATCATCTAGGCTTAAGGTATAATTTAAGGAACAGTACGAGTGAAATTGGGGTCAAACCTGAATCAGGTCATCCCAATAAACCAAAAGTCTGAGATGGATTTCTGTTAGTTGATTGATCCATGAAAAGAGTAAGGCAACTGCAATAAGCGGAGGTCACACACAAATGGTCCAAAGTGTCAGAGAGGCTAAGAAAGGGGGTGGGGTTAAGAAGTAAAGAGGAGGCAGAGCAACAGCAGGAGGGAGAGAAAAACAGGAAAAACACAAGAAGGTTAGCTAAAAGGTTTAAGGAAACAAAGAGTTAAGGACAGAAAAATAGAAAGGAAAGTGGGAAGAAAGAAAGGGGAAACACCCGAGATCCAGGGTGTAAGGCCAGCTAGATACAGAGTGCACAACAGCATCCTATATAATAAAACCCTGCGCACGCATGCGCACTTAGGGTTTCATGATCCCTGCCGCCGTGTTTTCTGATCCGTGGCCAAATTCTATTTTAGAACGCGGTGGCAGGGAACACTCTGGCCACTCCCCTCCTCCTGCCCTGACTCGCTGTAAGGCCCGCTGTTCGTCGTCGTCACCCCCCCCCCACGCGCACCCCTTCCCGCCGCATCCGAACCCCCGTTGACCTTCCCATCCAACCCTCCCACCGCGAGATGACAGACAAACTTCCTGGTTCCAGCGGCGTCCACAGCATTCTAAATACGCTGCTTCGGGGCCTTCTACTGCCCTGATTTCCTCTGCTGCATCCCTGATGACATCATCTGGGATGCAGCAAAGGAAATCAGGGCAGTAGAAGGCCCTGAAGCAGCGTATTTAGAATGCTGCGGACGCCACTGGAGCCAGGAGGTTTGTCGGTCGTCTCGCGGTGGGAGGGTCGGATGGGAGAGTAAGTGGGGTCGGCTGTATGGCAGCAGTAGTGACGGAGGGGGAGATGGAAAGATGCTGCTCAAGGGTTCTACTGCACAGGGAGAAGGGAGGGAGGCAGGCAGGCTTTGGAGGTGGGGGTGGGACAATGTCTGAAAGGCAGTGAGGGGGACATAGGAAGGAGGCACTGGGGGCACTAAGGACATAGGAGGCACTGAGGGCACTAAGGACACAGGAGGCACTGAGGGCATTGACACGGGAAGGAGGCACTGGGGGCACTAAGGACATGGGAAGGAGGCACTGGGGTCACTAAGGACATAGGAAGGGTCACTAAGGACATAGGAAGCAATGAGGGCACTAAGGACATAGGAAGGGGCACTAAGGACATAGGAAGGAGGCACTGAGGGCACTAAGGACATAAGAAAGTGGCACTGGGGGCACTAAGGACATAGGAAGGAGGCACTGGGGGCACTAAGGACATAAGAAAGTGGCACTGGGGGCACTAAGGACATAGGATGGGACACTAAGGACATAGGAAGGTGGCAATGAGGGCACTAAGGACATAGGATGGGACACTAAGGACATAGAAAGGTGGCACTGGGGGCACTAAGGACATAGGAAGGTGGCAATGAGGGCACTAAGGACATAGGATGGGACACTAAGGACATAGGAAGGTGGCAATGAGGGCACTAAGGACATAGGATGGGACACCAAGGACATAGAAAGGTGGCACTGGGGGCACCAAGGACATAGGAAGGTGGCAATGAGGGCACTAAGGACATAGGATGGGATACTAAGGACATAGGAAGGTGGCACTGGGGGCACTAAGGACATAGGAAGGAGGCACTGAGGGCACTAAGGACATAGGAAGGGGGCCACAGAGAGATTGACAGGCATGGCACAACAGAGAAATACAGGCAGGCAGGGGGACAGGGAGACAGAGACAGAAAGAAAGACAGACAGCGTCCAAGGAGAGAGAGAGACAAAGAAAAAAAAAAGATAGGCAGACATCTACTCTAGCACCCGTTAATGTAACAGGCTTAAACACTAGTTCATAATAATAAACCAAGTGTCTGAGATGGATTTCTGCTAGTTGCTGATCCATAAAATGGACTATGGTTATTTTGCCATGTTACATGCTTGAATCATCCACATTGAACTTAAAAAAACATTCTCAAAAGAACATCTGTGTACAAGTGCATTATTTACTATGATAAAGGCTCATCTCGACTTCTTTTCTATAATGTTTTTGAAGTCTGGTGGAGAAAACTATAGCATATTACTCCTGCCAGGGGTTGTTCAGAGTTTGCAGCAGAAGGGATTGGGCATCACTTCTGCTGTGGACAGTGTGTGGGGGTGGCAACAATTGGGAGTAGGCTTCTCTCCTGCCGACCATCTTGCTGTGGGATTCGGGGGTTCTTTCCCGCAGCCACTCAGCTGATCGTGACAGAGAGATTTCCTTGCCGCTGCCATGTCGTTTTGAAATATAGGCCAACATTTTGCTGGACTACATTTCAGGCACCCATCATGGCCCTAGCGAGATGACTAGGGCCACGTAAGCTCACCTAAGGCTACTTCTGTGCGAAACCACACCCATGCCCAGCCTTGGGTGAGCTTAAGCAGCCCTAGGTGCCTCCCTGCAATTGTGAGAGACACCTACAGTGTAGGCAGCCTGCCTCAGGTGGTTGTTTTTTTTTTTTTTGTTTTTTTTAGAAAATGTGTGTCTCTATTGGCTGGTTAGACCGTGATAGGACGCCTACCGCTATCTACAATTGGTATGCCGTATATAGAATTTGGTTCTAAGTGTCCTATAACCTAATGGCTCAAGTAACTAACATTTTATGCAAAAATTAAAGGCAAAGTTACAGCAAGAAACACCCAAGTGAGTGAGAGAGGGGAAGGAATCATTAAAGCACGTTTCCACACTAATGAATTAGGTGCTGTGTGCAACACTATCGAAATATGACAGTGCAAAGAAGTTGCATTGAAGTATAAGCCTACATATGAGTTAAAGCCCAAATATGTTATATACAACAAATATCACAAGCTTGTTGTTAAACACTTAAACCTTTACACAATAAAAGTGAAGATACATTCATGCTGAGAGAAAAGTATTATCACTGCAGTGAACTAATAATCTCATACACATAAACCTATGAATGTGATTCTGAGGGTAAAGTGCCACAACATAAAAATGATCTATTAGCAAAGAGAAAGGGGATATAAAGGATAATTTCTAATATTTACTTTAAACAATCTTCTTTTGCACATCAGTGTCTTAATTTATAAATAACTAATATTTCACTCTTATTCACCCACTATTCTAATCATTTAGATAATATCCTAATTTAACAATAGAATTAATCCCCAAATTTAATAGAGAGGTTGAAGTATCATAAAATATGCATTGTTCTCAGTAAAGAGATCTCTTATAACTTAGATGTTATTTCAAGTCCTAATCCTGAATGCACGTGATGTAATCATTTACTTCAAAACCTCCTTCCTAACCTTAAATATTTAACATAAAAATGAAACGCTGCTTTCTCTGCTTTAAATTGACTGATTTTTGCAAATTAAGTGGTGTAGACAAAATAAATTTTTTATACAGAATTACTTAGCCAGACAGGTGTAGTGATCTCACTCAGAAATAGCTTTAGATTGAATGAATGGTCACTGCATTTACAAAAGAACACTATATAGAGGCAATGACATCATCAATGATGTACGCACGTGAGAAAATGTTAAGATGATAACATCATAAATGGGTCAATGAGTATGTGAAAGTGAACTACTAATTATACACTCATTGTGATCCCCTCCCCCCCAAAAAAAAACAAGCGATAAAGGAAGATGAAGCAAACTGATGGCACTTATAAACTGCTGGGAAAAAAGGAAAAAAGTGCAAGCTATAGACAACCCTTTCTTAATGAGATCACTACACCTAGCTGGCTAATGTCTTATTTTTCACACTTGTGAGTTGTGCACATACCATTTAGGGGTCCTTTTCTTAAGTTGCGCTAACCGATTTAGCATGCGCTAAATGTTAGGCACCCATTATATTCTATGGGTGCCTTAGAGGGGCATAATCGAAAGGGACGTCTAAGTCCATTTACGTCCATCTCGCAAGTCGTCCAAAGTTAAAAAGAGCCTAAGACACATTTTCAAAAGATACGTCCAACTTTTTTTTACTTTCGAAAATCGTCGAATTATACGTCCTGCCGATCTGATCGTCCAAGCCACTAAAATGTCTATCTTTATACCACATTTCCGTCCAACTTTCCATCCAAGTCCAAAACGCCTAGAACAAGCCCTGTTGGAAGTGGGAGGGGTCTGCAAAGTGATGGACTGCACACCCAAACATGCCACCTAAATAGTGGGGTACCTTACAGAACACTGCTGTGAACTTCAATAAAAGGGTGCCATGGCTTCTCCTCACTACATTTCTCTTATAGGTGACAGTGAGCCCCACAAACCACCTCCAGAATCCCCTAGACCCACTTATCTACCACCCCAATAGCCCTTATGGCTGCAGGAGCCACTTATATGCCAGTAAAAAAGGGTTTTGGGGTGTATAGGGCAGTGCACATGTTTCAGTATCAATGCAATGATTACAGGGGCTTATGGGCATGGGTTCTCCTCTCTATGGGTCCCTAACCCACCCCCAAGACGACTTAAGATGCCTCTGGGCTGGACGACTAGGCTTTCCTATGCCAGGCGGCCAGGTGATGATGGACTGGAGGCTGAAATTTAAGTTGTGAATAAAATTTTTATGGGGGTGGGGGGGTAGTGTGTAGGGGTCTGTGTTATGTGTTTGCAGTGCTTATCTGGTGAGTTTAGGTGGCTTTTTGTGACTTAGTCCATGTTTTACATGGTCTAAGTCACAATGTCCAAGTTCCGTCTAGGCTCTGTTGTTAAACTTTCAGTTATACATGCTGTACGACTAAGTCTAAGCCGGCCCACTCCCACCCTCGACACGCCTCCTGAAATGCCCCGTTTAGCTTTGGATGTTGAGCGGCACTATGAAGGCCTAGGTCGTTTTTAAATACGTCCAAAACCTGGTTTTATCGGCGCTTGGACGTTTTTGAGAAATGTTCGTTCATTTGCCGACTTAGGCCGGTTTTTGGACGTTTTTCTCTTTTGATTATGAACCCGTAGCATTTAGCGTGTTTTAATCTTTGGCATGCACTAATCTTTAGCATGCACTAAATCAATTAGCATGTGCTGAATCGGTTAGCTCGCCTTAGTAAAAGGACCCCTTAATTAATTGCCAACAAAAAATATTCTCACCATTTCTGTTTTCACTTTTCAATTTTAGCTTTTTACTGCTGTTTGTGCTGTTCGCTTTGCTTAAAATGCAAGCTCCTGGGCATGACATATAGCATGCTGAGCATCAGAATTTTTATAACTCATTTATATAGATGATCATATGTTCTATTTTATTGATTATAAATGCTAGCACAGTTGGAAGAAGTATTCAAGACTTCCTACATCCTTTTTCAAGGAATTATTTACTTATATTTTATTGACCCAAGGTTTCAAAATGTGTTGGTTTATTTAGTCAACAGTTTTTTGATTCAATCTCATTTTTAATTTTATTCTTTCTCTTTTAATATTTGTTTATTCAATTTTCTATACCGTTCTCCCAAGGGAGCTCGGAACGGTTTACATTAATTTATTCAGGTACTCAAACATTTTTCCCTGTCTGTCCCAGCGGGCTCTCAATCTATCTAATGTACCTGGGGCAATGGGGGGATTAAGTGACTTGCCCAGGGTCATAAGGAATAGCGTGGGTTTGAACCCATAACCCCAGGGTGCTAAGGCTGTGTAGCTTTAACCACTGCACCACACACTCCCCAGTGTCTTGCATATTTAATATTATCAAACTATGGGGCTCATTTTAAAAAAAAAAAAAAGATGGCCACAAAATGCGCCTTAGTAAATGGAGCCCTAAATCTAGGACGGCCCACGTCCCGCCCAAATCTCGCCCTCGACTAGGGCAGGATTAATTCATCGAGGGCCCCTAGACACACAAGTACACTGGGCCCCCTGCCCCACCTCACCCCACCATGTGCCTAGGCGGAAACAGGAAACTGTGTCAGAGGGAAGCTTTGGGCAAGCAGCACCGCTTGCACAATTACAGTTCCTGCTGCCTTTCTTACCCACGTTGCTTGCTTGTCTTACTTTCCGTCGATGGGGAGAGGGGCCGCATTGCCGATCGGGATGGGGACCTTGTTGTCAATCGGAGTGGGGGGGGCCCATGTTGCCAATTGATGCTGAAGGGGCCCATCGCCGTTTGGAAAAAACAATGTTGATGCCCTCCTTAATCGGGCCCCCCTGACCATTTTGGGCCCTAGGCACGTGCCTACTTGGCCTATTGGTTAATCCTGCCCTGCCCTCGACACTCCTCTTGAAACGCCCCTTTTAGCACTGGTCATTCAGCAGCACTGTGAAGGCCTAAGTCATTTTTAAATACGTCTAAAACCCGGTTCGATTATCGGCACTTGGACGATTTGTGTTACTGATTGTCCAAGTGCCGATTTAGGCCAGTTTTTAGTTGTATTTCTGTTTCGATTATGAGCCCCTTAATGTTTACCTTCATTAAATGTTAGAAGGAGTCTTTTATACTGTATTTATTAAATCAAAATCCATCAATTGCCCCTTCTCCTGCCCACTTACATTCAACATATGTCTTCACTCAACTCCCCACATCCATCCAGCATGTGCTCTTATATCCTTCCTGCTTCCATTCAGCATTTGCTCTGTTTCTTCCCCGCTTTCATACATCATTTGCCCTCTATCCTCCCCATTGTCATTCAGCATGTGCCTTCTCTTTCCTCCCCAGTTCCATCCAGCATTCGCCCTCTCCCTCTTCTCTAATTCTATCCATTGTCTACCCTCTTTCATCCCCACTACCATTCAGCATGTGCCCTCTCTCTCCTTCCCATGTCCATCTATTATCTTCCTCTCTGTCCTCACCATGTCCATCCTGCATATGCTCCTCTGTTTCTATGTCCACACAGCATGTGCCCCCTGTCCTCCATATATCCCTCCTTCATATGCCATTCTTTCTTCCCCATGTCCATCCTGCATGTGCTCCCCTCTCCTCCCCACATCTTTCCCCAAACCAGTAGTGAAAAACAAAAATGAAACCAGAAAGCCACATTGTACTTACTCACAGCTGCCGGCTCTGCCCTGGAACAAGAAGTGATGTTGCGGGCGAGGCAGCCATGGGTAAGTACAATGCAGCCCTCCAGTTTTCTTTTGTTTTGGAAGGCAGCAGTGGTGGCAGTGATCCAGCTTCCTATTACTGCGGGAATGCCCTGGGAATGGTCTACCATTCCCACAGCATTCCTGGGGGGGGGGGGTTCTGCAGCTGTCTCCATTACTGCAGTAGTAGTTCTTGCGTTACTCTCTACTACAGATATATCACACAACAGAAGAGCAAATAGAATTCCCAGTTGTCTTTCAACATTATTTTTAACTATGAACTCAGTGTTCATTCCAAAGGAAAGAATTGTTCTTATCGTTATCTTTATCTTAATTTGGCTATGTCAATTTTAGAAATCTAATATAGCTTCTACTATAATATCTTCCGTTTCTTTTTTCTTTTTTTTTTGTTATAAAGAGACTATGTCAGAGAACAATTCTAAAGGGGTTAATGATTTGCAACAATGCAGTATTTATGGATGTTTATATCTATGACAAATGTGCTTGTCCTGAATATGTTCTAGGTTTAGAAGTACTTAAAATATTAGTCAGGTTCATGTTTTCATCTACATAAAACATTTTTCATTGCCCAAGCCTATCATTTCTTATTTTGTTTTGTGGAACTGATAGCTTGAACATGGAATATTTCAGTATTTTTTACAGCATCGACAGTTTTACTTTGGCATGACCTGAGTGTTAATGCCCTAATGCATATTCATCTATATTTGTATATGATCATTCTCTGATGAAAATTACCTTTTGCCTTGATTGAAAAAATATTTCATGATCTGAACTTGTGCTAATAAATATTAATAGGCGTTCTAAGAAGAAGAGAAAATAACTGTTGCTTCTCTGGCTTAATCATTTAGCTTCCTTAATTATTTTCTACATATTCTATAAATATTGTAAATTGGCACATGGGACATGAATAGCTTTTCTAAAACCTTCATGGGGCTCTGCTGATAAATCAAGGTATCCTTTCTAGATTTATACCACAGGACACATGTAGTCACATTGGTTCTGGAAAAAAAGTATTTTTAAAGATACTGATACTTTTATTTTTAAAATCAAAATAAGAATTGTTAAAAAATATTATGCACAATCTTTCAAAACCACATAGGTCTCATCATCTAATCTAATCTTTCTGCTTACCGTATTTCCCCGCATATAGGCTGCCCCAGTGTATAGGCCGCAAAAAATGCCTATACATGTTTTAAAACTCTTAGATAAGCCGCCCCATGTTACAAGCCACGGCTTATCTAAGAGTTTTTAAACCACATGGGGCGGCCTATACATCCCTCCCCTGCCCCCGGTAAATATCGTATCTCTGCCGTCTTCCTCTGCTTCCTACAATGTCACGACCGCGGTACAGGGCAGAAGCGATCTTTTCAGCATCCAGCCGACCCTGCACTACTTCCTCAATGCCTGTGTCAGTTCTCGTGGGACCGGCTGGACATTGAAAAGATTGTTCCTACCCTGCACCGTGGCAGCAACATTGCAGGAGGTCAGCGAGGGAGGTACGGGGGAATCTACTAATGGAGTGGCTTATCTTCGATGTCATTAGATAGGCTATCCCATATAAGGAAGCCGCACCCACTGTTTAGATTGCAAAACCTATATATAAGCTGCAGCCTATAAATGGGGAAATACAGTATATACCACATCATCCCCATTGACCGTGGAGCTTGATGCAGTTTACAGTAAGCTTTAGATTGACTATTTAAACTAATCTGATTATACATTGAACAGAAAGGTCTTTAACTTCTTTCAAAATGCTAAATAAAGAATTACACTTTCTTAAATATAGCGGTAAACCGTTCTACAGAGCAGTAAAAAGGAATGAGACAGAATGAGAAATAAAACCCTTTGATTGAATACCTTTGACTGATGGAAAGACTAATGAATATACAAACACAGATCTTCAGTTTCTTTGTCTTGATGCATAAAATGTCAAAGGAACAATTAGATTACTTAATTAACCGTGCATTATTTTGTAAACTAGGCATTCACATTTAAACTTCACTTAAATTCTACAATGTAAAGTTTTCATCAGTGGAGTCACATGCTCAAATCTCTTTTTATTAAATATCTAATTGCAGTATTTTGTAACAACTGTAATTGTTTTAAATTTGCTTTACTAACGCCGTAATAAACTGACTTGCAATAATCTAATTGGGCCGGTATAATCGAGTGAACATGAGTAGAAAATGGTTTTGATAAAACAATAGATGGACAGATATGATGAAAAGAAATCTATGTGGTCTTGGAAGCTGATATAAATCACCTCTGATTCTTTTTCTGTTTGTTTGTTTCATCAAGGAGTGGATATCACATGTTCTTTTAAGTGTTACAGCTCCCACTATTTTCCGCTTTACCAGATAAAGCACAATTTCCACCCTGCCTGGACATACACGGTATAAATGCCAAAGCACTACCATCACTTCTCTCATCAGGGGTTGCCGTCAAAGCACATTCCCCCTCCTTAACCGTTGACTCCTTTTCTTGATGTTTTCAGCCCTCCATTCCATCAAAGTCTGGGGTAGGCACCGGGTCTTTCACAACATCCATGTCACTGCTAGCACGTAACAAAACAACTTCACATTTTTACCATGGTTACGCTTGATTTGGACAACACATACTGCTGCGTGCTCTATCAGGCTAGGAACCCCTGCCACAGACCAAGACAGCGAAACCTCATTTGTCATGATCTCCCCACCTACGCTACTCATAGCTGCGGCCATTCCTCAACTCAAATTCTCACCACACCCGGTTATAGTCAACAGTAACCAACATATAGGTCATTTCATAACACTATTTGTTTTGAAGGTAATACAGTTTGATGCCCTCATACAGCAGTCAGAAGCCAACCTTATAAATGTCTTGAATACTCTCTCCTGGGGAAGCCACCCTGGTTATGTATCCCACCCTAAACATGCTGAAGAACATATTTGCATATATTTATACTATACACCACCCAAAAGTGTACTTATTTTGCAGAATATCCAAATTCAATAAACTAAGTTGGGTGTGTGCAATTTGCTAAATCTGTTGATGCACAATTTCAGAGTCATTACAAATAGACTCCATAAGAATTCATTCGAGGGGAAATAATCTGCTATGATCTGCAGCAAATGAACCAAGTTAAGAGTGCCACCAGAGCTAATCAGTAGATGGCATCATGAGGGGTGAAAGGTTAATGCAGACATATCTTGTCCCTTTTGAGTGTAAATCTTGCTATGAATGATTCTCTTTCCCGTCAATTTTCATGGTATTCGTTTTCTTTTATATATTTGTGCTTTAATTATTGCACACCACCTAGATCTTTTAATGGTGTAGGCGGTATAGCCAGTTTAATAAATAATAATCATTATTTGAGCTGCTGCTACCCTTTTTCCAACTGTGTGATTAGGCTTATCGGTGTAAAGCATAGGGAGACTCCCACAGATTCCAAAACATCGGGAAGCTGAGGAGCTGTTGGTATACTTACACTTTGTTGTACTTAAATCTATCTAGCCTATTGCCCTAGTCAGCTAACAGACCAAATCAATGTAACAGAGCATAAGCAACTTCAAATCTTATGTTTCATCAATTTAAAGTGCCAGCACTGGCTTCTATTCGCAGCTTGCATTAAGACGTAAGAGCCAAGAGAATGACAGCATTGATGAAAGTGGGAGTACAGCTGGTATATGGAACAAATGCAGTTTCTAACCTGCAAAGGTCTTGCAATGATAACTATGGAGTCCTAAGGTTATCTGATGTTAAGATAGGACAAAGAAGTTTGTTAGACTGTTTTATTCTCTAACTTATGTATATTAGGTAGGAATAACGCTCGTTTTAACATCTGCCCAAGTGAAAAACAACCCTCCAAGTAACAAATCACAATTGAATGCAACGCTGTCATTAAATGGAGGCAGTTGGAAGAGGAATCTGCTTAACAGGCCAATGGTTAATCAGACTGCAGAGGGATCTGTGCACAGTTGCGCAGGCTAATGGTTAGAGTGCAGAGGGTCCTGCGCATAGTTACGCAGACCAACAGTTAATTAGAGTGCAGAGGGATCTACATAGGCCGAGTGCAGAGGGATCTACGTAGGCCAACAGTTAGAGTGTAGAGGGATCTACGTAGGCCAACAGTTAGAGTGCAGAGGGATCTACGTAGGCCAACAGTTAGAGTGTAGAGGGATCTATACACAGTTGCACAGGCCAATGGTTACTTAAACTACAGAGGGAACTGGGAGCTGTTGCGCAGGCCAATGGTTAATTAGAATGCAGAGAAATCTATGAGCAGTTGTACAGGCCAAACAGTTAACTACTACTACTTATCATTTCTATAGCTATTCCAGATGCCTTTCTCAAGGGTCAAGTTGTTAATAATATGTTGGTATTGTGGAGTTGATTTCTAAATCTCGAAGATCCAATGTGAAGAACAAGACAACAGTTGAACGCTAATACATAGACTGTTGTGTGAGATGCATTAGCTTTTTCTGGGTTCTATTTATATTTGAGGAGATGACGCATTAAAGAAGAGGCAAGGAAGTGTGAGCTACCTGTGTCAATGCCAGAAATATCATTAAATTATTTATTTTAGAAATGGCGTAACACTTATTTGAATATATGTTAAATATTACTATTTATAAGGTTTTTTTTCACCTAGAAGGTTTTTTTCCTGCCTTTAGGATGATAGCAGTGAGTAATATGTGCTGTTTTACCACATGTTAGGAAGCACAAGAAATCACTCCATCAAGCCCTGAAGATGCAAAATCATAAAAGAAAGTAAAGTTCCTCGTACGAAGAGGCAGCTGAAAAATTCTCAGCCCAACCAAGAAGAGAATGATGTGGAGCCATGAAACTTACAAGTTATTCCACAATTTTCTGGACACTTTTTTGTTTCAGTGAGGCAAATGCACAGGGCCGCCATCAGGGCAGTACTACCAGTCCTGCATTCAGGGGCCCGGAGCTGACAGGGGGCCCGGGCTCCCCCAGGGTCCTAGGCAGTGTTCTAAGGCAGGGGCGCCAGTAGCTCGCCAAGGCAAAGTGAGTCGATCACCCAGGACTCACTTTGTCTTGGCGATCTAATCTATCGGGCCGATCAGTCTTCCTCTCCCCGACGTCAATTCTGCAGTCGGAGAGGAAGTTCGGGCCAGCCAATCGCTGCCTGGCTGGGCGGAACTTCCTCTTCGACGGCAGAATTGACGTCGGGGAGAGGAAGACTGATCGGCCCGAAGCAGGGAGAGCATGCGTCGGCGTCAGCTTTGGGGCCTGTTATCCATTGGTGGGTCCTGTTCCCCGATGGCAGCGGCAGTGGCAGTGGCTTGGGGAACGGCAGGGAGAAAGAAAGAAAGGGGGCAGGCAGGGAAACAGAAGGAATAAAGAGAAACAGAAAAAAAGAAAGAAAGGTCAGGGAGAGAGGAAGAAAAAGTTGGGGGAGGGAATGAGGTGTGGAGGAGAGAAAGCATACAGGCTGAAAGAAGGGAAGAAAGATTGGATGCACAGTCAGAAGAAGAAAGTGCAACCAGAGACTCATGAAATCACCAGACAAGGTAGGAAAAATGATTTTATTTTAAATTTAGCAAAGTGGAGGCAGTATTACCACAGTTTTCAAAGGAATTTGCCCAAATAACTTAATAGTTAACTGGGTAAATTCCCAGAGATGAAAACTTCCCTTCACTTACTATGCACAGTTCTGAATTTATATCTGCTGTCTATATTTTACAATATGGTCCCCTTTTACTAAACCGCAATAGTGGTTTTTAGCGCAGGGAGCCTATGAGCGTCAAGAGCAGCGCTGGGCATTCAGCGCAGCTCCCTGCGCTAAAAACTGCTATTGTGGTTTAATAAAAAGGATGGAGGGTATATTTGTCTATTTTTGTATGGTTGTTACTGAGGTGACAATGCATAGAGTCATCTGCCTTGACCTCTTTGAAAAAAACCCAGAATAGGAATGATAATTAACATTTTCTCAGCGTATAGTGTGCTTTGTGTTTTTTAATTTTATTGTTGGTAGATCATTTTGACTTGGTCATTTTAAAGTAGCTCACAAGCTCAAAAAGTTTGGGCATCTCTGAGCTAGAGCGTTGAAACTGTGTATTTCTATTTTATCCCTCCTTTTACAAAACTGTGGAGCGTTTTTTAGTGCCAGCCGTGGTGGTAGCAGCTCTGATGCTCAGAATTCTATGAGCGTCAGGGCTGTTACCACTGTGGCTAAAATCCACACTACAGTTTTGTAAAAGAGTGAGGGGTTAGTTTGTGATGACATATTCCATATTAGGCGAAGGTGTTTTCTGTGTTCTGTGTGTTCGAAAGACATGGTTTTCTGTTAGGATTGACGGTGTAGGATTGATCTGTGCTGGTCTGGCTTGTTTAGTTTTACAATGGGTGTATTGATATACTGCTCACTGCAATATGTAAGATGCTGCCTTTTCCTAGGTACTCATGTGTGACGTGTGGTTTGTTACTAAAAATCATGTTTTTCTTACAGATGGGGGGGTGCCAAAAAATGATGGGCCCGGGGTGTTACATATGCTACGTACACCACTGTATGTAAAGATACCAGAAAGCTGGCGTAGCAAAAACTTTAAGTAAATTGTTATTCTTCTAAGTTTTGAGTATTTAACCCTCCCACAACCTCACGGGCACTCGTTTCAAGTTTCAAGTTTATTGAGATTTTGATTTAAACGCAATATCAAATATTTTCAATGCGTATAACAAAAATAAATTTGGGGAAATAAATAAAACTATTTGAACAATAAACATACAAACATATCCATAGATGATTAAAATTACATAAGGAGTACAAGGATAAACTACATTTGTTTAAAAATGCGTTCTCCGCGCCTGCTCATAAATTTGTTGACTGGAAGGATCCAGCAATGTGGCCAGATGCCATTCAGGACAAAGACAGAGAAAGAATTGTGCAATTTGGATTAATGATGGAAGATGATTTAAAGCAAATGGCACAGTCTATGAGTAAAGATCTTGACGGACGTTCTTTTTATGAATATCTCCTCTATGCCAAATCACCCAATGGATGTGAGAAGATTTTACGGGACTGGCTTAGGTGGAGCATTAGCAGAAAAGTATGTGTGTATTCGGCCCATGGAAGAAGGGAAGGGGCGTCGGGGGGGGGGGGGGGAAGAGGTGCGTGGGGGGCCCAATAGGATTGCTCAGTAAGGGGCCCAGAAATTTCTGATGGCGGCCCTGCAAATGCACCTAGTAAATGGGCACAGGTATAGAGAAACCAAGCCATTGTGACATCATCAATGAGGCATTGGTGGAATGAAGCATTATGATATCACAATATAAGCGGCTGCTGAAAAGTTCTCAGCCCAACCAAGAAGAGAATGATGTGGAACCATAAAACTTACAAGTTATTCCACACTTTTTGTCTCAATGATATGAAATGAAATAAAAAGTGTCAAGAAAAGTATGGAATAACTTGTAAATTTCTCTTCTTGGTTCGGCTGAGAACTTTTCAGTGGACCCTCGTAAATCACTTTTATGTGATGAATTATTCTAACTCAGGAAGGCAGGAGGGAGGGAGCTTAAGAAGTCAGAGTCTCCATGCACTTTTAAAGCCTTTGAGGTGTCTACAGTTCTGAAACTACTTATCTGACACACAATCCATATTTTCATCAAACCTCTAGACATACCTGCGTTATTAATTACGGTAAACTTTCCGTAAATAAGAATTAAATAATTTTTAAAAAATGATTCTTATACCTCATGCAGAAAAGCTACATTTTTTATAATTTGTTCCATCCACCTATGAACATACACTAGAGAAGAAAGTAAGAGACTCTCACATTTCTTTCCATTCCATGGGTGTCTAATAGCTATCATGTCAATTTTCATCCAGCGACGGTCCACATTTCTTTACACTCCGACCATCAGTTGCTAAATTAGACTTGGATAGTCAGTACTTAGTCCTTTTTGGGCCTTCAGTGATGCTCAGAAGTTAAGTAGCTACATCTGATATTCAGCACTGCACCCACACGACTAACTAGACAAAGTTAAGATTGCTTTTTTATGTGATCCTACATGTCAGCTATGCAGGCACTAGCACTGAATATTACAGGCACCCAAAAAAAGTCCTTAACTTTACTCCCAAACAATCTGAGCATTAACCAGTGAGTGATACAGTAGTCAGGGTCAATACTCAATGGTACTATCTGATTACACTAAGAGCCTCTTCTATTAAACTGCACTAGCAGTTTCTAGCACGGGGCTCCGCGCTGCTCCCGACACTCGTAGAGTCCCTATGAGCGATGGGAGCAGTGCGGGCCATTCAGCATGGCTGGGTGCACTAAAAACTGCTAGCGCAGTTTAATAGAAGAGGGGGTAAGTGCCGCTGATTATTATTTTCTGAGCTATTTAGTACAATTTAACCTAACAGGGTCCTCATCAGTTAACCCCTTTGACAAAGCTGCCACTAAAAGTGACCTTAGTGAGCCCCTTACATGGATCTTTCCCATGTGCTAAGACCACTTTTTGCCATGACCAGAAAATGGCCAATTTTATATTTTCAGTATTAATGGCCACGTACTAGTGGGACATTAGTATGTGGGCCCTTATTACCACCCATTCTGTCGGTGGTAAGGGTTCACATGCCAATCATGTGCACATTTTCTTTTGGTTCTCCTTCAAGCAAGGTTGTACCCATATTCATATCCACCTCTTGATTTCTGAGTATATACTGACCTGGACCCCTGAGGAAAGCTTTTGTTTCGGGTCCACCACCAACCCCTTTTTGGATCAGCTGCTCTGTACAGTGGATATTTTTGCTTCATTTATCTTAATAAATATCACATCAAGACCATTGAATTCCACAGTTTCTGCCTTTTTTTTTTGGGGGGGAGGGGGAGAATTCCCTTTATCACTGTGGAACATTTGGACTTTTGCTGTTTGCTAATTGATTAGCACAGACTCTCCACTCCCTTTAACCCCCCCCCCCCTCTGTGCACATAGGGATTTTACTTTGAGATGCCTCAGTGCATCTTGCAGTATTGCAGTGAGCCCTTTTAAGCTATGGCAAGCACACAACAGTGCTTACTGCAGCTTGGTAAAAGGGCCCCTTTGAATATTGACAAATAGAGGTTTTCTGCCATTTTGGCTCGGATTCTATAAAAAGCATTCAGACGATCTAGGCACCTAATATAACCCCCCTCCCTCCTTTTACTAAGGCACGTTAGACTTTTTTATCACCAGCCATGAGGGTATTAGCTCCAACGTTCATAGGAATTCTATGAGTGTCGGAGCTAATACCGCCGTGGCTGGCGATAAAAAAATTCTAACGCAGCTTCAAACAAGGGGGCCTTAGTTTTTTAATTGGTTCAATCGGTGCTGTTAATTGAACAGCACCTTTAAAAACCTATTATACACAATTTTTTAAAATCAATTTTTGTGTAATAATAATAATAATAAATTTTTTTTTATACCGCCAACACCAGCAGTTCTAGGCGGTTACATAAAAGAAGACTGGACGATCAGTGAAAAGATACAATTGTATAAAAAAAATACATGGATACAGCATTAAAACCATCTAAATCAAGTAATAAATTTATCAAACAAATTAGTCTTAACTAGTTTCTGAAAAGAACAGTAGGTCAGAGCTTGAGGAATAATTTCGCCTAACCAAGTTTGCAGTTTGCCTGCCTGAAAGGCAAGTGTCCTATCCAGGAACGTCTTATATCGACAAGAGTTTAAATTAGGATAGGCAAATAAGTGAAAACTTCGAGTAGCCTTGGTAGATCTATGCCAACTTGGTAGGCGCCACGTAGGTATCTACACTGCCTGCCCTTGCCTACCCAAAAAGTTGGCATGATTAGGGGCAGAGTTTGGACATGGATTGCCTTAGGCACTGGTAGATTAGGCCAAGAAAACCCCGGTCTAATATATCGGCAACTAATATTATGAGATCTACCGGTACCTAAGTCAAATTAGTCACCACTATGTGTGATTCAAAAAAATGGCACCTAGCAGTTGATTGATAATTATGCTGAATG
Source organism: Geotrypetes seraphini (assembly GCF_902459505.1). Taxonomy (NCBI): domain Eukaryota; kingdom Metazoa; phylum Chordata; class Amphibia; order Gymnophiona; family Dermophiidae; genus Geotrypetes; species Geotrypetes seraphini. The sequence goes on along the minus strand of NC_047084.1, from coordinate 509,753,864 downwards.
GCACTGTTTATAGAATCTGGCCCTTTTATCTATGGGAGAAAGGCTTATTAAATAGGTTCCTAAGCTTCAAAATGGATGGACTTACAGCTTGAATTAATTTAGAGGTCTTTCAACTAAACTACACTAGAATTTGGGTTAGTATTGTGCTAATGCAGGACTTTTCCACAAGCTAATCTCAGATTTACAAGGCATGTTCTATATTTATTTTTCAGGTTACATGGTAATATATGCATTAATGTGTGGTACCTAGAAAAAGTGATGAGGTGGTAAGTACTTCCACATTAAATAGCACATGGAAATCTAAACATATTAGCTGGTTAACACTTCCATGGCCATTTTTCATCCATGAAACACCTGCGCCACAATTTTTTACAAATATTTAACATACAGTTGTCGTGTGAAAAAGGGGAAATACAGTGAACACTATAACACAGTTTGCAGCAAGCCATTTTCCTGTGCTAAATGCTCATTAATGCCCAGATTCTGTAAATGGCACCTAAATAGGCTGGCACCTAGAAAAATGGTACTAGCTGCAGGTCAATCACTCTTGGGAACCGTTTACAGAATCGCCAGAAATGTAAGCACAGGTTTTAATGGTCTACATTTCAGGTGTTTTAAGTTTTTAGAAAATCACACTTAGCAGTGTCTAAGTAATGCTCTGTCCATAGAAATGCCCACTTAGCCATTAGGGCCCAAATTCTGTAACCAGCACCTAAAGTTAGGCACCTATTTTGGAGATGCCCAACCAGATAGGCGCCTATCTAAAATTTAGGCAGCTTTCAAAAAAATAGGCGCTATGCATGTTAGGCGTGGGTGTGGCTACATGTTAGGCGCCTTGTTGCAGAATCACTGCTCTTAAGCGTGTTTAAGTGCTCAGCTAGGCTTAAGCTAGGTCTAGAGCTGGCCTATTTCTTGGGCGCCTCCAAAATAGGTTCTGCTTAGCGTGATTCATTAAACAGCACCCAATTTTACTTGAATCGCGCTGAACAGTGCCTAATTTAGGCACCTAACTTTTGGGCACTTCTTATAGAATTTGCCTTACGTGCTGCTAAACACCATGCAATAGGTAAGAACATAAGAACATAAGCAGTGCCTCCGCCGGGTCAGACCATAGGTCCATCCTGCCCAGCAGTCCACTCCCGCGGCGGCCCAAACAGGTCACGACCTGTCTGAATCACCAGAAGGGGCCCCCTTGCCACCTTGGTTTCCCATTGAAGTCCTATCTTCCCATCGTAACCCTCCGGTCTTGCACATGCACGACCTGGTTGGGTTTCTATACTTGTATTACATCCCAGCACCTCTCTCAGTATCCCACGATCCCTTTTTCCCTCAGGAATCCGTCCAATCCCTGTTTGAATCCCTGTAGCGTACTCTGCCTGATCACTTCCTCCGGTAGTGCATTCCAAGTGTCCACGACCCTTTGGGTGAAAAAAAAACTTCCTTGCATTTGTTTTGAACCTATCTCCCTTCAGTTTCTCCGAATGCCCCCTCGTATCTGTTGTCCCCTTCAGTCTGAAGAATCTGTCCCTATCCACCCTCTCTATGCCCCTCATGATCTTGAAGGTCTCTATCATATCTCCCCTGAGCCTCCTTTTTTCCAGAGAGAAGAGCCCCAGCCTATCCAACCTCTCGGCGTATGGGCAGTGTTCCAGCCCTCTTACCAGTTTCGTTGCTCTCCTTTGGACTCTCTCAAGTACCGCCATGTCCTTCCTGAGGTACGGCGACCAATATTGAACGCAGTATTCCAGTTGCGGACGCACCATCGCTCGATACAATGGCATGATGACTTCCCGCGTCCTGGTTGTTATATTTTATAGAATTAGATAGGCACCTATCGCCCAATTAAGGGGTTTTTTTTTCTAATTATTGAGGCTATTAAGGGTATTTTGCCAATTAAGCTAGGCGCTGTTTATAAAATCTGGCCCTAAAAGCTTAACATGATTTAGTGGAAGGGCCCCTTAAAAGCTATAAAAACAATGATGAAGCATATGCATTTTTATTCATTATGTTGTCTGGTGAAGCTAATGTTCGTCTGATGGAGTCACTGTGTATCCCATGACATAAATACATAGAAAATGCTCCTTAAATGAGATTTTACTATTCAGCTCCAGAAACAAAAATCCAAAACCCGAGTCCAGATGGTCCCCCATGTGTAATACAAATTTACAAGGTTTTGCATTTAATGCATATGAATGTCAAAAGTTTATAATTCTAAATGGCTCCTATTATAATTTGGAGGAGAGTAATGTAGCCATACCAGCTGCTCTGATTGTATCAGAATCCTTCTTTGAAAAACAATACTGAAATATGTTGTCATTCTAGCCTGGCTGCCTGCATACAGAATTAGAGAAATAAATCCTAATTTCTTTAGTGCAGGAGGAAATTTACCTGCTCAGCTGTTTAATCTTATTTGCATTCCTTTCCCAAATATAAATTGTTAGCGGTAAGCACAGAGACTATTATGCTGTTGTAGGCTACTTTTTGCTACTAAGCAGCATGATAGCAATAGGTAGACAGCGGGAGAATAGCCAGAACATACAGAAAGATGGTAGGTGATAAAAGAAATTGAGGTATTCCAGCAGATCAAGCTTTATCAATTTCCCTGGTTAACGTTTCTACGTACTACTGCCTAAATCTATCAGTGAAATATAAACACAGTTGTAGTGAAGCCTATAAAATCATCCATAAAAAGAGATCTATTTAATGTGCTGAGTGGGAAGAAACAGATGATAAGGAAAAAAATATAATCCTTTAACCTTGTACGAGGGGCTGCTGAAAAGTTCTCAGCCGAGCCCAACCAACAAAGTTGGGGCAGTCTCAGTCGAGGGCTACACACTTAGGGCTCCTGTTACAAAGGCGCGTTAGCGGTTTAACGTGCGTAATTGTGCACGCTAGTTTGCTGGCCGCGCTAGCCGCTACTGCCTCCTCTTGAGCCGGCGGTAAGTTTTTCGGCTAGCGCAGGGGTTAGCACGCGCTAAAAAGGTGCGTGCGATAAAGCCGCTAATGTGGCTTCGTAAAAGGAGCCCTTAGGTCTCCTTTTACTAAGGTGTGCTAGGGCTTTAACGTGCGGAATAGCGTGCGCTACATTGCCGCGCGCGCTAGACCTTAACACCAGCATTGAGCTGGTGTTGGTTCTAGAAGCGTAGCACGTGGTGTAGCACACGGTAATTTCCTGCGTGCATTAAAAACGCTAGCGCACCTTAGTAAAAGGAGCCTTTAGTCCAGCAATTTTCCACTTTTTTTGTTCCGTATTTTTCTGCTGGAATGAAAAAAGTGGAAAATCACTAAACTAACTGCTCCCCTCCCCCCCCCCCTTCTATGAAGCCATATTAGGGTTTTTTATCGCAGGCCAAGGCAATAAAAGCTCCGTTGTTCATAGGAATTCAATGAGCACTGGCGCTTTTACCGCCACGGCCGGCGATTAAAAAAACCCCTAATATGGCTTGATATAAATGTTGTAAATATTTCCCACTGCACCACAACACTACCTTTGAAAATTAATTGTTGCAATCAGATACACGCAGAAACACTACCTTGTGGAAATGAATTGTTGTTCTGGGATAAGTGTAGAAGCAGATGATAGTTTGCAAACAGTTTCTATATCAAAATGCTTTTCACTGCAGAAGACGGAATGCTGATACAGAACCTGGTACTGCTGAAAGGTTACAGTATTCAACAATTGTTGAAAGAGTTCCCACAGCAGGGTTGGAACAAAAATGACCTTGATGTGCTGCTATGCAAGATCTAAGTAACGAGCACTGTGGATTGAACGCCAGGCAGCGGACCACCATGCTTGATTCGTACAGAGCATATTAATATTGTTTGCGATCTTGCACTAAGCCATGAGGATGTGCCGCAAACACACCAAACAACTCACCAAAAAAACAAGAGAAGCAGGAATAAGCCAGACAACTGTGGTTAGAATAATTCATGACAATCTGAAATTAAAGTGTCTTAAAAAGTGTTAATGTACCCAACAGTTAACTTTGCACAACAAAGACGCACGCCTGAAACGGTGCAAGCAGCTTTTCACCGAGTACCTGGAACACAGCATCAGCTTCATCTGGTTTACAGTTGGAAAGATATTTACTGTAGTTCCACTGATTCACACACAGAATGATCACCTGTATGTACCATCAACAACACTGAAACATGAGGTTAAAGAAGAACACCAGATTCATCTGGTGTGATATAACATTAGCTGAGCTGATGTCACCGGCTGGTAATATTTATTGAATGATGATGTGGGTAAAATGGGAGGGAGGACAGAGGGTGAGGGGAATATATGAGGTGTTATCAAGGGTCTGTAGAATAAGGATTGACAATTTTATAAGAGGAAGTAAGAAAGGGTTAATAGACAGAGCTTGTAAGAAAGAAAAATGATTAGGGAGGTTTCTAAGGTGATGGGGTGGAGCAGTCACGTGATTGGTTGGATGTTGTGGCAGGCTGGAGTGAATTCTGTGAGGAAAGGGGAACAGTAGAGTAGTCTCTTCAGGAAAAGATTATCCCTCCCTCCCATTTGTGCTGTTTTTATGTTTTGTGTCAGTGTTGTGGGGTGGGGGGTGTACATGTTATATGTCGACTTGGGTGGATTTGGTGGAGCTTATGGGGTTGGGGGGAGGTGGTCGCAGCTTTGGGTGCGGCGGAAAATGGGGTTTGGCCCAGTTGGATCTGGGAGATAAGCAGTTAATAAATAAATAAATGTAACACTCGTATGCGATACCGCTGCGAGGGGAAGCATGGCCTTGTGTCACCGTGGATCATGTTTGGGGGGAGGGGAAGCATGGCCTTGCGTCACCGTGGATCATGTTTGGGGGGAGGGGAAGCATGGCCTTGCATCACCGTGGGCCATATTTGGGGGAATGTTATACATTTGAAGACTTAACGGGAGCTAGTTTCGACACCGAATAGCTCCCTGGGGATGTGTGAAATATGCATTGGGGGTTTGTTGGTTTTTGGACACAGATGGTATTGTAAGTGAAGATAATATTAAGATAGATAATAAAGCTGCGGCCAAATATTTATTCCAATAAAACTGAGTTGTGTGATTATTGATTGATGGTGATTAGCTTTCAGTTGCAGGTGACGGGAATGCGAATGCTAAAATTATGCCAAATGCCCACTATGGACCCACCTGACCTTCAGCCAATCAGTCATGATCTCGGTCACAATCTTGAAACTCAGATTCTCAGATCTGTTCTTCATTGATCCTGGGGTTAAGATTAACAGTGCATACTCCTGGGACATCCTCTTGAAACTGAAGCTGTTGCCAGCGATCTGTCGCATGTCAAGAGAATACTTCATCTTCCAACAGGACAATTCCCCAGCGCATTGGGCAAAGGACACCACAGAACTGCTATATTGGGGGATTCCAGACTTCATTGGTCAAAATCTCTGGCCTATGAATTCACCAGACCTAAAGCCAGTTGACTACCAGATCTGTGGGCTGATACAGAAACATGTCTACCAGACAGCGATATCTGACATTGAAAACCTTAAACAGCACCTTATCTCTGTTTGGACTGAGATGAAGCATTGTTGATTAGTCCATAGATCAGTGGTGTCCAAGGCTGAGAATGTGTCTTTGTGTAAAGGGAGTGCACTTCGAACATCTGCTTGACTGAAACATTACTTTTTGACTTTACATTTTTCTGCAAGATACGCCATAAACGTTTTTGATGTGTTTTTATTCAGTTCACAATTAATTTTGACAAGGTAATGTGGTGGGAAATATTTACATTTTACATCAACTTCATTCAGGACACAATGCACTAAGGGGTCTTTTTACTAAGGTGCACTAACTGATTTAGTGCACACTAAAAATTAGTGTGCACTAATATTTAGTGCACATTAAATCGGCTAGTGCACCTTTGTAAAAGGACCCCTAAATTTCATAAGAATCAGCTGAGTTCTATGGAAAGTATGACTACAAATATTTTGGTGTGTTTTTTTATTTTATTTTTTCAGTTCACAATGTACAGTATATAAAACCTGACTTGGGCATTGGAATTCCCCTCTGAATGCCTTTTCTAAAATGTCATTTCACATATACCTTCGAGCCGGTATAACATAAATTGTGGAAATTATTCTCCATACATGTGCATCCTCTTTGTAAAATGAGGCATGCACATGTAGATTTTAGTGTCACCCAAACCAAACTCCCTCGAAACCTCTGCGTGCTGTGGATCTTCATGCGCAAATAGTGGCTTTCTGAAATCAGTATTTATACATGTGAAATGCAAGTGCAAATGCTATTATGTAGTTGTTTTGGTCTCAAACAGGAGTGAAAACATTCAGATTAGAAAATGCAGAGATAAATTTAATAATGTGTGTAAAATATGTTTCAGTGAAACAGGATTTGTAGGCAGGCTGATGGATATAATGGATTTGTATTTCCTATCTCTTTCTAGGCTATTACCAAGATCTTCTTCTTTTTGCTGCATATGTTATAGATATATATCTTTTCAGCACTTGTTTATTGAATAATTCTATTATATGCCCTCCTGAGGCCAAATTTTCAAATCATTGAGCCCTTGTTGATTAGAAACATTTCACTCTTACATCCTTCTTTTAAACTCATACTATTTCAGGGGAAAGCTGGCATAATCAAACTATGCCCACCCCCACCCCTGAGGAAATAGAACAACTTTGTTTAGTGAATTTCATATGTACTCGTATTTAACTTATGAGATTATGTAAAGTGTTGTGCTTCAATCTGTATATCCTTGTATGGCTCCAGGAAACTTGACACATTCTTATCCAGTGTGGGCCAAGCAGCATCTATAAAATGTTTATATATAATAAGGCAAAAGAGCTATAATCCTTAGTTGATTATGAATATTACATAAAGAGATTTGAGTCAGATCACTTTTTTTTCCTATTCCATTTTCCATACTCATTTCTGACCTTGTTAAATTTTATTTTACTTCATAAAAGTGTTATGGATTTTTCTAAACCTTAATTTACCTATTTGTCTAGAGGATACAATATTCAATATAATTACATTCAAATGTTAATCTTTATATATTAAACCTAAGCTAAAATCCTTATCATACTGTCTAAATGGTTATTCTCCTCATTGTATTAATAAATTTAAGAAGTATAGATTATTAATTTTTTTATTATTATTATTATTTCAGAGCTCTTACAATCCTCTTCCAATTGGATTGGATTGGATATATTTCATTTGGACTGTCAAGGGATTAGTGGCAGCAGGAGATGATGATTTATGATGTCATTTCCTGCTGCAGATAGACAAGAAGGCCACTCAGTTGGAGAAAACAAAAGCGGGAGTCTGATTTTGTGTAGAGGATCAAAGAGGGAAATGGGATGCTATTTTCACTTTCCCATGTATTTTGCAAAAGGCTCTGCTATACTCATATAAGGATGCGTAGGAATACACGTGCAAATGTTACCATGTACTACAGAAACAGTCATTCCAGAAACATATGTACAGTATAAACAAAGTGGCAGCACTCGAGATTTGAATGAGTAAGTGAAAGCACTTAGGATCAAATTCCATAAACGGCGTCCCAATTTTGGGCGGCCTACCACTGTCTGAAAGCCAATCAGAATGCACATTTTTGAAAGAAAAAAAACCTCCCAAGGCAGGCCGCCTACATTGTAGGTGCCTCTGGGAACCTAGTGAGGTGTGTAGGGCCACCTAACCTCTCCTAAGGCTAGGCATGAGCGTGGTTTCACCCAGAAGTGGCTCTAGGTGAGCTTAAGTGGCCCTAGGTGACCCTAGGTACCTCCCTAGGCCCATGGAAGGCATTTTCCTGGCCTAGATTTCAGGCGCCTTCAAGTAAACACGGCTGCTGAACTGATCAGCAAAAGAACCTCCCTGCCATGATCAGTTTAGCGGCCATGCAGGGATCTGTCCCTCCCCTGTGACGACTACCAGCAGGAGGGATGCCCAGTCCCTCCTGCCAGAGCCCTGAAGCCACCCTCCCACCTCCGAATGTCCACATCAGGAGGAGTGCCCAATTCCTCTTGCTACCACCCCGCCAACACATCCCCCAGCAGGAGAAATGCCCAATCCCTCCTGCTGGACACCCCTACCTGCCTGCAAAGAGAGGCCACCAGACCTCCAGCCTAGGCAGACCCCCTAGCCCAGCCAGAAACCCTCAGTCCAGCTGGAAACCCCCCTAGCCTACCCGAACCATTTACCTTTAGTAGCTGGCCAGATGCTTCCTCCGTCCAGCTGGCCCGTCTTCATCTGAATGGTGGGCTTGCCCCTTCCCGGTGCATTGTGAGATGCACCAGGGAGGGGCCTAAGGGCCTGAGTATCTAAGACCCCTCTGAAGGGACACGTCTTGTAGTTTTCCATAGAATGTTTTGAAGCTGTAAGAAAACCAGACCCTGTTTGTTTTTCCTTCTCTGAAAATAGTACAAGGACATTTATGTTTGATAAGATGTGTGTTATCTTGTTGTGAGTGACTTCAATTGTTTTCATAAAGCCATATTTGCAAACAGCTTTAGATTAGAGGCTTTGCTGGCCAAGGCTCCTCTGACCTTTTGGACTCCAGTCTTGAGATAGAAAAAATGCTGATTTTTTTAAGTTTCATGTGACCTGTGTCCATATATGGTTTGTGTTTACATCACATGCTGACACATGCTGACAACACTGATTCATGTAGAATGATATAAAAGAGATGTAAAGATCACAATAAAATTGAAAATGTTTTAGACAGATGATTTCTGGTCTTTAAGATATGTCCCCAGGTGCACCTGACTTCCAAATGGCAGAGAAAGTATGGGGCATGAATTGGGACCTAATCCTTTTCACCCTCCCATAAGTGCCTGGGCCAATTGGAATCTTAGGCCTATCTTCCAGGCATTGTGAGATGCGCTGAGAGTGGCCTAAGATTCTGATTGACCAGATCCCTTAGGCCCCTCACATGAGTATCTGTATGGCAGAATAGGTTGCATCCCCATCCCTATATGTCATGTCTGTCTGTTCAAGTTAGATTGTATGCTCTATAACCAAGGTTAAAATTAAAAAAAAATAAATAAATATCTGGTCCATTTTTGAAGTCTGGGTTGTTAGGTTAGGCCGGGAGCAGGTGAGCCGGGATTGTTTGTTAGGCTAGGAGCTACGAGCAGGTGATGACCCGCAGTGGGTCACGTTCAATTCTGGGTCACGGCATAGATTTTGGGTCACAGTGGAGCTCCCTGTTTGCCATGACCTACTAGTTGTTAGCAGCTTGGTAGTGGCATCAGGAGTGCCAGAAGTCAGCACACGGATGCGGCAGAGGCTGCATGAGCTGGCTGCATCCGTGCATTTGTTGGTGGGCTTCGCAGTGGAGCTGCACACTGATGACATTGGTGCGCATATGCGTCAACATCATTGGCGTGCATCTGCGCCTGTGCGGTAGGAGCCAGTTGGCAGCAAAGGCCTGGGAGGCCTGAAGATAAAGTTTTCAGTGCCAGCAAGCATCGGAGAGATAGTGAGGGACAAAAGAAGATTGGGGAAAGGCTCTGGAGAGCCTTCCCCAATGTTTTGGATCATGGGTTTGTTTTTTTATTTATAAATAAAATTGTGCAAGTTATGCTGACTCGTGGCAAAGCCAGTAGCGTTGGGGGAGCTATGGAAATGGCTCCTGAAGCTCGTGTGGCATCAGGAGGAAGCCACTTCTGACAGGCTCGAGATCGGAGACTGCAACCAGCATGGGGACATGGCGTGGAGGATTAAAGGAAGGACATTTTAAGGTTTTAAAAGTTGGTGAAGATGGCTGAAGGTAAGAAAAAGTGGTTTTAAATTTTATATTATTTAATGCACTGGTTTATTTTTGCTTTGGTTTAATTTTTTGTATATTTGGCTTGATTTGTGTTGCAACTAAGCTTGTTGGAGTTTTGGAACTCTGAAAAGGAGTTCAGATGGGTGGTTAGCAGTTTGAGGACAGGTTGGTTGTAGTTGCTGTTAGTCAGAAAATAACTTTAAAAAGCAGTTTTGTTGTAGGCTGTTTTATTGAGAAGCTGTATTTGATTGTAGCTGGTCATACTGAAACTTTGTATCATTTTGGGGCCAGATTACAGAGCTCATCTGTCAGTAAAGTAGTAACAAAGAATTTATTTCCTTTTCTGGGCTGGCTTGGAAAAAGGTTCTAAAGTATCTTTTTGGCAGTGTAAGAAATGGTGTAAAGGAAATGGTTATTGATGTGTTTTGGTAATTTAAGGGATTCGGGTATACAGTCAAACCTCGGTTTGCGAGTAACCCGGTTGCGAGTGTTTTGCAAGACGAGCAAAACATTCTGCAAAACGTGTCTCACAAACCGAGTGTTGACTCTATTTGCGAGCACCCCCCGATAACCGGCATCGCTCCCCCCCCCCCGCTCGCAAAGGGCCCCCTCCCGCTCGAATCGGCACCCGCACCCCGTGAGAACAGGAACCCCCCACCCGACCAACTTTAACTCACCCCCCCCTTGGCACCGACACGCAGCCCACAAGTGCCGGTGCCGCTTGTAGATCTTCTTCCCAGTCTCTGCCGGCTTTGAGCATGCATCTGTGCATGCTCAAGCCCTTCTAGTTCTCCCTCTCGGCGAGAGAGAGATTTATTGAGTAAATCCAAAGGGGAAAAACACACATTTGTTTGAGGCCAGCGGTTCTCACTACATGTTTAATCGAAAGCTTACACAAGGCTACATCTCATGAGTTAGTTTTCATATTGCAAAGAGTAGTTTTCATGGCAATTGCAGAAGTCTGATTTGATTATACTTGAGATTTTGCTTTAAACAAACAAATCTCATCAAAGAGGCTTCCAGCTTAAAACCTACCCAAATTTGAAGATTGTGCAGGATATAAATTATTTTAAATAAATAAATATAGAACACCTAAACCCATAAAATAGCAACTCTTGGAGGACAATTCTATAACAGCATTCTATTTAGGAGCATAGAAAGAACTTATATGTAAAGGAAACTAGTGGGCCTACACTCACTCAGACCCAACAAATGAGGTGGTGGTGGTGTGGCACTGATCTACAAAAGCTTTTTTTAAATATATCCATAACAAATGCAGCTTTTTTCCTGGCTTAGAAGGTATGAAACTGACAACTACCCCAGCACTGTTGGCCTTCAAACCTTATGGTTTCAAACCTACCATAAACTGCAAGAAATAATCTCAAGTATCACTTGCCAATTTACCTGAATTATTATCCTAGGGGACACAAACATACCAATGGAATCTCCAGACAACTCTATAGCTTGAGACTTCAAAAAATTCCTATTAAATAGTCATCTGGAACTAATCTCTTTCTTAAAAAAAAAAAAATTATATTCCTCACATCCTACAATTCTATGCAGAATACAAATTATTCAGGTACTCAGGCGTTATTCCCTAACTGTCCCGGTGGGCTTCCACGCTATCTAATGTACCTGCGTGCGTTATAGCGTATAGGGGAGTGCACATGTTTCAATATCAATGCAGTGATTACAGGGGCTTATGGGCATGGGTCCTTCTCTCCATGGATCCCTAACCCACCCCCAAGATGGCTTAAGACGCCTCTGTGCAGCACAACTAGGCTTTCTTGTGCTATGCTACCAGATGATGATGTTCTGGATGCACAATTTTCAAGTTATGATTAATATTTTTAGCGGGGGGGGGGGTCGGTTATCATTGGGGTAGTGTGTGGGGATCTGTATTATGTGTTTGCAGTGCTTTTCTGGTGACTTTAGGTGGGTTTTTGTGACTTAGACCATGTTTTAAATGGTCTAAGCCACAACGTCCAAGTTCCGTCAATCCTGTGCTGTATAACTATTAGTTATACATGCAGTACGCCTAAGTCTAAGTCTGCCCACGTCCTGCCCAAATCCCGCCCTCGACACTCCTCCCGAAATGCCCCGTTTAGCTATGGTCATTCAGAGGCACTTATGAAGGCCTGGGTCATTTTTAAATACATCTAGAACCCGGTTTTATTATCGGCACTTGGACGTTTTTGACTGATGATCATCCAAGTGAAGACTTAGGCCATTTTTGGACATTTTTCTCTTTCAGTTATGAGCCCCATAATGTCTTTTAACATTTATTTTGGTTTTTCACCTGTTTTTTGTTGGTGAAGGTTTATTTTGTTAGTGTAACTGTTTTCCTGGCTGCAGAGAGTAACCCTCGGCTATATTTAAGAGTGAGAGTCTCTCAGACAGAAACTGGCTTACATCTATTCTAGCCAGGGACTGTCTATAAATGTCAAAATGTACAGCGCTGTGTACACCTTTCAATCTATATAAGTGATAAGTAGTAGTAGTAGTAGTAGGTGGTTCAAAATTGTTCTAAATTTGATCTACTGTGCAGGGGTCTATTGTTTTAAGTTCAAGTTCAAGTTGGGTCTTTGGGTTTGTGGTGTTAGTTTATTTCATTTTGTAAATTCTTAATCTTAGGACGTACATAGTTTGCTTGTTCTTGGGCATTAGGTTGGATGCTTATGCTTGTTAAGCTTGGTTTTGGGAGGGTGGTTGTGTGCACAATAGTTGAAAGATTTTTTTATATCCAAGGTCTTGTCTGTTTCCAAGGCATAGTAGACTCTCTTGGCTATGGCTACGTGGTGTTTATAAGATTTTATAACTGATTTCCATATTTGTTTGTGGCTGTGGGAGTGCATTTTCAGCCATTTTCTTTCTAGATGGCAGCAAGATTGTTTTTTAAGTTTTTAGGTTGTCAGTGTATCATGGGACTTCTTTAGAGGTGCTTACACTGCATAGGTGTGATTGTGTCTTAATGTTTGAAGAATTGCATTGTCCTAATTGTTTAGCTGTTCTGTATTATCCGTAATTGACCAGTTGGTCGGTTATTTTTGACCAAAATTGAGTGGGTCTGTTCTGCGGCTGCTTAATATTTTTTGTTTGGCAGGTTTCCTGGTAGTGCTACCCATGTAGAGGAAGAAATTAAAAGATAGTAGTGAATGATATAACCAGGGGACAGCAGACCAGTCTGTATCTGAGACTAGGGGCTCCTTTTACATAGGCGCGTTAGGGCCTTAAAGCACTGAATAGCACACGCTAAACTGCCATGCGTGCTAGCCGCTACCGCCTCCTTTTGAGCAGGCGGTAGATTTTCGGCTAGCGCACGCTATAACGCACGCTAATCCAGTGTGTGCGCTAAAACGCTTAGCGCACCTTCGTAAAAGGAGCCCTAGGTGAGTTCAATTAGTTGCAATGAGGTCAAAGGCGTTACCTTTTTCATGTGTCAGGCCAGGTACATTAGATAGCGTGGAAGCCCACCGGGACAGTTAGGGAATAATGCCTGAGTACCTGAATAATTTGTATTCCGCATAGAATTGTAGGATGTGAGGAATATAATTTTTTTTTTTTTAAGAAAGAGATTAGTTCCAGATGACTATTTAATAGGAATTTTTTGAAGTCTCAAGCTATAGAGTTGTCTGGAGATTCCATTGGTATGTTTGTGTCCCCTAGGATAATAATTCAGGTAAATTGGCAAGTGATACTTGAGATTATTTCTTGCAGTTTATGGTAGGTTTGAAACCATATTAGTAGAAGGCCAACAGTGCTGGGGTAGTTGTCAGTTTCATACCTTCTAAGCCAGGAAAAAAGCTGCATTTGTTATGGATATATTTAAAAAAAGCTTTTGTAGATCAGTGCCACACCACCACCACCTCATTTGTTGGGTCTGAGTGAGTGTAGGCCCACTAGTTTCCTTTACATATAAGTTCTTTCTATGCTCCTAAATAGAATGCTGTTATAGAATTGTCCTCCAAGAGTTGCTATTTTATGGGTTTAGGTGTTCTATATTTATTTATTTAAAATAATTTATATCCTGCACAATCTTCAAATTTGGGTAGGTTTTAAGCTGGAAGCCTCTTTGATGAGATTTGTTTGTTTAAAGCAAAATCTCAAGTATAATCAAATCAGACTTCTGCAATTGCCATGAAAACTACTCTTTGCAATATGAAAACTAACTCATGAGATGTAGCCTTGTGTAAGCTTTCGATTAAACATGTAATGAGAACCGCTGGCCTCAAACAAATGTGTGTGTTTTTTTCCCCTTTGGATTTACTCAATAAATACAAATATATTAAATTGTTATTATACATGAGTCTTGCTTGTCTCGAGGTACCAGCAAGCACATAAGAAATGTCTCATTCATTGATTCTTTTTATCTGTCGTCTTCCATGTTTTTAAAGATCTGCTACTTCAAATCTAGCTGTCAAGGAAATGTAATGTAATATAATATTTGTATTCTGCTAACTCCCAATAGAGGTTCAAAATAGATAACAAAAGTGTGCCAATACAGTTGTAGGAGTTAGACCTGCATCTAGATTTGTACGGAGAAGCTGAATACCTTTTGCCTCTGAAATTCAGAGACTGTGCCTGAAGCAGGACAAACCTCTGGCCCACGTCTGTTCCTTCAACATCTTACCAGTGATGCACTGAAGTGAAGCAACTGAGACATGTTATGAGTGGCGTAGTAAGCGGAGGGAGGGGGGGGGGCGAACGGGGAGGTCCACCCCGGGCACCATCTTTCTCAGGGCACCAGCACCCTTCCTCCTCTCTGCCCCCCTTCCCTTCTCCTCCCCTCATACCTTTTTAACTTCGGTGCGGTGCAAACAGCCACCAACTCGCAGCCTGCGCCAACCTCAGCGCTCTCTCTGGCTTCACTTCCGGGACCCGAGCCTTAGAAGTGATGTCAGAGAGAAGACCAAAGCCAATGCGGCAGTAAGCTGGTGGCTGCTTGCACCAAAGTTAAAAAGGTACGGGGAAGGTGCACGCGTGCATGACAGGGGGGATGGGGAAGAGGACGGGCGGGGGTGCCACTGCCCCAGGTGCCGCTCAACCTCGCTATGCCACTGCATGTTATTAACATATGTTCCATCCTGGAGCCTAATCTGGGGCATACTGGTCCGTTCAGACAACTTGGAACCTAAACATTCTAGGAGGCCACCAGAAAGAGCCAAGACTCCTGGAATTTCCCCTGATGTAATGTCTAAAAGCATATTTCTGGAGATGCTTAGGTCAAAGAGGTCAGAACAGGAGGCGTGGAAAGCATCATTTTCCTCAGAAGGACCAAGTCCAAAAGACTAACCCCCTGTTTTACTAAGGTGCTCTATGTGTTTTTAGCGCGTGTTTAGCATGCCCTAAATATACATAGAAACATAGAGTTATGACAGCAGAAAAGGGCCGTCGGCACAACAAGTCTGCCCACTCAAATAACCCACCCACCTAAGCACTTCCTCGAAGTGAACCCACGTTTATCCCATTTATTCTTAAAATCGAGCACATTGTTGACCTCTGCTACCTGAAGTGGAAGATCATTCCAACGATCAACCACCCTTTCGGTGAAGAAATACTTCCTAATGTCACCATGAAATCTCCCATCCCTGATTTTTAGCGGATGCCCTCTTGTCACCGCAGGTCCTGTAAGGAAAAAGATGTCTTCTTCCACCTCCATATGGCCAGTAACATATTTGAACGTCT
Source organism: Geotrypetes seraphini (assembly GCF_902459505.1). NCBI lineage: Eukaryota > Metazoa > Chordata > Amphibia > Gymnophiona > Dermophiidae > Geotrypetes > Geotrypetes seraphini. Next base: position 509,738,439 of record NC_047084.1, on the reverse strand, counting down.
CTATCATGTCCATAGACTAACATGCATGCGTTAGCATTTAGCGCGTGGTTAGCGTGCGCTAATATTTAGTGCACGCTAAAACGCTTAGCGCACCTTTGTAAAAGGAGCCCTAAAAAATTTGATGATCTAAGAGGGCTCATGGTTCCTGACAGCCATTCTCTAAGAAGAGAGCATGCGGCTGGTTCCTGCTCCTGAGGCCTGCAGGCTAGGCTAGGCCTGAGCCTCTATCTTGAAGAGAATGCCAGGGCCCGGACTATAACTTCCAGCGCTTAGCTGGCTTCTGCAGAAAACCTCAAGAGGTGTCTCCCATGCTGACTGTGTTGACTGTGTTCCTGTGATCCTGCATCCCAGCCAGAGTCCAGCAGACGAGGAAGGACACTGTCTGCATGCACAGGTCATATAAGCATATAAGTAGTTCTGGAGGCTGCTTTATCAGAAGGATGTGAAGAGAATGGAGTCGATCCAGAGAATAGCTACTAGGATGGTCTCAGGACTTAAAGATCTCCCATATAAAGAACGTCTGACGAGACTGCACTTATATTCTCTCAAAGAGCACAGAGAAAGGGGAGACATGATAGAAACATTCAAGTACGTCACGGGCCGCATTGAAATGGAGGAAGAAATATTTTCTCTTAAGGGTCCCACGGCAACAAGAGGGCATCCGCTGAAACTTAAAGGTGGAAGATTTCATGGAGACACCAGGAAATTATTTTTCACCGAAAGGGTGATTGATCGATGGAATGGTCTACCATGCCAGGTGGTCGAGGCCAGTAGCGTGCTCGACTTCAAGAGACGATGGGACAAACAAATGGGGTTGCTATAGAGTTATGCTTATAAGATGGATTCTCATGGGAGGGAGGACTCTTGAGTGGGCAGAATTATTGTGGGAGGACTTGGAGAGAGAGAGTTTTTGAGTGGGCAGACTTGTTGGGCCACCGGCCCTTTTCTGCCGTCATACTCTATGTTTCTATGTTTCTGGACAGAGGGTGAGCCCACAAGACAAGAAGTGGAAATGTCCCACAGAGACTGGTGAACTCCAATGTTTTGCAAAAATTTCCCTTTATTCATCCAAAAGTAACTCAATGACTCACTGAGCTACTTTTGGATGAATAAAGAAATTTTTGCAAAACAATAGAGACTCTATGGGACATTTCCACTTCTTGTCTTGTGATCTTGAGTTTGTGGATTTGACTCTCCTGTTTTATACTACACTATAGAGTGTGAGCCCACCAGGTCAGATAGGGAAAAATGCTTTGAGTATCTGAATGTAAACCAATAAGACTATAAGTAGTATATAAATACTAAAAATAAATAGTTAGGAAGCCTAATGTTAGCCAGTATGAAACGTGTGTTTGATTTTCACATTGCTCCAAAACTTTAGTGGGTAAATGTATTACTTATGCATTCTAGCCGAAGGCAAATTGCCTCATCCCTAATAATCAGTCCTACTTGCCACTTTATTTTTATAACACCGAGTCTGGTTATTTGTTTGTTATGGTAATGCTTTAGGCACGGGGGGTTGAAATTGGATTTCTTTAGCAATGTGGGTATTATTCCCTGTTTCAGATTATTGATATATTATAATGCTGCGTTCCAGTGTCCTGGCTTATAGTCAGGCCATGTGGGTGGAACCTGTTGCCACACACCCCTAAAATGCCCACACAATTGAATTAAAAAAAAAACCAAGAAGGCGTTAAGGGCCCCTTTACAAAGCAGCGGCAGCAATGGTGCTGCGGTAAATGCATCAAAGTCCATTCAATTCCTATGGGCTTCGGTGCATTTACCGCGGCAGCACTGTTACTACAGCTTCGTAAAAGGGGCCCTACGATAAGTATTTTTAAAACATAAATATCTTTAAAAATCTATAGAAGGAGTAATATGAAGATGTTATTTTCAGTTCTTTTAGCAGAGATTGTCATACCTGAATGGGCTGGTAAGTCACTGAGCTTTCTACCTGAAAAGGAAGGATAAAAAAGCAACCAAGAATCTTTGGCTCTAGAAGATCTCAGGCTCAAAGAAATGTTTTACAAATCCACCACTTCAAATTTGTTTACATCATCTCAAGATTTCAAAAGTAGCAATAGAATACATTTGCTTACATTAGAAGAAAATTAAGGATGAACTATTTTAAGCCATTTGTTGTGACTATAAACTCTACTGCCAATTTTCTGTTTATATCGGACTATGAACGATATAGAAATTACAGGCTATTTACCCTGGACCTCTGCTCAGCATATGATCAGAATCCTCTTGTACCCACTAAACCTTAATGGGATAGAAGTGTTCTCTTCCTTTCTCCATTGCTATAGAGATGTTTTTACTATTTCTGGGTATAGAAAGTGCAATATGATGTATGGCACTATTATGCAGTGGATAACACTGAGGACATTTTAAGAAGTTAGGAATTTATGAACCAACAAAATAAGACAACACTAAAAAAGCACTTTAGGTTCTACTGGAAATGACCGTGGTTTAAGATAAGATGAATATTTACTAGTGTAGCTCAGATTCCAACATATATCGCATTTAAACTTTCAGAAAAGGAGACAAAAGGTATCTTACATTATAACCACTGAGATCTAAAAAGAGCCTGGGATAAAATAGATATAACAAGCAAAGAAGACCAGGTCTGCAATGCCAATAACTGCAAGGGATTTTCTTCTGTGGCAATGAGAAAGGCTACAAAATCCGCCCCTTACTATGAAATCTTCCAACTTCTGTAAAGTCACCTCAGTAGGCCAGGGAGCTGTGTCCTGTCCGGTATGGTTAGGGCAAGCTGTCCATGGTAGTGCTATGTTCTCACTTTGATCTCTGTGTGAATCATTCAGAAACAGGAGAGGAGTATCTACATGTGGACTACATTTTCACGGCTGGCCCAAGGATATCTGATGACATAAGCAAACTTGCAGCCATGAACACTCACCCCTAGGATAGCTCAAGTTCACTGCTTATTTGTAGGATAAGCAGCAAAAAAATCTGTTTTACTACTTGGGATCTAGTTAGGTACTTGGGACCTGGGTTGGCCACTGTTGGAAACAGGATACTGGGCTTGATGGACCTTCGGTCTGTCCCAGTATGGCAATTCTTATATTCTTATGTACTTCCCTACCCTATACTCCCTACCAACTATAGCCCAACATCTACCCTACCTTTCTCATCTCTATCTACAGTCCCTTCCCTATTTCCATCTTTTAGAGTTCAGCATCTTCCTTCCCTTCCCCCATCCCAGGTGGCCAGCATTTTTCCTTTCCTTAGTCCAAGGGTCTGACCCTTCCTATATTACATTTAAACCATTGCTAAAGATGTGGCTTTTAAAAATAATAATAATAATAATAATATTTCATTACCTTCTGTTTTCAGGCTTTAGTGTCATATTTTTTCAGTCTTCAGTTACAATTGTGCAATGCAACTGTCCCCTGCCCTGTGTCTTATTTTTTGTGGTTTGCTTTTAACGTATATTTCCGTTTCTTATGGGATATTGTAAACCACTTTATTACTCTGACATACTACATGATACAAAATTCTACAAATAAATAAATAAACCTTGTGTTCAGAAATGTACTCAGTCTTTTTTTATGGGTGGGGCAACAAAGGCTGCTGCTTTATTACAAACTAGAGGAATTCAACCTTAATAACTGAGCAAATTAATTATTTTACCTTTTTCCAGTCCAATGCAATGTATACAAATAAAATATTTTATTTATTTTATTTTATTTCTTCCATTTGTGCGTCGCACATACCTATACAAGCTCTAGGCAACAGTACAGAGGAAGAGGTTAGAAGAGGGTAGAGAGGACTATGGAGGGCAGGAAGGAGTGGAGAGAAGTATGTAGAATATTTCATAGAACTTCCTAACTTTACATTAGGAACACCATCTATGTAAATGATATCTAAATGAATTAAAGGAATATGTAAAAAAGGAATAGAAGGAAGGAACCGTTAAACAATAGAATTCAGGAAAATTCAATTAATAAAACAATAGGGGTAAAAACAATGGAATAAAATTTAAAATAATTCATAAACTGGGGAAAAAAAACCCAAAATCAAATAAGTCTGATAGAAGTCCAGTTTCCTGAAGCAGCTCTGTTGCCTTAGCATATTTTAAATAATCCCAGCAGCAAAAGTCCAGACGGGACAGATATCAGCTCGGGCTTTCCAGCTGCTGCAGCCCCAACTCATCGCTTCCATGCAGAAGATGCACAGAGATAGAACAATCCAGAGCTGGGACGCACTGCTCTTGGTGGGCGGTGGATGCTCATGGGCAGCTGCCGAAGAATATAGCACTCTGCCTACATTGACGGACAACAGGGAGGAGGAGTCCACGGCACGGCCCCACTCCACAGATCCGGAGACACCACCAGCCCCTCCCCAATGAGAGAGCAGACGCCGCCCCATCCTAGGCAAAAACCAGCAGCGATCAACCATGCCTCCACTGATCCTGCCTCCAGCAACAATCTCCCCACAGCGATATCCAATCACCACACGCTGGTAGGAAGGGCCTCTGCTGAAAAATTAACCGTTAAGAACATAAGAAGTTGCCTCCGCTGAGGCAGACCAGAGGTCCATCTCGCCCAGCGGTCCGCTCCCGCGGCAGCCCATCAGGCCCATTGCCTGAGCAGTGGTCCCTGACTAGCTCTATAACCTATCTCAACTCCTATCCCTATACTTACCTCTTCTCCTATCCCTATAGCCTGCCTCTACACCTATCTATACCCCTTAATGCCTTTATCTTCTAGGAACCTATCCAAACCTTCTTTGAAGCCCTGTAATGTGCTCCTGTCTACCACAGCCTCTGGAAGTGCGTTCCATGTATCCACCACCCTCTGGGTGAAAAAGAACTTCCTAGCGTTTGTTCCTAGCGTTCTAGGCCTTTAGGTTAGTAGATTCTATAACTGTCAAACTTCCACTCGCCCAAGTGAAAATTAAAAGAAAAAAGTACAGAATCCCGTATAACTATGAATAAGGTAGATGAAAGGAACAAAATAAAGTAGAAACCAACTAAATAAAACTATATCGAACTAAAAACTTAAAAATATAAGAGAGAGACACTGAAGCCCAGGTCTTACTCGGGCAACATTCTAGAAAAATGGCTAAACAGTATCATCCTAGTCTCTTACAAATTTCACATCAATATTCTAAGTCATACCAAACACCTGCAGTGCCACCAAGTAGTTGAAATCAATGGCCTTACGTTCAACTAAACGATATTGTCCTACCAGCCAATATTCAACGTTATTTAACCAGCAAGAAATGGCATTGACCAGTTAAATAGTGCTTAGCCAGGTAAGTGTGAATATTCATTGTGAACTAACCAGTTATCTCCACTGAAATTTTCAAGTTAGTGGCTAAAGGTTACCTGACTATATTGCATGATAACCGGCAATTTTCAGCGCTGAGTAGCTAAGTTTAACAGCCAAATTAGGCTGTGTAATTAACAGTCCTATCTTTGGCTGCTATAAATTTAATCAGCCAGCACTGAATATTGACTTAGCTGGTTAAGTTATCTCTGGTCCCCCTCCCCCCAACCCCTCACCCCAACCCTCCAAATAATCAACACCACCGGTCACTGGAAATAGCCTGGCATCGATTAGCTGTGGTCAGCACTGACCACAGGAGTTAAGGGCCAATATTCAGACTGCAGGAGGCAGGCCAGTTAAGTCTTTTACAAATGTCACATCAGCATTCTAAGCCAACCCAAACTCCTGCAGATCAGATCAAAGGTCATACTTTTATTAGATGAATTTTACAGGTTTCCAGAGGTAATATCCAAAAACCTGGGCCATCCATTTTCAATATTCCAAATCCAATTCTTATTTGACTGGAACTCTAAAGGGCTCACAATCCCCAACCACCAAAAGCTGCAACAAATCCTTTCCCTCAAACCATAAGAACATAACATAAGAACATAAGAATAGCCTTACTTGGTCAGGCTAATGGTCCATCAAGCCCAGTAGCCCGTCCTCATGGTGATCAATCCAGGTCGCTAGTACCTGGCAAAAACCCAAAGAGTAGCAGCAATTCTGTGCTACTGATCCAGGGCGAGCAGTGTCCATTATAAATAAATACAAAATTGGGTTTGGGGGTGGGAAAACCTCCTTCCTCACCAATCCCAAACTGAAACAAAATCTCACCAATACATCTAAACAACTTTTGGATACAACTCCCTCAAATGATCACCCCCTCCCCCTGATTCCCACACCATAGTCATCTGCTGTTCACTGACTCTGCAGCCTGATGGCTCCAGGGCACAGTCAGCTAATTTTTACCTCAGTCACCATGGTTTGCTCACTACTTTTTATGTCACCAGGAATCCCAAGCCCTGTGGCTCAGAAAGGAGAGAAATAACACAGCAACTGCTTTAGCTGCAGTTAAGAAAAGAAGCCAGGTTCAATAAAAATGAAAAACAAGCTTGGAGAGGGGAGGTGTGGGAGAAGTACAAGGGAAGGGAAGGAGAGGGAGGAAAAAGAAATAGAGCATAGGAATCAATACAATGGATGGAGAGGGAAGGTAGGAGGGAATATGTGGCAAGAAAAAGAGTAAAAAGGATGGAATGGCAAAGGAGTCAAAATCTAGGAGGAGAAGGGGAATCAGAATACCTTTAAACAGCACCCCATTAAAAATATCTTGCATCACCATTCTTTCATTTCCACCAAGTATGTCAATTTCTTATTCATAGACTGCCTGAAAAGAACATACCTGTATTTTGAAAAGTTTTCAGAAAGGCAAATGTTTGCCTGCATATATGAGCCAGTCCATGAGTTTTCCTCCCTGAATCATTTGTTCCAATTGCCATCTCTGGATAAAGTAAAATTGAGTGGAATGAGGAACAGAGCATTTAGTTATGCAGGACTGAGTTTATCGAATAAGCTATCAAGTGAATTGCAACAAACAATTACTTGAGTTTTCAGAAGATATTAAAGACTTGGCTTTTTAATGTCAACTTTCATCTGTGTTAGTTATATAATCGAGATCAGCCTGTAAGAAACTAGCAGGTAGGGGACTTGTGGGGGAGGGGGAGGGTTTGGTACATTGTATATTGTTTTAATTTGCATTTTATATTGTATAATTGCAATAAGTTATGTTTAGAACTGTAAACCCCTATAACACCTTTGAGGTTTTAGTAGTACATCACATATTTAAATCAAATCATATTGATAGAGATACCACCATTTGCACTCTCCCACCACATACTTGCCCCTTAGCCAAACAGAGATGGCTGAGTCTGTGAATAAAATAAAGGGAAATGTGTCATTCTGTCACACTGTAAGTGCATTCAAAATATCAGTTGTTATCCTTTAATAGTCATTAAAAGGCAAGTGCCTTCTTGCCTATAGTTACACAGACTGTAGGTGTTTAAGTACTGAGGTAATTGGCACTTAGGGCATATGTGAACTACATACTGTTCTATAAAATATCATGTAAGTGCTTTACCTCCAAATTCTGTATATGGTATCTAAAGTTGTACGTGTACATCAGTGCGCATAACCAATGTACGCACACAACTTAATTGATTAAGCAGCCTAATTGGTGCTGATAATTCACTATTAACACTTCATAATTGAATCTAATTGGGACTAATTAAGATACGTGCACAACTTGGAATGTACAATTGTTTAAAAATTATGCCCCAGTTGTAGTGCACAGATTTGAAAATGGGGCAGGCCATGTGCAGATCACAGGTGGATTGGGGCATTCCTAAAAGTTATGCACATTGGTACAGAATATGCCTAATCCACGTACAATTTAGGCACAGGCATTTAGGCTTGGGTTTTAGCTGTACACAACTATACAAAGTAGGATAAATATAGTCAATTACTGATATTCAATTCTTTAAAATGTTATACTAAGAATACCATAGCATAAAATTAATTATATATTTAATTTATTGATTTAATTCAATTCATATCCTAAAAACTAACAAAATTTATTTCATCTACATTTAAAATCTATAATAACATGTGATACAAAGTGCAAAATGCTACTAATAACAAAATCATAGGCTGGGAAAAGCTACCGGTACTATCTAAAGCTTTTAAAGTAGAGTCCATCAATCAATATTCAAGGTTCTTAATGATGTTAAGTTTTGAAGCCATCCAGGCCCAATGAAGGTCACTTAACTTGATGATGAGTCAGTTAAAGTCCCAATATCTTCTTGAGTTGTAATCTGTAGGCTTGACCAGGCCAGTTGTTCCTTATATTAATGATCCAATTAGAAATGCTTAATCAGTTCTGAGGTTCTCTCTTCTTAATCATTTGTTTTCCAGTTTTAATTACTTATATTGTTCAATCAGCATAAGCCTCCAACTATCATGCCACTGTACCGGGACATGGTACGCCCTCACCTGGAGTACTTCATCCAGCACTGGTCACCGTACATGAAGAAGGATACAGTACTACTCGAAAGGGTCTAGAGAAGAGCGATCAAAATGGTTAAAGGGCTGGAGGAGTTGCCGTACAGTGAGAGATTGGAGAAACTGGGCCTCTTCTCCCTCGAACAGAGCAGATTGAGAGGGGACTTTATCGAAACATTCAAGGTACTGAAGGGAATAGACTTAGTAGATAAGGACAGGTTGTTCACCCTCTCCAAGGTAGGGATAACGAGAGGGCACTTTCTAAAGTTAAAAGGGGATAGATTCCGTACAAACGTATGGAAGTTCTTCTTCACCCAGAGAGTGGTAGAAAACTGGAACACTCATCCGGAATGTGTTATAGGGGAAAACACCCTCCAGGGATTCAAGACGAAGTTAGACAAGTTCCTGCTGAACCGGAACATACGCAGGTAAGGCCAGTCTCAGTTAGGGCGCTGGTCATTGACTAGAGGGCCACCGTGTGAGCGGACTGCTGGGCACGACCCAGCAGCGGCAATTCTTATGTTCTTATGTTTTCCAGCTGAATTTCAGTTGAGTCCATCATCAGGGAGGTTGAAGATATAAGTACTAAAATTACTTCTGATACAGATCTCCGGCTGAGAGTTCCTGCTGGGAAATACCAGCCTATGATTTTGTTATTAGTAGCATTTTGCACTTTGTATTACATATTATTGTAGATTTTAAATGTAGATGAAAAGAATTTTGTTAGTTGTTAGAATATGAATTGAATTAAAGAAATCAATAAATTAAATATTTAATTAATTTTATGTTATGGTATTCTTTGGTTTTAGCTGGCCTAAATGGGTGTGCCTAACTTATGCATCACATACCGGTGCAAAGAGCCTGATTCTGTAAACAACACCTAGATTAGGCGCTGATAGACGCAATATATCATGGACTCCTAGCTATTTAAAAATTATTATTTTATTTGCCAATTTGGATTGATATTGGCGTGGCACCTAACAATGCCTAAGTTGAGGCACCCTCCAATACCTAAAAAGCCTACCTGAAAAGTAGTCATGGTTAGAGGCAGAGAATAGGCGTTGTTGACTCAGACGTCACTAGGTATTGCATGCGGGTGCTTGTAGTATAGATCAGGAAAACTGGCACCTACCACAATGACACCTAGTGATATCTAACCACACCTAGGCATGGCTAGGTATGAGTCTATATAGGAAACCTAGTGGTTATTGACAACTGCAAGCAGTGGTGTAGCAAGGGTGAGAGGTGCCCAGGGCGATGGTGCCCCTCCCCCACCCTCTTCTCAACCCCCACCCCATCCGCTCCTTCCCTGCCTCTTAACACCGCTCGCGCACGTGCTGCTTCTCCCCGTATCTCTTTAACATTTGCAGAACGAGCAGCAACCCTAACCTGCCGCTCACGCTAGCATTGGCTCTTCCTCTGAGATCACTTCCTAGGAGCGGGTCCAGGAAGTGAAGTCAAAGTAAGAGCCAACGCCGACGTGAGCAGTAGGTTGTGGTTGATGCTCATGTCGTGAACGTTAAAGTGATACGAGGGAAGGGGCGCGCACGCAGTAGTGAAAGGGGTGGAGGAGGAGAGGAGGACAGGTGCCAGCACTCCCACTAAGACAGTGCCCGGGGCAGACTGCTCCCCCCCCCCTCTTATTATGTCACTGACTGCACGGAGTGGTACTTACAAGTTTGGTGCAGCTAGGTGCTGTTTATAGAATCAGGCCCTAAGTACAATTCTATTAAAGGCACACATACCTTGTAGAGTCGCTACAAGTGCTGTTCTAGTCGGTGCCAATTCTTTAGGCACCATATATAGAATACGGTCCTTAATGTCTAACCACAAGAGGGCATACGCATGGACAGAGCATGGGAGAGACTTGGGCATGTCTATACCTTCTATGTTTAACTTAGAAAATGCTGTACGTTATATGCATATCATGAAACACAAGCATAAACATTTATGCCTTCCATTGACCTGGCATATTTTTGTGTCTAACATTAGGTGCATCAATTCCGACTTACGCAAGTGTTCTATAATAGCATTTTGGTGCACTGATGTTAAGGAACTGGTGTTCAGTGCTCGACATCAGCGTGTCTACCTTGACACACCCAATTGTGAGGATTTTGGTATGATCTTTTTCATTATTCTTTTTCTTCAGGAGAAAAGACATCAGAGAAAATTAAATGCTTATGGCTAAGACTGTATCCGACAACCTTGAGGTGAACAAACGGGCAAAAACAGTAATGGCAAAATCCAGAAGGATGCATGGGTATATAGGGTGAAAAATGGTCAGTAGGAAAGAAGAGATCATGGTGCCTCTGTATAAGTCTCTGCTGAGACCTCAAGTAGAGCTCCTTCTACAAAGTGGTACTACTGATTAGCGTGTTCGGAATGCAAAAAAAGCTCATGGGAATATAATGGGCTTCTTAGTATTCAGCTTGGCGCTAATCGGTAATGCAGTTATGCAAAAGAAGTCCCTGGAATATTTGGCACATACTTTGAAAAGGATATCAACAGGATAGAATCAGCCCAGAGGGTGGCTAATAAAATGGTCAGTTCTCTTTGACATAAACCATTTGGTGACAGACTTAAAGATCTAAATATGTAGGGCTTAATTTGTAGCCCCCCCAAAAAAAAGGAATGGTGGAATTATGGGAGGGGGCGGTTGAGTCATTGATATGAGGACCAGGAAAAAAGGAGCCAATCTATGGAGTAGCAGTGACTATTTGTTCTAGGTTCATCCTTTCCCCTTCTCTTCACTGGACACTACATCAAAGAGGATGGCTGGAGTAGATTAACCATGCTGCTCTGGAATCTGAAACTGTGTTCCCCCCAGAAATTAAATTCTGTGAATATGTATGGGAGGAGGGAAGTATGATGGAGACATTTCAATGCTTCTATAGTATAAATGTACAAGAGGATCTTAGTAAATAGACCATTTATCCACAGATAGGAACATAAAGAAGGAGAAAGGCTAGTCTGGAAGCATTGGATGGTAGCAGGAATACGTATATTGGATGATGTTATTTCTAATGGTGCTATGCTTGAATTTTCACAGTTGCAACATAAGTTTGGACTTAATAAATCAGAAAATTTTAGATGGTTGCAATTGAAGCATGCCATTCAGGCGGGGTTCCCTGATTGGAAAAACCTTAATAATCATTATAGTATGGAGTTTCTTTGTTTTCAGACAGACGTCTTGGGTCACCAGGCCGCCCAGTGGTATAAATTATTAAGTGGATTTACTAAGAAAAAATTAAAAACTGGTTTAAGAGATATTTGGAGCATTGAGATTAAGCATGAAATTACTGCATCTCAATGGCCACGAATTTGGTCTTGGAGGATGAAATGTATGGTGTCTGCATCTATGAGACAAACTTGTTTTTTTCTGGAACATAAAGAAGGATGCTACCTTCTTTATCGTAAATATGTTTTGATTCTACTAAAACTTTATAGTATGTCAGATTCCTCTAAAATCACTGAAACTGATAATCATTTATCCCATCCTCTTCTACACATATAGAATGTTTCTTCCCCAAAGTGAGCTCTCCTGCCATTGTAAAATAAACATACCCCCACTCCCTTTTTCAAAGCTACGCCAACGGCTGCCGGGTGGCAAAAGCCCCGAAGCCCTTTAAATCTCTATGGGCTTTGGGGCAGTTACCATAGCAGCAGCCACTAACACAGCTTTGCAAAAAGGTGGGGGAGGAGGATAATTTGTATGTGCATTAATGAGAATGCCAAAATATTTTCTCTAGACTTTTCTAAATAGAAGCTTGTAAAGAATTATCCTTCAGGGAATTCAGTTTGATTTATAAAGGAACTTCAACTATCCTGATTCCACAAAAAAAAAGAACAAAAACAAACAAAGCAAAACAAAACATATTGGAAAATACCGCCTCCACTTTCATAGTTTATTATTTCCAGTTGAGGATGATCCCCTCCCCCACTATAAACACACAGGTATGCGTGCTTTGCTTTTTGGAAATAAAAAGTTTCTGTTCATTATAGCCACATAACTATTACCAGTGAAATTATTGTAAACCACTTCTTGAGCTCCCTGCCCCTCTATTTCTTTGACAGCTTTCTTTTAAGTGTCTTCTCGTAATGATCTGAATGATAATGCTTCCTGAGCTCCTCGGTAAATTACTGCTTCAGTTCATACTGTCACCAGGGCTACTAGTTTTAATAAGCATGTCTGCCCATGTTTTATTACTGTACAACAGATGTGTAGGAGAAAAGGTCAAAAACATAAGAATTGTACTTGTTATATTTTTCTACCAAATATATTCAGTTCCTCGGCAAAGCATGATTGCTTTAAGCTTCAGCTAGGACCAGCAGAAAAGCTCTTCTATGATCTTAACTGCTTCAAATATGTGCAAAAAATGAGTTGTAGAAAATGTGAAAAGGTTAAAGTTGTTAAACCTTATTATACTACAAACACCAAAAATACTGCATAATGTAGCATAAAAATCACATAATGAAGAGTTAAGCAGGCTAGTATGGCTCAGCAAAACAAAAACTATACATGTATATGTATTCCATCCAAATATATTTTTTCCATCAATATATTTTTTCAATCGCCCCCTCCCCCCCACCCTCTTGTTTTGGATTTTCCCCCAGCTCTATTATCCCTCCCTTGATCCAATCCTCCATCTCCTTATTATCCTCATCTAATCCCCTTAAGACAGTGGTTCTCAACCAGTGTGTCGGAACTAACTGGTGTGTCCCCAAGAGGTGGGAGATGTGCCACAAAAAAATTGAATGTAGACATTAAGCCTGTGTTTCCTTACAACCATCAGTTCTTGCAAGCTTGGAGACCAGCAACATGAGACTCAGGTTTTTGATGTTCCATTACCCCCAGTAACAACTGCTGTCTCCAACTCCATCTGAAAATGTTCCAGGTCTGTGGTCCATAGATTCTGCTTGCTGTTTAGTTTCTGAGTAGCATATTTGAAGTTTTTCGTGTTGCTTCACAGTATCTGGCAGTGGGGAGATTATACAGCTTTTTAATATGGAATAGGCAAATCCATACTAAACAATGAAATACAGTTAAACAATGAAATATTTAGATGCACTATGTTCAGCTATGAATTTTAGTGTTAGGTGTGTCACATACGAGAACATTGTCTGTCAGGGGTGTCACAACAGAAGAAAGGTTAAGAACCCTCAATCTGATTCTATTAAGACCATTTCTAATAAGAACCTTCTCTAAATCCACATGTTCTCAAGGAAACCCTCCCCTACCTCCAGACCCTCTTAGACAACCTACCCCATAATTTGTCCTTATATAGAAGGCTGATTCCTAGCAGTAGTACTGTAAAATTACTGCTAGAGGTCATTGTCGCTATATTTGCACCAGAAGGCCAATGGGGCTGGCAGGGGGTTCAGAGCAGAGGTCTGGTGCATGTTGAAGAGAATTTATTTGGGAAAATTTGGGTACGGCTTTTTGAGGACAGGTATTAAGGTGGTTGAAAGGGCAGAGGGGGGATTAGAGGCATTGGATCGATGTGTTTTTCTTAAGGGAGTCTTTTCAGGATGCTTTTAAGGTGATGGGGTGATTGGATCAGGGAGTGAGGGTTCTCTTAAATAGATCGTGAAAATCAGGAGTGGGGATTCTTTTTCGAAGATTGGTGGATCAGACTGAAAGTGGGAGACTGAGGGTTCTCTTGGGACAACAGGTGATCAGATTGAGTGGATAAGGGGGGTTGGGTTATCAGGGAAGGAAGATTAAATGGGGGTATCATGTTGGGGAACAGGTAACGCTATTGAGGGTTTCTTCATGTTGTTACATTTAAGGTCGGGGGCCACATTACAGTATAGGCATAGTGCAGACCTGCAGCTATCTGCTGATGTATGTAACATTTTGCCCATGTGCTAATGGTCTGCCTTGTGAGTGGAGATATAATAAAGACATTTAAATACCTACATTGTATAAAAGCACATGAGGCAAGTCTCTTTCACATGAAAGTAAACTCTGGAACGAAAGGCATAAGATGAAGATGAAAGGGATTAAACTCAGAAGTAACCTCAAAAAATACTTTTTCATGGAAAGGGTGTTGAATGCTTGAAACAGCCTCCTGGTGGAGTTGAATTGCTAAAGGAGAGGAGAGGATAGTTGATGGCATGGTAGGCAAACTAAATAGGCCATATTGTCTTTATCTGCATTCATTTTCTCTGTTTCTATGTTTCACCGTCTTAAGATTCTCCAACACTATCACACAAAGCTTTCTTTCCTGATCTGTGCTTATCAGCCTCTCATACTCTAACACATCCAGCTCTTTTGGATTTCTATACCCTAAGAAGGACATAATCGAAAGGGACGTCTAAGTCCCTTTACGTCCATCTTGCAAGTCATCCAAAGTAAAAAACAGCTTAAGACACATTTTTGAAAAATACGTCCAACTTTTTTTCGTTTTGAAAATTGTCTAATTATACGTCCTGTCGATCTGATCATCCAAGCAGCTAAATTGTCTATCTTTATACCACATTTTTGTCCAACTTTTCGTCCAAGTCCAAAACGCCTAGAACAAGCCCTGTTGGATGTGGGAGGGGTCTGCAAAGTGATGGACTGAACACCCAGACATGCCACCTAAATAGTGGGGTACCTTACAGGGCACTGCTGTGAACTTTACAAAAAGGGTGCCATGGCTTCTTCCCCTTACAGCTCCCTTATAGGTCACAGTGAGCCCCCAAAACCACCTCCAGAATCCCCTAGACCCACTTATCTACCACTCCAATAGCCCTTATGGCTGTAGGAGCCACTTATATGCCAGTACAAAAGGGTTTGGGGGGTGTATAGGAGCGTGCACATGTTTCAGTATCAATGCAGTGATTACAGGGGCTTATGAGCATGGGTCCTCCTCTCCATGAGTCCCTAACCCATTCCCAAGATGACTTAAGCTGCCTCTGTGCTGGACAACTAGGCTTTCCTATGCCAGGTGGCCAGGTGATGATGGTCTGGAGACTGAATTTTAAAGGTGTGATTAATATTTTTATAGGGGTGGGGTGGGTGTCAGGGATCACTGGGGTAGTGTGTGGGGGTCTGTTTTATGTGTTTGCAGTGCTTATCTGGTGACTTTAGGTGGGTTTTGTGACTTTTGTTTTATATGTTCTAAGTCACAACGTCCAAGTTCCATCGATCGTCGACTGTATAACTTTCGGTTATACATGCTGTACGACTAAGTCTAAGCCGGCCCACATCCCACCCAACTCCCACCCTCAACACTCCTCCTGAAATGCCCCGTTTAGCTTTGGTCATTCAGCGGCACTATGTAGGCCTAGGTCATTTAGAAATACGTCCAAAACCCGTTTTTATTATCGGCACTTGGACGTATTTGGGAAATGTTTGTCCAAGTGCCGACTTAGGCTGGTTTTTGGACATTTTTCTCTTTAGATTATGAGCCCCTAAGTGCATAATACTTATTCTGTTCCTTTAATGGATTCTTGTAGTCTGCTTACTCCTTTCAGTTTAAAGTGGCTTGACACAAAAAAAGGATCAACTCAGTCAGTTAAGAGCCACAAACAATACTTTATACAAAATATCAAATCTACACTTATTTCTTGAAGTATTTCTGAAACTGATAAGTCTATATACATTTTTGAGAAAACAAATAGGAAGATATTCAACTGGTGAAGGGCAGCACTTTGACTGCATGCTACCAGCATTCAACATAGATGTTCAATACCAGGTCTTTTCTGGTGACTAGCATTGAGTATCCAGGTTTTTAAACCCAGATACACATGGCCAGTTAAGCCAACATTCAGACTTAACCAGCCATAGCTTAATAGGCAAACAGGCTTTTTTTGCCACTAAATTTGGCCGCTTAAGTTCTGAATATCAGGACTTAAGTGGTTATGCCCCAGAATGCCCCTCAATTATTGTAGCTTGGTGTTCCTGGGAGTGCTGAGATCAGCTACAAGTTGTGTGCGCTACAAGTTGCCCAAAATTCAGTGGTAAGATCTTTGTTCAAATTGGGAAGACGAGAGCATGTGACCGAATATTATATAAGTCTGTACTGGTTGAAGTTAAAGGACAGGATATGCTATAAGTTACTGGTGACCATTTTCATGTGCTTACACAACTTGGTTCCCAAACACCTGCTCCAGAGTATCTCACCCAGGGCAGGATTAACCAATAGGCCAAGTAGGCACGTGCTTAGGGCCCGAAATGGTCAGGGGGGCTCGCTGAAGGAAGGCATCAACATTGTTTTTTCCAAACGGCGATGGGCCCCCCCCGATCAGCAAAGCGGGCCCCACCGCGATCGGCAAAGCTGCCCCCCCCCCCCCCATCAACGGAAAGTAAGACAAGCAAGCAACGCGGGTAAGAAAGGCAACATGAACTGTAATTGTGCAAGCGGTGCTGCTTGCCCAAAGCTTCCCTCTGATGCAGCTTCCTGTTTCTGCCTGGGCGCATGGTGGGGTGGGGCGGGGCAGGGGGCCCAGTGTACTTATTATGTCACAATCCTAGCTCTAAAGCTCGGCTGGTGCCAGGCATGCCTTTGACTAAACCTAGCCCAGCCATCCGAAGAGCTGATCATGGTGATAGGGTTGTGACAAAGAATAAGGAAAAACCTGTGTTCCCCTTTAAATCTCAGATGGCTGACCTCTGGGGAGTAGAAGACTATGGTGGTAATAGCCTGGAACAGCCACTGAGGCCTCCTGCTCCCCCTGTTAACTCCCAGCTGCAGGAGCTAATTATAGGTCCTAAGAAAGCCAGGCAGAAGTTACAAGCTGCCCCTCCCCCTCAGAGAACGGGGCGTATCCGCCTCAACGCATTAGAGGCTGCTCTGAGGAGGAGACAGTTAGTTTACCCTGGGCCAGCCCAGGAGGGAGACTTCCAGGATTGCTCTCCTGAGTCTCAACCATATCAAGACATTGAAATGGTGGATCCAGCAACTGACCCTGTTGCCAATCAGCCAGCATTACCAGAACCTATGGACTGCCTGGAAACTGTCAGCATGCCTGAAGATATTACTATGGAGGAAAGTTAAGTTTCCAGGTTGGATAGTGTGTTTGTATGCTCAAGTTAGCCACCCTTGATGTTTTGTTTCTCAGTTACTGTTTTCACCTGAGAGAAGAATGAGAGCAGTGCTGAACTGAGGGCTTGTTGCCTGAAGAAAAAAAAAAAAAAAAAGAGAAGAATTGTTGTTGTTTTTTTGAAGAGCTTAAATGTTCTGAACTATTGAAGGATGTGTGTGTGAGGAAGTAGTGTAGTTGGGGAGAATCCACTTTCCATTCTTGGTTGGGATTGCGGGGCCATTTGTGGCATTCTGTTTAACAGAGTTAAGTTGTGGATTCAGCTACTCCCCTCCCCCACCAACGACTATCAAGTTGGCTGGGGCCAAGCCTAGCTTAAAGCTAGGCTTGGACACCGCACTGCGAGGAAGCTATAGAAGCAGTATAATAGGTGATCTCTGCCCTCTTAAAAAGGGCAGCAGCATTGAGGACTGCTTCCTTCCACTTTCCTTAAATACCTGCATGAAGGTGAGAGCTGTGGGATATTATTTTTCAGCTCAAATTTTACTTTGTACCTTTTTGCTTATTGTTTGGGGGAAAACTGAACTGAAGCCTATGCTAGGTTCAGCTCCACAATAAAGTGGAACTTGAAGGACCTTTAAAATTGACTCGTTTGAATCTTTTGTCCTTTTATATTGAACTGTGTGACCAGCAGGACTTCCAACGTTACTGGAAGCACGTCGGTGGTGGGCTGTCTTGTGCGCTGACCGGAGCCAACATATCCACAGGCAACGGTTGCGCCACAATATGCCTAGGGGCCCTTGACAAATTAATCCTGCCCTGATCTGACTTGATTGTTGCGGTCCGCAGACCATTTTGATCTGCAAATTCCGTCTGTACGGAATTTGAGGTTAACATAAGAACATAAGAAGTTGCCTCCGCTGAGGCAGACCAGAGGTCCATCTCGCCCAGCGGTCCGCTCCGGCGGCAGCCCATCAGGCCCATTGCCTGTTCAGTGGTCCCAGACTATCCCTATGACCTACCTCTACTCCTATCCGTACCCCTCAATTCCTTTATCCTCTAGGAATCTATCCAAACCTTCTTTGAAGCCTTGTAACGTGCTCCGGCCTATCACAGCCTCTGGAAGCGCGTTCCATGTATCCGCCACCCTCTGGGTGAAAAAGAACTTTCTGGCATTTGTTCTGAACTTGTCCCCTTTTAATTTCTCCGAGTGCCCCCTTGTACTTGTGGTTCCCCATAATCTGAAAAATCTGTCCCTGTCTACATCTCTACCTACTAGTATGAGGCTCGATTTGTTTAGCATTCCATGAAAACTTCAGCAAAGCCTGACATTAACACTTTAAGGCAGGGGTATCCAACCTGCGGCCCCGTGAAGTATTTTGTGCGTCCCCGGTTGAGGACGATGCAGTGTTTTTCTCTGCTGCCCTCGGGTGTTTACCATCTTGCCGACACCCTCCTCTGTCTTGCTGCAGCGTTTGCGCGACCCCAGAAAATTTTTTTTCAGCCAATGCGGCCCAGGGAAGCCAAAAGGTTGGATACCCCTGCTTTAAGGCTCCTTTTACAAAGGCGCGCTAGGGCCTTAACGCACAGATTAGCGCACACTAAATTGCCCTGCGCACTAGCCGCTACCGCCTCCTTTTTAGCAGACGGTAGATCCGGTGCGTGTGCTAAAACCGCTAGCGCACCTTTGTAAAATGAGCCCTAAGTCTTGGCTTTTAATGAGTTGTGATCGGTGCTCATTTACCAACTGTGACAGATTGCATGCTTCCATTAGAGGAAGCCAAGCCTGCCAACTGGAAAACTATATTTAGCTCAAGGTGTTTCTTCAGCTCGCTGCACAGACTGTATTTTTACAGTCTGACAAGTTCCTCCATAAAAACGAGCCATTGACTAAATACAGTAATGCTGTCGTTTTGGAAAGAGGATAGTATCTATCCAGGGATAGTATCTTTCATTGCGCCAAAGGAATGGGACATCCTCCCTGAGTATATTCGTCATCAGCAGAATATATTGAATTTCAAGATATTACTAAAAATGCACTTGTTTTGTCAGATGAAATACAGGGTCTGAGATTGTTTAAATGAGGAATAGCGGAGACTGTTGATTGCAGGGTGCTGGTCACTGTTGTTTTCTATGGTCTGGCTTGTATTATGGTTTGTAGAGTTGTCTGTCGCTGTTGTAACTTGTTTGTTATATGTAACTTTATATTTTGTATGTAAGTATGTAACTCACCCTGGATAAGGGCAAGGATAAATAAAACAAACTCCAATATTTACAGTTTTTTGCTGGGTTTTTTTTTGCACTAGCCGAGCATTGATAACCAGTTAAACCTCCCCCTCCCCACTCTCCCTTATATCAAGATGTGCTAGAGGTTTGTAGCATGGGCCGGCGAGGTAAGTGCTCCGACACTCATAGGAATTCTATGAGGTTGGAGCATTTACAATGCCAGCCTGCACTAAAAACCTCTAGCACAGCTTGATAAAAGTGGCCCTAAGTGCTGCTGAAAATGCTCGGTTAACTCATACTGAATACTGGTTGAATAGTGTTCTAATCCGAATAGAGGTGTCATTCCATATCTTACTGGCCTGAACTGTAAAGGTGCTCTCACATAACTTTTTAAAATAGATATACCATATATACTCGAATATAGGGTGAGATTTATGGGCCAATAAAATGGCCCAAAAATGGGGGGTCTCGTCCTATATTCGGGTCATCCCCCAGTGACCACCCGACACTCTCCCGGACTTCCTGCAGGTCTGCCGTTAGGCCGGGACAAGAGGGATCCCTCCCGTCTCCTGTCCTGGCTGACACTAACAATTACCACCCTCCCTCCCTCGTGTATCTTTTCCCTGGTGGTCCAGCATGTATTCCATGTTGAACCCCTCCTGCCGTTTTTGAAGGTAGTAGCCAGCAGCACACCCGGGCCAGCATGAAGGAGCAAGCTTTTTGTGCTCCTGGCTGGCCCTGCACCACTCCTTGATAGGCTGCCACAAGAGCCGCGAGAACCGTGAGTCCCACAAGAACTGGCGGCAGCCTATCAAGTAGCGGTGCAGGGCTGGCTGGAAGCATGAAAAGCTCGCTCCTGCATGCCGGCCCAGGTGCGCTGCTGGCTACTACCTTTGAAATCGGCAGGAGGGTTCAATGTGGGATACACGCTGGAACAACCAGGGAAAAGGTACAAGAGGGAGGTAGGGTGGTAATTGTTAGTGTACGTGAGGGAGGGAGGGTGGTAATTGTTAGTGTCGGCCGGGACAGGAGACGGGAGGGATTGCTCCTGTCCTGGCCTACCATTAGGTGGTTTCAGTTAAGGGGAATGGTTAATCTGCTGGCTAGGTTGCAGAGCAGAGGGGATTATGGGACAGTCAAGCTATTGTGACATCACTGATGAGGTTGGCTCTTTTTAGTAGGAAGAGGGTACAGGGAAGAAAGGTGGGACAGGGTGCAGAGCCTGGTAGGGAATGGGACTGAGTGTAGAACCTTGCATGGCAGGGTGCAGAACTTGGCAGGGCAGGACACTTGAATATTAAGCCGCCTGACTTATATTCGAGTCAACCATTTTTCCTCTTTTTAGGGGAGGAAATGGGGGGATCTAGACTTATATTCGGATCAACTTATATTCGCGTATATATGGTATTTAATAGAGGGATAGCTCAGAATTAATGAAGTAAAAAAACTGTACAGTAATGAGTTTCTTTCCATTAGATATGTAATCAAATGCAGATGATCTTCAGAGCATAATCTATGCAAAATTAAAAAATCCAGTCCAAACCGTTTTAAACTCAACACATGCTTGTATGGGTAGCGAATGAAATTGGATCAATAATGGTATAACTCTGTCATATTTCTACAAACCAAAAAAGCAATTTGGCAGCCACATTCTGCAAAAGCTGAAGCTTATGAAATAATCTAAGAAAAAAAATATGTAAAGCAAATTGCACTAGTCATGAAAGAATTATAGCCTGAACAATTATTCTTAAATGGATTTTTTGAAAGAAGGACCTAATGTATCATTACTACCTCAATCTGAAAAATATTCATTCTGTACTTCTTTGCATTAAATTTTAACTTCCAGACCTTAGACTATTGTTCTAATTTTTATAGAACATGTCTCACATTGTCCACATCATTGCTAATTTTAGTGTCATCTGCAAAAAGGCAAGTTTTCTTTCTAACCCTTTGGAAATATTACATATTTATCAAACAGAACAGTCTCAATTCTGATCCCCGAGGCACTCCTCTACTCACCTTTCTTTCCTCAGGATGAATTCCATTTGCCATCACCCTCTACCATCTGTTAGTCAACCATTTTATAATCCACTTTACTACATTTAGTCCTAACTTCAGCCCTCTCAATTAATTAATGAGCCCCCCTGTAGGAAACAGCATCAAAAGCTGTGCTGAAATCCATGTAGACTACATCTATCCAGTTCTCTGGTCACACAGTCAAACAAATCAATCAGATTCATTTGGCATAATTTTCCTTGAATAAAACCATGTTGTCTTGGATCATACCACCTGATGGATTTTAGGAAGTTCACTATCCTTTTCTTCAACAGTACCTCCATTAGTTTTGTAAACACTGAAGTGAAGGTTACCAGCCTATAAGAACATAAGAATAGATTTACTGGGTCAGACCAATAATCCATCTAGCCCAGGGGTGTCCAACCTTTTGGCTTCCCTGGGCCGCACTGGCCGAAAAAAATATTTCTGGGGCCGCACAAATGCGCAAACGCTGCAGCAAGACAGAGGAGGGAGCCGGCATGACGGTAAACACCTGGGGCCAGCAGAGGAAAACATTGCATCGCCTTCGACCGGGGCTGCACAAAATACTTCACGGGGCCGCCTGCAGCCTCGGGCCGCGGGTTGGACACCCCTGATCTAGCCCATTAATTTGTCTTCACATTGGTTAATACAAATCAATAGTATCTGCCAGAAACCCAAATAGTAGCAACATTCCATGCTACCGATTTATGGCAAGCAGTGTCTTCCCCTATGTCTGTCTCAATAACAGACTATGGACTTTTCCTCCAGGAACTTGTCCAAACCTTTTTTTAAAACCAGCTACATTAACTGTTCTTACCACACCCTCTGGCATCCTATAGATTCTAACTTTTTCTCTGTCACCATTTTTGTACAGAGGGACCACATCTGCTCTTCTGTTTATGCTCATAAAAGGTTCTTATAATATTAACCCAGGGGTTAGGTGCAGAAAAGTATGTGGATACATAGAAGATGTTTTTTATTACATGACCCACATGTAGGCATGTTAAGGTGGAAGCATGGAAGGAATATATATATTTTTTTAAAAGGTGAGCTCCTAAATAATCCCTGCCATTTTACAAAACCATAATGCATTTTTTTAGCATCGGCTATGGCAGTAACAGCTCCGAAGTTCATAGAAAAATCCATGCTACGGTTTTGTAAAAGGAGGATATATGTCCCTAAATTAGGCTCCTAAATGTGTACCATATTTTTAGCATAAGATACCCCCCTTTTATAAAAGCGTAGTACAGTTTTTAGCACCGGCCACAGCGGTAACAATGCTGATGCTAATAAAATTCCTATGAACATAGGAGTTGTTACTACCACGGCTGGCACTGAAAACTGCGCTATGCTTATGTAAAAGGGGAGGGTAGAAGCCTAATTATTAGCTAAAAATAATGCATATAAATTTAGACCTGTTATTTATTTGCCTAGAGAATAATGAGCCTAATTTATGAGTCTATTGCTGAAATTTAGTGTTAAGCTTCTAAATTTCTTTCCTTGCCCTCAATCTGCTGCTGTTGCCACCCACTTTTTATGCTTCTAAATTTAGAAGTATAGGACCCGATTCTAAAAATAGCGCCATACTGTTGCCTAACTTATTTGGTTTTAATTGGTTTAATTGCTGCATTTGTTGGCTGTGACGATTAAAAACCAATTAAAACATCATTATGAAAAAAATAGAAGTACCAACGGGCAGTGGCGTACCTAGGGTATGTGGCACCCGGGGCCCATCATTTTTTGACACCCCCCCCCCCATGTTAAAATTTTTTTTTTTTTTTTTTTTTTTTTTTTGCAATAACCATGAAATGGAATAAATGGTCAGAATAGAAACAGGCAGTGAAAATTTTCTTTTATTGAACCTCATATATGTAACCATTATTCCAAACATAACAAAACATAAATTATGTCTAAATTGTCATGACATTAGAAGTACATATGGAGTAGTTGCAGGCAGTGGCGTACTTAGGGTATGTGGCACCCAGGGCCCATCATTTTTTGACACACCCCCATCTATATGAAAAATATGATTTTTAGTACCAATCTACATATCGCACCACAAGAGTGTACCTAGGAAAAGGCTGCATCTTAAACACTGCAGTGAGCACCAACACATACATTGTAAAACTAAACAAGCCAGATCCCGCACAGTCAATTGGTCCTGTAGTCAATGCCAACTGAAAACTATGTCTTTTTCATACACACAGAACAGAGATACACCCTCGCCCAAAATGGAATAATCACAAACTAAAAATAGAAATATGTAGACAAAAGTTAAACTGATCCGCCAAGAAACCAGACCCTGGATACAATGCAACACCACAAAAAACAGTAACACATGTCCTCTAATACAGTGCAAAATATAAAGACAGTAGATGTAAATTTGAAAAAACTGATACATAACAATCACCACTTTATAAATTAACAAATAAAAATAAAACAAATAATGAGATATAAAAAAATACAATTTTATTGGACTAATCCCCATAAGCTCGGTCCCCATCCCCGCAAACCACCTGATTCCATCCACACAAGCCTTGAATTGTTTATATTAAAGTATAAAAAGAAACAATATTCTGTACAATTGTCAATTTATAAATCAGCGTCTTCTCCCCACTCTCTTCCCCATTTCCCTTCAGCATCCTCAGCCCACTCTCTCTCCACTTTCCTTCAGCGCACGCACATAAAAACAAGCAAGTAATTTTATATCATTTTCATTCTATTCATTCATAGAAATTAAAGTCTAGATAATGCCAGTCACATAACAAAACATGATTTTACAAAAATAATTCCCTGCAGTCAAGCCTGCAAGGATTATTAGATGTCTTTCAGCAGTTCCCCTCCCTCCCTCCCCCTTACCTTTGTGGCCAAGTCAAAATGATCTACCAACAATAAAATTTTAAAAACACAAAGCACGCTGTACGCAGAGAAAATGTTAATTATCATTTATATTCCGCGGGTTTTCAAAGAGGTCAAGGCAGATGACTTTATGCAATGTCACCTCAGTAACAACTATACAAAAATAGACAAATATTCCCCCTCCCTTTTTACTAAACTGCGATAGCGGTTTTTAGCGTAGGGAGCTGCGCTGAATGCCCCACGCTGCTCTCGACGCTCATAGGCTCCCTGCGCTAAAAAACTCTATTGCGGTTTAGTAAAAGGGGGCCATAGTGCAAAATATAGACAGCAGATATAAATTTTCAAAACGGACACATTTTGATCACTAAGTTGAAAATAAAATCATTTTTCCTACTTTTTTGTCTGGTGATTTCATGAGTCTCTGGTCCTTCTTCTGATCCTTCTTCTTTCTCTCTCCCCCTGGCTCCCCTCTTTATTTCTGCCTTTCTTTCTCTCTCCTCCTGGCCCCCCTCTTTCTTTCTGCCTTTCTTTCTCTCCCCCTTGACCCCCCTCTTTATTTCTGCCTTTCTTTCTCTCCCCTTGGTCCCCCCTCTTTCTTTCTGCCTTTCTTTCTCTCTCCCCCTGGCCCTCCTCTTTCTTTCTGCCTTTCTTTCTCTCCCCCTTGACCCCCTCTTTCTTTCTGCCTTTCTTTCTCTCTCCCCCTGGCCCCCCCCTCTTTATTTTTTCCTTTCTTTCTCTCTCCCCCTAGCCTGCACAAAGCCATCGTGCCGATTTCTCCACTTCCACGATTCTTTCCCTACACTCACCCCCAAGCCAGCAGCCGATTTCTCCCTGCTCCTTCCCCGATGTCCTGATGTCCTGAACTTCATCGGGCAGCAGCAGCATTCACAATTCACTGATGTTGCCCGCTTCAGGCCTTCCCCTCTGTCGGGTCCTGTCTTCATGAAAACTGGAAGTAGGCAGGACCCGGCAGAGAACAAGGCCTGAAGCCGGCAACAGCAGCGAATTGTAAACGCTGCTGCTGCCCGAAGAAGGTAATGGAGCACCGAGGCAGTCCGCTTCTCCCCCCTCCCAGCCGAACCCCCGCTGACCCTCCTATCTCACCCCCCCCCCCGTGAACCTTTCCGACCTTCCCAGCGAGAGCAGCAAACCTCCTTCGCGGCTTTCTCCTCCCTCTGCCGCGTTACTGATGACGTCATCAGTGATGCGGCAGAGGGAGGATAAAGCCGACGCTACTGGAGGGAGGTTTGCTGCTTTCGCTGGGAGGGTCAGAAAGGTTCACTTGGGGGGGGGAGAGAGATAGGATGGTCAGCGGGGGTTTCGGCTGGGAGGGGGGAGAAGCGGTCTGCCTTGGTGCTCCAAGGCCTGGCGCCATTACCTTTTTCGATAATGGCGCCGATGCTGCTTTCGCTGGGAGGGTAGGAGCGCGATAGGGACCGGGCCAGCTGTGCACCCCCCCTAAGGCGGCACCCGGGATGGACCTCCCCCTCGCCCCCCTTGGTACGCTACTGCCCTGGGGAAACAGCCTGCAACAAGATCGCGCGATGCCAGAGATCTTTGCCTGCTTCGGCTGTTTCCTCCGCCGCGGTCCCGCCCCTCCTCTGACATCAGAGGAGGGGCAGGACCGTGGCGGAGGAAACAGTCGAAGCAGGCAAAGATCTCTGGCATCGCGATCTTGCTGCAGGCTGTTTCCAGACGCGACACCCGGCGCAGGGGGGGGTAACTGGACCGGACCGGGAGCACCCCCTCAGGGCTTGGTACCCGGGGCGGATCGCCCCCCCCGCCCCCCCTTGGTACGCCACTGCCAACGGGTGCTTCCAAAAAAGACCATCGTTATCCTGCCTACGAAGGCACCTTATGATGCTTAATGCCACTGTAGGTATGATTAATGCCAGAAGTGGCATGAGGCATCTTAAGGCACCTCTGTGGGTGAAATTTTCATGAATGTTAGGCACTGGAAATGTATGCCTTTAAAACTCTGGCCTACCTTTCACGTAGCCATGATTCTACAAACGGTGCTGTTGTATGATTAGCATGAGATCAGCGGCCATTTTTTTAGGTAGCCACCATTACCGGCGCTGTTTGTAGAATCTGGCCCTTAGTGAAATTTTAAGCACTCCGTCATAGAAACATAGAAAAATGAAGGCAAATAAAGGCCATATGGCCTATCTAGTCCGCTTAACCCTTCCAGTTCTTGCAAATGTTCAAAGATGCCAATTTATGAGCATAACTCTCAAGATTAGGGACATAAATCCTTTGACTATCAGACCCATTTTTTACAAAATATGCATGACTACAATATTTTGTATGTCTAAGTGCTTTGAAAATGATCCCCGATGTGTACCGAGCAGAAGGAAATGTCCGTGGCTTCAATCTAGGCATAATTTCTGCCACTTTAACCCTAGTATAAATTATATAGGCATCATGTCGCTTCTAGATTCTATAGGCCCAATTTCAGACCCTGGGAGTTAGCCGGGCTGACTCTTGTGGTCAGAGCTGAACCCAGATATTCAATACCAGACTGTTTCTGGTGACTGGCAGTGAATATCCAATCTATTTTTGGCTGCTTAAAACTTAGCTAGCCATGCCAGCTAAGTTTATAGTAGCCAAAGATAGACCAGCTATTTATGCGGCCCAATTTGGCCACTCATCTTAGCTAGCCAGCAATCTGAGTTTTGCAGATAATTGACTAAGGGGTGAATTCATCAACAAGTGCTACTGTGTTAGCGTATGCTAATGATTGGCATGCACTAAATGCTAAAGATGCCTATAGGAATATAATGGATGTTTTTAGTGTTTATCACACACTAATGTGATTAGCGGCCATTGATGAATTCCCCCCCCCCTCCAGTTGCATAACATAGCCTGCTCTACGTTAGCTGCTAACCACTAATATTCAGTGGCCATCTTGTGCTATTAGTGCTTGAAAATTATCCACCTCTCTCAGCGTTCCTATTCCCCCAAAGATGTTCTCCAGCCCCCTGCCCTTCCCCCCTACCCCCTCCTCACTTTTCTGCCCGCCAACTCCATCTCCATGTTCTTCTTTTTGTAATAATCTTTGTTTGATTGTATGTCGCCTTGAACCTAGACAGGTATAGAGCGACTCATAAATATTAGATAAGGTTAGACAATGTACTATTTAGCCAATCAGGAGCCATTCCTGGACAGCTAAATAGCCCTGAATGTTGGGTTGTATAAGTTTCATAAAAATTCAAGGAAGAATTATATTATAAACCTCAAAAAAGTGAGGGAAATGAATCTAGAAATTGTTACCACCTTTACACGTTAAGGGCAATTCTATAATGGGATGCTTTCTCTTGTATCCCACTTGCACATTTAAATGCAAATAAAACGGGCACTTCTGGGTATAAGTCACAGCAAATCAACTGAGTTCTACTTTGTAAGGGCATGTGTAAGTGGCATAGTCCATAAATGCAAGGGGGCATTCGCATGGGAGGCCATGACTGGGACTGCCACTTATATAATTTACAGGATATAGTAAGCTATACCAGATCTATGATGGCACCTTAATGTCAGGGATGCTGAAACCAGATAACACTAGTATTCTATAATGAAATCTGGGTGTCCTGATGCCGCTGTTGAATAGGCTTTCACCATGTGGCACTGGAGCACCAAAAAGGCCACTGAATTTTCTTGATTTTGGACAGATCTTTTTCAGATCTTTAGTTGTACACAGTTCCAATGTTTCTAGGGTTCATTGCTCTTTTTAGACTTTTGTGAAAATTCAGAAAACTTGAGAACTCTACTTTAGGAGAATTTGGTGGGATATAAGATGGTAACATAATATTTTATCTGTTTATGTTTGTTCTTTTTCTGATGCTCCAGTGATTTGGAGATCAGGTATGAGAAATCATTAAAGATTTTTTTTTTTAAGATAAATTGATCACTTTGTTAAAGAATAATTTGTAGTCACCTTATATTGCAAAATGATTTTCTATAAAGCATCATTCTGTTGCTCCTGGCATTAGAATCTGATTTAGATACGAGAAAAAAATAATCATTTCCTTAGTAAATTATTGTTACTTGTAGAGTACTGTCTGTTTAACTTGTAGATTTGAAACAGCATCTAGCAAAAAAAAAAAAATAGATTGTCAACAAAGGTTTAACAAACTTGGCTTCCTTTATTTTAGAAAGCATATCAACTGAATTTATTTTACTGACCTTTAAACATACCCATCCAGGGTGGGAGGGAGGGGGGAGGGGTTGATACTGGAATTGTGTGGGGGAATTTTTAAATAGTTTCTTGTGGGTATTTACTTTGTTGATTAATAGGTGGGAGGGTGGGGGAAAATAATTGCTTATTACTATATGTAAGTTTATTGTGCCTTTCTTGAAATATGGGCTCCTTTTACTAGGTGCGCTAGCGTTTTTAGCGCACGGACAAGAATAGCGCACGCTATAGCACGCGCTACCTGAAAAATTACCACCTGCTTAAAAGGAGGCGGTAACGGCTAGGGTGCTTTTGTAAAAGGAGCCCTATATGTACGTGAATTATTTGTATGAACAATTGTAGTTTGAAAATTTAATAAAGATATATATATATATATATATATATATATATAAAAAGCATATTAACATAGAAAAATGAAGGCAAATAAAGGCCAGATGGCCTATCTAGTCTGCCTAACCATGCCATCTACAACCCCCTCCTTTCCCATAGAAATTCAAAGTGCTTCTTGCAAGCTTTCTTGAATTCAGATACACTTTTTGTCAGCACCACCTCCACTGGGCGGCCGCTCCATACATTCACTCCTCTTTCCATAGAAAAAGTATTTTCTGAAGTTATTTCTTATTCTATCCCCCTTTCACCTTCATCCTTTGCCCTCTCATTCCAGAGCTCCTTTTCAACTGAAAGAGACTTGCTTCATGCTCTTTTATGCCACATAGGCATTTAAACATCTCTATCACATTGCCCCTATTCCTTCAAAGTATACATATTAAAATCTGACTGCTTCTATGTGCATTCTTCTCTGTACTGTTCAGTTATTCTCTTCTGCATGTGAAATAACAGAATAAACATAGATTAAAAAAAAGAAAAAATTTAACAGCTGCAAAGTAAATTTAAAAATACTGATATAGATTGGAAAGCCTATTGTCAATTTCCTCACAGAGCTTGCAAGGTCTGGTAGATCAGCAAATATATATATATTACAAAATTTTATATTTATCATCTCATAACTCCACTTATGGACTTCAGCGGTGTCACTCTAGGTTCAAAATTCTTATTGTCCTAAGCTTTATACACCCCTGAAGTCCATAAGTGGAATATGAGATGAAAAATATTCAGAGTATTTTATGAGGTGTTGATATTGAGGATACTATGGATTACATATTATAAGCCTAAAGTTGGATTGTTAGATTCCAAAATGTTTATAAACCTAATATATTAATTATTAAAAATGAATTATGTATCAAATACAATATCATTTTAATTTGTGAAGATTCATAAAATGTTCTTTAGAATATTAATGAGGTGCACAAAATTGAGGATGAAAGGAAAAGTATAACTGCTGAGACCATAGTACAGCAAAATCTTTCTTATGATAGAAAATTTTAAGCTTGGATACTCTTGCATAAAGAAAATACTTTACATCCAAATGTGGGTAATTATACTTCAGACTCTATTTACCCTTTCTTATTTATAAACATATGTAAAGAGAAACTGATTAAAGTCTATTGTAGGAAAACAAAACAGCATAAAAAACCAAAACAATGAGCAGATGTGACTGAAATAATTATACAAATCACAGATGGTCTCAATGCTCCAGTGAAATGTCTCAAAAATTTGCCACTTATACATTGAAATTTGATTTTAGGACTGTTTTGTGCTTGAGATCTTGCATTTTCAACCAGAAAAAAATTGCTGCCATAGTTAGAGTAAAGAACTCAAATTATCCCTGTCATCTTCTCAGCAACCTATTAGATACAAGGAAAAAGTTCAATTTGAAATGTCTGTATACAAATGCTAAAAGCCTAAAAAATAAAATTGGGGGGTTAGAGTATATAGCACTAAATGATGAGGTAGATATAATAGGCATCTCACAGATCTGGTGGAAGGATGACAATCAATGGGATACTGTGTTACCTAGGTACAAATTATATTGCAAGGATAGAGTACGGTAGATGAAATTGGAGGGGAGGTTGTGCTATATGTTAAAGAGGGAATTCAATCAAACAAAATAAACAGTCTTCCAGACATAGCAGTGTGCAATCCATTTGGATAGAAATTCCATGTGTGATGGGAAGGAATATACAGGTAGGGTTATATTACTGTCCCCCGGGACAGAATGAGCAGACAGATGAAATGTTTTCAGAGATTAGGAAAGCTGGCAAATTGGGCAAGAGTATAATAATGGGTGATTTCAATGACTACTAATCTTAGGAAGAAGGTGTGCAATACAAAATACAATTTATCTTACCATATGCACACCACTATATATGATAACAGGAGCCCCAGTCACCTGCCTAAATATCAAAACAAGGAAAAGGTTTTAACAAAAACTCTTGCCCACATTATTAATCAATATCACAGGAAATGGGGGTAGAGTTAACCATATATCTTCTTTATCTATCAAATTTCAACATCTTTAATGGAGGGAACATCATACATAAATAGGCAATCAGATCATAGAATCTCTTATAACGCCCAGATATTTCAGATCCCCATCCTGAGATCAAGTCTGTTAAATCATCTGTCCCTTCCATCCATCACAACTACATGAAACACCTTCACACTCTTTTTGTAAATGGTAACACTTATCTTAATTGTCAAGTGCAGACTTGAGTGCTGGTTTAGCTCCTTTAATTCCCAATGTTCATCCTTGTTTTAATAAAACGCTTTGATCAACATGATCTTCTTCGAGGGAACTTCACCAAAAGTTGCCAATCAAAGTATTGCATGCCGTAAGAACTGGCAGTCACTCTAAATATCAATACAAATCACACAAAACAATAAATGGTGGAGAAAAAGACCTCTGTTATATTTCATGGATCAGAAATAAAACCTTTAGTCTTTATGGTTATTCTTTAATTAGCTTCAAGGCAGTTTAGTATAAACTTTTCACTGTTCCTTTTTGTTCATTGATAATTTCAAATCAAGGTTCACAGATTCATCAAAAGTTCACCCAATCATTAAATGCCAAACAAACATAGACAGTCGTGCTTTAAACAAAACCAAATTAGCTGTATTCTTTATAGCTTCCAATCCAGCAATTCATGCAGACAGAAATCTACAGCTCTTCTCTCTTCAACCCAACAGGGAATCCCCATTTTGCCAATGGCAGCTTCAGGTGTTGTCACCCTCATTTTAAATTATCAATGAACAAAAAGGAACAATGAGAAATATGTACCAAGCTGCCTTTAAACTACTTAACGAATAACCACTAAGATCTATTAGCTGTTGGATTTTTTTCTGACCCATGAAGCATAACAGAGGTCTTTTTCTCCACCATTTGTTGTTTTGTGTAGTTTGTTTTGATATTTAGGCAGCTGACTGGCGCTCGTGCTATCATATATAGTGCTGTATATATGGTAGGGTAAATTGATTTCAGTTACTCCAACAAGAGGGAGAGTTATTTTAGATTTGGTCCTTAGTGGAATGCAGGGCATAGAACAGGAGGTAACTGTATTGGGACTGATCATAACATAATCATCTGTAGCTGGGAAACAGATCATAACATAATCAAATTTGAGCTGATATCTGGAGTGATATTGCTAAAATCTACTATAAGGGCATTTGATTTTTGAAAAGGTGACTTTGATAAAATGAAGAAAATGGTTAAAAGAAGCTAAAAGGATTGGTAGCAAAGGTTAGGACTATAAACCAGGTGTGAATGTTATTATTAACTGAAACACAGACTGTGTCAGGTCCATACCACACTCAGGGCTCCTTTTACATTGCCACGTGCGCTACACGATAATGCCTTCTTAAAGCTTGCATTAGTATTTTTGTGTAGCATGGGGTTAGCACACGCTAATCTTTAGCGTGCGCTAATAACGCTAGCGCAGCTTAGTAAAAGGAGCCCTCATTGCAGTGTTTCATATGGACTAACCTATTGATTTGAATAATTTCATTTGTGAAGACTTTTATTGTATTACATTATCTGTGAAGACTTATATTGAACTGCATTGTTTTTATTGTGAAGACTTTTATGAAACCTTTACATCAAGAGCATTGGTTCCACAGCTTTTTTGTTTGGTTTTTCCATCTTAAACACTTTGGTGATATTTGTTGTTTTGGTCTGTTATTTAAAAATACCATCGTGGAAGCCCATACCAGATGTATTCTACGTATTAACAAAGTTGGAAAGAAGAGAAAATGAAAGTTGGCATGGTTAAAAGGTGAGGTGAAGGAAGCTATTAGAGTAAAAAAAAAATCCTTTAAGGAATGGAATAAGGATCCAAATAAAGAAAATAAAAAGAGACATAAGAACTGGAAAGTTAGATGCAAAGCATTGATAAAGAAAGCTAAGAAAGAATATGAAGAAAAACTTGCCAAAAAGGGAAAAACTAATTCCCCCTCTTCTACAAGGCCCCGAAGCCCTTTAAATCTCTGTGGACTTCAGGGCCATTACCGCACGGCTTTGTAGAAGAGGGGGATAGTAATAATTTTTTAGGTACATCAGAAGCAACTTGCGAAGGAATTCATGGGACCATTGGATGATCAATGAGCAACCTATTGATGAAGCAGGAAACTACAGGCCGGTGAGCCTCACTTCAGTTGTTGGAAAAATAATGGAAGTGTTGCTGAAAGAAAGGATAGTATTCTTCCTTGAATCTAATGGATTACAGGATCCGAGGCAATATGGCTTTACAAAAGGTAAATCGTGCCAAACGAACCTGATTGAATTCTTTGATTGGGTGACCAGAGAGCTGGATTGAGGACTTATGCTAGATGTAATTTACTAAGATTTCAGCAAAGCCTTTGATACGGTTCCTTATAGGAGGCTGTTGAACAAACTTGAAGGGCTGAAGTTAGGACCCAAAGTGGTGAACTGGGTTAGAAACTGGCTGTTGGCAGACACCAGAGGGTGGTGGTTAATGGAAGTTGCTCGAAGGAAGGAAAGATGAGTAGTGGAGTCTCTCAGGGTTTGGTGCTTTGGCCAATCCTGTTCAATATATTTGTGAGTGACATTGCTGAAGGGTTAGAAGGAAAAGTGTGCCTTTTTGCAAATGATACCAAGATTTATAACAGAGTAGACACCGAAGAGGGAGTGGAAAATATGAAAAAGGATCTGCAAAAGTTAGAGGAATGGTCTAATGCCTGGCAACTAAAATTCAATGCAAAGAAATGCAGAGTAATGCAATTGGGGATTAATAATCGGAAGGAACCGTATATGCTGGGAGGAGAGAAACTGATATGCACGGACAGTGAGAGGAACCTTGGGGTGATAGTGTCCGAAGATCTAAAGGTGAAAAAACAGTGTGACAAGGCAGTGGCTGCTGCCAGAAGGATGCTGGGCTGTATAAAGAGAGGCATAGCCAGTAGAAGGAAGAAGGTGTTAATGCCCCTGTACAGGTCATTGGTAAAGCTCCACTTGGAGTATTGTGTTCAATTTTGGAGACCGTATCTGGCGAAGGACGTAAGAAGACTTGAAATGGTCCAGAGGAGGGTGACGAAAATGATAGGAGGCTTGCGCCAGAAGACGTATGAGGAGAGACTGGAAGCCCTGAATATGTATACCCTAGAGGAAAGGAGAGACAGGGGAGATATGATTCAGACATTCATATACTTGAAGGGTATTAAAGTAGAACAAAATCTTTTCCAGAGAAAGGAAAATGGTAAAACCAGAGGACATAATTTGAAGTTGAGAGGTGGTAGATTGAAAAGCAATGTTAGGAAATTCTACTTTACGGAGAGGGTGGTGGATGCCTGGAATGCGCTCCCGAGAGAGGTGGTGGAGAGTAAAGCTGTGACTGAGTTCAAAGAAGCGTGAGATGAACACAGAGGATCTAGAATTAGAAAATAATATTAAAAATTGAACTAAGGCCAGTACTGGGCAGACTTGCATGGTCTGTGTCTGTAAATGGCCATTTGGTGGAGAATGGGCTGGGGAGGGCTTCAATGGCTGGGAGGGTGTAGATAGGCTGGAGTAGGTTTTAACGGATATTTCGGCAGTAGGAACCCAAGCACAGTACCGGGAATAGCTCTGGATTCTTGCCCAGAAATAGGAAGAAAAAATTTTAAAAAATTATATTGAATCAGGTTGGGCAGACTGGATGGACCATTCGGGTCTTTATCTGCCGTCATGTACTATGTTACTATGTAACAGAGGTGCTCAAGGAGGATAAGGACATAATAGAGAGACTAAATGAATTCTTTGCATCAGTCATTATGGAAGATGTATGAGATATACCTGAACTGGAAATGGATTTCAATGGTGATGATGCAGAGGGAACGAAAGAAATCTTGCGGCTTCTTTTACAAAGGCGCGCTAGCGGCTGTGCTGCACTAACGGCCCCAAAGCCCATAGAGATTTAAAGAGCTTCGGGGCTGCTGTCGT